>NW_022631152.1:483094-1176051 GCF_010015895.1 Lontra canadensis | reverse complement strand
GAAGACATGAACAGACATTTCTGCAAAGAAGACATCCAGATGGCCAACAGACACATGAAAAAGTGCTCACCATCACTCGGCATCAGGGAAATACAAATCAAAACCACCATGAGATACCACCTCACACCAGTCAGAATGGCTCAAATTAACAAGTCAGGAAATGATAGATGCTGGTGAGGATGCAGAGAAAGGGGAACCCTCCTACACTGTTGGTGGGAATGCAACTGGTGCAGCCACTCTGGAAAACAGCGTGGAGGTTCCTCAAAAAGTTGAAAATAGAGCTGCCCTACAACCCAGCAATTGCACTACTGGGTATTTACCCTAAAGATACAAATGTAGTGATCTGAAGGGGCACATGTACCTGAATGTTTATAGCAGCAATGTTAGCAATAGCCAAACTATGGAAAAAACCTAGATGTCCTTCAACAGATGAATGGATAAAGAAGATGTGGTGTATATATATACAATGGTATACTATGCAGCCATCAAAAAACTATGAAATCCTGGGGCACTTGGGTGGCTCAGTGGATTAAAGCCTCTGCCTTCGGCTCAGGTCATGATCCCAGGGTCCTGCGATGGAGCCCCACATCAGGCTCTCTGCTCAGCAGGGAGCCTTCTTCCTCTCTCTTTTCTCTCTGCCTGCCTCTCTGCCTACTTGTGATCTCTGTCAAATAAAGAAATAAAATCTTAAAAAACAAACAAATAAACAAACAAACACGAAATCCTACCATTTGTAATGACATGGATGGAACTAGAGGGTATTATCCTATGTGAAATAAGTCAATCAGAGAAAGACAATTATCATATGATCTTTTTGATATGAGGAATTTGAGAGGCTGCAGGGACTCATGGGGCGTAGGGAGGGAGAAAATGAAACAGGATGGGACTGGGGAGGGAGACAAATCGTTATAGACTCTTAATCTCAGGAAACAAACAGAGGGTTGCTGGGGGTCAGAGGAAGGGATAGGGTGGCTGGGTTATGGACACTGGGAAGGGTATGTGCTATGGTGAGTTCTATGAATTGTGTAAGACTGATGACTCACAGACTTGTACCCCTGAAGCAAATAATACATTATATGTTAATTAAAAAATAAAGTAATGGTCATCAAAACACTCACTGGACTTGAGAAAAGAGCAGAGGACCTCAGTGAGACTCTCAAAAAAGAGAGAAAACATAAAAAATAATCAATCAGAGATAGAAAACTCAGTAACTGGAAGTAAAAATACCCTAGATGGAGTAAAAAGTAGACTAGAGGAAGAAGAACAGATCAACAACCTGGGGGACAGAGTAATAGAAAGCAATCAAGTTGAACAGGAAAGAGAGGAAAAAAATAGTAATAATAGATGAAAGTAGACTAAGAGAACTCAGTGACACTATAAAGCATAATAACATTCCCATTATTAGGATCCCAGAAAGCGAGACAGAAGAGGGCAGAAAATTTATCTGAAGTAATAATAGATGAAAAATTCCCACATCTGGGGAAGGAAACAGAAATCCAAACCCAGAAGACACAGAGATCCCAACAAAATCAACCCAAGAGGGCCACACCAAGACACATCATAATTAAAATGGCAAAAAATAATGATGAAGAGAGACTTTTAAAAGCAACAACAGAAAAGAAAACAGTTACATACAAGAGAGCAAACCCATAAGGATACCAGCTGATTTTTCAGCAGAAACTACAGGTCAGAAGGAGTGCCATGAGATATTCAAAGTCTGAAAGGAAAAAAAAACCTACAACTAAGAGTACTCTATCCAGCAATCTATCATTCAGAATAGAAGGAGAGAGAGTTTCCCAGACAAATAAAAGTTAAAGAAATTCATGACCACTAAAGCAGCCCTACAAGTAATGTTAAAGCAACAATGAGTGGAAATGAAAGACCATAAGCAGGAGTAAGAAAAGTAAGAGGCACAAAAGCAGTACAATTAAGTAGGTCTATAAAAAAAAGAAAAGCAGTCAAGAAATTCACAAAATAAAAGGATGTACCGTATGACATCATATATCAAAAACATGGGTGAGAAAGGGATAAGGAATCGGTTCAAACTTAAATGACCATTAACTTAATATAGAAAGCCATATGCATAAGATGTTATATACAAATCTAATGGTGACTACAAATCAAAAACTAATAATAGGTAAGCAAAGAAAAAAGAGTAACGAATCCAAATATATCATAAAGATATAAAATCCTGAAAGATGAGAGGAAGAGAAGAAAGGAACAGGAAAGAACTACAAAAACCACCATAAAACAAGTAACAAAATGGCAATAAGTACATACCTATCAGTAATTACTTGGAATGTAAATGGAGTAAATTCCCCAGTCAGAAGACATAGAGTGATGGAACGGATAAAAAAGCTAGACCCATCTGTATGCCGCTTACAAGAGACTTATTTCAGACCTAGAGACACAAGCAAATTGGAAGTGAAGGGATGGGAAAACATTTAGCATGCAAATGGAAGTGAAAAGAAAACTGAGGTAGCAATATTTATACTGGACAAAATGAAATTTAAAACAAAGACTGTAACAAAAAGCAAAGAATGACACTTATAATCACAAAGTGGAAAATCCACCAAGAGGGCACAGCAATTATAAATATTTATGTACCCAACATGGAAGTGCCCAAATATGTAAAGCAGCCAATAAGAAACATAAAAGAAGTAATCGACAGTAATACAATAATAGTAAGGTTTTCTATTTCTTCCTTTTCAGTTTTGGTAGTTATATATGTTTCTAGGAATGCATCCATTTCTTCCAGATTGCCTAATTTGTTGGCATATTTGCTCATAATATGTTCCTTTTATTTTAAGATTTTATTTATTTATTTGACAGAGATCAGAAGTAAGCAGAGAAGCAGGCAGAGAGAGAGAGAGAGAGGAGGAAGCAGGCTCCCTGCTGAGCAGAGAGCCCAATGCAGGGCTCGATCCCAGGACCCTAGGATCATGATCTGAGCTGAAGGCAGAGGATTTAACCCACTGAGCCACCCAGGCTCTCCTCTTAATATGTTCTTACAGCTGTATTTCTTTGGTGTTTGTTGTGATCTCTCCTCTTTCACTCATGATTTTATTTATTTCAGTCCTTTTTCTTTTCTTTTTGATAAGTCTGGCAAAGGTTTTATTGATCTTATTAATTCTTTCAAAGAACTAGCTCCTAGTTTTGTTGATCTGTTCTTTTGGTTTCTAGTTCATTGATTTTGTTCTAATTTTTATTAATTCTCTTCTGCTGAATTTAGGCTTTATTTGCTGTTCTTTCTCCAGCTCCTTTAGATATAAAGTTAAATTGTGTATTTGAGACCTTGTTTCTTGAGAAAGGCTTGTATTGCTATATACTTCCCCCTTAGTACTGCCTTTGCTGCTCCCAGAAGTTTTGAACAGTTGTGTTTTCATTTTCATTTATCTCTATAAATTTTTAAAAAATCCTTCTTTATTTTCTAGTTGACCCATTCATTCTTTAGTAGGATACTCTTTAACCTCTATGTATTTGTGTTCCTTCCAAATTTTCTCTCGTGATTGAGTTCAGCTCTTAAAGCACTATGGTCTGAAAATATGCAGGAAATAATCCTAATCTTTTGGTACAGCCGAGACCTGATTTATGACCCAGCATGTGATCCATTCTGGAGAATGTTCCATGTCCACTCAAGAAGAATGTATACCTGTTGCTTTAAGATAGAATGTTCTGAATATATCTGTGAAGTCCATCTTGTCTAGTGTGTCATTCAAAGCCCTTATTTCCTTGTTGATCTTCTGCTTAGACAATCTAGCAGGTACATTCATAACAGGGAACAGCCCAGAATGTCCATCAACAGATAAGTGAATAAACTATTGTACATTCATATAATGGAACACTACTCAGCTATCATAAAAAATGAACTAATGATACACATTACAACATGGATATATATCAAAATAGTTAAGCTGAGTGAGAGAAACTGGACCAAAATAAAGTATAACCTGTGTGGTTCCATTTATATAAAATTCTAGGGAATACAAACAAATGTATAGTAAAAGAAAAATCAGTTGTTACCTAGAACAAAGAGTGGAATATCAGGGATGGATTACAAAGGGTCATAAGGAAACTTTTGGGGTGATGGATATGCTCATTATCTTGACTGTGGTAATGGTTTTCATGGGTGTGTTCATGTGTCAAAATTAACCAAATTGTACACTTATGTTATGTGCTCTTTACTTTATGTCAGCTATACTCCCACAATAACTTATTTTTTTAAAAAAAGACAAAAAAATTATTTAGGCCCAACTAAAAATACCTCTGAGCAAAACATAGCTGCTGAAATACCAATGACCACTCAAGAGTTCAAAAAAACTGAGACCTAGAGAGATACAATGATTTGCCCAGGTTAGATTATACTTGTTAACTCTGTAGCTAGTGTCTAGACAAGAACAAGCCAAAATGATGTTCTTAATGAGGATGATGATTTAAATTAACTGTAGCTCCTTATCTATTTTAAGAATTGCTTTCACAGTCTCTAGGTCTGAATCTCTACTCCATCACTAATTAGCTCTATGACCTTGAGCAATTTCCTTAAAATTTGCAGAATCTCAGTTTCTTCATCTGTACACCCATGTTAAGAATATCTCCCTTATTTTTTTAAAAAGCTTTTACTTATTTATTTGAAAGAGAGGGAGAGCATGCACACAAGGGAGGAGGGGCAGAGGGAGAGGGAAAAGCAGACACCCCACTGAGCAGGAAGCGAGATATGGCACTTGATCTCAGGCCCCTAAGATCCTGACGTGACCCAAAATGCAGATGCTTAACGAACTGAGCCACGCAGGCACCTCAAGAAAACCTACCTTATAAGCCCTTCTTAAGAATTAAGTAGAATAGGGACGCCTGGGTGGCTCAGTTGGTTGGACGACTGCCTTCGGCTCAGGTGATGATCCCGGAGTCCCGGGATCGAGTCCTGCATCGGGCTCCCAGCTCCATGGGGAGTCTGCTTCTCCCTCTGACCTTCTCCTCGCTCATGCTCTCTCTCACTGCCTCTCTCTCAAATAAATAAATAAAATCTTTTTAAAAAAAAAAAAGAATTAAGTAGAATAGGTTATGGCCAAGTAAATTCTTTTTAATTTATTTATTTGGGAGAGAGTGAGAAAGAGGGGAGAGCGAGCACAAGGGGGGGGGAGGGGGAGGGCAGAGGGAGACAGAGGAGCAGATTCCGCATAGGGCAGAGAGCCCCAAGCAAGGCTTGATCCCAGAATGCTGAGAACATGACCCGAGCCCAAGGCAGATGCCGAACCAACTGAGCTACTCAGGATCCCTGGTCAAGTAAATTTGTAATAAATATTAATTGAGTGAATCTTATTTGTGAGATAGATGGGGGGAATCAGTATTATTAATTGATATATTATAAAGCTGAGGATAAGGAAAGTTAAGCATTTTCCCTTGATCATGCAATCAGGAAAGATAGAATTGGCTTTACCCAATCTCCTAAACCCCAGTCCAGTGTTCTTTTCTTTAAAAAAAAAAAAAAGACACTAGTCAAGGTTACTGGAAAAACCCATCTCTAAATGTAGAGTAGGGAAGGTCTTCTCTTCTCAGAGAGTCATTTAATTCAGAAGTCTCAAAATGGAAGCCTGGTGGCCATACTTAGCCTTCTGAACTATTTAGATTCTGAGTGCAAAGTGTTTTAAGAAATTTAAGTCAAGATTTAAAGTTTGAGAGATTTCACATAAAAATCTGAATTTCCTGATTGTTTTGGAAAAAATGAGCATATTTGACAACACTGAGTATCTACTGAGGAAGGGCAGTGGTGAGGAGCAGATGCCCCTTCAGATGGGTGAGTCCCCTCAGGTCTTTGCAGTCCCTACTATCCCTCATACCTTGACACTAGACGTGCCTCACTTATAATATAGACCTGGCACCTGTGGACATTTATATGTGCAACCCACATTTTCCACCATTCTGCCTCACACAGTTAACCACCATTTCCAGAGGGCCAGCCATGTTTATGATTTGTCATCTAGAAATGGCAGTGAGCTATGATGACACTCGGATAGCCACTCTACAGGATGGCCTCCCTCTAGGCTGCGTGTGTAAGCAGTTTTCCATGCATATCCACTGAAGCAGAAATCTGGCAAACTTCCAGCATCTTTGAGGAATGGAGATATTCAATCTGGACTTTCTTGGGCACCAAAGTGTATATATTTTGGGGGTCCTGACTCTTGAATGATCCAACTTGACATTCTACCTTGATCAAATTTACCAGACAAGTGCCCTGTTTCCATAGACCTGTGTTCCTAGAGCCGCAATATTTTAAGTGGTTCATAACCACATTAAACTTTCTAAAGAAGCTTAGGTTATGAAACCTAGTGCTGTCCAGGACACTGAGACAGTTCAACATTAAACTTTAAGTGAGCGCAGGAAGTAAATACACAAAACATATTCAGGAGGAGAGAGAGAGGAAAACCAGCAGATAACACATTAAAACGTTATTTTTTATATACAAAACCTACCAAACTGCCTACAATTAGTGAATACAAATCACTTTTTGGCTCTGCAATAGTTCCTCACAGCACGCAAAAATAAGTTAAAACGTATGCCTAAGACCTTGCTGTACATCTGCTCTTGATCTTCTGTCAATACAAAATATTTTTCCTCTTTCATCCGAAACAGTGGATCAGGAAGCCTGTAATGAACTATATAGCACAAGCCAATCTAAAAACATTTTTGAAACCCGAGGTCTAGAAAAAGGGCTTCTCATTTGTCTCTCACCATAACTACAAAATACAAAGAAGAATCCAACTTTATTTAAAAAGATTTTATTTATTTATTTATTTATTTGAGAGAGAGAGCATGAGTGAGAGAGAGAGAGCATGAGCTGGGGGTGGGAGTTTGGGGCCCAGCGGCCAGGGGGCTGTGGGAGGGGAGCATGAGTGGTGGAGGGGGAGGGGCAGAGGGAGAAGTAGACTCCCTGTTTAGTAGGGAGCCCCACAAGAGGCTTGATCCCAGGACCCCGAGTTCATGATCTGGGCCGAAAGCAGATGCTTAACTGAGCCACCAGGTGCCCCAAGAATAACCAGCTTTTAGGTATGCTGACTATCCTGGATTTTGCCGCTATGAAACAGAGGTCACTGCAAACATAATTGCCTTAGACCAAGAGCCACCCCTGGGAGGAGAATCAGCTGACTCTCTGGACATCTATGGTTTGGTTTGTTTTGCTTTTTTTCAAATAGTGAAATGCTTGTGGTTAATTATTTTTGTGATTTCATTCCCTTGAGAAAATGCACTATGCACTTTCTATTATTATTGTGTAATAATAGAGTTAAAATCTATTGCCTGGTGTGATTGGTAAACACTAGCAAGCGAAGATGAGAGCACTCCAAAAAGTAACACTCATTTTAAGGGAATATGTTAAAAATTCTAAATGATAAACCCCGTTACCACCCGGCCTGAGATAAAAGTTGGTAACAAGGTACAGAAATGCTCCTGTTTTCCTGTCTTACTCAGAGTACACCATTTACTCCAGGCCTCTTTATCTCTCTAATAAATGTCAGGTTTTATTGACACATTTTATCTGCTTCTTGCCATTGACACCAAAAGCTCTGGAATGTGAGGTCTCTCTTTGAGCCACCATTTATCCCCACATATTTTTGCAGGGAGAACACCATTATAATTCTCCCAGGCTCTGGACTTGGTTTTTTAAACACAGCCCCAATGCACACACAGTGTATCTGTTTTCCTCTCAGAAGAGAAACATTCTTGATTACTCTCTTTTCCCCTCAGAGAAATGTACTACCCACAGATGACACAGATCTTTTGATCAACAAGCTTCCAATAAGATACAAGATATCTTCTCCACAATCTGCAAGGAAGCTGTACTTATTTTTTTTTTCTTTACTACAACTAAAAAAAAAAAAAAAAAAAAAGTGGGTGGAATCCTATAAAACTGGAATGGAGGAGGCTTCCTTTAGGGAAGTGAGTAGAAAAACATTTGCAAGTTCACCCCGGAAGTTGCACGGAAATTGATCCCCAAAAGTTATCCACGAAATTTGATCAGAGAGCACTTTGGGTTTTCCTCTTGGATGCAGGATTTTTTTTCTTTTTCTTTCTTTCTTCCTTTTTTTAAAATCTCATTGAACTCTGAGCTCTAGACTTGTAACAGTGTTAGGCATGCATTGTCACTAAAGGGTTTTCATCTCTGTGTCATTTTACAGACGAGCTCAGAGAATCCCTGAGCTAAAGGGAATTATTTGGATTCCTGTTTTACAGCTGAAGAAACTGAAGAAGAGAAGCAAAGAGTTTCCCACTGAGACACAGAAAGAGCCTGTTTCAGGGGCTCAGTCTGCAGGGTTTCAGAGTTCAAACGCCCATTCTGAACGCAACAACAGGGGAACGAGACAGCCTTCTACAACTAGCATGAAATGCTGGACATTGTTACTCTCTCTATATAAGGTCATGTAGCCTGGTTGCATGGGGAGGGACAGCCACAGAAAAATGTGAGGAAATTGTAGCTATATCCAAAATAGTCTTATTTTACCAAATTGGGTGTGATTTAAGAAATATACTTTCTCCCTTGCCACGACATTAGCGAGACCCTTGGTGCCATATACATCTAAATCCTTCCATTTCATTGTGCATTGGATAGTAGCTGTTCTCACAATCCAAAAAAAAAGACCACTTGGGTATAGTGGAACCATATGGCAAAACTCCTTTCTCGGAACATGTGACTTTAAGTATGGAAAGCAAAAGCTTTTTGGTCACTAAAAAGAGGTATGCTTCCTAGGCATACAAGTTTACCAACATTTCCAGTTATAAAATGAAGACTTTGTTTCAAGTGCAGAAAAAACCATGATGGTGATTTGGGAATCCTGCTGGAAGAAAGAGCAGTAACAGAGAAAAAGGCCAAAGTCCAGGATAACCTAGCTCTAGTGTTGGTAAGTAGTGACAATAGTACTATATGTACTATTTAGCGAGCATTTTCCATGCATTTTCAGATTTAATCCACACGACCCTTTTTTTATTTTATTATTATTAGTTTTTAAATTTGAGAGAGAGAGCACGTGTGCATGAGCGGACAGAGGGGTTAGGGGCAGAGGGAGAAGCAGAATCCCTGCCCAGCAGGGAGCCCAATGCAGGGCTCAATCCCAGGACCCTGAGATCATGACCTGAGCGGAAGGCAGACACTTAACACCTGATCCACCCAGGCGCCCTGCACAACTCTTTATATTTGGTATTTTTGTTTCCATTTTACAGATGAGAATATGAAATTGGAGGGGGCAAAGTGACTCCCTCACGATCACATTCAGTGTCGGTGTAGTTAAACAAGTGGTCTTCTGGAACCAGACAGACTGGGGAATGTCAGATACATTTATCAGTCATAGAGTAGCCAACTGTCCTAGTTGGCTCCAGACTCTTGTTTCCTGGAAGGCAGGACTTTCAGGGCAAACCAGGATGACGGCTCACCTGACAAGTTGTGTAACCTTAAAGAAAGTACCTCCCTGCTCTGAGCCACAGAGGAATTTGGACCAGGATGATCTCTCAGGTTCATTGGAGTGTGACCATCTGATTTCCCTCTCTGCCTGGTGACACGGGATCATCTCTCTACTCATAACCTCAAAGAATCTGTAGCATCACTGTCTTTACTCTTCCTCTCCTTATGATTGAGCTCTTCCAGTGTATTCTGGAAAGCCCCCTCTGTTTGAATCTACATGGCTACAAGAGAACTCATAACCACAGCTTTCCAGGGGACAGGCCTGGGCATGATAAACCTCCACTGGCACCCGCCTTAACATTTCAAGGGAGAATGCACATTTATCACAACTACTCGACCTCTCCCAGCGTCTGTTTTCCCATCAAAATGAGAATAATAAAACTTGTATCTCATGGGGTGAGTGCAAAAAGTGCTTTTATAAACTGTAGAAAATATAAAAATGGATCCCATCCTGCCTCTTACCAGAGTGTGGGTGTGTGACTCGCAAAGCTACTTGCATGTAGCCCAGGTCTGTGTCTGCCCCCACAGTCTTTTCCCACCTAACCCGTATGGGTCGCTGATGGAATTTTATATTCCAAAGAATCTGGATCCCTTCTTATTTTAGCCAAGAGTCTAGCCATTTGCTGGCCATAACCTCTTGATCCAATAATCGAGAAACAGGAAACTTGTTCTTTGCATCAGATTGGAGATAGAGATTAGGAAAACAGGATGGGGATCACTCAAACTCTGGGACATTAAACATTTAGAAGAGGAAAAAGGAAACCCGTCATTATGGTGGTGCAATTGTCTAACCTCTTAAATAGGCAAAATTGTCCCTATTCAGTCTAATTCACAGAGGTATTTTGAGGATCAATGGGACATGAATGTGAAGGTTCTGTCAAAACCACGTAAAGGAGGCTACAAAATTAAATACTAGGCATGTTTGTGGGTAGGAATATAGATATATATTTCAAATTATATGCACATATATTTCATCTAGTCTGATGCTCTTATTTTACAAGTGATAATATGAGGAGCGGGAGGGTTAGTGACTTGCACAGAGCCAAGGGCCATCATGAAAACTCATTCCTTGACATTCAGCCAGTCTTCAAGAATCATAAGGGTTGCCTTACTTAGAGATCCCCCAGAAGCAGGCTTTGAGGCAAGAATGCAAGTGCACGTGGTTTATTTGGGAAGTAGCTCCAGGGACCCTAAGTCAGGCAATGGGAAACAGATAGGGACAAGAAAGAACCAATCAAACAAGGTTCCACTGTGGAAACAGGAGCGCCATCCTGTTGAGGGAATCAGGGAGGCACCGTGGATCCTCTGTCTCAGTGTTATCCCAACTGAGAGACGAGAGGACCACAGTTTTATTTTCATCAGTCATTGGGTGACAGCTGCTGGGGGAATGCCAATCCCTTCATCACTTCTAGCATATGGGCTAGAATGGGCTCCAGTGACCACAGAGTGCCCTCAGCAAAGATTCACAGGATTTGGGAATTAGAGGTTAAGCCAGCATGCCCAGCAGTGGTACAAGCTGAGGGGACACTGGTAGGCACAAATGACCATGTATGACTGGTGTCTTAGTGTCACTTCAAACTACTAGTTTAATATACCAGACAATCCTGCAATGACCTCTACCACTATATTCCATTGCAATGTAAACCCTATTAAGGCAAGAATACAAATATTTATAGGGTTTTTTTTTTTCCTGTTTTGTTCATTGCTAAATCTTCAAGTTCTAAAGCAGGGATAACCCACCACAGCTACTTATTAAATACCGGTTGAGTGAATGAAGTACACCCCTGACAATTGGCCAGTCTGCTTCTCCTTGACATGGGATGAATGAAGGCAGCTGGATCATTTACAGAACCATCCTGATAGAAAGTTCTTCCTGACATTAACTTCTTATGTGCTTCCCTGTAACACTTATCTTCAGGCTCTAATTTTCTCTGGGACCAAAGAGGAATAAATCTAGCTCTTGGTTCCACTTGACAATATTTCAAATATATTTGGATAGCTGTGTGTGCCTGGTTTCTTCATCTCTCCTCTTATGATATGGTTTTTAACAGCTTTCATTTCCCGGTAGTGGGAAGAAAATGGTGCTAAGTTCCAGCCCCATCACTTTCAAGGGGAGTGATCTTGGATAAGTGTCTTCCTCTCAAAATATGTAGACAAGATTAATAAGAACTTTATTTCAGATTTGGTGTGAAGATGCACTGAAACCATGTAGCTAAAGCCCCCCTAGCCCAGCACCTAGTACTTAGAAGCCCCCCCCCCCACACAAAGTGGGTTCCTTTCCAGCGCCCACAGCCCCATCAGCAGCCTCTGGTCATGCTCCAGCTTGTCGGTGGATCGTTTCGTTTCGTTTCGTTTCGTTTCGTTTCGTTTCGTTTCGTTTCTTTTCTTTTCTTTTCTTTCTTTCTTTCTTTCCTTCTTTCCTTCTTTCTTTCTTTCTTTTTTAAGATTTTATCCATTTATTTGAGACAGAGAGAGCGAGCACAAGAAGGGAGGAGGGTCAGAGGGAGAGGGAGAAGCAGATTCTCGGCTGAGCAGGGAACCTGATGTGGGGCTCCATCCCAGGACCCTGGGATCACGACCAAGTTGAAGGCAGACACTTAACTGACTGAGCCCCCCAGTGTCCCAGTACACAGTTTGGATATGACATCCACAAATGGGCCTTCTTGTACATCTGTACTTAAATACAGAATACAGAGGGATTACAACATTCCTCACTTGTCAACATTTAAAAAACTCGAGTCTCTCCGTCAGTTTGTGACAGGCTCAGCACCAGTAAGCAGCCCTATTAATGCACTCTGAGAGTGTGACAGCTTTTTAGACAACCCCGTAGCAATAGTGTTTCCTATTGAGCTTATACAATTAAAATCCCAAGGCCTTATTTGTGTGGAATATTCTACCACATGCTACCTCTGGTACAGCTGTTTTTTTGAACCAAAGTGTAGGGCTTTCTTTTGATTCCGATTGGATTTCTTTTTTAGTTATTCTTTCTTCTCACTACACCACCCCTGCCATTACAACACATGAGACTACCTCAGGAATCCCTACTATGCATTCTACATGAAGGAGGAAGCAGAAGCCCTTAAACCACCAGACGGTTGTGGAGAATGTGCATTTGCCTTATGCAAACTCTTTTTGACCTCTAATTCCACAAATACAAGAGAATTAGCAAATGGATGCAAGTAACAAGAGGAGATCCTAAAACAAAAACTCCAGAAAATGTCAGAAACTTAGTGCACTAAAGGAGCCAAAAGTGCTGGCCTGGAGGTTGAAGAGTTACTTTCGAGTCATGACTGTCACCAACTAGCTACGGGACTTGAGCAAGTTTTTCTAACTTCCTTAGGATTCAGTTTTCTCAACTATGAAAAGAAGAGTTGGGCTTTAAAAAAAAATAAACCTTAATAAATTATTACTCTTTGCCACACCTACTGCAAGAATGAAGACCATTCTCATCAATCAGACTGTCAACATTCCAAAGGATGTGGACAACACTCGGAAAGGACCCACTATCGTTGTGAAGGGCCCCAGAGGAGCCCTGCGAAGGGACCTCAATCACATCAACGTAGAGTTCAGTCTCCTTGGAAAGAAAAAGATGACGCTCTGGGTTGACAAATGGTGGGAAACTTGGAAAGAACTGACTACTGTTCGCCCTATCTGTAGTCACATACAGAACATGATCAAGGGCGTCGCCCTGGGCTCCTGTTACCAGATGAGGTCTGTATGTGCTCACTTCCCCATCCATGCTGTTATTCAGGAGAAGGACTCTCTTGTTGAAATCCAAAATTTCCTGGATGAAAAATACATCTGCGGAGTTCAGATGAGGACAGGTGTTGTTTGTTCAGTATCTCAGGCCCAAAAAGCTGAATTAGTTCTTGAAGGAAATGACATTGAACTCACATCAAAGTCAGCTGCTGTGATGCAGCACACCTCAAAAGTTGAAAACAAGGAGAGCAGAAAACTTCTGGATGATTAGGTATCTATGTTTCTGAAAAAGGATTGGTTCAGCAGACTGATGAATCAGATCTAAGGTGTCCAGCTACGGAAATGGCAAGATGCCAGATGAAATCTCAGATTTATCAGTGATATTTTAAAGATGGAACACAAGCTGCACTGATTTGGGAAAGAAAAATAAATACATAAACTATAATTATCCTGATAGTGGATCAATACTCAGCACTGAAAAGAAATCAACTATCAAGCAGGGAAATGACAGAGGGAACTGAAGTGTATATTGTAAGTGAAAGCAGCCAATCTGAAAAGGCTACGTACTGTATGATTCCTACTACACGACACTCTGGAGAAGGTAAAACTATGGAGACATTAAAAAGATCAGTGATTGCTAGGGGTTGGGAGGGGTAAACAGGTGGAGCACAGAGGATTTTAGAGCACTAAAATTATTCTTTATGATACTAGAATGGTAGATACATATCATTACATACTTGTCAGAATCCTTAGAAGGTACAGCACCAAGAGTGAACTGTAATGCAGAAACAAAAACAAAAAGCCCCACCTTATACACATTAAATAATAACAACACCACATACACCTTACCATGTAATCCCCACAGCTAGGTTTCGCCATCATCACCACCTTACAAATGAGGAAACTGAGGCTGGAAGGCAAGCACCAAAGGTAGAATGTGAACCCAGATAATCTGACCATGAGTTTGGGGTCCTTTGCTTTTCATCCCACTGCCTGCCTCCCAGATCTCAAATCCCACAACGTGTCCTTGGAAATGAATTTGTACCTATTCAGTGTCCCAAATACAAAGGAACTTCTTTGCAAAACTGTTTTATTTGTTCTGTGCTATTTGCAGTGTGCAGTTTACATGGAAGGGCAGTAAATGAAGATGATTAACAGCATGGGCTTTGGAGTCACTTACTAACTATGTCACGTCTGGCAAGTTAACATCTCCAAGCCTCAGATTCCTCATTTAGAAAATGGAAGTAATGACACGAGTTTCTCTCCAAGACTGTTTTAGGGATTGTGGGAGATAGAGCGTGTCAAGCACTGAGCACAGAAGGTGCTGTTACTATTATCCTTGGGTGCATTGTGCAGGCAGTAAGAGGCAGCATGGTATGATTAAAAGTGTGGAGTCCCTGGGTTGAAATCCCAGCCCTGCTACATACATATTAACCGTTTACTTTGGACCCGCTGCTTACCCTCTCTGTGCTATAGTGTCCTTACTAGTGAAAAGGGGATGATCACAATAGCACTTAGCTTATAGGATCATGGTGAGAAGACAATGAGCTAATGCATTTAAGATGCTTAGATGAGCTCTTGGCACAGAAGAAGCTTGTGTACATGCTAGCTATTGAGATCATCCCTCTTTCTTTCCTTCAGCAAATCTCAAGTCCATGGTTGCAACAAATTAATCAAAGAGCACTTTGGAATATATTCCCATTTGCTTAAGCCACACCAAAGGAATCAGCTCTCACGAGAGTCTCCCTATGTCTGACTCGGGGCTACATCTCATCTGTTCTGAAGAGCACGCTGCAACTGTCCCTACCACCTGCGTAGATTGCTGGCACCAGGAAGCCTCTGTGAAGCAAACAGCCCATGAGCAAGGTTGGCAGGCTAGCTGGAGCCAGTGGGGCCCTTTGGAGTCCAAGTGAGGATTTAGAGATCCTCAGTCACTTGTAGGGAGTGGAGAGGATAGTGATCCCTGGGTGACAGTGGGATCCCTCTTCAAGGCTCTGCCGAAAGAAAGTTGCTCAAAGGGTGATGTAAGGTACTACGTAGAGCTTATGACTACTCCAAGGTCCTAAATCTCGCGTTCCACCCCTTGGATGGGACACCGCACAGCTGGGCTTGCTCCCCGGTTTTGGTTCCTGCTGACAGTGCACGTGTTCTGCTCTGCCCAGGCACTTGGTGCATCTGGCAATGCCTGAAAGCTCCTTCCTTCAGCCTCTCAGATGCTGAACATACCTTAGGAACATGTGTCTTTCCATTGTCGACACACGATGGAATGCCTGCGGCAGATGGTTTAAAGGAAAGCCATCCAACAATGCCAATTAAAAAAGAACATCCTCACCAGGGTCAGGGTGGTTTCTTCAGGTGGTTGCTGTGGTTATAGAAGTGCGTGTTGCACACTCATCTTGCCCACTGGTTGAAAGCATCTAGAACCTGCGGCCACAAACCCCAGGAGTTACCAGGGGTTAAGCAAAACCATGTTCCTGGAATATGGTATCTGGGAGAAGCTACCATAAAACCATACTTGTATATTAAGACGATAAAGCTATATTTAATATAAATATGACATAACTATTGAATTAGAATTCATAGCTTGCGTGAACTTTTTTTTTAAATAAAACACAGAATCTGGTAGTAATTTTGCATTTCTAGGATGTTCATTCCCCTCTGGCATAGGGGATGTTTCTATGGGAAAGTTTTACAAATGCTGGGCCTAAGTCATGGCGTGAAATGCAAGAGAGAAGACAGCATTCAACAGAGGATGCAGCGCTGGGTGTGGGGTCCAGAGACGTGCGTGTGGGCTGGGACTCTGTCGCCCAACTCGCCGTGTGACCTCATGGTTAAACAGGGATATTAATCCCTGTCCCGCCTGCCTCCCAGGGCTGCTGTGAGAATCCAAGGAGACACCGCGTGTGAAAGGCGCTTTCCAAGTTACAGTGCTCCACAAATGTAAGTTATTATGATTCAGCCTTGTTGTTTTTGGAAAGCTTGTTTCATTTTATATATCTCATGTATCCTCCACCCCGCCCCTCCCCCCACAGTCAGATCAAAAGTGTTTGCCTTTCTCCTCAGAGCGGGGAAGCTCTGATCTGACAAAAAGAAATGAAGTCACCAGGCTTGCTGTGGCCCCAGTTTACGTCTAGGCCATCGGAGGAGCCCGCTCCCTGCAAGGCCCAGCAGCCCAGCCCTCATCACCCACACTGAGGGGAAGTTAGACAGAGCCCAGCAGTCACCGCTGTCTGAATTTCATTATGCAGGTCTCCAGACAAGCAGAGGGGAAAAGTGCAAAGGAGCGGGTCAGCGTCTGAAATGTGAGAGGGGCAGCAAGTCTCTGAAGTGTATGGGAATGGAAGGAAACTTAATACTGCTCCAAAGGGGAGAGGGAACATTGCATCATATGAAAATAATAGCAAGCGGTCAGCAGAGCTTGGGGGTTTGGGGAGGTGGGCTTGCCCACTGACCCACTTGCAAAAGGGCCTTGACTGCATTTTGTGCCATTCCAGAGTGAATCTGTACCAGGGCCCACTAATACATCAGCCCGGGGCTCACAGGCACTGGAGATTGGGCTCACATCCTAAGGAACCAGATTCCCTGGGAATACTGTGTGGGGAGAGTGGGCAGTATGAATCCAAACTGAGTTCTGAAAGGGAGCCCCAGAGTTAGAATGGGTTGGGTAATCAACCAGTTAGTCAAAACTACTATTTATGGAGCACTGAATATGTCCTAAATACATACTTCACTGAATCTTCACAATAACCCTAGAGATAGAGAGTATCATCCCCATTTTTAGTACAAAGAAACTGAGGCTCGGTAATTTAAGGGACATTTCTAGGAACACACAACTAGTAAGCAAGACAGCCAGAGTTTAAATCCAGATCTGGGCAACTTCAGGTTTCCGGATTCTAAACTCTCTGCCATAGCCCTCTCTAAACCGGAAGTGAAGCCAGGGTTGAGAATTGAGCGGAAATGGATTAAAATATAAGTGTGGGAGTAAGGGAGAAAGGTCTGGATTCCTTCCATGTCAGTGACTTGTTTTTCTGGGCTAGGGGAGCATGAGTGTGGTTTCCTCAGTATATTTGTAATATAAGACTTGGCCACTTTTTCCAAATAGGTAACTCGTGGCCTGACTTCTGTGGGTCTGGGCGGGGAAGGAGCTGCAGCCATTACTAGAAGCAAATGCAAAAGAAGAAAGCGGGGACATAGGAAAGAGGGCATGTTGGAGGGGAACAGACGTCCTGTAACACTGATGAGATTTGCCTTTGGTACTTTTATCATTTATCTACTGCCATTTATCACTTATCTACTGCCTAACAAACCACCCCAACAATGAGTGGTTTAAAAATCACAACCACTTATTGTTTCTCATGCATTTTAGGGGCTGGCTGAACATCTATGCTTATCTAAAATGGGCTCACATGATGTCAGCTGGGCTTGCTTCCGTGTCTGCCACCAGCTAGTAATTTTGCTAGAAGTGGCTGATCTAGGACAACCTCAGCTGGGAGGATGACTCAGCTCTGCTCCACATAGTGTCCCATCTCCCAGCAGGCGAGCTCAGTATTGTTCTCATACTGAAGGCAGAAGAGCAAGAGAGGAGCAGAAGTGGGCCGGACTTTGGGTTTGGAACTGACATCCATCTCTTCTGCCCCATTCTACCAGCCAATCCAATTCAGAAGACAACCCAGATTCAACAGGTATGGTAAAAGATGCCATCTCTTAATGCTGACAAAGTCCTATGACAAAGTACTTGGAGAACGGCAGGCTTTTTATTTTTTTCTTTTTAGTCAGTCTACCACAGGATTCAATCTCAATCCCAAAAGTAGATGAAAAGCAGTGTCATTTTCCAATATCCTGGGCCACACCCACTTCCCTGCCAAAAACCTTTTGTCCACTAAATGCCATATCTTTGTCCAATCTTTGTGTGTCTTATTGGCACCAGATCAGGAAGGGAGTGATATAATGACTCTATAGTTGGGCAAATAAAAGAATGCCTTGTTTTTAGGGGTACTAAAATTCAGATTGCTTACCCACTGATTCCATCTCTATAATTTCTATAACTGAGAAAGTTGCATTATGAAATATACTTACACTTTCTCCATGAAGCATCCCAGCCTGTCTGTATGTATATGGGAATGCCATCAAATTCCAGTAAAAAGAAGTTCTATTATTTAATAAGATGAATACTACTAATATTTCCACCCCACTGCTAATACTGTGCTTGTGATCTGAACTGAAGACTCTAAACTCCAGCAATTTCCTACAATACAGCTGAAGTGAGCTTCCCAAAGGTATGCCTTTGAAATCCCTTATATATGAAATTATTGCCATCACATTTGGCATCTGTATGCCAAGAACTGATTGTTAATGTATTGAAAAGACCAGACTTTGCTGGTGCTGAAGTCAAAGGAGCAAGATGGGGCCCACTCTGATGTCAGACTGCCTGGATTTGAAATTCAGCTCCATACATATGATTTGTAATGCTGAGCAGGTTACTTAAGCTCTCTGTATCCTGGTTTCCCCATCTGTAAAATGCGGCTTCAAAAAGTGCCAATGTCACAGGGATAATGTGATTCAAAAAAGATGTTAAAAACCAGTCCACAAACTCACCATCTCAAAAATATCTGCACCCTCATGGTCAGAGCTGCATTATTTACAAGAACCAAGCCACGGAAACAACCTAAGCATCCATTGACAGACGAATGGCTGTCAGAAAATATGAATATTATTCAAACATAAAAAGTAAAGAAATCCTGTCATTTGTGACAACATGGGTGGACCCTGAGGGCATTACGCTAAATGAAATAAATCAGAGAAAGATAAATACAGTGTGATCTCCCTTGTCTGTGGACTCTAAGAAGCCAAATTCATTGGTACGGAGAACAGACTGGTGGTTGCCAGAAGCAGGGGTGGTGGACTGATGAAATGGGTGAAGGTGGTCGGAAGATATAAACTTCTGGGGCACCTGGGTGACTCCGTCGTTAAGCATCCGATTCTTGATTTCAGTTCAGGTCTTGGTCCCTGGGTTGTGAGTTTGAGTCCCACATTAAAAAAAAAAAAAAAAAAAAAAAAGGTATACACTTCCAATTATACTTAAAAAAAAAAAAAAAAAGGTATATACTTCCAGTTATAAGATAAATAAGTCCTGGGACACCTGGATGGCTCAGTGGGTTAAAGCCTCTGCCTTCAGCTCAGGTCATGACCCCAGGGTCCTGGGATCGAGCCCTACATCAGGCTCTCTGCTCAGCAGGGAGCCTGCTTCGCCCTCTCTCTCTCTCTCTCTGCCTGCCTCTCTGCCTACTTGTGATCTCTGTCTGTCAAATAAATAAATAAAATCTTTATTAAAAAAAGATAAATAAGTCCTGGGATGTAATTTACAGCATGGTGACTATAATAAATAATACTGTATTATACATTTGAAAGTTGCTAAGAGAATATATCTTAAAAGTTCTTATCACAAAGGAAAAGAAATAGTAACTATGTGAGGTGATGGATGTTAACTGAACTTACTGTAGTAATCATCTCATAATATATAGAGATATCAAATTATTATTTGGTATACCTTAGATTAATACAATTTATATATCAATCATATCTCAATCAAACTGGAAAGAAAAAACACCATGCTGAGAAAAATGCCTACCCAGGGTACCCACTACCAGAGATGGACCTGCCATTATTGGCTTTGGGCCTTTTTGCCTGGAAGACCTTGAACAAGTCACTTAGTCTCCCTGGGCCTGAATACCATCATCTGTAAAATGGGAGAAATATTACCTGTCAAACCTACAGCACTCACCTTAGAGGATCCTTCAACTTCAAAGCTCAGATGGCCTCTCCTGCTCCTGAGAGCCCCTTGGAACAAAGTCTTGGCTCAGGCTGACCCACAAAGATAGGGTTCTTGAGAGGGGGAGAGGAGTTCAGTCATTCTTCTATTATCAGGACGTTTGTCAACTGATTCAGTGCTAGTGACATTTTTCCACGTTCATGCCAAGTGCTAGCTCAGCTCACTTGCTCTGCTCTCAGGAATTTTGTGGAGGCACATAGAAGGCCTCCTTCTCACTCTCTGCCTACTCCCTGCTCCATCAGCCACCATCTGGAAAGCTCTTTCCAGATTGACCTGATGCTACTCTGTCCTGAATGTGTAAGAAAAAGCCAAGTTGTGCAGAGCTTCCATGCCCTTGGATGTCCCCCTTTCCTTGACCCTGGGTCCAGGATAGAAACAACTTCTCTGTTGTCCTCAGCACAAGGCATGGAGGCAGGTGAGACCCTCAACATAGAACAATGAGCACTTTGGTTTGGGGACTGGAAAACAAAAATGTGCCCAGTGGTCCAAACTAGAAAATTCCATTCAGCTATGACCAATAGGACTCCTGAGTCCTGGCACCCCTTTGCTTAAAGGAGTACATTTTTCTTCATCCCTACTGCTATTACCTTAGTTCTGGTCTCATCCTGAGCCACGCGGAATATGGCAAAGATTCCCACCCTGCTCCATCCTCTTCCTCCATGCCAAAAAAACTTGCTAATTACTTAGCCATTTTCCAGTGGTTCCTCTGCTCCTGTAGGAATGGAAAGTGCAAAACTTTGCACTTATCACCCTTAAGAGTTCAGCTGTGGCTTTCCTCCATTCCCATGCCATGTCACTTCCCCATATACAAGCCTTGCTACTACTAAATTGGATTTCTCCCTAAGCCTAACACAGCATCTTCTCAGCAAGCTCAGCCTTTGAATAGCATCTTAAATGTCACCTCCACTAGGAAACCTCCCAGTTCTCCCAAGCAGGACCATGCTATGGTGTACTTGTGTGTCTATATGGGCAATCCAGATCATAGCCCCATAGAGCTGCATAAGGTTCATTGAATTCTAATTCTGCACCTTGTGGAAGTCTGAAGCCTTTCCTATGGCCTCTGTGAATTCCCAGGGATCTGTATTTTCCTTGGCCCCCAGCTGCACCTCCTGCATCTGGGCATGTCACCTCTGATCTGCACAATGTTGACCCCAATATGACCAGAGCCATTATATAAGGCTATACAGATTGTGTTCTGCTCAAGGGTACCACCAAGCTAAGGGGGCAAGGAGGTCGGAAAAACCAGCTTGTGCCCTGCTCACCTTCTGCACCTACCCAGAAGGGGCTCCTTTCATCAATTTGCACAAATGTGCGACATGGGCTGGCAGTGGTTCCGTGCCCTTCCTAAATTTTCAATACAAACCCTTCCCTAGAGTAAGCATTTGTGATACAGAAGACTATTTGAACACCTGGGGTTGGGGGAGGGAGCAAGGGGAAATGCAGGCAGTGGCATTTCTATTCTTAAAATATTATTTTAAGTTTCTTCTTTACCAGGGAAATTCTAGTGCCATTTCTTCCTATAATCCCCAACCTCACACCAGCTCATTGGATCCTCTCGCCCCACCCAACTCTGCCTACTCCCCTTCTTTTCCCTTCCCTTCCCTTCCCTCCTCCTCCCCCATCTCTTCCTACTCCTCCCTCTCCCCTCCCTCCTTCCCTTCTTCCTCTTCCTCTTCTCCTCCTCTCTATCCTTCTTCCTCTCCTTCTCCTTCTTCAATTTCTCATTTTCCCATGAGCAACTTAACTACTCTATTTGTTCTTTATTTTTCAGCCAACATAGACTTTCTCCTTTACCTCAGGAATTTATCAAGATGTTTTTGCAAATGAAGAACGTTCATTGCCTTAAAGATGCTAGTTGATATCTACAGTTAAGATAATGCACGGTTCATAGTATTACACGTACGTGTTTCCCTCCGTGTTTATTAATTCTTGAAGGGTAGAAGCTGTGTTTCCATGGTGCCCATCTTAGACTTTCAGCCAATATTTGGTAAATGAAGAACTGAAATCACTTGGGGCTAACCAAGACCAGGCTCAAATTTTCACTCTGCCACTTATTAGGTGAGGACTTCAGACAATTAGTCTCTTAGAACCCCAGTTCCTCCATCTATAAAAGCATCAGGACTAGAATGAGGTAAACAAGGCACTCAGGGCTCAAAATTTAAAGAAGTGCTCACTTGTAGGCTTGACAAAATTTTGTGCTCTGGGAAACTCACTTGCCTCACCCTAGTCCTGACCCAGCTCTATAAAGTAGGGTAATAATGGTATCCATGTCATAAGCCACTAGCATTTCTTACCAAATTTTAGTAAAGTGTTTTAAGTGCAGTCTTTATTATCATTTCGAACTGCTTTGTATGAAATTGCTCAGGAAAATCATCAAATGTAATAGAAGCTATTTGAAAATTAATGTTTAGAGTTGTAATGGTTCAAACAGACTTCTAAAAATTTTCAACTTGGTGGAAAATAATGTTTTTATACACACATTTGTTGTCCTATGAGTTGGAATACATATGAATACATCTTCATGTCTTATTCTGAATCATTATTAAGTATAGTTGTCATATGAGAAGCAGATTCACATTATTATACCTTGGAGCATCTGTTCACAGGAATTTGGGGTAAAGCCTGTTGGACATCACTGTTGTCTTCTACTTCCACTTCAACTTAGTCCAATGCCTGTCTCTTCTATTTGGCATCAGAGATGCCTCTATTCGTACCTCAGTTTCATTGCTCTGAAAGCTGAAACCCTCTCACGTTGGGTGTTTTCAACATTCTTAGGCTGGACACCTGCCTGGGTGCCCTTGGAAAAGTGCCTCTCCTGGCCAACTGCCATGAAAAGTCTTACTGCATATCTCCTCTTTGGATTTCAAACAAGATCCCATTTTGACATATTAGATTCTTCTAAAGTTCTCTTTTTAAAAAATTCTTCCTGACATTGAATCAATGTCTTCAGAGGGCATTAGGCCAGGTATAATTTCTTACATGTACTCCTGGGGGAAAATTATGATTATTTTGAAATATACTGAACCCATCCATAAAATTATAGCAAACTTTTAAAACCGTAAATGTCTGAACTCAACTTAGTAAAATCTTCAGAAAGAAGAGTCACAGTACTCCCTCTGGGTAGAAATAAAAATCTGAGCTACACCCCTCCAGCCCCCAGCCCCATACCTGAGGCTTCCCATGATGAAAATTCCATGTCCTATAGCTCATTTGAAGTAACATCATCACCAAATGCCCGTCAAACTGGGTGAAACTTCATCCAGCTGTTTTCACACGAGGTGATGCCAAAGAAACAGGTGGGAACTTAACCACATTTATGTGGCTGGGGCTGATGATGGACAGGTGAGGATGTCAGGCGGGTTGAGGGATACTGAGTAGTGGTGGACATTACCTGGCACGTAGCAAGGCTTCCAGAAATGCTATTATCTGCTATGTGAGAGATGCAGAGTGCAGAAGCGTCTACACCTTGTCATTATATCCATGAGAAACAAATGAAGAAACATATGAAAAGCAAAAAGATTGCTAGAAAGTACATGAAAATGTCAACAATCGTTGTGTTTGGATGGACGGGAATTCTTTTCTTTCTTTTTTTTTTTTTTTTAAGATTTATTTGTTTATTTATTTATTTGAGAGAAAGCATGAATGGAAGAGGGAGAGGCCGACTCCCAGCTTAGCAGGGAGCCTGATTCAGGGCTCCATTCCAGACCCAACCCCCAGCCCACCTGAGCTGAAAGTCAGACACTTAACCCACTGAGCCATCCAGGTACCCCTTCCTTTCTCCTTTTCGGTATGTTCTCCCTTCTCTTTAATGAACATGTATTGGGTTTATCATGGATAGAATACAATGTTAGTTACAAAATTTTGAGAGAGACTTTTGAGCTGCTCTCTTTTGTCTGCTCTCAGCCTTTACAAATAAAACACTCTCAGGACCTCTGAAGTGTCCTGAGAGAAAGGATGTGAGGAAGACTTCTTGGGAACTGACAGGGAGATATCCTCTGGCAAGAAAGCTAATCGCTTTTCCTCTTTTTCTCTTTGTCTTTCTTTTTCCTTTTTGCTTTCTCCTTTCTTTTTCTTCTCCCTCTCTCCCCAAGTGGAGCAGAATCAATAATTTGCAGCTGTGAGGGCTGCTGCATTTGTTTCTCTAATTACTTTTTTTCTACCAAAAAATCCCACTGCCAAAGCTGCCAGCGCAAAACAAAAACACATAAGCATTTACGAGGGTGTTGTTACTGTTTTTTAAGCAAAACAAAAATGAATTTATCCTAAAAGCAGCCAGACCATGTGAGTCAACCTTTTTTTTTTTTTTTTTTTAAAGTTCCTTTTTTCACACCAGCAGATTTAGCAGCTAGAAACTGCTGGAGTCTCTTCGCAGAATCCAAGCAACATAAAGGCATTGACCTCCGGTAAACTCCTGACCAGCCCAGTCAGTGAATAAAGTAAACAAAAATCCCACAACTAAAGCTTGATTTTCTGCCCCAGCTGTGGGACAGGATGTGGATATTATAAAACAAACAAACCAACAACAAAATGCAGCCACTGCCACCAAATCCCAAGCACCAGGGTGTGGCCCCACTCACCCGGAGCAGCAGCGTGAGTCCTTCCCAAAATGCTCCTTTGAGAAACCCTGCAGGAAATGTGCCTCAGAGCTCCTGGACGGTTCAAGCCTAGCTGGGGTTCACCTGGCATTCAGTAAAAGCCCTGACTCAGGTGCTGTGTGTGGAGGGTTTTAGCATAGGCTGGTGCGGCAGTTGTCAACCTTGAGTGCTCTGGGCACGGTCCTGCTTCTTTGTGGTGCAGAAAGGGGTCCAAACGATCAGTGGTCGAGCACCCCCCACCCCCGTCAGGTCCCCTCACCTACCTTATATTTGGTTCATCTCTACAATGACCCTACGACGTGAGGATCATTGTTCCCATTTTGCAGGAACAAAATGATGAAACTGAGGCACCAAAGAAGCGAAGTAACTTGAGGAGAGTCACCCAAGAAGTTCTTGGCAGATCCTAGAGTAAAACCCAGATCCCCTAGCAGTTGCCCTTATAAAGATGGGCTGGGAACTCCCTGGGATGGAGGACATAGCCCGGAATCGCCTACTTTAGGAATTGTCACACCCAAAAGTTCAATACCTCAACCTGACCTTGCATCTAAGTGGGTTTCTGAGTGGTTTAAAGGAAAGGAGAGGTTCTTTTTAAATTAACACCTTTGTGGGCGCCTGGGTGGCTCAGTGGGTTAAGCCTCTGCCTTTGGCTCAGGTCATGTTCTCAGGGTCCTGGGATGGAGCCCTGCATCAGGCTCTCTGCTCAGCAGGGAGCCTGCTTCCCACTCTCTCTCTGCCTGCTGTTCTGCCTCCTTGTGATCTCTCTCTCTGTCAAATAAATAAATAAAATCTTAAAAAAAAAATTAACACCTTTGTTCCTGGTGTGCCTATGTCACCATAGCAACGGTAACTTCCACAGAGTCTGCAAGCAGCTCTCAGGAGATAAAGAGGGTGATCCCATCTAGTGTCTGAATCGTGTCACCAGATAGCATGGGAGCCAGGCTCTTCCAGCCCTGATCCCCAAGTGGCCACCATTCCCTTGGCAGGCTTTATTTGAGCCTGGAGGGTGATGGGGCTAGAAGATAATGGGCAAATATTTTAGGACCAACTCCTCATAAAAGAACAGGGAGGCCTGGGAGAGGATTTCCCTAAATCTAATCTGTCCCTGGCGGGACAACAGTCAATCTTAAAGGACCAAGCCAGCAGACGGTAAGAGGGCTGTTGAGTGCAAACTTTATCAAGTTCTGAACCCAGGAGAAAATGCTTTTTGGAGAAAAAAAAAAAATACATGTCCTGAGGAGATCTCTTCAAAATTAATAGAATATTTTATGACCTTCAAATTTGTCTATTCTAGAGCCTCCTGTCTTACCTACTACAAAATCTTCCCTTTTGAGAATCTTGTTGGGATGTTCGATTGGGCACTGATTAATTTGGGGGAAAGGGGATTGGCACGCACTCACTCAGGGTAGGGAGAGATTTAGGTCTTTTTGAAGAGAAGGAACAAAGGTGAAAGAGGTATAAAAATGTAACCCTCCCCCACAGGCCTTGGTTCCCACAGCTGAGCTGCTGATTCTATAAGCAGGCTTCTGCTTCATAAGAAAATGACCCCCTTAATTTTGGCTCTAATTTCCTTTTGGTCATAATTACCTGTTATTATAATAATCTTATTACCACAATACAAAGCTCTAGAGGATAGGGAAAATACAAAAATCACCACTAATCCTATCACCAGCCCATAACAACATTTTAGGGTTTTGTTGTATGTGTGTTTTTTTTCCCTGCAAGTCTTTCCCTTGAGTGAAGTATGAACTTCACTCAACCATCCAACAAATATTTATTGAACAACTGCTACGTGTCAGATCCTGAGGTCTCCATTGTTGTACCCATTGTGCCAAACACAATCTTTCCCCTCAGTCTCACTGAATAGTATAAACAGCTTATATTTCTAGCATTACAAAAGAAAAAGACAACATAAAAACCCTCAAAATTACACTCTATCCTCAAAGCCCAAGTTGATGTCCCAGGAGCGCCTTGGGCGATGCTGAGGGTGGGAAATGACTGGGGGCCTCAAATCTGGTTGTTTCTTATTCATTTGTGTCCAGGAGAGGGGGTCGCCTCAACTGGTTGGAGAGCCTGTCCGGTCACTCGTTTCCAGGCAAGTCCATCAGACCCAGCGATGTGCGTGACCGAGCGTGTGCACCCTCGACAGGAGGAGAGATGTCCTCCCTGAAAGGAGCAGGCCTTTCTACTCCATACCTCCCGCACCTTCTCATCTCCACTGACCTGGAGCTTGGACAACCTGGAGGCCTTCGATACTTTGTTCCACGGAAAGAACACAAAACCTCTAGACAAACTGTTCTGCTCCTCAGGCCCTTGGAACAAACAAGATAGCAGCCTCTCCACTTCCCATCTTGCCCTCCGTGACAGTCAGCCTGGAATTCCTGGCCCCCTGTCCCACCCACACTGGAATGTGAATGCAGAAACCACCAGTCTTCCTGGGTTCCAACAGCCAGCCCAGGGTGCATGTGTCTCCATCCCACCTGACAGGAACTCAGTACTCTCCTCTCACCCTTCTCCTCCCCTCTCCCCCCTCACTTCAGGACCCAAAGCTGTTCTCCTCCTGTATTCATCAGCACAGGAGGGAAATGGAACTGACAGAAAATAGGGAGACAGTGGGTCCAGCAGGCTTCTTGGAGGCCTCCTCCTAATGCAGAGGGGCATACTCAATGTGAGGGGCCCTAAGGAAATGGGGGCATTCACCTACTTCCCTGTGGATCACTCACCCCAACTTCCATCACACTCTTTGTATGAAAGCAACACATGTGAGGACAGAAAAAAATATTCATATGATAATAAGAGCAGTCAAAATTTCTTGATGATGACAACTAGCCAGGTCTTTTATGTTGTCCTTTATTATGTAGATCACTTCACTTAATACTTGGAAAAGATTAGTTATCACCTCCATTTTATTTTTTCTAAAAGATTTTATTTGTTTATTTGAGAGAGTGAGAGAGTGAGGGAGAAGCAGACTGACCACTGTGCAGGGAGCCTGATGCAGGACTCGATCCCAGGAGCCTGGGATCATGACCTGGGCCAAAGACAGACTCTTGACCAAATGAGCCACCCAGGTGTCCCTAATATCCCCATTTTAAACATGAGGAAATTTAAGCTCAGAGAGGTTCTGTGACTTGCCCAAGGTCACACAACTAGTAAATGGAGAAGGGGAGATTGAACCCAGGCAGTCTCACTTCCAAGCATACCTCATTTACATGGGAAACATGATATGATGGCTTTCTTCCTTGTCAACTTGCTTGTTTGAGCACGCTGAGTCATACTAGCCATTCATAAAACAAGGATAACATACTTACTCATCTGAACCATAGGCTTCCCCACACACTTCTCCATTCTCACTCTTCCTCTTTTCCACGAAACAAAAGGTTATTTTCTCTGTGGAGAAACTCTCAGGAGGAAAGTAAGCTAACTGGCCTATCCAGTTATCCAGCTGTTAGCTGGATAGCTAACAGCTATCCAGTTAGCTTTGGGCTTAGGCATAGTGGAAACTTTTTTTTTTTTTTGGATTTTATTTTTAAGTAATCTCTACACCCAACATCGGGCTCGAACTCACATCCCTGAGATCAAAAGTCATATATGCACTGCTGACTGAGCCAGCCAGGCATCTAGGGAATACTTTCAGTTGTGGATGGTGGCAATGAAGAAAGCAAAATTTTTTCATTCCATCCAACCCTACTTGTAACTCAGTTTGGCCTTACAAGTAGCTCCTTACAAGGATGCTGAACGTGGTATCAGGACACCTGCTTTTTAGATTTAGTCTTCTCAACCACTAGTTCTTTGATTCTAGGTAAGTCAACTGACTCCCGAGTGCCTCAGTTTCCCTATCTATAAAATGGAAAAAATGCCTCACTGGAGCATGGTTGTGGAATTTAAATAAGATAACAGACACAAAAGCGCTTTGAAAATCCCAGATAGCCACAAGACAGGAGATGTTATTTATTGTGGATTATAATTATTAAATTCTAAATTGTCGTTGATAACCATAATACTTACAGTAAATTCAAGTTGCATTGAATTCCTGGTAAAAAGTACTTTTCAGAATGACATCCAGCTTTGGTCTGTGTCATATAGTTTACTGGTATGGGTGGCAAGCAATGTCCCCAGATGTGTCTAAGCCAATAGGAACATAAGATAGCCATCATTATGTCTGATTCCTCCTCTCTGAAAAATGTTGTCCTGTTATAAGTAATGGCACACACTTGGGATATTTGAAGAGTAGCCAAGAAGCCAGTATGGCCAGAGCAGAGCAAGCATGGTGGGAGGGAATGAGCTCAGAGAAGCAGTAAGTAACAAGGGCCTGTGGCATCATGGAGGGGGAAACCCACCGGAGGGCTGTGAGCAGAGCATCTTGTGATCCAGCTAAGTTCTGACTAGAACTGTCCTTGTGGAAGCAGGGAGGCCAGTGAGGAGAACATAATCTCTACAAGAGACAGGTGGCTTGGAGTGGGGTCAGTGGTGGAGGTGGTGAGAAGTGACAGGAGTCTGAATAGAAGAAAGGATGTGTAGGAGAGAATTATATCAAGGATGAGCTCCAATTTTGGCCTGAACAACTGGAAAGAGCACAGTGTTGCAAGTCCTGGGAGATGAGGAGTTCTGCTTTTTAAAAGTATTTGAAAGAATTATACTTTTGAGTTTTACTAAGAAATTTTTCCATATGTGATTTTTTAAAGAAAAGGCTCATATTTGCATAATACACATTATACTTTTCAAAACAATTTCTCCTCCATGACCTCATTTGATCCTTAAAGCAGCCTCATGAAGGGGCTGCCATTGTGCTCCATTGGGTCAGTGAGAATTGGAGCAGAGAAGTGGTCACTGTGGCCGATAGAGAATAAGGCATCTGTTGTAGAAATAAGCCTTTCTGCAGTGTGTGAACTGCCAGAGAAGGGTACATCGGCTGCTGGGCCTCAAGTTGATACAGGTCAGTGGGCTGGAAGTTGGGAAGGAAAGCTGGACATGAAATAACATGAGCCAGGACAAAACTGGATCCCATGTGGAAGATCTAGAGCCCATGGAGATCAACTGGAACCCACATTGGTCTTCCACCACCTCCAACCTCAGTGTCACAGATGACCTGACGGAGAAGCTGTGCCCTTTGCACGTAACTGCACACACTTGGACCAGGACTTGCCAAAGCGACAGAAGGATCTAGCAGGAGCTGAAGGCACTGTGGGCCCAGCTTCACCAACTGGCCAAGCTAGCAGGTCAGCAGCAACATGTGAGTGCCGCCACAGTGCCTAAACACAGCTGGAAAACAGTTCCTGCTTCACTTTCACCTTCCAAAGCTGGCACACAGGTGCCCTGGGGCCAACTCTAAGGCGGACCCATCAGGAAGGGAATTCTGAGAACCAGAATTCCAGCTTAGCTGAGTTGACACAGTAGCAAGCCACCACACCGACCTGACAAATGAAGACAATTACCACCCAGAGAAATCAACGGAATTGCCCATGGCCTTGCAGGACAATGGTAGCAGCTAACCCCATGCCAACTGGCTTTAGTTCATATTTTTTGAACCCTTGCTGTGTGGCAGACTCTGAACCATCACATCCAATGCTCACCGCAACTCTATGGCATTGAAATTATCATGCCCATTTATAGATGAACATGCTGAGGCTCAAACAGAAGTCAACAAACCAACGTAACACAGCTGCAGAAAGGGATAGCTGAGACTTAGACACAGGCTGGTCGGACCTCAAGCCCCACACTCAGCTTCCGGGTGTTTGGTCTTTCTTGCCACTAACTCCATGCCTGCCCCGTTTCCCAGGGCAAAGTATCAGAATGTGGCTCACAGTAAGAGAGGTCCTGGCACCCCAGTTTCTCCTCTGTAGCCTGTGGTGCTGGTCTGGGGCCAGCTCCCTCCCACTCCCAGGGACAGTGTAAACACATGGTTGGCAGAACTTTGGTTAGTGCAATGAGGACATGCACAGATGGGAACATGGACTCCAAAAACAATGGGGCAAAAGCACCAGAACACAGGCTTGACACACAAGTCAAGCAAGTGCTCCCTCCATGCTGTGAAACTTCCCACGATTCCAGGGAGGTCAGAAAATAGAGCTGGGTGGGCATGGGGAAAGGCCTATTGCTTTGGTAATGAAATCTGAGATTTGCAGCTCTGGAGTTAGCAAGCAACTCTACATTCAGTTCATCATCATCATCACCACAACAGCTATCCTTACTTGCTGTAGTTGATTGCTTATTTTATGCCAGACACTCTTCTAAGCATTTCCCTTTAATTAACCCAGTTATTCCTCACAATAAGCATATACAGTAGGACATATTATTGTCCCCATTTTACAGATGGGGAAATGGAGGCACAGACAGTTTAAATAACTACCCCACAATCACAAGAGGCCATGGAGTCTGCCTCCAGAGTCTAACCTCCCAACCTTTACCCTGACTCCCCAACAACCCTGTGAGAGAAGGAGACTGGAAGAGAAAGTGGCAGGACCATGGTTCCCATTTTGCAGATGAGGAAACCAAGGCTTGTGATGGTTGACTAAAGTATCTAAATTCTTCCTGGAAAGCCCAGATTTGAAGCCAGAGTTGGGGGACTACAAAGCCCATGCTCTTTCCACTCTGTCACTCAGCCCTGTTAACTGGCACATTCAAGACTCGAAACCAAGTCTTTCAGTGTCTAACTCAAGCCCAACCACAGTTCCTTATGATTTGCTAGAAAGACTCATTGCTTTGAATACCCACATGGGAAATTCATTAGTCAATGTCCGACTGGAGGCCAAAAGCCAACTACCTGGTGAGCAGAAGGGTCCTCTCACACTTTCAGTCAGCAAAGTACCAACACTAATTTCCCCAACTTGGAAATGATACCTCACATCCTGGAACCAGAAGAACAAAAATAGTCTGATTCTTGGAGGTTAAACAAACCCAACTCTGGTCTATGGTCAATACCATGGTCACCTCAGTGTTTGGCCCATTGGAGGTAATGGTGAAGTCACTTATTCATAGTTCAACAAAACTCATTCACCCAGCATGGACTTACTAGGCATCCCCTCCATACAGACAAACATAAGGGAGCTCACACATAGTTCCTGCCTTCAGTGAATTTACTGAAGATCTGGAAAACTCTAGTTCTCTCTCCTCCTCTCCACCCCTACCACATACCTAATGTCAAGAAACACCATCACAGGAACCAGGGGAAGTTAGTAGGGGGAAATAGCAAATAAAAATTTCTTTCATCATTCATCAGTGATGAATTTCATCAATAGTAAGTAAATATATGTTGAGTTTCTCTTATTTGTCAGGCACTTTGCTAGGTGCTTTGGATATGAATCACATTTAATCTTCATAACACCCCTGTATGGGAGGTATTATTATCTTTATTTTACAGATAAGAAAACTGAGGCACCTGCAGGGAAAATTACTTCCTCAGGATTATCCTGTGAGACAGTGTTAATAATTCTAGAACCCAGATCTGACTTCCAGCTCAGAATTCTTTTATTTTATTTATTTTTTTAAAGTAAGCTCTATGCTGAATGTGGGGCTTGAACTCATGATCCTGAGATCAAGAGTCATATGCTCTACCAACTAAGCCTGCCAGGTGCCCTCTATCAGAGTTCTTCTAATCCCATCATACCAGAAAGGGAATTATAAAATCCTGGAGATGCAACAGCAAAGCCAACACACAAAAAAGAGTGAAAGAGGCAAATCAATGAGAAACTAGTTAAAGTTTTTTTGTTTGTTTGTTTGTTGTTGTTGTTTTTTAACCTACCAGTGAAAAGCAGTGTGACTAAGACAGTTAATTTCCCAACAATGTGACATATTCCTTTTTCATAGCAGAGAGATGTTGCAGGAATGTGACTGCCAAGCCAGGGTCTCCATCCCCCCCTGCATCTTGCTATGGCCATGTGACTAGCTCTCTCCAAAAGAATGTGGACAGAAGCAATATATATCATTTTTGGGTTAGAGTGTTGAAGAAATGGGTATGCCTTCTCTACTCCCATTTCTACCTACAACTAGCAGAAAGCAGATGATCCTGTGGACACTAGGTTTCCTGCAACCCTGCTGGGAGAAGAGCAGCTTGGTAAACAGAAACACACATTTGGACTTGATGTGAACAAGAAAAGAACTTCCATTCTGTTGGTCCATTATACGTGTGTGTGTGTGTGTGTGCGCGCGCGCGCGTGCTGAGGGAGGTGGGTAGTGTTACCTGTTACAGCTTCTGGCATGACCTTAACTAAATATGGTAGATGAGGCCAAAGTGCCAGGCTCTGAGTTATAATGGAATAGAATTCATTTTACCCTATAGGTAGTCAATAAATCAACCTATATGTACCTGCTTCGAATCACCGGTACATATAGGTTAATTGGCCTTTCTAAAGACAGGAAAGACCCTTGGTCAGAAGGACAACCTTCACTAGGCAGGAAGATGCTCACGGACGGGAGCTGTCTCACTGTTCTCTGCATCTGGGACTTGCACAGGGCCTGCTTCCCAGCACACATCCAACATGTGCTCGATGAACACATAACTTCCCAGATCCTCCTCACCACCAGAACATAGTAAATGGATGCAAGACTGAACCAGAATATCTTGGAACCAAATATCTTGGAACCAGAAACAAAGGGAGTATTTCTAGAACATCCAGGAAAGAATTTTAACTAAGCTTTGAGCCTCTCTCCACAAGACAGGCCGGATGAACATGACAACAGATAGCAATACGGAAATATTTTGGACTTAAGTGACATTACACTTAGAGTAAAACAAAAGAAGAAATCCCTCAATAAAATACCCTTGTGACGGTCCCACCAGGGGAGGTTTCCTGTGGCATAAATGGAAATGCTGCAATCCTTGTCCTAATCCATGACCAGCCCTCGTATCCCCAGAAGATTTTTCTGCTTAGGAAGTTGAATGGGGAGGCCCTTGACATACCCTGGGGGAAAGCTTATGGTAAATGTTTTAACAGGGTACAGTAGCCAAAATATGATACTTAATGTGGAAGGAAACCCAGATGGTGGCTGAGATGTCAGGAAATAAAATTTTCTGTTTTATCTGGGGAAAAAAATTTCCCCTGAACTCCAGAATCTACAGTGATCTGGCCTCATAGAGAGTCAACTTGAAGCCTCAACACAAAAGGATCTCTTTGTATTTGTTCAGGAGGGGGTCCTGGGCCCCTACATCTGGGACCAGTCAGCAGCTGGACTAGGGTCCCTCCAACCAAGCTGCAGCAGAAGTCAACTGATTACTAAGAGAGAAATTCATTCATTGGAAGGCCTGCGGGCTGATAAACACGGTGGAGTTGAGACAAGCCCGTGCTGGACAGTGAGTACCCTGCGGATACAACTCCTTTACCGTGGGAACTTTGAAGATATTTACCTTCACAATAACTCTGAAAAGTGGGTATCCTACTACCACCTTACGAACTCACCCACCTGAGGCACACCAGCCATCCAGCTGGGAAGTGGCAGCGTCTGGCTTCAAGTCCAAATCTAGAGGATGCTACTAAAACCTACTGGGCAGATGCCCCTTAGGCGGTACCCTCCTGACTGCAGATGCAACAGGTTTCCCACCACATCGCCGCTGCCTGGGGCAAAGGGAAAGGCATTCCTGCCTTAAATCACACACAATGGCTCCACCTCGGGATTTGGCTTTGCTGAAGGGACAGAGCTAAAATACCTATAACTTGAAGGGTCAGGAGATACCATAAATATGTGATCTCTCAGGAAACCCCTTGGACCCTCACTTTGGTGCCTAGTTAATTCAACTGCCATCACCACCGAAGGCAAGAGCCTGCCTTTCTCCTTTCTTGCCTCTTGCCTTATGAGCGCAGCATTAACAGTTGTTCTGTAACCTTCTTTTACGATGAGATGCCTGAAATATAACACTCTCCGCAGTTTAGAGCACAAAACTGACTTTAACACATTATGGTACATCTGGGGATTCAAACCTCTTGGAAGCAGGTCAAACGCAGGTACCGAATCTGCTGTAGAATTCGGCTCGCTGAGTCGGACCCATAAAGCTACGTTTGCATTCCAACCTGTTATACCTCTAAGCCCAGCTAGACGATTTCCCCAAGCCCCAATGCTGGGGAGTGCCAAGCTCATTCTGGCTGGAAACCAAGTACAGTCTCCAGAGCTTAGGCCAAAATTGTTTTTTCCAGGAGCCCTTGACATGCCTAGGTCACCTGCCTCCTCTGAGCCCCCTTGAATTCCCCTCTCTCTAGCAAGCTTTTTACCAAAACCTCCTCTCATAGAGTTTTCTTTTCCTCTTCCTATCCTTGTCCCATAGAATCATCATTTTTAAAATCTCTGTATCTCTTAGGTATTTAAAACTGCCTACTTATCACAAAAACAGGACCCAAAAGCATCACCCACATCCTGCCACTTGTCCTGTTCCTAGTTCATTTGCAGACACAATAGCTATAGAGTTAGCATAATTAGATCACAGATACAATTTTGGCAGCTGCTATATTCCTTCCTGGCTATGACAGCAAATGAGCCTCATCTCTTACCCTCAATTTGGCCGGTCCACCTGGGGAGCTGACTTGAAAAAATTCTTCGACTTGGCAGGTAAGCGTGCTGCAACAATTAGTAGTTGCTGTCACTGACATGTCCGCTTCACTACACTGTCTATGTCTGCTGCAGATTGTCTGATAACATCACTTCTACCAATTCCTCCTATCTCTGGGGGCGTGGAGGTTGAGTCTATGTCCCCCTTGAATCCTGGCTGGCTTTTTGACCAGTTTTGACCAATAGAATACAGTGAAAATGACACTGTTGCCTTCCAGCCCTTTGAGGTCTTGAAGCCTCTGTGTACGCTCTTGGGATCCAGCCACCACATAAAGAAATTCAAGTTAGACTAGATGAGAGATCCCACAGAGAGAGAGAGAGAGAAGCCCAGTTGGTCCCAGCTTTTCCAGCCACCTCAGTGCAGCACCAGGCATGGGAATGAAGCCATCCTGGATACACAGCCCACACCAGGCTCCTAGCTGAATGCATCCACTTGAGTGACCTGGTTAGTACCACATGCACCAGAAGAATTTCCTAGCAATACCCAGCCAATCACAGAATCATGAGAAATAATACAATATATTGTGGGTTTTAGCCACAATTGGTGGTGGTGGGGGTTCTATTACACAGCAGTAGATAGCGCATGCATTGTTTTAATAGCAGATTTTCCTAATTTCCACTTTAGACCATCACGTCCCCTCCTACATGACATCTTCCTTGACTCTTCTCCACTCAAATGGAAATCACAACTCTCTCTTTTGTGTCTCTTCTGACTCCTTATCTGTCTTCTCTACTGGATTGTGGACTGCTGGAGACCACTGTCTGTGTTTCATTCATATTTGTATCATCAGCTATATAAGAGAGGGCATAATGATAAGAGCTCAGTAAATGTTTAATGAACGAATGAACCATATTAATAAATTGACCACTGCCCTGTGTCCTCTCTGCCTGCAACACTGTCTCCCCTCCCCTCCATGCATTGGCATGTCTCCCTCACTTCACCAAATCTCTTAATACCAAGGACTCCCTCTACTACCAGATCCAAAAGAGCAACTTCCTCTATCCCTCTGTAGTCTTTTACTCACTTTTATTTTCCTTCATAGCCCATATAACCCTCTGAGAGTTTATATACTACTTACTGCTTGTCTCTCCCCATTTTAGAAAATAAGCTCATGATGTCTGAGACTTGTTTTATTCAGTACCAGGAACATTACTTTACCTCTAGTAGGTGTTCGATAAATATTTGTTGGGTAAATAAATAAATATATGTATCATAACAAGAACGACAAATTTGGGCAGTTTTCTCACTTTTGATTTGGGCTGCCCTACATTTCACCTTGAGCCTTCCTGAGGTTGGCATGGCTAGTACACACCAGCATCCAGTTCTCTCCGCCTGCCTAGGCATATAGAAAACGAGTCATACCAGCAATCTTGCCAGCGGGTGTGGCCATGTGAGCAGATCTGACCAACGGGCTCTGAGGGGAAGTGACAGCTATCACTCCTGGGCTGAGGCACAGCTGAGAGGACATGTCTTCTCCGCAAGTTCTTGCCCACTTGATGCTGAGATGATGGGGACACCAAATCAAAGGATTGTGGGATTGCTGCGACGCTGTATGGAGAACAGCTGCCCTGGAGAGTTGCCCGTAACCACAGGGGACTTTTCATGAGTCAGAAATAAACTTGCATGAAGTCCCTGAGATTTGAAGAGTAGGCTGTTAGTACAACAACCTAGCCCAACCTGATTTAAAAAATGAAAAAAAGGAAAAAAGTCTATTTGGTTCAAATTCCTTTAGATCTGAGAAAGAGATGAGGCACATGTGTGGGAAAGAGGGAAAGAATTTGGGTTGGGTTGGGTTTCCAACACCCAAATACTAATCTACAATTTCCAAGTACAAAAGTGTCCACTCTGAGCCAGGCATGGTGCCAGGACCTGAGCTAGGCGCTGAGAAAATAGGGATGAATCTGACTTTATCTCTCTTCTCACACAGATCACAGACCAGTAAGAAAGACAGGCATGTTGGGGCACCTGGGTGGCTCAGTTGGTTAAGCATCTGACTCTTGATTTCAGCTCATGTTGTGATCCCAGGGCCGTGAGACCAAGCCCTGTGACAGGGGGCAGAGCAGAGTCTGCTGAACATTCTCTCCCTCTACCCCTCCCCTTATCCGCACATGCTCTCTCTTTAAAGTGAATAAAATAAAATAATTTTTTTAAAAGAAAGACAGGTATGTTACTGAAATATGGTGGAATATTGCGTGGTTATAGTTCTACCATGTACAAAATGCTCAGGGCACACGGAAGGTGGGACAACTCATTCTGCCTCTTTCCATATTAAGCTCCCTCTGGGCTCAGCCAAACAAACACCATTCCTAGAATACTCACACGAGCCAGACCAGGTCAGACTATCTGCGACAGTTAAAGTGGACAAACAAGGATATGGGGCAAAGTTTTCCTTCCTTCCCTATCACACCTGTTGTTGGCTCCTGCACCTGTGAGGCTGAAAAGTCCCAAGATCTGTAATCAAGAAGCTGGAAACCCAGGAGAGCCGATGTTGTAGTTCTAGTCCAAATCCACAGGCTTGAGAATCAAGAGAGCCAACAGCGTGACTTACAGTCTAAAAATCCGCAGGCTCAAGACCCAAGAAGAGCCGATGTTCCAGTTCAAGTCCAAGGAGAGGAAAAGACCAATGTCCCATTACAAAGCAGTCAAGCGGAAGGAGTTTCTTCTTACTCAGCCTTTTTTGTTCTGTTCAGACCTTCAGTTGACTGAATAAGGCCCACCCATATTAGAGAGTACAATCAGCTTTACTCAGTCTACGGATTAAAATATTAATCTCCTCCAGAAACAGCGTCACAGACAAATCCAGAATAATGTTTAACTAGATACCTTGGCACCCCACGTCCAGTCAGGGTGACACATAAAGTTAACCATCACAGCTGGTGACACCTGTCCTGCCTGTATTCCCATTGATTCACAGCCAGTTCGCTTTTGGAAGCAAAAAGGGGAGAAAGAGAATCCAATAAATCAATGCACAACGGCAATGAAAGTAAATCTCACTCATTTCGTGGCTACTGGTAGCCAGGCAGGTGAGACACATATTCTCTAATCTTCGTAACAACTCTGCAACATGGGAAGAATGAGCCCTGTTCTCCAGATAAGGAACCTCAAGTTCAGAGATGTTAAGTACTAGCCCCAAATGACACTACCAATAAGTCATTGTATCTGCTAGTGGCTCTTCAAGGTTGTACAATACATGCTTCTTTGAATTCCTGCCCTGTGGCCAAGATCCTGACTTTAGTATTCATTCTGCCTGCTCTGAAGCCCTATGGTTAGTTTCCCTCCTATGCGTTCGTAATAACAAAGTAAAAAATCCCAACTACCGGCCACCTAATAAGAAGAAAAGTATTACTTTTAACTAAAGTAATCGTCATGGCAACAGGAAGACAGTGGGGGCAGGGAGATGGGCTAATGGCAAGAGTTTCAGGAACCTGTGTTTCCTTACTTCTCCCAGGAACCTCACCTTGTTACTTCCGCAAAGTCATTAAGGGAACAACTCTGGCTCTGAAGGGCACCCAAGGAAGACAATTCAGAGGCTGGTCCTTTGGTGACAAGCTGCCTTCTGGTCTGTTGCTCTCGAGCTTGGAGACCTCTACCATTTTCCTGCCTAGGTTGGTTTTATAAATTCTTTGGGACCAGGAGGCTGCCACTTCAAAATGTCTCCTTACCCTTTATTCAATGGTCACTTCAAGCATGTGATCCCGTTGCTTCTCCAATCACAAGCAGTTAAGGCAGAGGTGGGGAAGTTTGCCAGCTGGAGGGCAGGTGCAGGGGGTCTCACCAGGAAAAGTCAGCAGGACTGCTGCCATTGTACCTCTGGGGGCACGAGGGGGAGGACAAGGAGTCAAAACACAAGCATAAGCCAATGTCTTCATCTGTTCAGGTTGCTGTAACAGAAAATGCAAAGGTGGCTTAGAACAACAAAAGTATATTTCTCAAGAGTTCTGGAGACTAGAAGGTTCAAGATCAAGATGCTGGTTGACTAGTTGTTTGTCTGTTGAGCCCCTGTTCTGGATCGTAGATGGCTATCTTCTTGCTGTGACCCGGTTAAAGGGGAGGACAGACCTCTCTGATACCTCTCCTTTAAGGATACTATCCCCAATTCATGAGGGCTTTGGCAAAAGCCCAATTTCCCAAAGGTCCATTTGGAGTGGGTTTGAACATGTGATATTAGGGGACACAAATATTCAGTCTATAGCAGCCAAGGAGCACAAAATCATTAGGAACAAAATATTTCTAATCCTTATGTTTTGCTGAGAAACCATTAGCCCAAGAATAAGGACACTTCCTTGGTTATAAAATTGAACTTCATTAGGGTAAAGGGCAAGATAAACATGAGATTCTTAGGACAAGCCCTGTATGTATGTGTGTGTGTGTGTGTGTGTGTGTTTAAAACAGTTCTTACCACACTGAAAAAATAAAATTAAATTTAAAAAAATTATAAAATAGGGGCACCTGGGTGGCTCAGTGGGTTAAAGCCTCTGCCTTCGGCTCAGGTCATGATCCCAGGGTCCTGGGATTGAGCCCCACATCAGGCTCTCTACTCAGTGGGGAGCCTGCTTTCTCCTCTCTCTCTCTCTCTCTGCCTGCCTCTCTGCCTACTTGTGATCTCTGTCAAATGAATAAATTAAAAAATCTTTAAAAAAATAAATAAAATAAAATAGTTCTTGCCCACAATTACAGTTGAGCCAAGACTGTAAAGAACCTAAATAACCCTTACTCCAAAATCCACACAAACACCATGCATCCTCCATGTCATCCAACGTCACCTGCACAGGTGACACGTTTCGTGTAAGAAATGTTTATTCTCTGCATCTGAAATACAAGCTCTTGGGATTTCATAGGGACCTTTTGAGGAAAATCTGTAATCAGTGATTTTCAGTCTTCACTTTTGGCTCCAAACAAAAAATAAATATTCATGTTTCCACCAGGAGCAGCGACTCACCAAGGCCCAGACATAGAGTTTTACTGCACGGTGAGAGCGTGGGGTGAAGACTGCGCATGTGTGAACTGAACAAGCCCCTCACGTGATCTGGGTGCGCAACGGAGGACAGTGTGGGCTTCTGCACGACACGGATCCTAATCGGGGACCGCCTAGCCAAGCTTTGGAGACCAGACAGAACTCATTTTATTTCTTTTTTTCTAACTTAAATTTAAACAAATTTTTATTAGTAAGATAGTTAAAAATAAACTTGAATCTCTTTGGCTCACTCTTTGTTTTCTTTAGATCTTTGCTGGAAAATCAGAGCAGCCAGGAGCTGCATTTGCAAGAAGATGTGGACTTTGGAATCTGAGAGACACAGGCTTGAATTCTGGTTCCTCTCGAGGAGGCCACTAGACCCTTGCACCTCAGTTCCCTCATCCTTACACCTAGATCATCCATCACCTTTCAGGATTTGAAGTGTCTTCTATGCAAGAGACACTCAGTAACTGTTTTCTGGTCTGCTGCCCCTCACTGGACGTTACCTCCAAAATACATTGCCAAGAACTGGCCTGCTGTCTGTATTTGTCACTTTTAATAGCTATAGAGTATTCCATTGCGATAATGTCATAATTTTCCCTGCCATTTCTCCAGTGGTGGCAATTTGGATTGTTTCCAGTTTTCCTTTCTTATGAATTGGACCGCTATCAACATTTTTCCCCCTCATTTCCTTGGGGTGAATTCCCAGAAGTAGAATTACTGGATCGAAGAGTAGGAACAGCTTTGTAGTCCTTGCTGTTTATTGCCAGATGAATTTTCATTTTCTGAGAAGGCTGTCAGCTGGGAGAGCCCAGCATATGTGGTAGATATTATGGATGGTTTCCATCTGTCACTGCTGTTCCTGTCACAAGACCTACAGAAGAAACCATTCCCAGACTCTCAAATCTTGCAATGGGCACTAGGTGGTAGGAAATGGGGAATAAATAGAGAAGAAAGTAGAGACCTGGAGTGTGTAAGGAAGCAGGCCTGGGAGTGTGAAGGTTGATCAGGCTCTCTTGGATATGACATGACCAAGCCCTTTTGTCTGGAAGTAAAGGATGCTGGGAGACAACTCCTCAAATAAGTTCATGTTTACTGTTTTTATTCTACATACATTCATGAGCACTCATCTAACATGTTTCACCACTAACATTTATGTAGTGTTGGAACCTGTCTTCCCACTGACTTTGAAATGCAAGGACCATGAAGGGTTAAAGTCTGGCCCTGTCTACTAGGGGCTTCTCTCCACTAAGACACTGGAAGAGAAAAATCTTGCTTAAGAAGCAGAGGAAGCCACATTGAGGGCATGAGTAGAGCCTCAAATCAGAGACAAAAAGTAAAACTGAGGCACGGAACACAAGGAAGAGCTTCCCTGGGACAAGCAAATGGAAGTGTTAGAAGCAAGAGTGATGGGAGCATACTTCGAGTAAAGGAGGAAACTGGATGGGGGCAGGGGAATGGGTTATGACAATGGTAAACCAATGCAATTTCCAAAGCTTTGTTGATTGTGCTATTCAAATCTAATATCCTGGGGCACCTGGGTGGCTCAGTCAGTTAAGCATCTGCCTTTGGCTCAGGTCATGATCCTGGAGTCTTGGGATTGAGCCCCCTGTCAGGCTCTCTGCTCTGAAGGGAGTCTGCTTCTCCCTCTGCCCCTCACCTTGCTCATGCTCTCTCTCACAAATAAATACAAAAATCTTCTTTTAAAAAAAAGTCCAATCGAATATCCTTGCCAATATTATTTTCTGCTTGATCTATTGATAACCAAGAAAGCTGTATTAAAATAGTGAAGGATTTGTTAATATCTCTTTGTAGATCTAACAAAGACTTTATGTATTTTGAAACTATGCTATTTGGTGAATATGTTTTCAACTGTTACCTTCCTGATAAATTGAAGCTCAAAGCACAATGCTATTTTCCTTAAAACTTTTTCTCTCAAAGTCTATTTTGATTTGCATTGATTTGACTAAACCTGCTTTCTTTTGGTTAGTATTTTCCTGGTATATTTTTTTCTGGTCTCCTACTTAAAAGTTTTCTGTGTTCATACATTATAATTGAGTCTCTTATAGAAAGCATGTAGCTAACTTTTGTTTTTATATAGTCTGAGAGTCTTTATGTTTTAACAGTAGAGTTTAATCCATTTACATTTATTTGGATTACTGATGGATTTGGATTTTATTTCTACTCTCTCATTTCTATTTATCTTTTCTCTTCATGCCACTTTTATGTTCTCACACAACCCTTCTGACCTTCTTTGACATGACTGCAATTTTTTCTCTCACCCATCCTACTTCTTCTACTTGTTTGGACATTAAATGCCCCATTCTATCTTTTTCAACAAAGTCTAAATGGTGTCATTGCCTTTTTCTCAAAAAAATACTGTAAGTTTCAAAGTTGGCAGGGCCAGACCTTAAATCTAATTACCCACTCCTCCAATCCTACATACTATTTTTTTAAAAGATTTTATTTATTTATTTATTTGACAGAGATCACAAGTAGGCAGAGAGGCAGGCAGAGAGAAAGGAGGAAGAAGGCTCCCTGCTGAGCAGAGAGCCTGATGTGGGGCTTGATCCCAGGACCCTGGGATCATGACTACCTCAGGTGAAGGCAGAGGCTTTAACCCACTGAGCCACCCAGGCACCCCATTGCATACTATTTTTGTCTGTATTATAATTCTAGTCTCTCTGCCCCAAACAGACATTAGACATTATCATTATTTTGTAAATTAAATGTTTTTTTAGTTTTGTCTCCAAATCAACCAAAATCTTGACTCACCGCACCTTTCTTCAAAAACATCAACAGCTCCCAATCATGCCCATTCAGTTCCATTCTCTTTATAGCTTGTTTCCTCTTTATTACCCAAATACTTGACCCACCATTGAGTAGAAATACATTCGTATATATTCCCAGTTTACCATGGTGAAAATTCTAACAATTGCACTGCTACCTCGTGCCAGGAACATATGTATTTTATCTTCCACCAGTGATGGCATTCTTACTGCCAGCAGTCAGCTCAAAAATTTCATATTAACATCTGGTTTCTTGGACACTTCAGGAACTGACTGCTGCAGGTCAGATTTCCTGAAAAGCAGATTCTGGGATGGACATTAGCATCTAATAAACTTACTGGGGGAATACTCTCAGAATAAACACACTGAAGGGCATGAAAAAGCAGAACTGAAGCCAGGCGGAGAAGTTAGGGTGTTGAAGCACAACAAAAGATCTCATAGCAAAGATCTCAGCTAATCCCAGGTGGCTTTCTGGAGCTTAGATGGAACTTCAGATCCCTTAGATGGAACTCAGGACCCCTCAGGAAGGGGGTGCAACCTTGGATGAGAGCAACTGTTCACATAAGTTTGAAGTCAAGGAGAAGCAGAGAAATGGAGCCACAGCTTGAGGTGGTATGGTCAGGGAAAGATTTCTTTAAATGAAAGAGATGTTAGGCTAAGGGGAAGGAACTAGAGGAAAGGGAGTTTTCCAGCTATCAGGAAGGCTATGGCCTGGCAGTGGGTGGGATGGCCTTTGTTGAGAACTATGGCGCTGTGAGAGAAGCAGCCTTGAAAACTCTGGTCCATTTGGGAAAACAGCTCTGTGTATGAGTGCAGATGTTCATGTTTAAGAGTTACTCATTTACAATCGTGAGAATGGTGAGGTACGCCTGAAACTCACACAGATGGGGAGATCTTGAAGGGAGCCAGACCTAGAAGAGAATCTCTGCTTTCAGGAAATTTACAATTTAAAAAACCTGTTGAACTTACTGAATCACTATTTCCCAAACTTATTTGACCACAAAACTTTTAATTTTTCTGGAATATATCTGTTGATGTGTCTCATAACTTTCCTCAAAATACAGTTTGGGAAATAATGAGCCAAGTAACCACCTCAAGGTTTTACTGTCTTCCAATGGCCAATTCATAAATCAGGACATAGATCAAATGAAATAGAAGAATGATTTAAAAAAAAAAAGCAAACTTTCAGAGCACCTGGGTGGCTCAGTTTGTTAAGCATCTGACTCTATTTTGGCTCAGGTCATGATCTCAGGATCATGGGATCGAGCCCCGTGTTGGGCTCTGTGCTCGGCACAGAGTCTAATTAAGATTCTCTCTCTCCCTTTCCCTCTGTCCTCGCTCGCTCTCTCTCTCTCTCAAATAAATAAATAAATCTTAAAAAAAATTTAAATAAAGATTTCTTATTCAACTGTGTTTCAACTGGGAAGACATTTACAGAGTGCCTACTATATCTCGACCCTGCTCTGGGCCCAAAGGACACAGAGTTGACAAAGGCAAAAAGGCTCTGAGTTCCAGGAGTTGGCCACCTGTGAGGGGACTCAGATGGTCTCTAAGTAAATGTTATACTAAGAAGTAAGCCCCTTGATGGGAAGAGAAACCCCAGATCCAGCACGGAGGCTTGCTTGTCTAGACCATCCTTCACGAGAATGGCTCTGAGGAAGGAGGAAGACACAAGCCAGGCCTGGGTGAGGGGACTTCTGGAGAGACTAAGGAGTGCAGGGGGAGGTCTGGATTTGGGGCAACGGTCTACCTGGACTGATGTTGCCATTACCCGGTCACATAATCCTGGCCCAGGCTGGATTTTTCATCTCCTGGAGTTTCTGTCTCATTTGCAAAATGGAGGATAGTAATAATCCACACCTCACAGAGTCTCCATGCGAATCAAACAGGAAGAAAAGGATGTGAAAAAATTATTTAAACTGTAAAGGACTCCACAAAGAGGGATCTTATGACTTACTTATTCCTTCACAAAGTGCATTTCAAAGAAAGCTAAACAAACTCCCCCAAACTTTCCACTCTCAGGGCTATTTTTATTTTGTGATTTTCCAAGCCTCAAAATGAAATTGGAAAAAAAAAAAAAACACACAAAACCTTCAGCGGCTGCTTTTTATATGGTAGTTTATAAGAGTCAGGATGAAATAGAAATCATGATAGCACAAGGCCCCAAGTTTACATTCTCAGAGGGAGGCTGAGGGCTGGGAGCGCTGAGGACTTTGGAGAGGGCAGCTGAAATCACTAACGCCAGCCTGGCTCTAGCTGGCCTGTGTAGTTTTAAGTGGTCTAATCAGCCCTGCTTTTCACAAACACAAATAAATAAAAATTGACATTACATCGGGCAACAATATGGCATGCCCCGTGCAATTAGAACCAGCTGAGTTTATGCACCCCTCGGTTTACAGAGAAGGCAGCCATGCACAGCACTCGGGGGACAGATGTCTATGTGGCTTCTTAAGGCCCATGTTCCAGAGCAGTGGCTCCCACTCCCTCAGGGGGATGCAGACTTCTTTCAGCTAGCTCTGGGGACCCATATGTTGCAAGAGCCATGTCAGTCGACTAGCTAAATACTGGCTCCCACTTATACACAGGCATAATTTTCAAGGGTGCATGCACCTACTGAGGACTTTGTTCTTTGGGTATTTTCTCAACGAACAGATAGGAAACCCACAAGACTGTGACGTGGGGGCGCAGGGGGGAAGTCTTACATTAACCAAGGGTTGTCATCCTCGAAAGGGTTGGATCCCATTGCTTTTATGTGATAAAAGCTCCAGAATGTACTGAAATCAAATTTTGAAAATGCTGTGGCCCATGGAAAAAAGGAACAATGGGGGTCTGCGAAAGGACAGGAGCCAAACTTTGTTCTTGAAATTGCAAAGACTGGACCTGCTCTTGAAATCAAAAGATTCTTTCGCACTATTCTTCGTCTGAGGCCATAGCTGGTCCTCCAGCCTAACCTCGTTGCAGAGGGAGCAACACACCCTGCAGCAAGAGTGTCTTCCTCCCTCTCAGATCTCATTGCCTATCCCTCCGTGACTCATACTCTCTACTTAGCCACTCAGCCCCCCTAGACACATATCCCCACCTTGGCTCCTTCAGTTACACACACTTAAATACCTTCATCCTTGAATCCTTGCCCCCTCCTCACCTTTGCCTGAATAACTTCTCCTCTCCTAATGTCTCCTAGTTTAGATGTCATCCACTTCGGTAAGGTTTGCCAGAAGCTTCCCTCCCAAAACAGGTCTACCAAAAGGAAACTCATTTAGAGGGGATTCAGGAGGCCAGCAGGGGGGAGCCCTCACGCCCTATCACCTGTCCTTATTTGGAGACCCAATAGGAAGAGAGGATACCACCTGCCAGGTAGTTAGCACTTTACTATCCCAGCAGGAGGAAGAAAGTTTTTCCTTCTCCCTCTGCAACAGTCCAGCCAATGAGAGCCTGTCACTGCTCAGCCAATGAAAAACCGCTATACTTCAAACTCCCTGTTTACTCCAATGGATTTTTTGTTTTTAGCAGTCTTTGTAACCTCCCCCCACCCCCTTCCTCTATAAAAGAAGGATCCTTGCCTTTGTAGATCCTCACTTTTGTAGATTTGTCTATGGTTTTGTCACAGCTGGCGTGTCCCACATAATTCTCTGCTACTCTGGAATAAAACCTTTTTTGTGCATAAATAACTGGCAATTTTATTTTCTAAGGTTAACGGGTCCAAGTCAGGTAGCCCTCCTATAGATATATGTCCCTATGTAGTTGTGCCATGGGATCCTGAAATGTGCCTGATTTCTTAACTCTTACTCCACCACAAGACCTTAAGCTTCACGAGGGTGAGGTCTGAGTTCTGTTCCCTGTGGCAAAAGGTCAATAAATAGTTGCAGAATAAATGTATTTCCTCTCTTAGGTCCCTCATGTCACCCCACAGAGCCAACCACTTACTCCACAAGCCCAGGGGGTCTTGGGCACAGGTATGAGCTGTTGTTGAAGAATACAGCAAAAGTCCTCAGAAGGTTTTGGCATTGGTTACAAGCTCTTCGAAAAAGAGATGCTTGAATTGGGGACAACATTAAGAGAGAAAAGAGTTGACTCAGTGGAACAGACAAAAAAAGGGGGGGTTCTTTCTCTTTCTCTCTCTTCTGAGTCACTCACTGATCAAAAAATTGATATTCTCTCTTGAAGTCATAGATGCTACTAAAAACAAAAGGTTCAAGAGGGGGCAATAAGTTGCCCCACATGACCAAACAAGAGAGGGGGCAGAGCTTAAAGGAGAACCCAGCCTCCTGATGCCAAGTTGCCTCCTCTTTGAAAAAGGCCATGGTGCTTAGGCCTGTGTGCACACTTTCCTGGAGAAATTGTGCCAACTCCCAAAAGTAGCATATGTGCCCTTCAGCCGGAGGCTGCCTCAGTAAATATGTATTGCTCCTTGACTTGCAAAGCAAATATTTACTCAAAACCCACATAGCACGGAGCATAAATTCCTGAAAGCCTTGGGCAATTTCTAACTCACTTATCGTTTATTTTTAATTTGTTTTTTAGTGTGTATATTTTCTGCATTAGACCTGGAATAAACAGAGTTCAGAGCAGAGGCTGGGAGAACTGAAAAGTGGTTTTTACAAAAAAACCCTAGGCCCTGCCTATTACCTCTAAATTCTGGTTTCTGACAAGCCCATGAGCAAATCCAATCAAGTTTAAATGGTGTCAGTGCTCCACTTGAGGGTGGTCTTGAGGGCAATGCAACATGCTGAGGAATGAAGGAGACACGAGTGGCTTTTGGCACACACGTCAGATTGAGACTTGGGTTATCTGGGTTCTGGTTCTGACCCTGTCTCTAACTAGTTGGTGACACAGAGCAAGTCACTTAACCTCTCTGAACTTCAGTTTCTTCATCTGTATAATGTGACTTATGATGTTCTACCTAATTCACAATATTGACAAAAGACCAGGGGCGCCTGGGTGGCTTAGTCAGGTAAGTGCCCAACTCTCAGTTTTGGCTCAGGTCATGATCTCAGGGCTGTTGGATCGAGCCCTATGTCAAGCTCCATGCTCTGAAGGGAGTTACTTGACATTCTCTCCCTCTACTTCTCTCTCCACTTACTCTCTCTCTAAATAAATCTGGCGGGGGGAGGCCAAATTGAAGGTGAAGTTCAATATCCATCCACCAAGTATTTATCAACAGCCTACCAGGGGCTTGGCAGCTCTAGGAACTGAGAAGACAGCAGCAAACAAAATGGAATTCTCTCTCATGGAGCTTGCACTCAGTGTGGGGCAGACAGATGATAAACACAAGTGATAGGTCCAACACTAATCTCCAAGAGGAAAATCATCATGATAAGGAAAGAGAGGATGATGGGATGGGTTGACGTTTTATAAAGGGGTCAGTAAGAGGCCCCGAGAAGGTGAGTCCTGAAGGAGGTGAGGGAAGAGAATCCCAGACAGCAGGAAGAGCAGAAACAAATCTGTGCTGGCAATGCTTGGAGTGTTCAAGTGGGAAGACAAAGGTGCTACAGCGGAGTGAGAGAGTGAAGATGGACAGCAGACGGGGTCAAGGAGGAAGGATGGGGTTACAGAATTTAATGTACATAAACATCCCTGGGGGTGCTGGGAAAGGTTATCCAGAGACTCCCCCTACCTTGTAATAAACAGCCGCCCAGAATCTTCCATGTGCTAAAGATTCCCTAGACCACAATCAACACCACCCCAACCTAACTCAAGAATGCAAAACACTTCCTAGTGACCTATGAATGTATTCCCGTTCACACCAACTCAGCTCGTAGAAATTACACAGTCTAAATTTTAGTCCATCTTCAGGTAATGACACTGTGTTTTAGAATCTGTAGTTTATTTGCAGAACTGGACATTAACTTGGACATCGTTAGATAGAGGCATGGGGGACTGAGTCACTTCTGCCTTTATTCACAAGATGGGCTCTGGTTCTTTATGTGAAATCTGGCCGAGGTTCCCAGTCTCAATTGCTTGCCTGCCAGTATCTTGCCTGCCTGTACTTTCCAAGAGCCAGAGAAGGAGACTGGGCCTGAGTCTTAATCATAACCAGGGAGCAATTGGAATCCCTGGCAGGCAGACAGGAGCCATCAGCAGGCCGCGTGGCCCAGGCAGGCCGGTCAGGGTGGGCACTGCAGGAGCGAGGAAACAGGTCAGCGCAGGGCTCCACTGTGATGAGGGAAGGACGGGGCCTAGCCCAAGGACCAAAAATGGGGCTTAAAGGTAAGGGAAAGGAACATTTATATTAAGTACCTACTGCTGCTGGGCAGCGGGTCAGGCTGTTCCCATGCACAATCTCATTAAATGCTCACTAAACTGCAAACTAAAATGACATTACTGTTTTAGGGAAGAGAAAAGTGAGACCCAGAGATTCTGAATGAATTGCCCAAGGCCACAGAGTTATTATGAGGTAATTGGGGGTGGGGGGATTAGAACCCACTGATTCCAAATCTTAGCCTCTTTCTAAGCAGGACACCACAACTGTTGCTTTGAAATGAGTTACTTTAACATGAGCAGTTCAACGAAGTCCTGCCTGGAGGTGGGTAGGTGAGGCAAATCATCCTTCTTACCATCCCAGGGATCTGGAGATGGCCATATTGTCTAGATAGATCTGGGGTTCGGGTAGGGGAGAAGGATCTATGTTCCCTAAGGGCTCTGTTGATCTGGCCCTTTGAAGGGGATGCCCATCTCCTCACCATCAGAACCCTCATCCTTGGTGTCCCTTCAATCCAGGCAGGGCTTCTGGCTCTGGGTACCTATTCACATGGACCCAGCACCCAGCTACCCAGCCAGCTAGGCTGGCTGACTCAGAGATGTCAGCCCCCACTTCTGTGTCTCCCTAAGTCTGAAACCCTGACTTGTTTTATGACCCTCTTCCTCCGCATCCCTCTTCCTTCTTGGGCTCATTGGCACTCACTCTCATTTGCGGGCACCCTTGTTAATGGAATTTCATCTGCAAATATGGGAATCTCTGCACCAGCCCCACATTGTTGATATCTCTGGAGTCATTTATAAAAATATCCCTGGCATTCGCTGCCCGACACGGTTCCGCGTCATGCTCTCCTTGCAGCCAAGCTTTGCCAGCCTGATAAGGAGCCCTTTATTTGCCCTTTAGGGAAGTTATGACTCATATCACCAGCCTTCCTTCCCTTTCTAGAGCTCATGTTATCCATAAAAGGGGCCATTATAAAGGTCATGGAGAAGATTAATCCCAGTCTTGGGTTTTAAATGTTTTCTGTAGGATATAGTTGATTCAGTGGTAACTTCAGGACAAATAGTTTGATTTAGAACCAGTTAGCTTAACTGGAGGATGGTTATCTCAGTGACCAGTCTATTCATCTTGGGACCGGCTAGTTTATCAGGGCGCCGGATAGCTCAGAGGAAACCTGGTTAGCAAAACCTTGGTCAGGTTAGCTCATATTTGGGTTGGAAATTATAGCTCAGGGGTAAGTAATGTATTGTTCTGGCTGATTAACTCAACTTGCTATAACACTGGGCTTTGGAAGAAAGACCCTGATCTGTATCTCTCTGAAAACAAGCCAGCATCCCTCTACCAGCTTCATTAACCACATGCTTCAGGCCTAACACAGGTACAAACATCCCGGTACTAATTATGAATGGATCCTTGCAGCCTATCAGCATCACAGGAGGAAAAACTCACACCAACTCAGAATTTAATGTACATAAAGTACAACCCCGACCTTCAGCTCATACTTAGGAAAGTGGGTCTATATTGTCTCCGAAGCCAAAGCAAGACACCAGTAGAATAGTGATGATGAGCAAACGAGATCATGTTCTTCTGGCATGGATTTGTGGTGCTGAGCACCCACTCTATTCTAGGCGATGTGCTAGGCATGAAAGTACAGACTATATCGTGTACACCATTTACTATTTCCCAGTCCCCCTGGCCGTTAGGGGTGGCCATGTGATTGAGGTTTGGCTGATGGAATGCATTTGCGAGCAAAGAGGTGTGTACGCTTCCCAGAGTGGCCTACAGAGTTTCCTACACAATCCTCCATGGTCTTTCTCTCTTCTTGTGTCGGCCAGTGATGCAGAAAGTCCAGGACAGGACTCTGGGATCCTACAGGAGCCACAAAATGGGGAAAGCCATAAAATGGAGGCTGAGTCCCTCATCACTGCACAAAACAAAGGTCTCTCCTAAGCCACCAAAACTCAGGGATGGCCTGTTACAGCACTTAATCTATCCAGATGCAAGTACAGCCCTTCGCCTTATACCCTTCACTTTCTCAGGGACTTTGCCTCTTTTTGTTCCCAGAAAGACAGGCCAACCTGGGAGTTTCTCAACTTCCTTCTTCTTTTTTTTTTTTTTAAGATTTTATTTATTTATTTATTTATTTGACAGAGAGAGAGAGAGAGACAGAGATCATAAGCAGGCAGAGAGGCAGGCAGAGGCAGAGAGAGAAGCAGGCTGCAGAGAGAGAAGCAGGCTCCCCACTGAGCAAGAAGCCCAATGCGGGGCTCGATCCCAGGACCCTGAGATCATGACCTGAGCCGAAGGCAGCGGCTTAACCCACTGAGCCACCCAGGCACCCATCTCAACTTCCTTCTGCTATACCCCTGACTTGTGTATGTGTCTTCGCCCCTGCTTTCCCCACCCGCACCACCCAGAGGATGGTTCCATCGATGCGGGATCACCCGTCCTGTCATCTGTTTTGCACCTGCATTTTGTGGACTGTCTTCTGCCCCAAAATATACATTTAACTCTCCTCTCTCCTTAAAGAAAAGAGGGTCCCATCTAGAAGCTGGGGAGTTGAGGCCAGTCATCCTGTTTGTCATCCCAGAAGTCTGGACAGATTGCCAGATGCTCCAAACAGATTTAGGGTTCAGGGGAGAAGGAGCGGTTGGCCCATGCTCTTTGAGAGCTCCATGGATCTGGCCCTTTGAAGGGAATGCTTCTCTCCCTAAATAAAGTATGTAAGAAAGGACTGTTTACCCATCCTGTATCTCACTGAGACAACCGACCTATGTGTCTGACCCTTCATGACTCGACTTCTGGTGAATAGGCCGGAGTTACTATTTCTACCTTATCAGTCACTGATTTCTTAACCCACAGCAATCTGCCACCGCTGTCCTGATACTTTCACACAAAGGTCACTAATGACCTCTAATGGTCAAGTCCAGGGGATTTTTCTCAGCCTCTTCCCACTTAATCTCTCAGAAGCACTTGACACCTGACCAGCCTCTCTTCTAACTCATTCTTCCTCAACGCTTTTTCAACCCTTCTCTTTCCTGGTTCCCTCTAATGCCCCTTAATGGAGGAATGCCTTACGTTCTTCTCTCTGCCAAGCCTTTTCTCTTGAAATTTTCTTGTTTGGAAAATAGGGCTATTGCCACTAATAATAACAGCAATAACTAACATTTATGGAATACAAATGTCAGACAGGTGCCTGCATATCCCATGCATTATCCCACTTCACCCTAACACAGACCCTCTGAGGCTGGGGTGCTATTAGCCCATTCTACAGGTAGAGAATCAAGGCAAAAACTGGGTTAAGGAAAGTGCACAAGGCCACCGTTGGCAGGAGGCGGAGCCAGGTGAGGCCAGTGCACACCCATTGGGTGTCTTTTCTTCACATTTGGAAAAGGAGCCCCTTTCCTCTGGGCAGATGTAGCCCTGATCCAGAGAGCTTGGCTCGGCAAACAGAGAGGGCATTTAGCCCCTCTTGCCTCCCGAGCCAGGCCCCCTTACGCCTGGCACAAAGTGCAGGGCTGTCCCAGGCTCTCATGGAGGTAAAACTCAGACAGTGACACTGTACCCCTCACCAGTTCACCCCCCAACCTCACAGGGCATTGTGGGGACCAAAACCAGACAGATCATGGCTCTAAAGCTCTTGGTTCAGAGCTGGCATGTGAGAAACACATGATATAAGAGAATTACTATTATTGTCAGTACTCTTCCTCTCACCCTTCTCCACCACTTCCGAAGTCTCAATCAGCAAATTCCTCAAAGATTTCATGATGTCCCCTGTGCCAAGCAGGATGCTAGGAGCTGAGGTTACAAAGGAACAAAACATTGTTTCTGCCTCCTGGAATTAAAAATCCCGGAAAGAAAGCCACACAAACAATGAATTAAAGCAAAAGGCAACAAGTACAGTAACAGGTGATACAAAGTACCATGTGAGCACAGAGGAGAGGGCACGATGCCAGCCTGGGGGTAGGGATGGGAACTGAGGCAGCCTTGCTGACAACTTCAGAGAGGAGAGAGGACAGACATCTCAAAAGCATCTACATAACGAGGTGGAGTAATCCAGAGAGGGGAAACTGCTTCAAGGAAAGCATGCAGGTGGGCAAGTACCCGGTGTGTGTGACCTGGAATTTGCACTTGGCAGTGGGAAGTCATTGAAAGTATCTGAGCAGGGCTGTGACAAGGTCAGATCCTGGTTTTGGATCTGGTTTTGGATCCTAGAACCTAGAACGTTGTTTTGCACATAGTAGGTGCTCACTAAGCATTTGATGGATGACTAGATGGAGGGAGGGATGAAAGAATGAACAAGAGACTCTTAGGAAACTTTGCCTCCTGGTGCAAGCACAGACATTCCACGTGAATTTCAATGTCCTCTGGGATTGTGTAAACATGCATGCTCACATATTTATTTTAATCCACTGTAGAACAAACTTGGACTCAGATGGAGAATGTTAGCACTGGAAGAGTCCCTGATGAGGAATTACTCCTGTCCAATCTTTCCAGCCCAGAAGCTGAGACCCTGACAGGGAAGTGGCTTTGTCAAAGTGACTTGTCTGTAAGCCAGCCACAATTTGGGTTGCCACAGTGTGGCCATTGCTGAGTTGAATGGTCTTTCTAGGTTTCTGATTTGATCTGGTGCTCCATTCAGGGACCTTACCCTCTAATGAGCACACCTTGCATATTCCCACTTCCAAGCCTTGCTTAGATATCTGTGCCCTTCCTAGAATCCCTCCTCCTCTAGTCTTTCCAGAAACTATCCTTCAAATCTCTTTTCCTCCAGGAAGCCTTCCTTGACTCTTCTGGCACAAAGTGACCTTTCTCTTCCACTAGCAGTAGTTCTTGAATACTTATTATGTGCCAAGAAGCAGGCTTAGCAATTTACATCCTTTATTATACTTAATCCTTACAGAGGCCCAATGAAATGTGGATCATTGTTATCGGCAATTTACAGAAAAGGAAACTGAGGCACCATCAAGATAATAAAAGCTAATCATGTACCAAAAGCCAGACTAAACACCTTTCATGGATTGCCTGAATTATCCACACCACAACCCCAAGAAGTCGGCACTGTTATTATCATTCTCACTTAACTGATAAGAACACTGAGGCTCTGAGAGATGAACTCGTCCAAGTTCCCACAGAGAAGAGGAGCTGGTTCCAGGATCAGACCTAGTATTCTGTCTCTGGAGCCCCCCTGGCCTCCCAGTGAGGTGAGTGAGGACTCCCATCAGATCAGCCCCCAGGACGGCAGAGGCAGTGAGCTCACACTTCCTTCCCTGCGCTAACCGGTCTCCTGCCATCCTGAACGTCCACCCAAGCACTCGTTGGGCTCTTTCCGTGATTAATTAATGGCCTGTCTGCTCCCACGTTTTACTCTAGCTGGATTGCAAGTGGCTTCTAGCTGGATAGAGAAAATGCCTTGGAGATCTCGGAGCCCCAAAAAACTGCCGCCAACAACTGGGTGTTTATGTACTATTGGCTAATTGATTGATGAACGAGACCCCTCAGTGACGGAATGCAATCTTGCATCCTCTTTAGTATGGAAGTTTGTGGAAGGCAGCAACCCAAAGTTACACTGCAGCAGGAGTCGTGGCAGGTCCCATTTACTTCTCACACCCTATAAAGGAGATCCCAGAACACAAATGTTCAGCTTATTGTTATGTGCTCAATTTTTAAAAATCTTGATCTTTCTTTGAAGGTGGGTGGCCTTCTTTGACTGCCACCCCAGTCCCTAGAACACCACCAAGTAGTTGCTCCCTAAATGTTGCTGATCAATTGGTACATAAGGACAGATTATATTTTAACACTGAGGAATATATTTTTGTTAGGTTTTTGGTCCCCTGGACTCTTGTTCTTATAGCCTAAATCCCACTGATTTTACATGGGACCTGATGTCTTTATGTGAATTTCCTCCCTAACAGAAAGACCTGCTCCCTGAAAACAGACTGTAAAGTTTTGAATCAGCTCTCTATGAGAGAAAAAAAAAAGAATATATATATATATATATAATTGCCAGACTTTATATCTCCAGCTCCTACATGAGGAGATTTGATGTTTCCCATAGGGTTCCTTCTCCAGGACCAGCTTTAATCCATCGTGTTGTCGCCCCCTACTGGTGACAGATGGAGGGTGACTTGCTCTCTAAGGTTAGAGCTGGGAACTTCTTGCCTTAAAAATGGCTGGATGACTTTGCAGCTAAAAATATTTCGCTTTTAATAGCAAATCTGCTGACCAGAGGCAAAAGGGTTTCTCTCACCTAAACAAGAAGCTTCCCCTATTCTCAGAGCTCTCCAGCACTAGCTGTACAGTAACTCCTATTTTCAGTGTATCGTGATCAAACCCTCAATTCTTACTGCTCAGAGGTCCTTCCAAGGAATCCATTTTGTTCATCTTTGTTTTCTCTGTGCCTAGCGCAGCACCTGACACGTGGAAAGTCCTCAATAAAAGCTTATTACATACATGTGTGCATAAGCGAATGAAACCACGAAAGGAAGGGAGGGAGGGAGGAGGGAGGGGTGGAGGGAGGAAAGGGCCCGGTCTGTGCTTCTCAGCTCCTCGTGAGTTGCAGAGAGCCACATTTGGTTTGCAGAATCATTCAGTCATCAACAAGCGCTTCAGAATTTTCATCAGCAGATTCTAATGTTAGGGTGAAATCCTTGTTTTTCCTGTCTCCCTTTTTCTTGTAGCTGAGCAGAATTAAAAGCTGGATGTTGTTTAAGTTGTGGTCATTAGGCTCTCGGGATCACAGGCTATACTTTGCCCTTTTTTCCTTGAGGTTTTCAGTACTTGCACAGCAGCTGAAGCGTTTTCTCTGTTCCAGAGAAAGACTGAAGGAGACTAGCCCTGCATGGCTGTAGTGGACATTTGTAGGTCCGGCTGTCCAGCACCAGTCCTCTGTCCATCAGGGGACTGGCTGCAAGAGCAGCCTGCGAGGGGCAGAGCCCTGCCTTCTCCTGGTCCCCTGGCAGCCATTGTCCTAGTATATAGCTCAAGATCAGCCAACTGATCTCTCTTGCCCTTGACTTGGGACTCCTGAAAGAATGGTGGAAAAGTGAATGGTCATTAAAATCCACAAAGGGCAGATCCGGAGAGACTCACCTTCGCACAGCAGCAATCTGCTGGGTTTGGAGACTCCAAAGGGGGCTGTACGCCAGACATAGAAATGCTGGGTCACAGGCCAGGTGAGCAGGAAGTGCGGCCAGAGACCTGGGAGATGGGAGGGATTTACTGCTTTTCTCTGAGGGCGCACTGAGGAGTGGGGCCCGGAGCTCTCTGCTCCTAGGGGCCGGAGATTGGGAGGCCACCATTTTCATTCCCGTCCTCCAAAGCTGTATGGAAAGCTTTCAGGGAACAAAAGCTACCAAATGCAAACCTGAGCAGATTACTTAGCCCAGCCCCTGGCAAGGGCAGTGCAATTCTGCCTGTGGCAAAAACATTTGAGAATCACTGCAACAGGCCCCTCAGAAGATCAGCAAGAACATCCAGCCAAGACCAAGTTCACTGATCAACGAGAACTACGGAACTCCAAAACTATGGGAAAACAACACATAGAATTCATAGCTTTTCCCCCATGATCCTTTAGTCTTGCAAAGTTAATTTTTTAAATTTTTTTCTCTATTTTTTAACTTTTCCTCTTTTAACGTTTTTTAACTATTTTATCTTACCAATACTTTTTAAAAAATCTTTTTAAATTTTCATTGTTATAGTCATATTTTATCCCTTCACTGTATTAATTATAAATTAACTGTAATTATTAATTACATTAATAATTATAAATATAATTATTAATTATAAATACACTGTATGTATTATAAATTAACCTTATTTTTTGTATAGGTTTTTTTTCTTTAAAATTTTGGGATAAAAAAATAAAATTTGGGGATACAATTTCTTCTAATAGATCAAAATATACCCTAAATCTAGCACATGGCTTTGTTGTAGTCTCTAGCCTAATCACATCTCTCCTCTTTTTCTTTTTCCTTTTCCAACCAACTTATCTTATCAATTCCCTTTTTAAGAATACTTTTTAATTTCATCTTTAAAGTCATATTCCATCTCTTTATTGTGTTTACCCTCATTTTTGTATATATGGAAGTTTTCTTTCTTTAAAATTTTGGGAGGTAGTTTCTTCTAAGAGACCAGAATACACCCAAAATCAAGTGGGTGGCTGGCTCTGTCCTATTTACCAGTCTAATATATGTATTTTTTAATTTTTTAATTTCCCCCCCTTTCTTCTCCTCCTGGTTTCGAGTCTTTTCTGATTTGGTTAACATATATTTTTCTGGGGTCTTTGACAACCTTTTAGTATTTTATTCTCTCATTCATATACTCGTATCTGGAGAAAATGACAAGGCAGAAAAACTCACCACAAAAAAAAGAACAAGAGGCAGTACTGACAGCTAGGGACCTAATTAATACAGACATTGGTAATATGTCAGAACTAGATTTTGGAATGAAGATTCTCAAGGTACTAGCTGGGCTCAAAAAAGGCATGGAAGATATTAGAGAAACCCTGTCTGGAGAAATAAAAGCCCTTTCTGGAGAAATAAAAGAACTAAATTCTAAACAAGTTGAAATTAAAAAAAAAAAAAACTATTAATGAGGAAGGTACAATAAAAAATGGAGGCTCTGGGGCACCTGGGTGGCTCAGTGGGTTAAAGCCTCTGCCTTCGGCTCAGGTCATGATCCCAGGGTCCTGGGATCGAGCCCCGCATTGGGCTCTCTGCTCCATGGAGAGCCTGCTTCCTTCTTTCTCTCTCTGCCTGCCTCTCTGCATACTTGTGATCTCTCTCTGTCAAATAAATAAATAAAATCTTTAAAAAAAAATGGAGGCTCTTACTGCTAGTATAAATGAGGCAGAAGAGAGAATTAGTAATATAGAAGAACAAATGGTGCAGAATAAAGAAGCTGGGCAGAAGAGAGACAAATAGCTACTGGACCACAAGGGGAGAACTTGAGAGATAAGTGATACCATAAGATGAAATGATATTAGAATAATTGAGATCCCAGAAGAAAAAGAAAGAGATTGGCAAAATGTATATTGGAGCATATTATAGTAGAGAATTTCCCCAATATGGCAAAGGGAACAAGCATCAAAATCCAGGAGGCAGGTGCCTGGGTGGCTCAGTGGGTTAAGCCACTGCCTTCAGATCAGGTCATGATCTTGGGGTCCCGGGATCGAGTACCGTGTTGGGTTCTCTGCTCAGCGGGGAGCCTGCTTCCCTCTTTCTCTCTCTGACTGCCTCTCTGCCTACTTGTGATCTCTCTCTGTCAAATAAATAAACAAAATCTTTAAAAAAAAAATCCAGGAGGCACAGAGAACCCCCTTCAAAATCAATAAAAAGAGGTCCACACCCTGTCGTCAAATAGTAAAACTTAAAAGTCTTAGTGACAAAGAGAAAATCCTGAAAGCAGCTCAGGACAAGAAGTCTGTAACATACAATGGTAGAAATACTAGACTGGGAGCAGCCTTATACACAGAGACCTGGCACACCAGAAAGGACTGGCATGATATATTCAGAGCACTAAACAAGAAAACATGCAGCCAAGAATACTATATCCAGCTAGGCTGTCATTGAAAATAGAAGGAGAGATAAAAAGCTTCCAGGACAAACAAAAAATAAAAGAATTCGCAAACACCAAACCAGCCCTACAGGAAATACTGAAAGGGGTCCTCAAGGCAAACAGAGAGCCTAAAACAAACAGACTGGAAAGGAAAAGAGACAATATACAGTAACAATCACCTTACAGGCAATACAAGGCACTAAATTCATATCTTTCAATAGTTACCCTGAATGTAAATGGACTAAATGCCCCAATCAAAAGACACAGGGCATCGGAATGGATAAAGAAACAAGACCCATTGACATGCTGCCTACAAGAAACTCATTTTAGACCCAAAGACACCTCCAGATTTAAAGTGGGGGGGGTAGAAAACAATTTACCATACTAATCGACATCAAAAGAAGGTTGGGGTGGCAATCCTTATATCAGATAAATCAGATTTTAAGCCAAGGACTATAAAAAGAGATGAGGAAGGACACTATATCATACTCAAAGGGTCTGTCCCACAAGAAGATCTAACAATTTTAAATATCTATGTCCCTAACATGGGAGCTCCCAACTATATAAACCAATTAATAGCAAAATCAAAGAAACACATTGACAATAATACAATAATAGCAGGGGACTTTAACACCCCCCTCACTGAAATGGACAGATCATCCATGCAAAAGATCAACAAGGAAATAAAGGCTTTGAAAGACACACTGGACCAGATGGACATCACAGATCTATTCAGAACATTCCATCCCAAAGCAACAGAATACACATTCTTCTCTAGTGCACATGGAACATTCTCCAGAATAGATCACAAGCTGGGTCACAAATCAGGTCTCAACTGGTACCAAAAGATTAGGATCATTCCCTGCACATTTTCAGACCACAATGCTCCGAAGTTAGAACTCATTCACAAGAGGAAAGTTGCAAAGAACTCAACTACATGGAGGCTCAAGAGCATCCTACTAAAGAATGAATGGGCCAACCAGGAAATGAAAGAAGAATTGAAAAAATTCATGGAAACAAATGGAAATGAAAACACAACTGTTCAAAATCTGTGGGACACAGCAAAGGCGGTCCTGAGAGGAAAGTATATAGCAATACAAGGCTTTCTCAAGAAACAAGAAAGGTCTCAAGTACACAACCTAACCCTACACCTAAAGGAGCTGGAGAAAGAACAGCAAAGAAAGCCTAAACCCAGCAGGAGAAGAGAAATAATAAACAGCAGAGCAGAAATCAATGAAATAGAGACCAAAAACAAAAACAGTAGAACAAATCAACGAAACTAGGAGCTGGTTCTTTGAAAGAATCAACAAGATCGATAAACCCCAGGCCAGACTTATCAAAAAGAAAAGAGAAAGGACCCAAATCAATAAAATCATGAATGAAAGAGGAGAGATCACAACCAACACCAAAGAAATACAAACAATTACAAGAACATATTATGAGTAACTATATGCCAGCAAATTGGACAATCTGGGAGAAATGGATGCATTCTTAGAGACATATAAACCAGGAAGAAACAGAAAACCTGAACAGACCCATAACCAGTAGGGAGATTGAAGCAGTCATCAAAAATCTCCCAACAAACAAGAGCCCAGGGCCAGACAGCTGCCCAGGGAATTCTACCAAACATTTAAAGAAGAATTAATATCTATTCTGAAACTGTTACCAAAAAAAAAAAAAAAAAAATAGAAATGGAAGGAAAACTTCCAAACTCATTTTATGAGGCCAGCATTACCTTGATCCCAAAACCAGACAAAGACCCCATCGAAAAAGAGAATCACAGACCAGTATATCCTTGAGGAACACAGATGCGAAAATTCTCACCAAAATACTAGGCAATAGGATCCAACAGTACATTAAGAGGATTATTCACCACAACCAAGTGGGATTTATTCCAGGGCTGCAAGGTTCGTTCAACATCCACAAATCAATCAATGTGATATGATACATTAATAAAAGAAAAAACAAGAACCATGTGATACTCTCAATAGATGTTGATAAAGCATTTGACAACGTATAGCATCCTTTCTTGATCAAAACTCTTCAAAGTGTACTCATAGAGGGTACAGACCTCAACATCATCAAAGCCATCTATGAAAAACCCATAGTGAATATCATTCTCAATGGGGAAAAACTGAGAAGTTTTGCCCTAAGGTCAGGAACACGGCAGGGATGTCCATTATCACTACTGCTCTTCAACATAGTACTAGAAGTCCTACCTGCAGCAATCAGACAACAAAAAGAAATTAAAGGCATCCAAATCGGCAAAGAAGAAGTCAAGCTATCACTCTTTGCAGATGACATGATACTTTAGGTGGGAAACCCAAAAGAGGTCACTTGAAAACAGCTAGAACCTGTACAGGAATTCAGTAAATCAATGCACAGAAATCAGTGGCATTTCTATACACCAACAACCAGACAGAAGGAAAAAAATTAAGGATTCAATCCCAATTACAATTGCACCCCAAACCATAAGATACCTAGGAATAAACCTCACCAAAGAGCCAAAGAATCTATACTCAGAAAACTATAAAGTACTCATGAAAGAAATTGAGGAAGACACAAAGAAATGGAAAAATGTTCCATGCTCCTGGATTGGAAGAACAAATATTGTGAAAATGTCTATGCTACCTATAGCAATCTACAGGTTTAATGCAACCCCTATCAAAATACCATACATTTTTTTCAAAGAAATGGAACAAATAATCCTAAAATGTATATGGAACCAGAAAAGACCTCAAATAGCCTGAGGAATGTTGAAAAAGAAAGCCAAAGTTGGTGGCATCACAATTCCAGACTTCAAGCTCTATTACAAAGCTGTCATCATCAAGACAGTATGGTACTGGCACAAAAACACATAGATCAATGGAACAGAATAGAGACCCCAGAAATAGACACTCAACTCTATGGTCAACTAATCTTTGCCAAAGCAAGAAAGAATGTCCAATGGAAAAAATATAGTCTCTTCAACAAATGGTGTTGGGAAAATTGGACAGTCACATGCAGAAAAATGAAACTGGACCATTTCCTTACACCACACACAAAAATAGACTCAAAATGGATGAAAGACCTCAATGTGATACAGGAATCCATCAAAATTCTTGAGAAAAACACAGGCATCAACGTCTTTGGCCTCAGCCACAGCAACTTCTCCCTAGAAACATTGCCAAAGGCAAGGGAAGCAAGGGCAAAAATGAACTATTTGGACGTCATCAAGATCAAAAGCTTTTGCACAAGAAAGAATACAGTCAACGAAACCAAAAGACAACTGAGAGAATGGGAGAAGATATTCACAAATGACATATCAGATAAAGAGCTAGTATCCAAAATCTATAAAGAACTTATCCAACTCAACACCCAAAGAACAAATAATCCAATCAAGAAATGGGCAGAAGACATGAACAGACATTTCTGCAAAGAAGACATCCAGATGGCCAACAGACACATGAAAAAGTGCTCCACGTCACTTGTCATCAGGGAAATACAAATCAAAACCACCATGAGATATCACCTCACACCAGTCAGAATGGCTCATATTAATAAGTCAGGAAATGACAGACGCTGGCAAGGATGTAGAGAAAGGGGAACCCTCCTACACTGTTGGTGGGAATACAAGCTGGTACAGCCGCTCTGGAAAACAGTATGGAGGTTCCTCAAGAAGTTGAAAATAGAGCTACCCTATGACCCAGCAATCGCACTACTGGGTACTTACCCTAAAGATACAAATGTAGTGATCTAAAGGGGCACGTGCACCCAGATGTTTATAGCGGCAATGTCCACAATAGCAAACTATGGAAAGAACCTAGATGTCCATCAACAGATGAATGGACAAAGAAGAAGTGGTATATAAACACAATGGAGCACTATGCAGCCATCAAAAGAAATGAAATCTTGCTATTTGCGACAATGTGGATGGACTAGAGGGTATCATGCTGAGTGAATAAAGTCTCAGAGAAAGACAATTATCATATGCTCTCTGTGATATGAAGAATTTGAGAGGCAGGGTGGGAGGTTGTGGGGGGTAGGGAAGGAAAAAATGAAACAAGATGGAATTGGGAGGGAGGCAAACCTTAAAAGACTCTTAACCTCACAAAACAAACTGAATGTTGCTGGGGGGTGGGAAGGTAGGGATAGGGTGGCTGGGTTATGGACATTGCGGAGGGTATGTGTTATGGTGAGTGCTGTGAAATGTGTAAGCTTGATGATTCACAGACTTATACCCCTGAGGCAAATAATACATTATATGTTAATAAAAATAATTTTAAAAATATAAGAAGAAGGAGATAAGGTGAGGAGTTAATTGACATATGGAGAAAGCAAACGATTATGTTAATTCAACATACTTTCTTGTGCACCCGCTCAGTACCAGCCACTCCACCATCAGCTCGGCACACTGAGGAGAGCCCACCAGCCAAGGTCCTGGGAAAGGTAACAGTGGAAAGTCACTTATATACATCCTCTCGTTTCATTCTCACGTAACCATGGGTTGGGAATTAGCTAAGGTATGAATGAGAACTACAGCTGAGAGTTTAACAAGTGTCCAAGGCCAACAGCTAGTAGATGATAAAACTGCCTTCCGTTTCCTGTCTGGTCTTCCCACTCATCTCCTGGTGCTGGGATCACCTCCTAAATGAACTGTCTACATTTTCCAGGTATTGGAGTTGGCCTCTGGGAAAACACCAGTCAAGACAAATTGCAAGCAGCTCATGTCCTTGCCCTCAGGGGCACACTCAGGCAGCACTCACTTGTGCTTTCCAATCTTCATTCTCTGATTAACAGTCGTTAAGTAGGGTTTGCGAGTTCCTATGGATAAATATTATGAACACATACGGATTTCCTATGAATAAATAATATTTACAGAAACAACTTAATGACTAGGTCTGAAGCAGAATCAATATTCAGGAAGATTTGTCATAAGTTTCCCCCTTTCAGAATTTCTGATTCTCTCTTTGGTTTTCTTTGCTGACTTCCTGAAGTCAACTTCTTAAGGAGGCACTTTAAAGGATTTTTAAATTTAGATGATAAAATAAGTCCTAAGTTCCCAGTTAATAGCACTACGCATTCAAAGGTTTTCAGAACCGCATCAGATTATGAGTAATGGTGAGTTTCACAAAAACTCCATAGTGATTGGCAGGGGATAGCAAGGAGTATTTTTCATTCCCAGTGATAGATGCCATCTCCCTTAGTAGAAGCAGATGCAATTTCTATTTTGCTAATTTAGTCCCATGTGTAGATCAGCGTCCTGGCTGACCATTTCCTGGACTGTTCTTTGAATCAGCTCCATTTGTCTGCATAGAGCTCTGCCTTCCCCTTTGGTGTCCTTAGTTCTGGCATGAACAGACCCTGGTTGGCAGGAGCTTTGGGGCTCCAGGGCCAGATGCCAAGGTGAGTCTTGTACATCAGGGAGACATAGGACATGGCTTCAGCATCTGCCCTTCTCTCCACCCCAATCTTAACCCTTCTCCAGACCCTGGGTGGAAGCTATACCGCTGTCAGGACAATCTGGCAAGAGCTACAGTGATGGCGAGAACCCCAGGACATGAACATGGGGATTCAGAGTAAGCATTCACGTGGGAGCTCTGGTCAGAGGTGGGGGTCTCTAGAAACTTCTGGGCAGCTTTCTCACTTTTCTTTCTTGACAACTGAGAGAACTGGGCCAAACACTGACTCGAATTTGGCCAGACAACTACAGCATGTTCACTATGCCCTTAGCACCATATTGAAACCCGGCACAGGGGGAATGATGTCAAAGATGCATGACATGTGTCCTATACTTTTGAGGAATGAATAGGCTTCTTACCAGAGAAATGATTTATACACATTAAACGAGTAACAGCCTGAATCTGAGTCAGGCATAGTACAGACCTGGCATCCAATCTTTTAGAGAGGAAAGGGCAATGGGGAGGCGAGAGGAAATAATCTGTATTAAGCATCTACTGCCTGCCATATAACTTACATTTGGCTCCTCATTTAATCTCCCAACCACCTTAGGAGGTAGGTATTATCATTACTACTCTTCTCAATATTATTATTTCTGATTTACAAATGAGGAAGCCAGAGACTCAGAAGCACTTTGCTCACTTTGTTGCAGAGGGGGCAGAGCTGGGATTGGAGCCCATGTCTGTCGGATTCTGAGTCTTCTGTCCTTTATTATTACATCCAATACAGAGTTACCCTGAGCTCGTTTGGTTTAATGTAGTGAGAGAAGACTTCAACGATGATGAGGGACTTGAACTGAATGTGAGAGCTGAAGAGAATCTGGATGGGCAGAAAGGAAGAGTGAAGTCCTTCTGAATGTGGGAAACAATATGAAAGGTAATGTGTCATGGGGAGCCAGCACCTGGAAGAGGTCCTGGTACATGGAGGACTGAAGGATGGCTGGATGGACAGATGAGTGAGTGCGTGGATGGATGGATGGATGGGTGAGTGGTTAGGTAGGTAGGTAGATGGATGAGGGGATGAACAGGTGGGCAGGTGGATGGATAAAGGAAAGGACAGTGGGAGGGATGGGCAGACAGGTAAGTGAAGGAACAGATGGATAGATGCCACTGCGTATATGGCATGATAGCCACTATAAACCATGAATACAAAAATGGGAGTGATTGTTAACAAGCATATCAATATATCTCAACTTGAAAACCAATGTCCCTCAAGTGTATCACCTCAAAGAGTCTGTGGACATATTTCCTGGAGGGTTTCACCTGCCTTTAGAGTTAAGATGGTGCAGTAGTTAAGATTAAAGACTTTGGTTTGAATTTGCATTTCACCATTTCCTACCTGTGTGACTTGGGGCAATTTTCTTAACCTCTCTGGGCCTTGGTTTCTTCAACTGTATAAGGAGGATAATACCTTATAGCATTTTCCAGAGGAATAAATGCATATATAGCTCTTAACATGGAAATTCCATGCCTAGAATTTAATAAATGAGAAGTAAACTTTAAAAATAAATAAATACCATAAGGCTCATCCATACGGGAACTCCTTGTGGCCAGGAGCCTACCTAATACGCAAAACCCATCATTCGTTGAAACCATTTTCAGGGAGACAGAAGTAGTCTAGATTTAAGTATGCTCATTAAGGCTTCTAAACAAATACATGACAGGCCCGAAAAACAAAATTTCAAACCACCTAGCTCCTGAAATCCAAAACACAGCTCTCAGCAGTGCAGGGAACTTTACACTCAGAGACTTTAAAGGTACAGCCATTTTGAAACCTGAAGGCGTCCATTGTTTATTTTCATGGTAAATCTGTGGCTTACAAGTGGGAAAGAATCACATCTCCCCACATAGCCCAGCGGCCGTGGCAGCTAGAGGGAGGTCACAGTGTGGAGCCACAACAGATTTACCCAAAGCACAGGACGTGGCCATGGACAGATACAGGCTTGTACAGCTTGAAGCTTGTAAAACCTGGGGGAGGGGGCACGGGGGGGACTTCTTCAAGAAAAAGAAGAAGAAACTCTATTACTACTGCGCCTTTTACAAAAGCACATGACCCTGTGAGCACATGGCAAGGGTCCTTCTCAGGGCCTTGTGGGGAGCGTGCAAGGGAGGGAGTCTGAAGCTTAAGCCCTGTGAGCCTTGTGGGGCCTCTGCCTCTGGCAGTAGGAAGTGTACCTGCCTCTAAGAGGGACCATGCCTGACCTCAGCAAGTATTACCTAGTTTGCATATAGACGTCTAGAACCTCACAACTGCAATACACCTCAGAAAGTATCTAGCTCATTCATTTTACATACAGAGTGACAAAAGTAGTGTTTTGGACCAGAATAATTAGAATCTAACAGCTAAATGAGTTCCTTGGAAAATTAAGAATGCTGATCTGTTATCCTTTTATAAATGGATATTTTCCACATAGATGAGTACCTATTTTTTTTTTTTTCACAAAAGGGAGAGACATAAAAATATATAATCTACAGGGTAACTGGGCAGTTGAGAATAGCTTCCAACAATATTTTTCAAGAGTGTGGCAGGGAATGCTTCTTAATTGCTTTGAAATTGTCTACCACAATTGAACCATTCATGTGCTCAAGAACTATGAAGCACCACCTTAGTTTGGGAGCCCCTGAAAGAGAGTCCAGGACAAGGATTTTGATGCAGGAAGTGTATTTGGGAGGTAAGAAAGAGAGCAGGAGGCTGTGGGGGGAAGTGGGGAGGAAGACGGAGAAGGAGGAAACATTAATAGAGGGTGTGAGCTAGTCTCTGCTGTGGGCAGCTGTGGTCCAGTTCTGCTGGGAACTGCCTGAGGAACTGTGAAGAACACACCTCAGGATAGTCCCACTGGAGGATGCAAGGCCTTTTTTTTTTTTCTTTTATTCTATTTTTTGTAAGTTATCTCTTAAGCCTCTACATGGAGCTTGAATTTATAACCCCGAGATTAAGAGTAGCATGCTCTACAGACTGAGTCAGTCAGGCACCCCGGAAGATCAAAGCCCTCTTATCCCTCAATTTCCACTCCCTGTGCTGAAGTTTTCCCCAGAAGCATGACCTTCCTAGCTCTTCTGGGCTCTGCCTATGCTTTTTTCTTTTTCTTCTCCTCTCTTCCCCTTTCTTTTCCCTTCCCTTTCTTTCCTTTCCCTTCCCTTCTCATTTCTGTCCTTTGCAAAAGGGCTAAGAAAAGCTCAGTAATCAGCTTTGCCCACTACAGAACTGTCCCCCATAGCTACAGCTGAAATCAGAAGCAAGTTAAGGAGATGTGACATGCGACACTAGAAGTGTTTCTACGCATATCAACTATGACCCAGGAGCCCATGTCTGTCTAAACCAGTATTTGTTTTTAACCAAGCTGATCTACCCACATGCTCTAAAGAGGCATGAACATACCATGCCTCTCAAAACCATGAGCCAGTTACTTAATAAATGTTTGTCCCATCCCACCATGGCCCTGGTATTGTTTTGGGAACTGGATATAGAGTAGTGACCAAGACAGATCTTATCTCTTTCTCATGAAGTTTATTCCCTGATGAGGGGAAGGCAATAAAGAAATAAATGAGTAAACAAAAAGACAGTAGAATTCTTTGCAAGTAACAAATGCTATCCATGCTGACAATTGTAATATGCTAATGGGATAGTGACTGGCTACTTCAGAACAACAGGCCACAGAAATCTTCTCTGAGGTGGCACAGCATTTGCCTCAAGAGAATATTGGTGGGAGGGGGTTGTTGGGGATGGAGGGAATTCTGGAAAGAGGAAACAGGCTGAGGCATCAGCAGCATCATTAAATGGAAGCTATTGCTGTAATCTGGGGGGGAGGGGAGAGGACTCAGGTTGTGCTGGAACTTGTAGAGAAGAGAAAAATGGAGCATTCAGAAAGTGTTTCTGAGACCAAGTTGATAGTACTCTTAGATGCAGTGGATAGAAAGAAGTAAAGGGGGTGCCTGGGTGGCTCAGGAGGTTAAGCTTCTGACTTCAGCTCAGGTCATGATCTCAGGGTCCTGGGATCGAGTCCCGCATCGGGTTCTCTGCTTGGCAGGGAGCCTGCTTCCTCCTCTCTCTCTCTCTGCTTGCCTCTCTGCCTACTTGTGACCTCTCTCTGTCAAATAAATAAATAAAATCTTTTAAAAAAAAGAAAGAAAGAAGTGAAGGATAATTATTTTTTTGGCTTGGGCATATGGATGCCCAGAAATTATTTATTGAGATGGGAAAAACGAAATGTACTAGTTTGGGTTCTCCAGAGAAAGAGAACCAATAGGAGATACATACAGATAGAGAGAGAGAGACAGGGCAATAAATGACAGGTAGATAGACAGTGAATACATATAGATACAGATATATAAAAAATATATATATAGAGAGAGAGATAAAGCAATTTATTATAAGGAATTGGTTCACATGATTATGGAGGCTGAGAGGTCCAATGTCTGCTGTTATCTAGCTGGGGACCCAGGAATGCTGATGGTGGAGTACTAGTCTGAGTCCAAGTCCAAAGGCAAAAAAAGACTGAGTCCCTGTTGGAAGACAGTCAAGCAAAAAGAAAGAATTCTCTCTCTCTCTTATTTTTTCCAGGATAAATACTTTTATATACTGAGGGAAAATAAGCCATATATTTTGAAGATCAATCAACAGAGAAAATAACACTAAACTTTAAAAAGGGGATTTCTAAAATAAATAAATAAATAAATAAATAAATAAATAAATAAATGATTTCTATAACCAACGAACTATTTCAAATCTTCGTTGTGGTTGTTGTTGCTTAATGTAGGAAAGCTAGCATTGTTTCTTGCATCAGGTCAATGTCTTAGATGATCTGTTCAAGGAAGATCACTTAGTCCAACCTGATAAAGCTGATTATCATTCTCATCCTGACAGAAACACTGGCGGGACACACTGAAGCCATGTTTCTGCATCCGACCATGAGCAATAAGGGCTCCCACTACATTCTCATAGATGAGTCCAGTACACCTATGGGTGACAGCCTCTTGCTTTCAGGGGTGCGACAAGTCCAAAGAAAAGGAATTCTTTTCTACCCAGACTTTGATTCTACTCAGACCTTCAGCAGACGGGATGAGGGCCACCCACATTGGACAGGGCCATCTGCTTTATTCAGTCCACTGATTAAAATGTTTGTTTCAGGGGCCTGGGTGGCTCAGTTGGTTAAGTGACGGCCTTTGGCTCAGTTCATGATCCCAGAGTCCTAGGATCGGGTCCTGCATTAGGCTCCCAGCTACATGGGGAGTCTGCTTCTCCCTCTGACCTTCTCCCCTCTCATGCTCTCACTCTCTCTCTCTCTCTCTCTCTAATAAATAATAAAATTTTTATATACTGTCTGACATACATCTGATAAATATCTGGGCACCCGGTGCCCTACTTGACACATAAAATTAAGCATCATCCCAGGGAAGAAATAATACTGTCATAGTAGTACAAGAGAATCAAGATTTCGGCTTGAAACACACTAATCTGAAATGCCTAAAAAACACTCAAGTAAATGACAAATGGACAGTGGGATATAGGAGCTTGGAGTTCCAGGGAGAGGCTTGGGCAGATGATATAAATTTGGAATTTATTGGTTTATGGACAGTTTGAAGCCAAGGAACCAGAGGATGCCACCTCGTTAGAGAGGAGCAAGAGTCTACGGCAGAGCGCTGGGCCCTCCCACACGCTCCATGTCTGTTAATCTCCTAGGGCTGCTGTCACAAAGCAGGGCATAGCTTTGGCTGTCTCCACTGTGCAAAGAAAACTCAAAGATCTGGGATGGAGAGATTTTTCTGGATTATACAAGAGAGCCCTAAATGCAATTCCATGTGTCTTGATAAGACAGAGAAAAATGAATATTTTGCAAGGGGGAAAACAAGGCAGTGTGACCACAGAGACAGAGATTGGAGTGATGTGGCCACAAGCCATGGAAAGCTGGCAGCTCCCAGAAGACGGGAGAGGCAAGGTAACTTTCCTCCCTAGAGCCTCTAGAGGGAGTGCAGCCCTGCTGACACCTTGATTTTAGATTTTTGCCCTACCAGACTGTGAGAGAATACATTTCTGTTGTTTTAAAGCACAGGCTTGGGCACCTGGGTGGCTCAGTCAGTTAAGCATCTGCCTTCAGCTCAGGTCATGATCCCAGGGTCCTGGGGTGGAGTCCCACAATGAAGGGTGGGGGGGGGTCCTCCACTCAGTAGGGAGCCTGCTTCTCCCTGTCCCTTTGCCTACTGCTCCCCCTGCTTGTTTTCTCTCTTCCTCTCTCTGTCGAATGAATAAAATCTTAAAAACAACAACAACAACAACAACAACAACAACAACAAAACCACCACAGGCTTGTGGCCATTTGTTACAGCAGCCCCAGGAAATAATACAGGGCATGACTCATCGCCCAGTGCTGGGCCAATAACATGTGGTGACTCTGCCCACATCTGCTCTGATGGCTCACTGTTGTTCTCGTCTTCTGCTGCGTCTCGTCTCCTATTGCGTCTCGTCTCCACTGCATAGCCCCTGCCTGCTCACAATTCCTGCTCCCTCATGACACTGGCTTCCACTTAGCCCACCCATGTCCTCTCCTGCTCCTGTCTGTGGTAGAACTTTCTGGCTTAGGCAGCCATTCCTTTTTTCACTGCTTCTTATGGTTCACATTTTGCCCCAGTGCACATCATTTTGCCAGACATGGATTAGGTTGGCTGCCCTTCAGTCAAGTGCCCTGGCTCGAAAGAGATGGAGGAGGAGCAGACAGTAGGTCATGTAAGCACGTGGGACTGTCTCCCCATGGGGGACTATGGATTGTGAGTGTGGCAGATTGGCAGGGTTGCCAGATCTGGCTCGGCTCAAATGTCTGGAAATTTTTAACCAAAATGATAGGAACTCAGTTCTGAGGCAGAGCGTGTGTAACGAAGGAGAAAATGACTGCTCGAAAAACTAACTCTTCCTAACAAGGAATTACCAAAACTTAGAGGTGGGCCAAGGCCCTAGTTAAATAACGCATTCTTCCTTCATGTCATGTTTATGTTCACTGGACATAGGGATAAGGGAGCTCTTTGGACAAGGAAGAAACTGATCTTTCTCTTCAATTTAGTTTTCCAAATGAACAACACTTGTGCGGACATCATTAAAATAAAACTGGGTGGCTGAAGGAATTTACTTAGGGGGCTTCCGGGTTCACTGACCTTTGCTTAACTCTCCTTTAACATGGATCGGGGTTTCCCGATGCTAGTCCCTTCAGGTCACCCAGGGCTCCAGTGGGTTTGGCATAGGGCCCAAGAATCTGCATTTCTCATGAGCTCCCAGCAGCTGCTGCTGTAGGTAGCAAGGCTCTGGGGCAGATGGGTTTCTCAAAACTCGGTCCCAGGGATGCCTCTGGAGTGCCTTGAAACACAGAACTAGATCAAATAGTTCAAGAAGCCAGTGGGTAAAGCGAAGCTCATCGGGTTTCCTACTTTCAGGATGTCTGGCCAGCCCCCATGACGTGTACTGCTAGGAGGGATCAAGTATACATAGTGGTTCCCTAATCTATCGAACCACAGGACTTTTGTCCCCATATATCTTAGGGACCAGGATGTTATAAAGTATACCTCTGGAAATGCTTCTCTGGGAACACATTCCTTTCCTCTTGCCTTTGGCCCAAGTATCCAGGGGGAATCTTGAACAACAGGAAGGGGCAGGAAACTGTGTTCTTGGTTTCAGAGCCAGACTCTTTCTTTAGGCGAAGACAAGTCAGCGAGATGAATGCCTCCGAACCCTGGAGAATGCGTCAAGTGCAGTGGCTGGAGGAACACAAACCTGGGTTTCCATCCTTGCTCCGCACTGACTAACCTTGAGCCAGTCGTCCTCTCTGAAACTTGGTTTCCTGATCTGTAAAAAGGGGTTTCTGGTCTATTCCTGTTTTATGAGGTTATGATGAGAAATAAACGAGTTGAATCCGTGTTGAGGCCTCAGTTGCCTGGTACATAGTAGATGCCCAGTGGAAGCTCTTATTATTATAATGATGCAAAAATGTCACTACATTTCATGTGCACCCCATTTTTTACTCCAGTTTTTTTTTTTTTTTTTTTTTTTTTTTTAAAGAGAGAGGGGGAAGGAGGCGGCGAGAAAGAGAAAGCACAAACATTCTGACTTGGAAGGGAACTTGTGCTTTGAAGCTGACAAGTATAATTTGTCTTGAGACTGCCAAGCTCTTGGGTTGAGCCTTCATATTGGAAAAAAGAGACAAGTTTGATTAATCTGGGGCCTTCATTACTTACTCCATCTGGCCTGGCTTGGCACAGCCCCTTCCCTCTACAAACCGATTACTCCTTCAAAAGCCTCAGCAGAGTGGCCTCTAATGGGCTCTGACACGGCAGGAATGGGGCTCACGCAGCACAGAGATAAGGGCCCCAGCACCAGGGCCAAAACACTTCCAGCGCTCCAGCCCAGATGCTCCACCACAAAAGAAAGAACTGAACTGAAAGGGAGCCCTCTTGGCCAGGGCAGGTCTCGGGATTCACAGGAGACCTGGTTCCCCACCGTGGGAGCAGCAGCAGGGCCCCCATGGATGGGACTAGAGACGTGCATGATCTGACTAGCCTGTGTTCCAGTGACTGTGGGCACTTTTTAACCGGGCTTTACCCCCGTCATACCGGGGAGAGGAAAGTGCTTGGGGGAAGTGAAGAAGGTTGTTGTTTTTAGACATCTGCCAGGAAAAACTTGCTGAGGAGGCTCACTCTCCCACCCAATGCATGTGGCCCCGCGGTGAAGGCAGTGGGAGGGGGGAACAGAGATGGAAGCGAACTGTAGTTTCCTAAGCACCTACTATGCACCAAGGCAGGGCTCCAGGAGGTGGCTGGCTCTCTCACTTGGCTGGCTCTCTCACTCAGCACAAGCCTGAGAAGTAGACATGACTATTCTCTGTTGAGAGAAGGTAAGGTATTTATTCTGGGCTACCCAGTAAGGGATCTGGCCAGAACTGAAACGGAGGACTGTCCACTGGTGGGTCCACGCTGGTCGCTTGGCTCTTTTGTACCCTCAGGAGCAGCCTCTGGATTTGAGAGAAATTGTGAGAAGGGAGACTCTCCCACAGCCTCAGGGGCACTGACTCTGTGACCTGAGCCTTCTCTCCAGGAGGTCGCAGAGCACAAAGGTTGATATCCTGAGGAAGGTGGAGTTCTGGAACAGAGTACCCCCACCCAGATCCCTCCATCGATCCATTAGGAGTTTGTTTACCTTGGATTGGGGAACAGCCAGTCTCTGAAACAAAGCTCGGCTTCAGAGCTGCTTTGAACAAACAGCTATTTCAAAGGGCCATGGACTTGGGCTTCCAGGACATGAGGGGTCAATGTCCAGCAAGGTAGCTCCCAGGCCTCAGAGAAGCGAGTCTGGGAGGCTCAATGAGTCAGATTGTACAACACTGCCATCTCCTGGGAGCAGGGCCCATGCTGGCCTCGCCAGGTAGAAATCCAGCTCAAAATACCTGACTAAGGGGCACCTGGGTGGCTCGGTCAGTCAAGCATCTGACTCTTGATTTCTGCTCAGGTCATTATCTCAGGGTCATGCTTTTGGGGTCGTGAGATCGAGCTCCACATTCAGCAGGAAGTGTGCTGGGGATTCTCTCCCTCTGCCCCTCCCCCCACACTTTCTCACTCTCTGCCTCTAATAATAAATAAATAAATAAATATTTTTTTAAATATCTGACTAAATTATCCTTCCCCCAAGGAGCCTTCTATAGTCAGTTTACGAATCAGGACCACCAGTGTTCCTTCATTAGTTACCAAAGCCCACAGAGACTGAAACCATGGGCTTTCGAGTCAAACACTAAACTGTTCATTTTTTTCACTTGGCAAATATTTACTGAGCCAATTTTGTGCCAAACACTGTGCTAGGCACTAAATACACAATGGTGATGAAGACAAATGGTCTGTAACTTCATGAAGCTTTCATTCCAGCAAAGAAGATGGACTGTAAACAAGGAACTGTCTCCTTGTAAGCAGGGAATGTGTTCATTATTACTGTGATGAGTGTCTAGAAGAAAAAGCACAGGGTGATGTAGGAGTATTTCATGCTGAAGGGGAGATGAGGACTCTGGCCTAGGCATTCAGTCAGTCAGTCAGGAAAGCCCTCCCGCAGGACATGATCTATATGCAGACATCTGAAGGATGTGTAGGAATATGTCAAGAAAAGTGCCCTTGGAGAACAATATGTGTGAAAGCCCTGGGACAGGAAGGAGACTGGAACATTTGAAAAACTGAGAGTTCTGTATTGATGGGCCATTAAGAGAGAGAAAAAGAGTATGTGAGGAGAAATAGGCAGCAACCTGATCACACAGGGTCCTAGAGTGCCTTGTAAAGGATTTGGCCTCATATTAGTCAAGTCTCTTTGTTATGTGTGACAAAGACCTAACACAAACTAATTTAAGTGAAAAGTCAATTTATGGGTTCATCAAATTGGGAAGTCTGGAGTTAAAGCTTCAGGTAGGGCTGGATCAAGGAGCTCAAATATTATCATTAAGACTTCCTTTTCAACTAATTAATTATCTCTGTTTGTTTCTGCATTTCTCATTAAATGGGCCTAATTTTCTCCAGCACTGACACATTCTGTCAAATCTCGTAGGAAAATAGTAACTGATATTCATCAGGACTACCTCTTCACAACCCTATGGTCCAAAAGGAAGAGAAGGTTACTTCTCTATCTCCATTTAGAAAATAAAATCAGGACAAGACTCTGATTGGCCCAGCTTGGGTCACATGCCTACCCTTTAGGCCAGTCACTATGTCCATGGGGATGCCTTACAATGATTGGCCAAACCTGGGCTGTGTTCCTAAAACTGTAGCTAGAACAGAGGTGGAGGATAAAGAAAGAAGGGGAGGCACCATGCCTGACAGCCCCAGGGCCATATGGAATATGGAAGAAGTTCCCCCATGGAAAAGTGGTTCTTGATTATAGAAGAGAAATGGGGAAGACTGTGGGATATACAAAAACATTGACAAAACAACATCATAATTTGCAGAAAGCTATGAGAAACTATTGAAGAGTTGTACGCAAATGAAAAACAAGATAATGGTTATTTATTTATTTATTTATTTTTTAATGACCACACTGGCTAGATTGAAATGGAAGGGACAAGGGCAGAAGCAAAAAGGACTTCAGATTCTAAGCAAACTGAAACACTTCCCAACTGCCTTGAAGTTATCTAGAAATGCTCAAAAAAACATAGCAAAGATCCTTTTAAATGCACAACAGAACTTGCAAGAAAGTATGAGAAATCCTCATGGGGTAAAAACAAAGAGAGAACTGGAAAACTGGGTTGGGTAAGTAGTTGAAGCTACAGCGCCCCAGGAAAGTTCTACTGATCTCAGGTAATCAAGAGACCTACATTTTAATAGCCATGTGAGGAAAAGAAAGGTGGCCTTGGGCCTACATGGATGGCTATTAGATCTGAGAACCTTCTTCCCCCATACCCACACCACACATAAAGCTGGGCACTTCAGTGAATGGTGACATAATGGACAAGGACAAAAATGCACCCATTGCCACAGAGAGATAACAAGAAAGCGTTTGTATCTTGGCCTAGTCTGTGGATGAAAAAAAGCCATCCCCTTTGAGGGGCACCTGGATGGCTCAGTCGGTGAAGCATCTGACTTCAGTTCAGGTCATGATCTTGGGGTCCTGGGATCGAGTCCCAGGGAGTCTGCTTCTCCCTCTCCCTCTGGATGCCACTCTCCCTGCTTGTGCTCTCTCTCTTTAAAAAAAAAAAAAAAAAAAAAAAGCCATCCCCTTTGAGACATGAGTTTTCTCATGGGCTTGGGGTTGAAATTCATTCCACTTACATGGCCCTAGAGTCAACAACTTTAAAAAGGGTTCTAGATTAGTCACACCCTTGGGGGTACCTGGGAGAGCACAGAAGTTCACTTGAGACCCTCAATCCAGGATGCATCCAGAGGAAAGTCTCACTGAGCATATGCTCACACACTCCCACACTAAGGTTTTCAGCCATCTCTTTTCCCCCATGATGTCCACACAGACCTTCAACTGGCTACTGGCCACAAGGGCATTCCTGACCCCTTCCCAAACTGCTTCTGACCTTCCTAGTCTCTGTCCTCAAGATTCCTCTTTCTACCTGTGTCCTGAACTGTGTTGGCTAGAGCCCTGATATTTACATCACTTCTCTGGCTGGGAACTTCTACCTCCCTCTCAACATAGTAAGGGAATGTGGTTCCATTAGTTACAAGGCCCCTGGTTGACCCCAGGGACCAATTTGTCTCTGCCTCTTAGACCCAGCCTAGTGTTGGGATGCTACATCTTGGCGGGACCCCACATGCATGGGGGGGGGTCATTTTCCCTGCCCCTCCACAGAGAGAACAGGGGAAAAAGAGAAGAGGATCAGGGGCAAGCTCTGGGTTGGTCTTCATCCCGGCCTGCGGCATCTCGTGGAGGTGGCATGGCCCGGTGGAGCCTGGGCTTCTCCCGACACCAGAGCCCCATCCCCGGTCACGCCCAAGCCTGGCACGCGTTAGATAGTGGGTGTGGGAAGCCTCTCCTGACCCCACCCACCTGAATTGAGGAGTGTAATCTCTGACCGTGCTCTGGGAACCCAAATTCCTTCTTACACCACAGCCTGTGGCAGTGAGGCTGGCTACGTGGAATGCTGGCACTGAGTTCTGAGGTGGAAATCGAATAACTATCTGACTTAGAAAAACAGATCCAACATAGCCGTCTTTGTGAGAGAAGAGCCATAGAGCAGGCCCGAAACACGAAGGGAGCTGGTTGGCAGCTCCACCCTGCCCTGCAGTGGGGAGCAAAGGGCTGCCTGCCCATTTCCCTGAGAGACAAAGGCAGGGCCTTCACAGCTGTTGCCAGGGCAGGATTCTCTACCCGGGCCCTCACAGGCCAGGAAAAGAACCAAGTGGAAGCACCCTCCCTAGGCATGTTGAGGGTGTTCAGGAGGGTGTCGAGGGTGGTGTTAATGAGCTGCGTGAGCTCACACTTGGAGATGTGCTTTGCTGACAGCAGAGGACAGGAAGGTTGGCTCAGGCCCTGGGCTGTGCTCCCTGCATAGGTGCCTTGAGCCCGCCATTCCTGCAGCCCTCACTGCACATGAACCCCTGACACAGTGCCTGCTGCAGGGCATTGCCATTGTTGAGTTTACCTTTGTTCTTGAGTACCGTATGGCTTTCAATGTAGTGAAGTGGCTGGCACATGGTATAGGCTCCCTAGGTAAATGCAAATGTATCCTAGACCTCCATTTTCTTGCGCAGACAGAGGAGGTTAGACTATTTCTAAAGGACTTTCCTTACAATTTAGAAATACAGACTCAAATACCAGGAATAGGAGTTCAAAGTCTGGCTCTACCATCCAGTATCTAGGACTTGGGGCAAGTTACTTTTTATTTATTTATTTATTTATTTATTTATTTAACCTCTTTATGTTTCCCATCTGTAAAATGGGCATATTATAGTACTCATCTCACGAGGGTGTTATATGGGTGAGGTCACCTTTGCAAAGTACTTAGCCTCGTGCCATGCCCATAGCGGGCACTTGGCAAAATTCAGACTCTGCGTTTATTTAGTGTCTACATATATTTGCTTCATAATTCATTTGTGCATTCAATCATTCATTCAAAAGTACAGTGGATTCAGAGCACTGTGAGGACAAACACAAACAAAACAGCCTTCACATTGGAGAAGCTAGGGGTATTTGCTTGTGTTAAGCAAATTAAGTTAACCCGGTCTAGGGGTATTTGCTTGTGTTAAGAGCTTCAAGGACACAAAGGTTACATATCATACAGTTCTATTTATATGAAATTCTCAGATGAGAAAAATCCACAGAAACAGGAAGGAGATTTGTGATTTGTGGTTGCAAGGAGCTGGAGGGAATGGGGAATGGGGAGAGATTGCTAAGAGGTACCAGGTTTTTTCTGGAGGTAAAGAAGGTGTTCTGGAATTGGACAGTGGTAATGGTTGCACACTCTGCACAACCTGGTGAATACACTAGAAACCGATGAGTTATACACTCTACAAGTTATACACTCTACTTTCATGGGATAGGAGTTATCACTCAATTTTTTACAATAGCACCCTGGAGTCTGACTGCCACTTTCAGCTACTGGAACTTGGATAAGTTTTACAACCTCTCTGGGCCTCAGTTTCCTCATCAGTGCAAAGGGATTAATAAGAATCCTCTAATGGAGCACGGAGGAGAAGATCTCACTCACCACACTGCCTTGTTATCAGTGCAATTTTATCATTCTGCAGGAATGAGGTATCTATCCTTCTCCAACCTTTCCCTTCCAGTCTGTATGTACTTTTACATGTGAAACAAGGCATGTAGATGGGTGTTAGTTTTTTTAATCCATTCTCCCACTCTATGTCTCTAAGGAGCATTTAGACCTAAGGAGCATTTGAAGCAACTATTGACAGCTATGTACTTGTCATTTTGTTCATTGTTTTCTGGTTAATTTTGTAATTATTCTGTGTTCCTTTCTTCTTCCCTTGCTCTCTTTCCTTGTGATTGATGACTTTCTGTTGTGTTATGGTTGGCTTTCATTCTCTTTATTTTTTGTGTCTCTATTATAAGTTTGGGGTCTGTGGTTATCATGAGTTTAATATAACATACGAAGCGTACAGCAGTCTCTATTAAGTCGATGGTCACTTAAGTTTGAACACATTCTAAAAGAACTTTACTCCCCTCCTCCACATTTGATGTGTATATTGACAGATTTTACATCTTTTAATTCATAATTTTCTCAGTTCTAATCGTGGCCTTCTATTTCCCACTTAAAGAAGTCCCTTTAATATTTCTCCTAAGGCCAGTTTAGTGGTGATGAACTCCTTTAACTTTTGTGTGTCTGGAAGGCTCTTTCTCCCTCCTTCAACTTAGAACGATAGCATTGCCAGGTGGAGTATTCTTTCAACCCTTGAATGTATCACACCAGTCCCATCTGGCCTGCAAAGTTCCTGCTGAAACATCAGCTGATAGTCTTATGGGGGGATTCCCTTGTACGTAACTGTCTACTTCCCTCTCGCTGGTTTTAAAATTCTTTAAGTTTTAATATTTTAATTATTGGGGGTCATGGTAGGAACCTCCTTGGGTTCATCTGGTTCCACCTCAGGGAAGTTTTCAGCTATTATTTCTTTAAATTTTCTGCCCCTTTCTCTTTCTGTTTTCCTTCTGGGATCCCTATAATGTGAATGTTTTTTTATTCAATGCTATCAATAGATGTTTACTTGATAGATCCCCAAACTATCCTCATTTTTAAAAAATCTTTTTCTCTTTTTGCTGTTCAGCTTGTGTGCTTTCCATCACCCTGTCTCCCAGATCACTGATCTGTGCTTCTGCAACCACTAATCTATGGTTGAGCTCCTCTAGTGGACTTCTCATTTCAGTTAGTGTATTCTTTAACTCTGATGGATGCTTTTTAATGTTTTCTCTTTGTTGAAACTCTTGAGTTTTTCCATTTCTCTCTCCCATCCAGTGAGCATCTTTATGATCATTGCTTTAAAAGTCTTTGTCAGGAATATTGCTTATCTCGGTTTCATCTAGATTTTGTCTTGTACTTTATTTGGAGTATATTCTGTCTCCTCATTTTGCTTAATTTTCTGTGTTTGTTTCTATGAGATAGGCAGAACAGCTCCTTCTCATAAACTTGAAGGACTGGTCTTGTGCATGGTCCCCAGTGTAGACTGCATGCCTGGTGGCTGACACTGTGGCTGGAGTGGGCTGGGAGTCTTGGGGCACTCCATGCTGGGACTGCCCTTGTGAAGTAGCTGGGGCTAAAGTGGGGGTGAACCTGAATGGTCTCGGGGCTCTCAGTGGAAAGAGTGTCTTGGCAGGAGAGCTGAAGCCAAAATGGGTGCAAGCGAGGTACCCCAGGGGATCCAAGCAGGGGACACACCAACAAGATGGCTGGAACCAAGGCAGGTATGGGCTGGGCGTTCCCAGGGTGCTCTACACAGGGGGAGCCTTAGAAGGGCAGTTGGAACAGGCATGAGCCAGGAGGTCCCACAGCACCCTGCTCCAAGGAGGCCCTGGAAAGCTGTCTGGAACTGAAATGGTGTTGGTCTGGAGTGTTCAGGTTTCTTTGTACCTGTGTCATTTGGCAAGATGGTTAGAGCTACAGCGAGCACCAAAGGGGTGCCCTGAGGAGGCAAGCTGGCTACGGTGCCCAGTCCCTACTCCCACCTATCAAGGTAAAGGGGGGGATGTAAACCATGGCACTTGACAGCCCCTCTGACCCAGAGAGAATTCTAGCAGATCCCTTGGCTTTTGGCAGATTCTAGAGATGGTACCTTGATATTCTAGCTGCCCTTTGAAAGACTTCATTTATTTATTTGAGAGAGAGAGAACATGAGGTGGGAGGTAGGGGCAGAGGGAAAGGGAGAAGCAGGCTCCCCACTGAGAAGGGAACCCCATACGGAGCTCGATCCCAAGACCCTGAGATCATAGGCCTTAACCTACTGAACCACCCAGGCACCCCTCTACTCCAGTTGCCCTTTTAAACCATGGCTTTCTTCCTGTTCTCCAGGGCAGACAAATCTGCTCGTAATTGTTCAGTATTATCCCTCCCCATGGCAGTTCATGGCATTTGGGGGGGGTACGTAGGGATGTAGGGGTTCCCTTCATTACCATGCCTCCTTCTATCCCTCTTGCTGTTTCCTGTGTGGTCTTCTGTTGGGCAAAAGCTGCTCAGTCAACCCCTGGTTCTTCAGAAGGCACTGCTTTTTCAGTACTATAGATTTGGTGTGTCTGCGGAGAACGTGAATTCCGGGTCTTCCTACGTCACCATTTGGACCAGAAGCCTCTTTACTAGTGTGGTATTAATGTGCTGTATTACAAAATAATTCCAAATCGCCAAGCAGAGAATGACAAGAGAAAGATCCATTAAAAAAAAAAAAAAGACTTTCATAAACATACTGCTTAGGTACATAACATCACACTTCACGTGATTTACAGGAAATATCCAGGAGTATTTGGAACCTATACCACTCCGTAACTTAAGCCCCAACTTTCAAAGGAAAGCACGCAAAGGCTTGACTTGATGATCTGGAAAATTGTAGTCTGAAGTTAAATTTTTCAAAAAGAGGAAAGCATCTGGGCTTTAAAGAAAGAATCCCTTCTCAAACCAACAGCACCCCAAATTAGTGTTTCAAAGTATATAAATTTCAGCCACATTTAGTCCATTTTTCTCTGCATTCCCTGAATAGTACTTGGCATAAGGCAAGTACCCATCATTAGCCCTAATTATTACACTACAGGAAGTTCTCTGCAAAAGGTGTGGATAGATTAAATATGAATGAAATAAGTGCTGAAGAAACATGAGAAAGAGAGGAACCAAGTGATGGAGGAAAGGAGTAGTAGGTCAGAAGACTGTTTTATTCATTCATTGGTATATCACAATGGAGAGGAAATCTGAGAGGTAGTGATTAAGAGCAGGGATTTGACTTACTGCCTTTCATCTGAGATCTGTCACTTATTATAACTGTGACCTTGAGCAAGTTACCTAAATTCTCTGCACCTCTGCTTTTTCATGTAGAAAATGGGAATAAAAATCACACAGAAACTGTCCAATTATTAAAAAAAAAAAAATCCTGGCAACCTACTGGAATAAGGGTCAGAGCCAGATTTAAATTGCATTGAAATGATAAAAAATCTGTTAATTTTTCTTGCCTGAGTTTATGGATTCACTATACATTTACCAATTCCCTACTATGCACCAGGCGTTAAACCAGTCGCTGGGAATATAATGCAAGATCCATTTTTCTCCCCAAAACACTACTGTAAGGAGGTATCCAGAGGAGAAAGTCTTACTCCTGACAAGGCAAATCCAGCAAATTTATTCCTGTTTTACCTCACATTTCCAACAGAAAGCCTGATTATTCCAGCTCATCCTTTTGAACCAAGCCGTAGATTATAGGTGACAGGTTGCTAACGAGTGGATTGGCTGCCATTGAGTCAGGGGTTTACCCTTGGTCTAATCAGCTGTAGCCAGGAAATGTAATGGTGGCTCACAGTACAAAGCATGGCCCTATCTTCCCTCCTAGCAGAAGCTAGTTTTTCTTAGAAGAGGAATAGGGCACCACAGACAACACATTGATAGGAGGAAACATTTTCCAACAGATGTTGCAGCATGTGCAAGGTCAGCCCAATGTGGAAAAGTATGAGGTATTTGGGGAACTATGAAGATGGAAGGTGAAGAAGTGGATTGTGATTGGAGATAAAGCTGGAAAGGGAGGCTAGAGAGGGGCCAGCTGGGCTGAACATTGTCCCCTTGCTCTGGAAGTCAGGACAGTCTTTGACTGCAGGGCAGGAGTGATGGTGGTCATTATCCCACAGAGCCACTCTCCCCCAAATGCTCACTGTGGGTCACTCTGGGTCAGAGTCATACTGGGCAGTGGAGTGGGAATCCCTGGTCACTGTTGTCAGGTCTTCTTCCCACCCATCCCACCAAAAGAAGAAGGAGAAGGAGAAGGAGAAGGAGAAGGAGAAGGAGAAGAAGAAGAAGAAGAAGAAGAAGAGGAAGAAAGAAGAGGAAGAAGAAGAGGAAGAAGAAGAAGAAGAAGAGGAAGAAGAAGAAGAAGAAGAGGAAGAAGAAGAAGAAGAAGAAGAAGAAGAAGAAGAAGAAGAAGAAGAAGAAGAAGAAGGAGAAGAGGAGGACATTGCTCGGCGGGGAGCCTGCTTCTCCCTCTGCCTCTGCTGCCACTCTGCCTGCCTGTTCTCTCTCTCTCTCTCTGGCAAATAAATAAATAAAATCTTTAAAAAAAAAAGTATACATCAAATTTTATTATCCATTTTCTTGCCAAAATCATTCCAAAAAATTAGATCTGAAAAAAAATTATTTCCCAATGGAAGTAAGAGAGGCCTTGCTTCTAGCATTTTACTTGGACTTTATAGTCTGACCAACTCAGGTTCAAATCTCAGTTCCACCATTTGGTAATTTCAACCTTAGGCAAATTACTGACTCTTGAACAGCTTCCATTTCCTCATCTGTAAGATGGAGTGAATAATTCCCATCCTTAGGGTTGTGATATGGATTAAATGACCAGGTGTATATCAAGTGATTAAAGGTATCTGGTACCTACCATTAGTCAATTTATCTACAATTTGTCATTTAATAAGGTGATCAATATATGTTAGTAGTAATAGTAATTTTTAAAAGATTTTATTTATTTATTTGAGATAGAAAGCAAGAGTGAGAGATAGCAAGCGTGAGTGGGGGTGGAGGGCAAAGGGAGAGGGAGAGGCAAGCTTTCTACTGAGCAGGGAGCCAGATGAGGGGTTCCATCCCAGGACCCCAGGATCACTACCTGAGTCAAAGGCAGATGCTTAACTGATTAAGCCACTCAGGAGCCCCAGTAGTAGGAATTTGTATGCTTTGGGGCAGAGAATCTGATCACTAAATGTCATGTTTACTGCAAATCTATTGCACAGGACAGTTGTGAAGATTAAATGAGACAGTGAGTGGAAGGGCTCTGAAAAGTGCTATACAAGCTTTAGGAGTCATGAAGTGAGATATAAGTGACTGTTACAGCCAAGGAAGCAAAAGTGGCAGGTGGAAAGAACCAAAGTGTTGAAAGCTGGGACGGTGACCTTCAGATAGTGAAATCAACCTCCAGTTCACTTCTGAGTTTAAAAATACCAGTAAAATCATTTTATTAATGTTTCATGCTGTTTCTGAAATCAATGGTGATTTATTTACGAGTTATCACTGATTTTCTCCATACTGTGCACACATTTTTCATCAGTTTACAGACTGAATGGTCTATTTTCTTTTTTTTTTTTTTAAGATTTTATTTATTTATTTGTCAGAGATCACAAATAGGCAGAGTGGCAGGCAGAGAGAGAGAGAGGGAGGAGGAAGCAGGCTCCCCAGAGCGGAGAGCCCGACGCAGGGCTTGATCTCAGAACCCTAGGATCATGACCTGAGCTGAAGGCAGAGGCTTTAACCTACTGAGCCACCCAGGCACCCCTGGTCTATTTTCAAATAGGCTTTCACACCCTATATGAGGTGTTAGTTAGACATTGTAAAAGTAAGAAAGTAAGAATATTCCCAAGTAGCAAATAAGTTTTCATTCATACCCCCCCTGCCATTGCTGAATATTTCCTGTCTGGTGTATCCTCTTGAGGTTTCTGGAGCCCCATCTGAGCTTAGTAGAATAGCGCTACGATTGATCAGTTATGTCGGTCATGGGTATGGGAATGTGACATGATAGGACGCATCTATATTCAGATAAGCGACAGACGGGTGCTCCTGGTGAAAATAACTTCTAAACTAAATTCCTTTTCATACTCACATGACTCAGAATGGTATCATTACTGGGAGAAAATTTGAAAACTGTGACAGAATGTACTTTCCAAAGAGAAGAGCTCCCACAATGGGACCATGCCACTCCCCCCAGATTAGGTAGAATGCAATTCCCCTGCCCTTGAACCTGGGCTGGCCTGAGTGAGTTGGGCACAACCAGTTGGACAGAGGTAGGTAGGAAAGGAAAATACAGCTTCTGCCTGGCTTTCTCAGTACCCTTGCTCTTGGGAAGCTCCCTCCTAGAAGCTAACACCATGCTGTGAGGAACTCAAGGCTAAAAAGCTCATGAACAGGAGCAGCAGTGGTCAGTCCCCCCCGAACCCTCAGCCTTGGGGGCTGGAGGCCTCCAGATGGTGCCAACCCCTGGGCATTTGAGTCCTTCCCCACCTGTTCCGGTCTTCTCACCTGAGGGCCCTGACCCTGCAGGGCAGACAAGCTTTTTCCACTGTGCCTGATGCCCTGACCCACAGAACCCATGAGCATAATGAGACTGTGTAAAAGTTTACTACCACTAGATTTGGGGGTGCTTCATTAGACAGTAACAGTAAACCAGAGAAAGAATCCCAAACACTGAGGGATGGGGGCGGCAGGTCTGCTTTCTCTATCATGATTGTGAGACTCTGCGCAGGCCACGTAAGCTCTCAAAGTTTCTATTTCTTTATCTAGGATAATAACAGCCCTCCTAAACACAGTACAAAAATGAAGTCAGAAAGCAATGGAGACAGAGTTTTACAAAATTACACTGTCGTTAAAAGCACACAGATTGCTACTCTTCACTGGCCTTCCTGTCAGCTGAAGAGCAGCATTCTGAATCACAGAGGACATGCTTTTCAGAAAATAGTTATTAGCCCACACCCACAAATCCAACTTAATAGATCTAGGTAGAGTCTTCACATCAGGTGAAAACCAAACCAAAGCCCTCAAAAGTTCCCACAGGACAAGCAGACAGACACGAGACATAACTCTTACTGGCGGCGACCTCACTTCTTTTGTGTAATGACAAGCCACATGGTAAGAATGCCTCTTGCTCTCATGAGAGGAACCAAGAAGAGCCTCTCCCTCTTCTGGAAGTACATGCTGTGCTCCCCAACAGCGTGAGGCCCAGGGCTGGTGGACCTGCCTTGCCCCGTCACGGCTTTCCTCCCATGAATCTGCTCAGAGGCGGTCTTCAGGACTTAGAGCTGGCTTTCTTAATTCTACTCCTTGAACAAAAATAACTTCTTTCTATATTCAGGCTAATTTGGTAGAACCCTTCCCCAACTATACCCCCAATTCACTTTTGTAGCAATCAGAGATAAAATACTTCTTAACATTTAAATTTTCTTCAAAGTGACCATGACACATATGTCTCCCATCTGCTGCCAGATTCTACCCTGATCCTCTGTCCTGGGTGCTTTCTCACTTTCAACCTCTAAAGCTTTATCAAAGAGTTCTTGGTTAAAGGGTTCACGAGCTGTGAAAGTTGGTCAACTCACTTGTTATCGCCAGAATGAAGATATTCGTACCGCAGAGGCTGGCTGGGGGCAGGGAGCCATAGCGTAAGTGCGCTCTGCCACACAACTGGCTTTCCTTCACTCTTTCTAAAAATTGTCTTTCGAACTGAAAAATCAGTCCCTGCCTTCTAGGAGCCCACAGGGGCAGTGGGAGAAATGGAAAGTAAACAGGCTATGAATTACAGCATGCTAAGTGGCATAAGGAGGGTTCATAGGAATACCCAGATTCCCAAACCAGACGCTGGAGGGTCAGCAACAACTCCTTGGAGAAAACAGTGTTTAAGGAATAGGCAGGAGTTGGGGGGGATGGTGGAGGACGGGACGGAAGGGGAAAGTGATGCAGACAGACAGAAGAGCAGCGACAAAGACACGGAGACGACAGAGCACAGTGTGTCCAGGTGGTTCCCTGTGTCTGAACGGTAAGGCAGAGAGCAGAGGATGAGGAGTTGGCGGGTAGCAGGCAGGCAGCACACATGGCCTTATGGGTGACACACAGGCGCCTGGACATTAGCACTGGCAAGAGCACCTCACTGATGCGATGGAGAACAGATCAGAGGGGGCGAGCATGGAGGCCCGAGGCCATGAGGGGATCTCTGCAGTAATGCAGGTGAGGTGTGGTGACTCCACTCACAGTGGCTGTGATCACTCCTATCACAACCCCTTTGCTGGGCATTCAGAGCATGAGGGATGTGTCTCCCACATGTTGTACTATGTTTTCTAAAGGAGTCTTACACAGGGAGGCCACTTTCTGTCTAGTGGGTGAACCAGAAATGCAGCTGAATTCAGCATGAACTCGGAGGCAGAGGAAGCAAAGGGACCAAGACACCAAAGCTTGGCCTCCCCTGAAATGCAGCGAGCTTGGCCTTTGTTTTCCTTCTCTGAGGCAGGGCCCCTCCCTTGTAAGCCTGGCCCCTTTCTGGACCTGGGGAGCTTCCCTGAACTGGAATCTGCTTTTCCAAAATGAAAGCTGAATGTCAAGAGGGAGGGGAAATGTGAAATTTCAGAGTTTAGCCCCAACAGTTCCAAGCCAATTTTCTCACTGTAATCCCCACCACACCCCAACGAAAACAGGCCTGACTCACAGACCACATCAATCCTGGCGGGTGGGGAAGCTTGGCTGCAGGCTGCTGGCCAGCCTCTCGGGGCCCCATCCCCCAGCATTCCTGGCGGGCACATGTGTTGGGGTGTCTCTCTGGAAGCCACAGACAGAGGAAAGGTGGCCCTCACCCCCACACATCCGTGGCCCCAGCCATCTTCCTCCCCTGAGCTTTTAACTTCCAAACCTGTAGCCACGTGGGGTCAGGGAAGCAGCTGAATTATGATCAGGGATGAAGAGGAAATTTCTAAAGCCATTCCAGGGGCCACAGCCTTGTCTGTGTCTGATTCAACAGATGGAGAGGCAGGAAAAGGGTCATGGAAAGTCGGTGAGATCCCCACTCAAAATTCCACTTCCACCACATGGTAGCTGGGCACCTGGGGCAAATTACTCGGGCTTCTCTTTTGCCTCAGTCGTCTCAGCTCTAGAATGGGAATAATAATTTCTTGCTTGGAGGGTTACTCGGAAGTCTGTAGCCCAACATTTGAAACTGAATAGGTACTTAGAAAATCTGGATTCTGGAGGCACCTGGGTGGCTCAGTGGGTCAAAGCCTCTGCCTTCGACTCAGGTCATGGTCTCTGGGTCCCGGGGTCCTGGGATCAAGCCCCGAATCGGGCTCTCTGCTCAGCAGGAAGCCTGCTTCTTCCTCTCTCTCTCTGCCTTCCTCTCTGCCTATTTGAGATCTCTGTCTGTAAAAAAAAATAAATAAATAAAATCTTAAAAAAAAAAAAAAGAAAATCTGAATTGTAGCATCAGGGGCTGCCTACACAATTCAGAAGGCAGTTACCCTGTACAGTCTACTACCTGTGCTGACTTCACTTCCTTCACTAGTCTTATGGACAGCTGGAGGGCATAACTGTGTTACACATCCTTCCCTTCACAGGGCATTTCACACTTAATGTGGGTCAATACACATTTCCTGACTGACTGATACACCCAAGTATCAAGATCCCAGGGCCAGCTACAACCCAGCAATCGCATTACTGGGTATTTACCCTAAAGATAGAGATGTAGTGACCTGAAGGGATGCGTGTACCCAAATGTTTATAGCAGCAATGTCCACAATAGCCAAACTATGGAAAGAGCCTAGATGCCCAACAACAGATGAATGGATAAAGAAGATGTGATACACACACACACACACACACACACACACTGGAATACTATGCAGCCATCAAAAAACTGAAATCCTGCCATTTGCAATGATGGGGATGGAACCTAAGCGTACTATGCTGAGCAAAATAAGTTAATCAGAGAAAGACATTATCATATGCTCTTTCTGATATGAGGAATTTGAGAGGCAGGGCGGGGGGTTGTGGGAGGTAGGGAGGGGAAAAAAATGAAACAAGATGGGACCATAAGGGGAGGGAGATAAACCATAAGAGACTCTTAAGGTCTCTTAAGAAAACAAACTAAGGGGTGCTGGGGGGTTGGGAGGGGAAAGAAGGGGTGGCTGGTGGATGGACATTGGGAAGGGTATGTGCTATGGTGAGTGCTGTGAACTGTGTAAGACTGATGACCACAGACCTGTACCCCTGAAGCAAATAATACATTATATATTAAAAACAAAAAAAAGATCCCAGGGCCAGGAGCACCTAGGTGGTTAAGTTAAGTGTCTTTCTAACTTGATTTCAGCTCACGTCATGATCTCAGGGTACTGAGATCAAGCGCCCTGTCAGGCTCTGTGCTGAGTGTGGAGCCTGCTTAAGATTCTTTCTCCTGTGGCGCCTGGGTGGCTCAGTGGGTTAAGCCTCTGCCTTCAGGTCAGGTCATGATCTAAGGGTCCTGGGAGTGAGACCTGTATTGGGCTCTCTGCTCAGCGGGGAGCTTGCTTCCCCGCCCCCGCCCCCACCTGCCTCTCTGCCTACTTGTGATCTCTGTCAAATAAATAAAATCTTTCAAAAAAAAAAAAAAAAAAAGATCCCAGGGCCAGAGGGAGGTGAGGACCACAATGCCAAAATTAACACTCTCTGGCACCCAAGGCACAAAGTATGACCCTTTAATAAATAAAATATAGAAGCATTTGTGCAAATGCAAAAACTTTTCTTTCACTTGTTAGAAGCGGCCAATCAATAGCAGGGGCCAGGCAAAGTACTGGCAAACCAGGCAGGGCTGAGCTTCACTGCCTGGGGATATGTCACCACTACCCAGTGATGCCAACACTGGGCAAGTAACCAGACCTCATCTGTAAAATGGGAATATTGGGAGTATCTAGAGTGACTGGGAGCATGTAAAGAGTGTATGGAAAGCACTCAACAATGTTTGGCATCTAATGTTCAATAAATACTCATCTTCATCTCATCTCTGTGAGAGCTCAGTTCTGTTTGCTGGGCTAGACCCCCCTTGTCAACCAGCAACATTGGAAATCTTACCCCAGAGACCCTGTCCACCTGGGTGGGGGAGGGGTACAGACCTGAGCTGCCTCTCTGTACAGCGAGGGGACTCTGTGGAAATGCCCTGCAAACCATTAAATGCATTACAAGTATTAGTGTTACAGTTTTGTTTTCCTAATACTTCAAAATCTAGAAACAGTATTATAAGCATAATCCTAGTTCCCGCTCACTTGACAATCTACCATGAGCTAGATAAAGTGCCCACTGCTGTGCACAGGTCCATTCAACTCAATGTTCTTGATGACCCCATAAAGTAGGAACTATTTTCATCCTGATTTTTTTTTTTTTTACAATTTTTTTTAGTAGGCTCCACATCCAATGAGGGGCTTGAACTCGACCCTGAGATCAAGAGTCACAACTCCAGAGACTGAGCCAGCCAGGCACCCCTTCATCCTGATTTTCAAGATACTGAGAATGTATTCAAAAGTGACCCAAAGGCCCAAGCTAGATTCAAACTCATGTCTGTTGGCTTCCAAACCTATGTGTTTAACTACTACATTACACTCATGGATTGAATATAAATGTTCTAAGTTGGGGCACCCGGGTGGCTCAGTTGGTTAAGTGTCTGCCTTTGGCTCAGGTCAGGATCCCAGGGTCCTGGGATAGAGCCCCACATCAGGCTCCCTGCTCAGAGGGAGCTTCTCCCTTTGCCCATGCTCATGCTCTCTCTCTCTGTCAAAAAACCAAAAATCTTTAAAATAAAATAAAATTGTTCTAAGACGAGTAAAATGTCAATGCACTCAAGATATCCAGCCAAATACTGGTCATCTTGCTCTCAGCTTCTGAGAGTTCTGCCTCTGTCCCCTCAATATGCATTACGGTATCTCAACACCACAAGGCACATGGCCGCACTTTGCTATTTAATATTTCCTGGGGGAAAAAAATCTCCTGAAAATCATCTAGCTTTCCCTCATTCCAAATTAACCAAGTCGAGCTTACATAAAGTAAGCTACCTCGGATGAATCCAGGGCTCAGTTGACTCTGCTAAGATCTGAAATCACAGTTCTTGAGTACAAGGATTTTAAACCTAGTGCAGAGAACATTTTGTCTTCTAGCTAGGACATCCAAACAGAATACAATATCTTCTTTAAAAAAAAAAATGTTTTCTTTCTGAAAGTGAAAGAGCATTTTGCAGTTAAGGAAAAAAAAAGACATCAAGAAATAGTGGCTTATTTTGCTTTAATATCCCACAATATTTGTGTGGGACTATGTTGCAAAAACAAGGCAGACATCTGTAGACAAGTACGTCTCACTCTGAGGAAAGAACTGATTGGAGAGAAGGCACCAGAAACTGGATTTTGCTGGAACACATGTAAACAGTGAACGGGGGAGGAATTCACCAAAGAAAAATGAGCTTGCACTGTCATTTCACTGGGACAACCTAAGCGTGAGAAATGGCCTCACTGGCTCCCGCTCAGCCTCCATCCCACATTGTAGTGAACAGAAGCAGGTGCTCAGGAGACAAACACCTGCACAGCAGCAGGGCTTAAGGGCACAACACGGAGTGACGTTAGCAAAAGCCCCTAGGTCCTCTTGCCCACACGGCATCTCAGCTGGCACTGTCACACTAATGGGCCAGTCATCAACAACTGGTTAGTGGGAAAAAAAATCTTAAGAAGCCTAGGTGGATACATTTTGTTTGTCCATGCTCTTCAATCAGATGACTTGGAGGGTCCTGAGGCAGAGGGACGTACTGCAACTGGGCTGTCTTCTTAGGTGATAACGGTGGGCGCAGTGCGTCCCGTCCTCTCCTGGAGTTGGGACACCTTCAGAGCGATGGAAATAAGGGGGGCCAACATGACCTGAGGGAGACACAAAGAGAACCTTTTCCATTACTTTCTCTGGACACAGATCCAGAGCTCCAGCCCTCAGACAGCCTCCAAGACCCACATGTCTGACTGCCTCTTCCCACATCCCAAAGGCTCCTCAAACTCTTCAAGTCTAAGCACAGAGAAGTGTTCCTTCCCTAAAATCTGCTTCCAGCATTCCCCATCTTGGTGACTCAACAACACAGCCTAACATCTAAACTTAATGAACAACTACGAATTACTCTTGACCCCTTCTTCTCCCACATTGCCCTTGTCCAATTTATTAGCAAACGTAAGTAGTTTTTACCTTCTATACATCTCTCAACGGGCACCATTTCTCTCCAACCTGGGCCATCAATCTCGCTAAATCAACTTTCTCTTTCTCATCTGGAACAATGGTCCTTCTACTTCCGCATCCTCTAATTTGCCGCCCACATTGTCCCCAAAGAGATCTGTGCAAGATGCAACACTACCTTCCAACTACTTTTCACTCAGGGGGAAAAAGAAAAGAATTCTGCTGTTGCAGGATATATTTATAAATATAAATAATTTTTAATTTTTTTAAATGAAAACATTTTTTAAAACCACTTACTTATCTAGCTAAACTGCCCATGTTACAGATGAGAAAACTGAGATCCAAAAAGATGAAGTGATTTAACCAAATGACCCAAGGGCAGAGCCAAGAGCAGTTCATTTCCTACTGCCCACTGTTGCTTTCCCTCATCTTAATCTCCACCAACTCAGGATTCCTGGCTGAAAGCAGGAAAGCAACTCCACGTGCTGAGCACAGCACTTGCCATTCCCCTGGGGGTTCCAACAGTCCCAGAAAGTCCTGAGGCAAAGGTCCAGCAGCTCCAGAGTAAGGGAAGGCATCTCGTGGCTGGAATGGTGATACATCTAGGCACTGTGGGTCCCTCATACCCTTCAGACCCCTCGTACCGCCCTCCCCACGTCCCCCCCACCTCCTGACAACTATGGTTCAAAGAAACTTATCTTTCATTCATTCATAAATGTCTACAACATGCCTGGTATTAGGACAAAAGAACACAATTCCCTTCTTTTTCTCCCGCTCTATTATTCTATGGGTCTACAACGCAGACACCATTGCCTTTGGTTTAAGTTTTAGGGACACCTACAGTACGACAGAGATCTTGCAACAATTGAACCTAGAGTCTGGACACGATAAAAAAAAAATGTAAAAGTGAAGCCTCCTTTGACTCTAAGAGCCACATGTTCTTAAAAGCTAATCCTGGGCGCCTGGGTGGCTCAGTGGGTTAAGCCGCTGCCTTCGGCTCAGGTCATGATCTCAGGGTCCTGGGATCGAGTTCCGCATCGGGCTCTCTGCTCAACAGGGAGCCTGCTTCCCTTCCTCTCTCTCTGCCTGCCTCTCTGCCTACTTGTGATCTCTGTCAAATAAATAAATAAAATCTTTAAAAAAAAAAAAAAAAAAAAGCTAATCCTATGTGCCAGGCGCAGCATTTGGAATTTCGCGTCCCTTGTCTCCTTAAATCCATATAATACCTCGGAGTGGTAGGAAGTACTCTACCAGAAAACCACAGCTCAGAGCACGGAAACTACTTGCCCGCAGACACACGGCTACTACTCAGGTGGCAGAAACTGAATTGAAAGCAAGAACTTTCTACATCTAAACTTTATTCTCAAAACCACTATGCCAAGGCTTTCCGAATGAGTTTCCTCGGATTTTAATTAGGTGTTAGAAGGAAAAAGGCTTAGTAGAATAAGCATGGTGAAATGCCACTCGAACAGGCGTCTCCACCGCGAGTCTTCTCAGAGTCCGTAAGGTGCCATGTGTGTTATGAATCCTGAAGAAGGGGTTAATGGACCACAACAGCTCCTACACTTTTTTGGCTGTGCAACTCTGGTGGGGGAACATCTGTCAAACCCACTGAGGAACAAACAAGGTGAAAGTCCCCTGTGTGTCACTGTCTCCCCTCAGCTCCTCCCCTGGGGTGGCTGTCCTCGAAGTTCTCCACCCCACCCCTGCCTCCGGGGTCCCTCCTCACTCTGACATACTTCTGGAGACCCTCTGGGTAGGTCTGGGAGCCCAAACCACCGGGCTGCCAGTCTGCAGACTCTTCCATATCGACCTTTGTTGCTGGGTCATGAGACTGTCTGCTCCACCACCAAATCTGGAACCAGCGTGTGCGCTTCCAGAACAGGCGGTCAGACCAAGCAGGGTAGCAAATGACCAGTGACAGACCAGAAGGCCAGAAGAGGGGCTGATTTAAAGATTAGTTTTCCTGACTCTGTTGCTCACCAGGCATGTGACCCTATGAGCTGCTGCTTAACCTTTCTCTGCCTGTTTCTTCATCTGTGGTAGGGACAAGAATGGGGGCTACCTCATTTGAGACTTCAATGAGTATATCCACTTGGGTAATGGGTTTAGAACAGAGCTTGGCACAGAGAAAACACTGAGATAATGGTTAGCTGTCACTGTTGTTACGACATACTGAAGGAGACACAGAGAAAACTGAACCCACGTGTTTGACCACCGGAGAAACAGGCTGTGGTAACACAGACTCAGGGAAACCACTACTGTTCCCTCTAATGGAAAGCACTAACTCATCAGGACACAGGGCCTGGGCATTACCTGAGGGTCCTGGTAGATCTTGGCGATGTCCTTCTCGTAGCTGTCGATGTACAGCCGAATCGTGGCCCCCGCGCTCCCCGTGCCACTCAACCGAAAGATGATGCGGGAACCATCTGCAAAAATGAGCCGCAGGCCCTGGAGAAGTGAAGCAGAGATGTGTCCCCCACCTGCTGGAAGAGAGACTGAAGGCTGGCAAGTACAAGGGGTTCGTGTGCAGATGGAATTTCCTCCGCACGTGATCAACTGGAAGATCAGGTCCTTGATAAAGGACAGCAGTCAAGCCCCAGGAATCGGCTGTGGTCAGCCCGTCACTGCATCCGGCCAAAGGGGGCTGAGCTTACGGGGGGAGAAGCATGCCCAGCGTCAGGTGGGAGATCTGATCTGGGGCGCAAGGGACCTGGAGGACACGGGCCGGCCCTCCCCTCCTCTCCCCACTCCCCTGTAATTTATGGCCTGAACATTCCAGTTTGAAGCCTAATAAATAAGTAAACAAATAAGTCGCTAGATACAGAAATTTGATCCCCAGATCAGGAGGAAAACATGGACAGAATGGGCTGAAACCAGAGCAGAAGAGATTCCGGACAGAGGAGAGGAAGAACTCTCACAATACCAACAGAGAGGCTCAAACAGAGAACAGCAGGCCACACACCGCAGGTGAAGCCAGCTACTGCCAACCCAGCAAGCAGGAGCCAGCGATCACTCTCCTCTCGACGCCTGAGGACTCAAAGCGGGGTCCATGTGGGTGCCATGCCAACCCGTGCCCCCAACCCCCTGCTGCCTTCTCCTTTCCTCCCTGGAAGCATCTCTCATCCTCAATAATCTTCTTGCTTCAGGAGAATTGAGGCTAAAGATTCTCAGGTACATATTCTGTCACCTGAGGTAGGAAGAGTCAGCAAGACAGCAGTCTGAGACCTAGTCCTCGTGAGCCCGTCATTCTTCTATACAAAGAACTTCGAAGTCGGACACCAACCAGGAGAGACACTGCTCCTCAGCTGCTGTTTGTCACCAAATCCCATCCCGTGTCTAATCATGCCATTCGGCAGTGAAGACAGGAAAGGAAATGCACACAGCACCTTCCTGATTCCATCATCATGGGGAGGATACCGTTAACTCCCATCTACCATATCTTGCTTCTAGAAACATACCAGGTTGGTCTACCTCTCCCACAGCTTCAACTTGAAGCTTCTAAATTCTTTTCACTTGATGGCAGAGGCTATGTCTCCTTCAGAGGAATCCCCCTCCTCCCTGCCCTTCCATCCAAATCTTCAGACTTTCTGATTATAGAACATGAAGCTGTTGGGTTCTTCCTCACAGAGTGCAGCAAACAGCACCCGTGCTCATGCCAACACCCTTCACACACATGCCTCGGCTCCCCCTCCCTCCTCACAGATGCTGGGTGTAGTGCAGAATTGGGGGTTACTTTCCCTAATTGCCCATTTTCTCTCTGAAGGCTTCTCTACAAACACTTCTGCCCTGCCATCCTGTGGACCCCACCCTGCCCTCTTCCATACCCACCTCCTACTCTACCCCCAGTCTCTCTTTATCTCAAACGTTGCTTACAATCATCTGTACCAGACCCAGAGTTCTCACAGAGGGTGAACAGGCAGAGAGAAGAAAGCCCACTGGGCCAGCATTTTGAGGATGGGAGATTCCTGGTGCTCAGGTCGCTGTGGCCATGCTCCAACCACCCGTCCACTGCCTGCTCTCCAGACAGACACTCTTATCAAGCCTGCGGTCGCCCTCCTTCAAAGCTGTCGGCTACCTTGAGAAGGACCGGGCCAAAAATCTGTGTCCATCAAGAAAAAGCAAACTGGAAAGCTGTAAAGTAATTTTCATCTCCTTCTTTATTATCTCTGCTTCTAAATTATTAGTGGTGAGTCCATCCTGTGACAACAGCTGAACCAGAGGAGAGAAGACCCCGGGCCCTGGGTGTCTGTGAGAAGCCTGGATGAAGGCTGACCCAGGCTGCAGCCTTGGCTCCCTGGCACCCAGCAAGGGAAACCCTAACAGCTGTCTCCATCCAGACATGATGCAGGTTCTCAACTGTGATGTCTTGCTACATACGCACCACCGTGCTGGACTGGCTGCGTGTCATGTGCTGCAGATGGTAACAGCTAACATTTCTAAGTCCGGAATGCCTCATCAATTTTTCTTCTTCTTTTTTTTTTTTTAGAAATCAGAACATACCAGAGAAAGGTCTATGATAATGCCACTCTCACCGCTGGCATTCTGCTATCATCTCCTGAGAGAAAAAGAGGGGACTGATAGCAAGGCAGTAGTTCACCTTTTCAGCTTCAGATTCTAGGGTTCCTTTCTGCACACGCATTCAGCACAATGTCTTGCACGGAATTCTGGAGGATGTTAAAAATCCCTCTGGAGCAGGGGCTAAGAGTTCCAGAATGAGAACACAGGGGAGTACACAGAACCAGGGCAAAACCTATTTCCCCTATGAGTATATTTGCAAGTTATGTGTGACCCAGCAGAAAGCTGGCAACTGTGGGGGAAAAAAGGGAGGGGCTGCGAATAGAAATAGAAAATAGGGATAAGAAAAAGGCTCAAGCAGCCTTTTTCTTTTTTCTCTTGAGATTTCAGGCCTCTCTCCCATACACATAAATCTGTTCCTACCTGATTCCTTGAAACGCTTCCATCCACTGGATCACTGTATTCAAAGTTATCAATTTTCTCCACAGTGTAAACTTTGTCACCCACTGAGAACTGCTTCCCCACGAAGGAGCGGTCAGATATCAGGGCCTCCAAGTCCTTCATCATTTTGTTGGCACCCTCAGCCTCCACCTCCTCATAATCGTACCTGCAAGAAGTCACAGAGGTGGGCCCACACATTCCCTTTGGATCACCCCGAGATAGAGCACCACTTCCTTCACCATCTGTTTGGACCTCCCCCCCCACCCCAAACCCCCTAGCTGCTGAAGCAGCTGGCAAAAGGCTGTGCCTGTCCGTCTCTGGGGAGGGAGCAGATCAGGGATGGGAGGAAGGCTTTGCGGGGTTTCAGGGAAGGGTCAGGAACTTCTGAGTAAGCAGAAAACTCCCATCTTGGCTTTTCTACAGAATAAATTCTAGAAGGCTTGTGAAAGATTCTAACATCTAATCACCGCATCCTGAGGAGGCAGAATTAAATGCAGGGTTATCTCCCAAAGACTCTGCATCAAGAACATGAGTCAAACACTTCTCTTTCAAACTTCTGGAGCTTCTTCGGGATAAAAGCTGGGACAGTTCCCAGTCTGGGACCTGCCCGCGGCTGCTGAGATTTTTAGCACAAGAGCATTCCGGTCTCCACGGGAGCTTCCTAAAGTGAGGCCAAGTTTTCACTGACCAGAGAGAAGGGGCCAAACCCTAACTCTGTACATCTGAAAACAGCTCTGTCCTTTCAGTGAGGGTGGATTCTGGTCCAAAGTGCTATGGGTTCACCCTGTCGGAGGAGGCTTGATGTAGATACAGAAGGATCAAAGCAGAAAAATAAATAAATAAATAAAAATCATCACAAAAGAAATTCTATGACTATTATTATTATTACTCCCAGAATTGTTCCTGACTTCTTTCTTATGAGGTTAAAGACTCTGACAGGTGGCTTTTCTTGACCCTTGTGGCACACACCCTCTTGAGAGTTATTTTTTAGAGGCTCAAGACGGCAGAGTCCGTATTTATTTGCGATAGCAAAACAAACATGATATGTGCAAGATGACACCCTCTGAGACCTGAGAAATACTGGGGAGTTAAGGCCAACCTGTTCAGGCTCCAGGATTCTACGGATCAAGGACAGCAGTCCTCTTAATCTTGAAGTCAGCTCTTTCCCCTAGTTAACATGATAAACAGCAAGAAATCACAACCAGGTGTCTGTGCTTTCCGCCTGTGACCTTTGGGTGTTTGGGGGAAGTGTTCTACGAATCCTAGGCACAGAGGGGTGTGATGGAAAGAATCTGGACTTTAGCATTGGAACGAGCTATGAATCTAGCCTCTATCGCTTACTAACTGGGCAACTAGGAGCAAGTTGCTTCATCTCGCAGAATCTCAGCTGCCTCACCACTAACTGTTTTGAGGCTGACACAAAACAATGCCTAGCACTCCTGTTAAGTAGATGAAGGGTACAATGGTGTTTTAACTAACTAGAAATGCAGGTTCTAGGGACTTGATTTGCAATAGTTAGCAGTTATCTGAAATTAATACAAATACGTTAAAATGGTTTTTATTTTTTATTTATTTTTAAGATTTTATTTATTTGACAGACAGAGATCACAAGCAGACAGAGGGGCAGGCAGGGAGAGAGGAGGATGCAAGCTCCCTGATGAGCAGAGAGCCCGATGCGGGGCTCGATCCCAGGACCCTGGGACCATGACCTGGGCCAAAGGCAGAGGCTTAATGCACTGAGCCACTGAGACGCCCCTAAAATGGTTTTTAAATGGAGACTCTTAACTGATTCAAGAGTGACCCCTTTTCTAAACAAACCTTCTAACCTTATTCCATTCTAGTTACTATTCTCTTGTTAACTCGTTCATTTATTCACTCAAAGCATATTTACGGCGTCATTAGGAGTGAGATGTTCACTGATAGCAGAAGCACAGAACCAGACATGGTCCTGCCTTCATGACACTCTAGAATCTAGTGAGCCCATGACTGCTGTCCTGAATTACCAGGTTTTCCCGGTTCTTAGGAAGTAGAGATTCTTGCTATGGCTCCCAGGGCTACTGCTGCGGTACCACGTGAACCTTATTACTTAGACCTTCCTCAGAAGAATGACTTGCAATGAAGAAGAAGACAGCAACGGCCTTCTCTCAAGTTGATAAAAGGATTCTGAGTAAGGAGGCTGAGTTGCTTAAGGTTTAATTCTTACGTGACTATCCAGAGACTGTGGACTGACTATTCAATCTGTGACACGGTCTTTAAATTCTCTAATTTAACTCACCTATTTTATAGAAAAGGCAAATGAGGCCCAAAGAAATTACATCTATGCATTTCTTACCGATTAGCAATTCATCTACCCCCTTTTCCTCATAGTTCCTTTCAATAATTAGAATAGTGAGGTCTAGAAAAAATTTTGTTAGATTTTTACACTTACTGGGGGAAAGGCAAGTTGGAATTAGTGAAAAGCACTTCTCAAAAAAAAATATTAGTGCCTTTTAAAAACAGAAGTATGCATGGCAAAGAAGAATTACTATGTACTCTAAGTATTTTGTTCACTGCCCAATCCCCAGTGCCTGGCAGAAAGTAGGCACACAGTCAAGATTTATTGAATCAATGAATGAAGTATTGACAAGTATGCAGCCCTTGGGGACCTATTTTAATGAGTCAGAAAAGTTGATTTAGACTAAGCATAATTGTTTCCATAATTTCAGGAAAAAAAAAAAAAGTTTCCATACTTTGAGTGTCCCAGAGTTTATAAAACACTTTCAGACTCATATTTCATTTAATTCACTCAATGGCAGACTGTTATTACCGTTTCTACAAATGAGGAAAATGAGGACAGTTTTCTGTTAGAGAGAGGTTAAATGACTTCCCAACTCACTAAGGGGCAGAAAAAAAATTCTAATCCATTCTTCTGAGTCCAAATCCAGCACAATCATCATGTCCACCTCCATACATTTAAAAGGCTTACAAAACATTTATTCTTTTGAATACATTAACTAAATTTTTTAAGCCTTGTTCTTTACGGCAAACATAAAAGGCGACCCTGATTGAATTATTTTAAAATTCCTCAATTTGTAGAGGCTAAATGAACTAGGGTTTTATTATCACTTGAGAAACAGGAAAAAAATCTATACACATGAGAACTCTCTCAGCACACTTCCCCACCCTACCTCTGTACCCCAGCCAGGCTGGGACTTACCTAGTGAAGAAATTCCGGCCATACTTCTGCCAGTGATCTTTGAGAATGTCCTCTACACTCTGTTTGCGGGTGGCTAGAATGGAGAGCCAAGCGAGGACAGCCCAGAGTCCATCTTTCTCACGGATGTGATCAGAACCTGGCCAGGGGGCAGCAAGCAGCTTTGAGAAACAGGATTTCTCCAAAACATTTGGGAATAAACTCAACAGTAAACATGGAGACCCAATCAAAAAAGTCATAAAACTTGATTGAGGAACTTGAATACATGGAAGGAACCACATAGGGAACAAAGCAACTATAAATATAATATTGGAAAGAAGCTGATGCTTCCCAAAGTGATCTAGATAGTTACAGCAAATGCCAATAAAAATATCAGAGGGATAATCTGGTGGAACTGGATATATCAATTACAAAGTATAAATGTGAGCAGAAAAAAAAAACAATGGAAGAACATGACCATTATAAATATTCAATAATTAAAAGCTTGACAGCCTAATGGAACAAAAGAGGGCAACCAGAAAGAGACCTAAACATGTGTATGACTTGAATATATGATAAGGGTGTTACTTCAAGGCTGTAGGAAAAGAAGGAATTACTTTTTAAGTAGTATTTAGCTATCTAGCTAGACAGTTGGAAAAAAATTCAGTTTTTTCCCCTATAAAACACCACACCAAAAAGATTTCCAGGTAAATTACACATTCAAATATAAAATTTGAAAAGCTTTAAGTCCTTGAAGATATATAAAGATATAAGATATATATATATAGATATAAATATAATACATACAATATAAATATAATAGAAAATATATAAAAATATATTTTTTAAGTCTTGGGAATGGCAAATACAGGTAAATTCAGAATTCATAAGAGAAAAAAAATCTATGTATTTGCCTACTAAAAAAAATAATTGCGGCGCCTGGGTGGCTCAGTGGGTTAAAGCCTCTGCCTTCGGCTCAGGTCATGATCCCAGGGTCCTGGGATTGAGCCCCGCTTTGGGCTCTCTGCTCAGCGGGGAGCCTGCTTCTTTCTCTCTGTCTGCCTACCATTCTGCCTAATTGTGATCTCTGTCTGTCAAATAAATAAATAAAATCTTTTAAAAAAATTATCATTTCTATCTGCAAAATTACTATAGGTAAAAGTAAAAGGCCATTGGCAAACCTTAAAAAAAAAAAAAAGATTTGCAACATAAAGTAGATGTTTAATGTACCTCAATACAGAAAAAATTTACATGTTAATAAGGAAAAAGCAAAACTTCAATAGAAAAATAGCCCAAGGATATAAACAATCACTGAAGAATACATATAGGTACCCAATTACATAAGAAGGTAGCATTATTTTTTAAAAAACAAACTGAAGTTAAAACCCCAATAAGAAACTGCTACTTGCTTGACAAATGGCCAGAGATTTTAAAATGAGAACACCTAGGATCAGGAGAGGTAGAAGGGAAATGGGGTTCCAGTATGCCACTGCGGGGAGAGGTACAACCTTCCAGAGACCAATTTGGCAAAAAGTATCAAAGCCTTAAAAAACGGACCTACTTGTGGATCCAGCAACTCCAATCCCGGGCATCTTTCTTTAACCAAGAGGGGTTTGGTTAAGTCAACTATGGCACATCTGTCCCCTTCCAAGGTACCTGCCAAAATCTTTACCAGAGCTACCACACTGGCTCATCTGGATGTGCTTATGTGCATGGAGACCCTCTTCCAAGAACCTGATACAGGACACAACTCTCCTTTTCAGCCCTTAACTTCCTTGTTCTAAAAGCCAAACAAAACGGAACAAAATCTCCACACATGGATCGTACTGAGCACTACTTTCTGACTCCTGAATAGGACTCAGTACAAACCCTCTCCCACTAATGCTCTGCACATTCATCATGCCTTGAACTCTTCAAGTGCCTGTGCACCCTTCTTGAGTTCCCACTGGGTCTTATTCTTCTTAGAACATCAGTGTCTCACAATGCTGGCTACGTAGTAGGCATGAGTGAAGTTTGTTTTCTTCCTCTTTTCATCCTTTTCGACTCAATTGAAATGTCCTCTTCAGTCTGGGACTAGTACCCAGCTCCCCTAGGCAGTTACGAGCTATGTTCTCTTCCTTCCCTCACAGCGACCCACTCAAACCCTCTACCGATTTATGAGCCTTTCACCCCGTTTCTCTCCTATTTCTTTTTTTTTTTTTTTTTAAGATTTTTATTTATTTATTTGACAGAGATCACAAGTAGGCAGAGAGGCAGGCAGGGGGTATGAGGGGGAGGCAGGCTCCCCGCTAAGCAGAGAGCCCGTTGTGGGGCTCAATCCCAGGACCCTGGGATCATGACCTGAGCTGAAGGCAGAGGCTTTAACCCACTGAGCCACCCAGGGGCCCCTCTCACCTATTTCTTAGAGACATCTTTTACTTATCCTTATAACAAAGTCTGGTGACTAGAATAGCACACTGAGTACATAAACAACTGTAAGGAGTACAATGAATGAGTTTATCGGTTAATTAATCTACTACAACATTTTCTCTTTCTCTTTTTGGCTCAAAAAACACACATTTTTCCCCCCAAAAGACCTTCTCTTCAATAAGATACCACTTTCAGAAACCACAGTTCTTAGAACCTGGAAGCTGACAGACCTGGAGATGTTGGGCAATACTTTTACATATCACTTTATGTAACAAATTCTTGGTTTACCGAATTTCATGATCTACGGACTTTTGTTTGCCCATATTGCTATCTCAAGGAACAGCAATGAGCTCTCTGGCCCTTACAGCATTTGCAAAGGATGTTTTGGCGATAGTTCAGCCTAAGCAGCGAGATTCTGGCAGCTTCCCTGAAATACTGAGAATTCATGACAGAAGTACACAGCTTGGAATTATTTGTCTGTGCTCCCATGGGTATTTTTCTTCCTTCCTTCCTTTTTCTTTTCTTTTTCTTATTTTGTATTTATTTATTTATTTAGGCTAGACTGAAAGCATAAGGGGCAATGTCCTTTGTGCTTTCCTGTTCTAAGTAAAGAATTCTGCTTTTTCTTTTATGCAGAAAAGAAAATAAAATCTAAAGATCTTAACCAGTTCTGACGGAGTTACTCAGAGATAACTGAATCACACATCTAATACCATCAACCAAATATCTGTGTTGGATAACATACACAAATATTCTATTCCATCTGCAAGATCCCTAGTCTCTGGAACTTCTTACTACTCTCACTAACCACCTTCATGTAATCAAAACTCTAGGTAACTCTACTACTCAGAAAGTCTGGGTACATTTCTTTTCCTTTTTTTTTTTTTAGGATTTACTTCTTTTATTTTAGAGAGAGAGCAACAGCTAGAACAAGTTGGGGAGCGGAGCGAATCTCAAGCAGACTTCTCGCTGAGTGTGGGGCCCAACATGGGGCTCGATCCTAGGACCCTGAGATCATGACCTGAGCTGAAATCACGAGTCATGCTCAACTGACCGAGCCACCCAGGTGCCCCCAAAGTCCGGGTACATTTCATTTTCTTTAGGATTCTGATGAATGAGGACAAGTTACAAGTAAAAAAAAAAAAGCAATGGTGTATGTGTGTATGTTTCTAAAGATGCTGCTATTGTAGTCATGGCAATTGTGTTTCATTGGAAGTTGCTTGTATTTAAGTCATGAAACCTCAGGGTGCCTAGGTGGCTCAGTCAGTTAAGCGTCTGCCTTCAGCTCAGGTCATGATTGCGGGGTCCTGGGATGGAGTCCTGTATCAGGCTCCCTGCTTAGCAGGGAGCCTGCTTCTTCTTCTCCCTCTGCTACTCCCCCGGCTTGTGCTCTCTCGCTCGCTCGCTCACTCTCTCTGTCAAATAAATAAATAAAATCTTAAAAAAAAAAAAAGAGTCATGAAACCAGAATCTAAAACTCTGTTATTTACTAGCTTAACTTTTCCAAGCCTCCGTTTCCTTGACTGTAAAATGGGAATAATGTTACCCTTCTCACACAACTGTAAGACTTTACCGTGATAGAGGGTAGAAATATTTATTAACTGCTAAGTACTATATAAATGCAAATTACCATTATGGATAAGGGAAATACAAGAAATTTTGGGGGGGGAATGAGTGCTTTCCACTATTTTATTAAGCTTTCAAAAATAATGGCTCTTAACTGTACACATTGGTGATAAAAATGGAATATAACCCAGTACGTTCTTTTCTCTGGGCAGCGGCATTACAGTGTTTTCCTCTTCTTCCTCATCTAATTTTCCCATTATGAATGTGAATTACTGCTATCATTTCTTTTAATTTAAAAAAGGGAAAAGAAGCCAGGCTCCCATAATTGTGAGGAAAGGGAAACACCTCCAGCAGGCAGCCCTAGCCCTAGCTAGCCCAAAGGCAGTGGTGGGCCTTGCACTGGGTCTCTTCATACTCGGTTCAGCTCAGGGACTAACTGAGCGCCTGGGAATTCTGCCCCTTCAGCGTCTTCAAACACCTGTCACTTTACTTGGGCCTGATCAGCACCTTGTGGTAAGCAAACCCTCAGCTCGGTCAGGGCACATTCCAGGCCTCGGCCAAGAAAAATGTCAACCCTTGCTGAGGGAGCCAAAAGCTAACAGTTTGGGGATTGGTTTCCATTTACCAGTCTAGGCATCTTGGGAGTGCCGGGCACCTGCCTCTGCCAGGTGACAGGTCTGAGGATGGGGCAGTGGAAACTGAAGTAGAGCTACACGGAGTTGTCTGAAAACACTTGCATCTGGCTGTCACGTCTCTCTATCTTTCTCTCTCTCCCCATCTTTAGCTCCCTTTTGGTCTTCTTCTTTTTTTTTTTTAAAGATTTATTTTACCCATTTAAGAGAAAGGGGGCAGGGGGAGAGGCAGAGGGTGAGGAAGAGAGAGAAACACAAGCAGACTCTGTGCTGAGTGTGGAGCCCAACCCAGGGCTTGATCCCATGACCCCGAGATCAGACCTGCGCCAAAAGTAAGAGTCAAATGCTCAAACCAACTGCACCACCCAGGCGCCCCTCCCTTTTGATCTTCTAAACATGCTATTCTCTCTGCCTGAAAATTTCCACTCCATATATCACCTATTAGCCTGGCTAACATCTCCTGCAATTACTTTCCACTTCACCCCAATCCAGGATGGCTTTCTTGTTGCCCTCCACGCTCACCCCTACTCTATCCTACCTGTCTGTTCTTCCTCGACCTCGACTCTGAGGTGTATCCCGGGCTGATGTCTGCACATCAAACATCAATAAGGGATTGCCCCAGGAGTGGTCAGACCCCAGCTGACTGGCTGGGAGGTCCAGCAGACCTGCTGTCTGCAGTCTTGTCCTCTTTGGCTTTTATGGCACAAATGAATTTACTCTGAAAGGAGAGGCAAGCTCCTCAGGAAGCCTCTTCCAGATCACTCCAGCCTTCAGGGCCTCTCCCCCAGCCACCACCAGACTTTCCCTTTAGCAATGAACCCTGTATTGCCTTGTGACTCCCCTGGAACTGGGTCCTTGGAGGAATATTGCAAGTGCCTGACGGGCAGAAGCCGCATCATAACCCAAACTCCATCATGTGCTAAACAACTATGAATCAGTGTCCACCATGTTCCAAGTACATGAGAAAATACCAAGATGTGTAAGACATGTTACTTGCCCTCACAGATCAGCACAGACATACAGGGGAGGGAGACAGACATGCAGGTAATACTTTAACTGAGTTAGTTATAATTAGGTTCTCAGCCTAGTTTTAGTGTGGTATTCTGTCTGGGAAATCTCCAGAGATGGGTTGTTCTAACTTTCCCATGGGGACCTCACCTACAGGAAAATACACTCAAAAGCTGTACAAATCAGAATGTGCAGAGAACCAGACAGAAAATGGGATTCCCGACATGACAGAACCAGGTTAGGTGCCCTGCCAGGAAAACTCCCAGGGCTCCCTGCAAGTCACCATCGATCACTCTGCATACTTGTAATTACCTGGCCAGGGTCTGATGACTTCTTGCCCCAAATGTGGATTCTACAGGGCCCTGCACGAAACCATACCCATCTGCCCCCAGAGCCTCACTCAGTATCTGGGATGCGGTTAAAGTTCAATAAACATTTGAGGAACGAGTCAATGCAAAGATGTACAAACATGAAAAACTTTTCCTAAGAAATTATAATTAAGAGAAATTTGCAAAGCAACAATGCTGTACTTCTTCAAGTCATCACTCCTATAGCACGCATCATTGCTAAAACCTTTTAAAGATGCAGCAGGAAAAACTGTTACTAACCTCTAGACCTGGCCAGATCATAATTTACTAGCATATTTCTACATACCAGGTTCATCTTCAACGGTTTTCTATCCCTTTCCCAAGCCCCCCATTTTCCTGAGGAAGTTTCAAAAGCAGTGACATTCTATTCTATCTGCAACTTCATGTTCTATTTCCTTCCCAATTTCCCAACAAATTCAAGATGGGACAGAACACCACTTCCGCCCTCTGCCATTGTGTGTAAACATGGATATCATCATCCACAGTCAGGGGGGAGCAATAACTCTGCACCGTGAGATCAGCCAAAAATAATAGGTTTAGCCTGTCTCGTTCTGGAGCCCATTTCTGAGTCCCTTTACCCCGACATTTGTAATGCTGATGTGTGAGGAAGTGTCCCAGCCTTTGTGGCTGTGATGATCCTGAGAGGCCGTGGCTGTCCCTGCATCATGGACAGACTAATGTATGCTTGGGAACATGAGTAATATTCTGGCTTGTGCTCTGAAATGCTTGCTAGTGGTTTGTTTGCTGAGCCGGTTCTTCTGAAGTCTGTCTCCTTTGCACCTCTTTGCAAGTCAACTCCTCTTCCTTTATAAAAGCTCATCTGTTCTCACGAACACCTTAGGTACCCGACTCTGGACTACAGAGTGGGAACAGTGTTGAGTCCCCACAAGAGGTAAGGTAAGGATTCTCCACAGAGGTGGGTGTTTAAGTCCAAAAGCACTGCCTGACAACTACGATTCCAACAACACACAGGAAATCACACCGAGTGACTTTGAAAGTCTTTTCATTTCCAACACCAGGATTCTGTTTGTCTAACTGGAGGGTGTCAGGTGAATACTGTGGTCACTCACTCATTTATTCAACAAGTGTTTGCTGAGCTCCTACTCCACGCCGGCCTTTATAGGCGGCTCTGGGGATATGATGGAGAGTAAGACAGCTGTGATTCCTGTCTTCACATAACACAGTCTAGTGGAGCACTGGCTAGATTAACTAGATGTTAATCAAGTAATCATAAGTAATTTTTAAATTACAGCTGTAATATATGCAACAAAGGAGAAGTGTGTGTGCCATGAGAGCCAATAAGAAGGGGAGTGGACCCACAGTGGAAGGTTAGGGAGGCTTTCCTGAGAAACTGCTCCTGCTCTCATCTGGAAAAATACAGAAATAAATGACTCTGTACTCAATGAAACTACGGAACTGAAATACCACAAAGCTTGTTTAGTCACTAGTGTCCACCCTGAGAAACTCTGTAAAGAAACTGCGGGAAGCACTCACCAGCAAGGGACTAGAAGGTGGAAATTAACTCCTCTATAAACAAGGAGATCAGAAGTTCACTTAAATGACTTCAGCTGCTACTCATTCACAGCAGTAGAGGCCCATAGCTACGCAGCTTGGTTTTTGAACGTTTGTTGCAGAAACATTACAGAACGATTTTCTTTTTTTCAAAGAGAAAGAGAGTTTGTGGATTATTCTCATGATGCATTCTCTCTTTGGATAAAAGAGATATCAAAGGGAAGATAAAATCACAGTTGGCACTTAGTATTTGAATGAGTTAATAAATAAAGAGGAACAAACTTTAACAAGAAATAATTTAAAGTCTAATGTCTGGGTTAAAAAAAAAAAACAATCCCTCAAATGCAACATGAATGACAAATTTTCTTGGCAAATTCTCCTGAGTAAAAACTTAAAGGGGCTTCATTAGCCACATTATATGGGCTAAGCAGTATTATGAAATGTCCTAAAAGCTAACATAAGTGAAAGTTATTTCCAAAAAAGTACAGGGCCCGGTTCTCTAGAAATAATCATCGCACTCTAGTCTTTACTTCTTAGATCACACATGGATTTGGGCTCAGCTCTGGACCTGATCTAGGAGAGGCACTGGAGAACTTGGAAGCATTGAGAAGCTGGTGCTGGGTATACAAAAAAATGACGAATGAGCGGGAGGACTAAAGATGGGTAGCCTAGTCAGGAGAGGACCTGCAAGCTGCTTTCCAGTAGGTCAAGCCCTGTCATGTGAGAGGAGCCCCTTCTGCTATCTCTCCAGGTGTTTCCCAGCCTGTCCACTCAGGGACTCCTAATGGCTCCAGGCTTGGCATCCACCTTGCCCAGTGCTTCCCACATGGATCTGTAGGGCAAGATGTCACTATATCACACACACACACACACACACACACACAGATGCAGCTAACTATTTAGGTAAAACTGTACAAACAGGATCCCTTACAGTAGAATGTTTCGGAATCTTCTAATGCTACTATCATTATGAATATCTAAGACAGAGAGCTGTGTTCCAAGTTTCCCGATCTCTGTTGAATTCAGAACCCTTTCCTGGAATTAGTATCCTTCCACACACCCAAGCACCCTGGGAAACCTTGTTCTAAGCTTTTCTCCCTTTCACTCTGTTCAGCACTGATACAGGTGCAGGGGGTTAGGAAACCAAAGATTAAGACATGGTCCCTGCCTTCAAAGATAGCTTCATCCATAAAAAAGAATGCTTGAAAGCAAGCCTGCACTTAATAACATGGTGGGGGGGGAGTATTTCATGGAATACGACCACCTCACAGGTTCATGTGCATTCATCTGGTATCCCACAAAGTAACATGGCATCATCCTATGAAGTAGGACAAGGCTAAGCAGTGGCCTTGTATTCTCTGACCGAAGACACAGAACGCTGGGAAACCATTGAGTCTTCTTTGTGGACACTGTTCAGTCCCAAGACTCATCCATCTTTCTTACATCCTCCAGTTCTATCAAGTCAATTCATTACCAAGGAGCACTACCACTCCCTCTAGGACGTTCCATTTCTTAGAGCTTTGTATATAGGTGTTTTAAATTTACCAGCTCATTCTACCCACCCTACCCCAGGACTTGCAGGAAATGAAATAAAATCAGTATTCAAACTGCTATTCAAAACAGTATTCAAATCAGTATTTAACCTGGTATGAACTGCAACTCAGTTGCAAGGCTTACAGAAGGCTAGATTTCAATCTTTGCTTTGCTTTGGTACTAAAGGACCAAGATCAATCCTTTTATTTCAAAGTATTGGGTAAAAATACTAAGAGGAGAAGAAATATGGCCAGTGATGTACCTTGCAACCTGGCTGGAGACCAACACATGGATAAGGGCCACATGCCTGAATGGAGGGTTAGAAAGGTGAGAAACTGACATGGGTAGGATGAGGCAGTAGAGAAGGTCATGGAAGTAGGACTTCCGGTCAGCATTTGGACAGGAAGAGAGGAGGAGGAAGAGCACAGTAAGTAGGGTCTAAGGGTCCTGAAAGGTCCCCCAGCCTACCACGTTCCCCTCCCTCATCACGCTAACCATTTTTGCAGACCTCCTCATGGACAAGGACATGGTTCTCATCTCTTGATCACCTAGCAACTTCCTTCCACCCTAATGGCCGCCTTCCATTTAACCTTAATGAATCAAAACTTGTTGCTACAGCAAACTTGGGCTGGTTCAAGAGAAAGATTTAATGCTATGCAGCAACTTCCTTTTAAATAAAAACGAAAAACTGACTTGTTCCACCATATTTCTTCCCCAGAAAGGAAAACATTTATAAAGGTTTCCTTGGCCACGGAGGGAAGAAACACATGTTTATCACTCTGTTTAAACTCTACAGTCTCAGGGACGATGCCGTCGAGGGGGCCCCCCAAACTTCCTGTCTCAGTGGATCTGATCCTCTGGAAGTAAAATTAGCCCTCCTCGGCTAAGCACGCTCACGGCTTTTCAAATGTGTACACTTCACCAGGGTTGTTATAAATAGACTGCATCTTGATTTAGGACACATCAGCCACTGGTGCTATTTCGGTCCCGCCTTAGCAGTCAGAGCGTCCCCGAGAGTCGTGTTTACAGGAAAGGGCACGGTAGCACAGGGCCATGCACTCACCAGTCCCGAAGCTCTCCTCCCCACAGAGGGACAGTTTGCTCGCATCCATCAAATTCCCGAAAAACTTCCAGCCCGTTGGGGTCTCATACAAAGCGATCTTTGTAGCATTAGCCACCCTTCAAAGGCATGAAATCAAAGTTACATCACAGCAGGACTGTTAGCTTAGTCACGTGAGGGGGGGGGGGCACTGGCAACCGTTATTGTAATCAAGGGTCCCATTTAGCACGGCTCGGAGGTACACATAATTCTAAGATGGATGGAAAATCGTAGGAGAAAACTTGTGCACAATGGGCTATTATACGTGGATTCGGAGGAGGGGGTAAAAGAGGAAGAAAGAAGAATTAATTCAGGTCACTGAGGTTAATATCTTAGAAGGAGCGACAGTAGCAAAATGTGCAAGGCTGTTTTTGAGGCTCTTTCCACCCAACGTGTTTTGGACACAGACTGGCTATCAGCATTCCATGAAGAACAAAGGAAGGATGTTTTGATGCACTTCACGTCACAGACTCATGGATTATTGGGTTTAGGAGGGCACCATTTTACAGAAGAGGGCACAGGGTCTAGGATGGTAGGTGACCAGCCTAAGGTCCGCAGAGCCAGGATGAGCAAAAGCCTGCTATCTAGCCGCCCAGTCAATGCTCTTTTCATTTCACCAGAAGCCCAGAAAGGACAGTGTCCTGTGGATCTCCCATTTGTACCAACTCCCCCACGCTGCTCCTTGGTCCCCTATCCTCTCCAACACAAATCTACTCCTTCCTATGTATCTGTAGACTATTTAGAACCTTACAGGCCTTTCTTTTTTTTTTTAAGGTCCCTTTCCCTCTGAAAAGGAAGACGAATCTACATTTCATTCGCTGTTTTTAACGTAATGCCTTCCAGAAAGCTGACCTTATTGCTAGCACAGCAATGTCACGTTTAGACTCTTAACATCTGAAGAAAATTAAATCTATACGCTTGAAAGCTGAAAATACAATAAACTTTTACCTGGGTAATGAGTTATTTCCATTGTGATTCTATATGTGCATTATCAATTTTTCCAAAAACTAGAATTAAACTGCTCTTGGATGACACGGAAGTTATTTCTGGGCCTGCTAGGTCTAATTACAACAGTTTGGCCAAAACCAGCTCACAACTTCAGCTGCAGGATGTGGACCCAGAAGCACAGGGTTCTAATTCTCGCTTTGACTTAGCTGTGGGGTCTTCAACAAGACGACTAGCCTCTCTGACCCTTGGGGTCCTCTTCTTTAGGATGAGGATTGCTGTGACAATCAATTAAGACTATAAACCACTCTATGAATATTATCATCAACTTCTTCTTAGCAGAAGGGAAGTTAGCACTGATTGTGTTAACACATATCCCTCCTCTCCCCCACAGTAGGAAACTACTACATGGCCCACTTGGGCCAATGAGGAGCAAAGGTTCTGGGTTCAAATTCTGACTCAGCCATTTACTAGCTGGGTTGACCTTGGGCAAATTACTTAACTTCTTTGGCCTTTTGTTTTCCCACCTCTAAAGTGGGGTTATAGATAGCATTGACCTCCAAAGATTGGTTTGAGAATTAAATGACTTAAAACACAAGGCAATGCTCAATAAATATCAGTTATTCCTAGAAGAACCTTGATTCTGCTTTCTTCTCTGACCTTGACCTTTTATTCATTCACTCATTCCTTATCCATTCATTCACCAAATATTTACTGGGCACCTAATATGTTCTAATTAGCATTCTCCTTGGTCCTCATTTACTATGTATTACTTGTATTTTTTTAATTGTTTTAGATGTGGTCTCACAAATCACCTTAAAGCCTTTGTAAATGAGGGGTTATATAACAAATAAATAAATAAGCAAATCTGAGATACTAAATGTTTATTACACTGGGTCCTTTCTCATAAAAACTGAACATAATTTTCCTTAACTATTTGAGCTTTTTGTTTATTTGGATTTTGGAGAAATGAACATTTACTGTGTTTGTGTATGGACGGGCACCCAGCGAGGGATGGACGTGGAATGCTTCTTCAGAAGTGTTCTGACATACTGACCCTCCTTCGAACTGCTCTTTCATTCAAACTCTGTGCACACCTGCTAAAGGAGGGGGGTGGTTCTCCAGAGTGATGTCTTCAGTACAGTGGGGCTGCCATCCACTCATTTCTTCAGTAACATTCAACTGTTCTTTTTTAAAAAGGGTGTGTGTGTGTGTGTGTGTGTGTGTGTCCTACTGTATGCCAGGCACACCATGGCATACACTTTAGTGAATAAGACAGTCTTTTCGCTGTAGAAGTTTACAGTGTAGCAGGACAGACAGGTAAGCAAACAAGCTATGGAAACAGTGTGGTAAGTGCTGGAATGGAAGAAGCACAGGGTCGTGAGGAAGCTCAGAGAGGGGACATCTAATCCAGAAAAAAACCCACCCCTTCCCTCATAAACTTATATGTGGAATAGAAAAAACAAAACAAACAAACAAACAGACAGACTCTTACATAGAGAGAACAAACTGGCGGTTGCCAGAGGGGAGGTGGGTGGGGGAATGTTGAAACAGGTGACAGGGATTAAGAGATACAAGTCCCAGAAAGGCAGAGCACAGCATAGGGACTACAGTCAGTAATACTGCAATAACATCATACGGGGACCGGTGGGGACCCCGCTTACTGCAGTGAGCACTAATACACAGAATTGCCAAATCAATATGGTGTGGGCCTGACACTAATAAAACACTATATATTAAATGTACTTCAATAAACAATGTTTGACTAAATAAACAGCACACATTATGCCTCAGATGCCCAAGCTGCGGGGGGGAGCAAGAGTGTTCTGGATACAGAGAAGAGCCCGGTGAGGGCCACGGGAATGAAGACCTACCGGTCCAGGGCCCCACTGGTGGGCATGCTGCGGGCAAAGCCTCGGACCCTGGTTTGCTGGAAATACGGAATGCTGAAGATGTTGGCAGCAATGACAGCCACGGAGTCCGAAGGGTTCACAAAGAACCCACGCTTGCCCAGAATCATGTTTCGATCCTTTGGGAGAAGGGGGATTCAAAGGAAGAGCTTTTAATCAAACTGTTAAACAAACAAACAAACACCACCACCAACATAAAACTATCTTACGTGGGGGGGTATCAAAATTTTAAATTCTCAAATTTAAAACTGGTACCTTTATTCATACTGGGTTCTAAGCACTGAACTTTGTTTCTAATGGCTCTGCATAGTACACTGCTACACCAAAGGCACCCCCATGCCAAAAAAACAGAAGCTGTTTTCAATTAAAGTGCAAGCACAAACTCCTTCTGAACCAGAATCTCTGCTCCCTCCTCCAGAGGCCGGCTGACTTGAACTTCCCAGACCTTTTCCAAACTCTGGAATCAATCACCTCTCTCCCAAAGGAGAGAAGACATCGACATAAGAAAAGGAAACAATGACTGTTCGCATAGTTTGGTGGGTCTACTAGGCATCTTTCGAGGAATAAAGCAGATTTCTTCAAGAAAGGGCTCCTAAATCACGGCCCCTCCATCTGATGCAGGCCTCAGCAAAACACACTGCCACCTTCACTGCTTCCTCGGTGCCTGGTGTAAGGAAGTACTCGAGTAACACTGTGTATGGAGGAAAAAACTCCCATCATGCCCTGCTTCAGAAAGGGGCACTGCAAAATAATGTCTTGCGGGACCTTTTAATTGTCCAAAATTTTGATATGGGAAATTTTATGTTTTTTCGGAAATAATGGATTCTGGCTGAATTTAAGAAGAAGAGCAATAAAAATATATTTTTGTCTAAGTAAAACGTGTAGTCACAACGTGTAGTACCAACGAAAATACATTTCTTCCCTGTCTGTTATATAGTCACCAATGTAAATAAAACAGCCTGTTTATTAAAGATACTAAGTGTAGAGAAGGAATAAAAGGTTAATTCTCTCATTATAGTTTTATTATTCAGCTAATGCAAATGACAAATGGGTATATTATAAGGCCAAAATCTTTTAAAGGGTTGAATAAACCTAGGATGGATTTCTAGAACCTGACCAGCTCATGAAGCACCAGCTGTTATACCATAACTGCGCCCTGATCACCCTGCCACTCTTAGGAAACAGGAATATCTAAAACCAAACACATGGGTCCCATTTCAAGGACTCATTCCTGTTCAAGAGGGTCCTCTAATAACTTAGCCCTGACCCCATATGCAGTGAGGACTCCTCGACAGTAACTCACTCACAAAGCCCACAGGGCCTGACAGAAGCAACCTGCTTCTCCCCGCTTTGTAGGACCAGGCTTGGCCCGCATCAGAGTTCATGGAAATGCCCTTGTACCCACCCCATCTCCATCAAAGGCAGCCCCGAAGTCGTGCTCTCCTGTTTTCATGGTCTCTACCAGGTCAGCGGCGTAGGTGAGGTTGGGGTCAGGATGGTGACCTCCGAAGTCCTCCAGAGGGACACAGTTAACCGCTGAGTTGGCGGGGGCGCCCAGTTCTTCGCAGAGGATCTTCTTCACGTATGGTCCCACAACTACGTAAAATGTGAAATGAAGAATCAGAAACTATGATTTGTTAAAGCATGTCAGGATCAGGGGAGGAGGTGGAGGCATTCTAAGGAGAATGGCAGGAAGGGCAATGAGAACATAAAGCCTACGTTCAGGGGCCAGCAGTGATAAGTCTGACTAGGATGGAAGGTTTTGCCAAAAGGAATAATAAGGGGTTCGACTAGAAAAGGTGGGGCTAGTTGATGAAGGAAAATGGGGGAAAGCAGGGGAGTTAGTGTCTATGAAGGCCCTACTACACACCTTGCCAGGGGCTTCACAACCATTTTCTCACTCCTCCAAAAAAAAAAAAAAAAAAAAAAAAAAAAGAGCTCACAACATAGTAGAGCTTAGTGCTTAAGAGCTTGGACTCTGGAATCAGTGTTTGGGTTCAAATCCCAGCTTGATTAACCATGGGCTGTACAACTGTGGAAAAGTTATTTCATTTCTCCGTGCCTCCAGCTACCCTATCTGCAAAATGAGGATAATAATGGTGGCTACCTAATAGGGCTGGTGTGAGGATTTGACAAGTTAATAGATAGGAAGCCCTGATGACAGCACCTGGCACATATGTTATAAATATCTGCATTATGATCACCTCTACTTTATAGATCAGAACACTGGTCTGAGATAAAGCCACTTGCCCAAATTTACATATCTAGTGGGAGAGGGAGCTGGGATTCAGAGCCCTAATCCTCCTACTATATCCGGTTATCAGACAAACTGGTTAAAAATAGAAACAAACAAAAAGTAAGAACTACCAGCAAGAGGAAAAACCAGCCACATACTTTTATGGTGACATTTTGTACAACTACCAAGAACATTCATCTCTAAAATGCTGAGAATGTGTTTTCATCAAGGAAGCTACAGACACCAATGTAGGCCACAGAGGTTGGAAGAGGATAGAAGATGTTTCTCCAGTTAGGGGTCACATTAAGGAGGCTATGGACACACCACAGAATAAGGTCAAGGCAGCCAGGGCTGTGAAGGAAATAGAAACTGAAGCATTAGAGGAACCCCTGAAAGACCTGGAGAACAAAGTGTACTTCATGACCAGCTTCCTCTACCCCACACCCCAACACAAACCCATTCTTTATATTTTTTTATTTCTAGTTTTTATTTAAAATCTAGTTAATTAACATATAAAGCCCATTCTTTTTTTTTTTTTTTAAAGATTTTATTTATTTATTTGACAGAGAGAGATCACAGTAGGCAGAGAGGCAGGCAGAGAGAGAGGAAGGGAAGCAGGCTTCCTGCTGAGCAGAGAGCCCGATGCGGGGCTCGATCCCAGGACCCTGGGATCATGACCTGAGCCGAAGGCAGAGGCTTTAACCCACTGAGCCACCCAGGCGCCCCTATAAAGCCCATTCTTAAGCCATTCTCCTCACGTCCCGAACATAACATCTCTTAAGCCTTCGTGGCTTTGCTCCAGCCATTGCATCAGCTGGAAATGACCAGCCTAGATCTTTCTCTCATAATAACTAAGTGGGTTGCCAACTTCTTCCAGGAAACCTCTCTTGATACTGCTAGTCAAGCTATGCCTTCTTCCATACGCCAAAAAGAATACTAGAAATTCTATCTACCCCTCATTTTGTTAGCAGTTTTTGACCCATCCCAACTCCCCAAGTCCCTGCCTACCCCCAATCACACATGTAGCAGGTACTCAATACATACCAGGTGAATGGTGTGAAATGACAGAATGGCTATTATCTTAGTAAGGAAGTAGACGCATTCTGCGGGACTCCAGAGGCAACTTAGGACTCAAAGGTGAGGTTCAGGGATGGAAGATATCAGCCCACCAGAAGGTTTTCTAACTGTGGTTTCACAGTGTAACAGGAGGCCCTAACGGCACATGGAAAAGGTTCAATCCCAGACAGAAAGTGTTCCCAACAAGGCGCACAGCTGGACTCTAAAACCAGGGAGACTCTTTCCTGCTCAAAGATTCGAAAATTCTAAAGTTATTTCAAAACAAATAAATAACCTCCGTGCTCAGGAATTCCCGTATTTCTCCATGTGAGAAAGCCTCACGGTTCTAGTCCACGATGGTGGCTGCTATCTCTGCTGACCGAGCCACACACCCACAGAGGAAGAAGAGGGAGAGACACCCAACTGCTGTTCCTGAATTTAATCCTCCGCTTGCTCTTGTAAGCTCTGCTCTTCTAAGAAATGGCACATATGGGGGCAGCTGAGTGGGGTATGGGACTCAGAACATGTTGACCTCTTCTAGCAAATGACTCCCCCCACCTTGGAATAGATGGGGGCGTTTGGGAAGAATGTAAGGTATCTTCTGAGGGGGAGGAAGCACCCACAAAAAGTTGCTTAATGTGGAAACTCTGACCTTTGCACTACCTTGCCACAAGGAATGTCTCTACCATTTTTCGGCTATATACAATTAGATCTTTATCTATGTGAATGACGCTCTGATATGATGGCAAACTCACTATTTAAAAACCGTGAAGCAAAGAGTCTTGAGAAAAGGCTTGTTAAAGCATCATGGTACCCAAGGTAGAGAGCAGCTTGCTGTCTCTAAGAGGAGGCAAGGGAAGAGACATGGCTCCATACCTCCATGCATGGCATCGATACGGATCTTCAGTCGGTTTGGACCAGAAAGCAGTTCTTTCAGTGCACTGAAATCAAAGATGTTCCTCAGCATGGCAGCATAAGCTTCCACGGAATCCACAATTTCCACTGTGAGAACAAGCAACGTTAAAAGATGGGGGAACTAAACACATTAAGAAATATTACCCTCAGGCCGCCTGGGTGGCTCAGTCAGTTAAGCATCTGACTCCTGAGTTCGGCTCAGGTCATGATCTCAAGGGTCGTGAGATCCAGCCACATGTCAGGCCCTGTGCTGAGCTGAGCATGGAGCCTGCTTAGGATTCTTTTTCTCTCTCCTTCTGCCACTCCCACCTCCTTCAAAAAAAATTTTTTTAAAGAAATATTATCTTCTGAAATGATTACATTGCTGTAAACCCACAACAGCTACTTTAAAAGGATAATTATCAAGCCCCTCCAGCATGCCCAGGCTGTTACACAATCTCTTATTCAATACTAACAATATTCCTGACAGGAAATGTTCTTAGTCCTATTCTGTAGATAAGAAAGCTTCAAGCCTGAAAGGGTAAGTAACTTGCCCACACAGCTGGGATGGGGCACATGTGGGATTTTTTTTTTTCTCCCAAGATTTTTATTTATTTATTTGACAGACAGAGATCACAAGTAGGCAGAGAGGCAGGCAGAGAGAGAGGAAGGGAAGCAGGCTCCCCGCTGAGCAGAGAGCCCGATGCGGGGCTTGATCCCAGGACCCTGGGATGATGACCTGAGCTGAAGGCAGAGGCTTTAACCCACTGAGCCACCCAGGTGCCCCACACATGGGACTTTTGACACAGGGTTGCCTGACTGTAAATTCAGCTACATGGCCACACTCCCTCCTTGCCTAGCATCATAAGAAGCACATTTTGATGATATAAGTAACAGGAAATGCAATGCCCACTTTCCTTTCCTTTTTCTAGGTCTACTACCATGGAACTTAATGGTAAAAAGCAGCGAAAAACATTTTTAATAAACCACTTCCCACATGTACCACTAAAGAAATAAAACAAATATAAGAACTTAGTATTGTTCTTGTTGGATGTGCGGGGTTCTGAACATTTTTGAAACATTAAGAGTTTAAGAAATTCTCTACTGGTATTTTCTAAACCCTAAGCATGTCTTCAAGATGTGCCAAGGTGCCAGGTTATCTTCGTTAGGATGAAACCGCGACCTCTCAATGGGTAGGTTCCAACAAAAATGCGTTCCATCAAATTGCAATCCAGAGGAAAGTGTGCACATTAGAACAGCCAAAATGCAAGTCACCTTACTAACTACCTCATTCTTTTTATGCTAATATGAACAATGTTATAAACACTGACTCCATCAATTACTGCTAATATCTTGGCATTCAACCACAAAATCTACCACAGCTGCCTGTGTGGGGAGTTTCATTTAGCCCCCAAAATGGCTGACTTGGATTTTACTAAATATCAGGGCAGGAAAAATAAAGAATCCAAGCCCAGGCTTCGGGATCATTCACACCTGAGTCTAAATCTGGTTCACCACTCACTGACTGTGGGATCTTGAGCTTGTCATGTAATCTCTCTCAACCTTTGTTTCCTCATCTGGAAAAACGGAATACAGATAGTGCTGCCCTCACAGGGCTCTGTCAGAATAAAGTGGGATAATCCATGTTATGAGCTTGGCATATAATGAACGCTCAATAAAAGTTAGCTTTGAATGTAATCCTACAGGTCTTCTAGTCAAGGCTATTCATTTTATAGGCATGGAAGCCAAGGCCTAGAAAATTGGAAATGATTTATCCAAAGTCACAGGGCTGACTCCTGGCAGGGCCCCGAGAGTCCAGGTCTCTGGATTCCCAGACCCAACTCCAGACCTGCTAATTAAGGCATACAAAGGTTAGTGACCACGATCTTTCCAAAACTGAAGACTCATTGTCTTAAAACCTTGAAAGGCAAACTGTTCAAGTTGGAACTAAAGAGGGCAGGAGAGGAGGAGAGTCAACGTGCCTGTGAATGGTTTGAACTTGTTTTCCAGGTCAAACTGCTGCTTTCCCAGAACTCCAAGGTCTACTTTCAGGTCAGGGCAAATTGCATATTCTTCAATTGTCTTGCTAATTTGGAAGATTTTATCCGTTATTGCTTCTGGAGCAGGACCTGGAAATCAGAAAATGAACTGTGGGTCATTTCGTGGTACTGACATGAAAATACAAAGAACACAGAGCTCATCCATTCCCCTTCATGAGCACATGTGCCATTCCATCATTTAGGAAGCAAAGTACCAAAATTTCCTAAAAGAAAATATCACGTTAATGGTCATTCATGCATAGCCTCTCATATTCAGGTACAGCAGAATGAGAATCATTCTGATTCTGTCACCAAAAGGAAAGAAAGAGTTCCCTTGCGAAGGATCAGAAGCAGAACCCTGGCCTTCCAAGGCCTCGGTTATTAGTTTACCCTAATGAACAGAAACTGACTACCCTCAAAATGACAGCAAACTCACCTCCATTGGAAATATTAAATTTGATTCCAAAATCTCCATTGGGTCCTCCTGGGTTGTGGCTGGCTGTCAAAATGATCCCACCAATGGCTTTGATCTTTCGAATGATGCAGGATACGGCAGGGGTGGAAAGGATTCCATTCTGCCCGATAACCAAGCGACCAATCTAAGAGAAGAAATCCACAACGTGCACCTTAATATCAATAAATCCAGAGCTACTGCCCAGAAACATCAAAACAACAGGCAGATGGACAAAGAAATAGTGCTGAACCAGAAAAGATGTTCTTTAATCAACACCTACGGCTTGGGTTATTATTATTTTATTATGAAGTAGAATGTTACTGTTGAATAATATTATTATTGAAGTAGAATTCGCATTGCAGAACAAAGCCATTCCTTCACAAAGCCATCCCTTCAGATAGTTTTTGGGGACTTTGTAGTTTTAAAATAGTGTGTGGCCTGGGGAAGTGCTCAGACTCTGGCAAGAAAACACAGAGTATTTGAAACATAGTCTTTCCAGACCAGGTTCATAATTTTCCACTGAAAAGTTGTTAGAAAACCCACATTTTTATCCAGTTCAATCATACTTTCAAACCACACTGACAGGAGAAGATGTAAGTTTAGCTGGTTAGAGAAATTCTACCCAGAGAGAAGGCTTTTTGCAAATTAAAAATTTTTTTAAAGTGAAAAGGGCAAACTTTATATGAAGAGTTTAGAATCTGCGACTCATAAACTTATCTTTCCAGTCAAGCCTGGATTCTGATCGGGTGGTCCCCTCCGAGCAGGACAGACCTACCCATATCGGGGTGTACCTGGGTTACCTGCTAGGCCTAAAGCAGAAGATGCTGGGGCTTATTATTGGTTAATCCAATCAGAACCACCAACAGGAAAGGACTCCAGGTGGTATTTTGCTGTGTTCTCAACTTACCTTCCCATATCTCTCATAGATGCTATCAGCACAGCTCCTAAATCTTCTTTCACTAAAACGTAATTTATGTTTGCTTCACCATGACCCAAGTTGGAAAAGAAGGAAGAAGTCCCATCAGTTCCTTGAACATACTTGGAGAAGACCTGATGACTGCATCAAAAGATTTATAAAATGAGGAGTTTGTGCCCTCATTCCATTCTCCCTTCTGATAGAAGAAAGGGACAGGGGTGTTTTAAACGTTTCCATTTGTTATTTCCTTCTGCCCCACCCAAGATAAACATGCTTGAAGAAATGACTTGTGGTAGAAGATGTGTCTGATGATACCTGGATTCTCTGGGAAAACTTTTCTGGGACTGTTACCTCTGCCCCCCTACAAGTCACCGAAAGCTTGCCTGCCTCGTCATCAACCCCTCGGCTGCCAACCATCTCCCAGGAAGCAGCTGGTTCATTTCAGTGACCTCTTGGCTCTCACTTGTCCATCTCAGAACAATGTTCGTTAGACCAATACATTTGCTCTGCCTTGCCTCCCTCAGGAAGTGGTGATGACCACGGTAGGCGGTATAACGAGGCTCCTCTGTAAACTAGAGGGACCAGAAGGCGGTGCAAAATCAACATTAATGATTATCACCGAGCCATAGAGTGCTTTCTAAAACCCATCACATGTTCGATTCATTCTCATAACTGCTCCCTAGGACTGCTGTGTAGACGAAGAAGCTGAGGTCCAAAGTTATGACGCTGCTCATTCATCCATTCTTGCATTCATCTAAAAGCAATAATAAAGTGTTTATGAAAAGATGGTATAGGAGGCACTGGGAGAGATGACAGGGCAAGGTTACATGGCAAATTAGTAACCATAGCTGGCCACTAACAGCTAACTCAATACAGTGAGAACAGTAACATCTCACCCTTCTAGCAGTTTCTGGGTTCTTGTAAGAGTGAAAGTCTATGGTTGAGCAGTTCCATAATTTCGATAGGAGTGGCTTAATTAGAGATGGCAATTTAACCAGCCAGAGTAGTGATGGAGTTATCTGGAAATTATACTTGCACATACTTGCACATCAGTTATACTGACCTATACTCAGATCTTATATGTATTTGGTCTGGTGAGGGAGACTGGTGAATGAATATTAAGCTGCATCACCCAAGTCATCCCTTATTCTACCATTCTTTAGGGTGAGATCTGCAATGGTCAACCAGTCAGCAATGGTCCAAGAATGAGGGGATTATACTGGGGGTAAGAATAAGAAAGTCAAGAGACAGAAGCAAAGAAAGTCCATGGTTCCTTCTTCCTCTTCAGCCCAATAAGAGGTAACAGCAGATCAAAGTCTCTCCTTCCAGAGGACTCTATCCTATGAATCACCTTGGGAATATTAATCCTCAACCTGATATTGAGGAGATATTACTCTATTACCCTCCTTCCCTTGACAATATCTGGAGAATTGCAACAGTTCCTGACTCAATCTCCCCTTTCTCTCTCCCACCTGTACCACCCTTATTCTACCCTGGCTGATTCATCCTTCCGACTCAGGACCACCTCGTTCATCTTTTTAAATCATAGTTCTGTGCCTCTCCTCTATGCATACCTTCCCTGTACTATACGATCCAGAAATTCTAATTCGAGCTGTAGACACAAAAGAAAGCAGGGACTCAAACAGATCACTTGTACACCCATATTCATAGCAGAATTATTCACAATAGCCAGAGGTCCATCAGCAGATGAATGCGTAAACAAAATATGGCATATATACACCGTGGAATGTTATTCAGCCATAAAAGGGAATGAAATTCTGATACATGCTACAATGTGGATGAACCTTGAAAACATTGCACTAGGTTAAAATAAGCCAGACACATAAGGACAAGTATTGAATGATTCCATTTAAATGACATACACAGAAGAAGGCAAATTCATAGGCAGAAAGTAGAACAGAGATTGCTGGGGGTGAGGGAGGAGCAATGGGAAGTTATCGTTTAGTGGGTACAGAGTTTCAGATGGGATGAGAAAAAAGTTCTGGAAATGGATAATGGTGATGGTTGTAGAATACTGTGAGTATAATTAATAACACCGAAGTATGCACTTAAAAATGGCTGACACACTAAGTTTTATGTTACATGTACTTTACTATTTAAAAAAAAAATGTATTTTTTAAAAAGAAAAATCCTTCCCTGGCCCCCAAGTGTCTACCAACTTTCAGATAATTCCCTCTACCTGGTACTGAAAGTTCCCCCATCAAACAGCCTTTCCTGTCCTTCCTTCTCCCTCCCGCTACTCCTTCCCACATGACACACTACCAGGAAGGATACCTCACGGTTTATGTGCCATTTTATCATCCAACATGACAGGGAGCAAACTTAGTTTTCCTTTTAAAAAACAGGGCCTCAAACTATGAAAAGAACCTAGATGTCCATCAACAGATGAATGGGTAAAGAAGATGTGGTGGGTGTGTGTATATATATGTATACACAAATGGAATACTATCTAGCCATCAAAAAACCAAAATCTTGGCATTTGCAACAACGTGGATAGAACTAGAGGATATTATGCTGAGCGAAATAAGTCAATCAGAGAAAGACAATTATCATATGATCTCTCTGATTATGAGGAATTTGAGAGGCGGGGGGAATTGTGGGGGGTAAGGAAGGAAAAAAAAATGAAACAAGATAGGATCAGTAGGGAGACAAACCATAAGAGACTCTTAATCTCAGGAAACAAACTGAGGGTGGCTGGGTTATGGACATAGGGGAGGGTATGCGCTATGGTGAGCGCTGTGAAGTGTGTAAACCTGGTGATTCACAGACCTGTACCCCTGGGGCAAATAATACATTCATTATATGCTAATTAAAAAATTAAAAACAAAAAAAAGGGCCTCATGTTTTCTTATGTTTCACAAAGAAACAAGTTCCATGTTCTTTGCCCTACTAGTCATACACACATATTCTTATTTCTAAACATATCTCTACATTAAAAGCTCTGGAGACCAAATGAGATATCGGTATTATAAACAGGGGCCCACTAATGTCTTATTTTGTACATTAAAATTTCCTGTACTTCTTAGCTCACAGAAGCATCATGTAAAAAAAAAAAAAAAACTTCTTGTAAATGCAGATAGTTCTATGCAAATAAAAACAAAGGGAAACTTCTAACAAAGGCAAATTATATTCTACAGTCCACAAATGCACCAGATAAAAGTGTAATAAAGAGGGAAAAAATGAAATGATCTTCATTTAGCTCACTAGGCTGAAGAGGCTTCCAAGAATCAGCTTAAGGGTGAAATGGATATTGATAGAGGTGGGGAGGAAACAAACCTGTGGCAATAAATCATCTTTCCTCTACATTTCCTCCCTAGAGCTCTGTCCACAGTCAAAGGGATGTTACAGGAGTCAGAACTGAGGATATGTTAGAAAAGGAAGGAATCAAACCATCTATCAGATTAAAGTGCTTTACAGGTCCACTAAATGTTTTACGTAATTCAATTTGGTTGCATGACTGCTTTAAATGCAACACTATTTTAAATCAAGAATGCCCTTGAGAAGATTTGAAAATACTGCTTGGGCTGCCACAGCTCTAACAAATAGGCACTTACCATATTTAGTCAATTATTATCACTTAAATGTATTATTTAGCAAACCTTCAGATCGTAAATCTGACCAAGTCTACAGGGTCTGCCTGAATTACACATTCCTATCACCTCTTCCAACATCCTTCAGCTCCACACAAAAATGAAATGAAGCCAAATATATCACAGCAAAGGGGACAATGTACCACATCCACTCAACGATCTAGATATATGCCGAGAAATAATGTTCCTTTCGTTCTTTCTCTAAAGATTAAAAGCATCTTAATACCTTTCCCTTTGCAGCTCTCCTCAAAGGTGAAATTTACAACATGTCACATTTTATCTTAAAAATCTGTATGCTTCATAATAATTTCATATTTGAGTGCTTTATCAGCAATTTTTACATGAGAGGCATTCAGATTCTGAAACTGGGTAGGAAGGAAACTTCGCATTATAAACAATAGGATCTACAAACATTTTAAAATTTAATTTGGTGGTGTGTTTTTATTTTTGCTTTTAATTTGGGTTTTGCAATCACACCTGCTTGGCATATTATTTAAAAGAGACCGACGGCCAAAGCCCAACACATTTGGTTGCCATGCTAAATTTTTATGTTCTCAGGACCAGAATCACTCTCGGAAAGGAAATACAACAGATTTTTAAAATTTGTGAGTTCTGAGGGACCGTGTGCTCCAAATTATTGCTAAGTATAATATAAAACACTGAAAATATATTTTTGGTCCCACAGAGGAATCTGCAGAGCAAAAACAGCAATGTCCTGCTGCCCACCTTCCTGCAAATCATCGGGACTGTGCGAATTGTTAGATTATCAAGATCAATGCCTTCTGGCACAAGATTCCTTCTGATTTGGTTAATTTGGCCAATGCAGTTTTTCACAATGCTGAGCTCTCAGCCGAGCCTCCTTATATTATAGTCTTACAGGAGTTATGAACTCTCCCCTGTTGCACAAATTCGCCGCACACAGGGCTTCTTTGTGTCCAAGGTCATTATAAGCAGGCTCCTCTGTAACAGGTCCTCTTGGTAGGCTTATACCTAACATTTTCCAATCCCCTCCTGGCATTTCTGCATGACTACCAGGATCCACAAACAACAGCACGCCGTGGCTTTTGTTTTCCTGTTTGACAAGTGACTGAACTTCAACAAGGAAGCCATTGAAAGAAAACAAAATCCTCCTCTCTCCTCTACTCATTAGAGCCGTCTTACATAGGCGAGGGTACCCCTCAGAACTAGGTTAGAATGTAGATAAGACAGCTTAAGGCTGGGGGGTGTGCTTTAATGTTTAAAAAGCAGCAGGTACTTTTTCAAGCAAAAGGCATGGAGTACAACACAAAAGGAGCCAAACTTACATTCCTAGATCCCAACATGACTACTGTAATTTCAGGAGTAATATCACAATACACGTTTTCTGCAGTCACAATGAAACGCTATAGGGATGCTAGTAGAACTGAAGTGTACACAACATACAAATCCTTGTACTCTTGTATATTTCTGCAAAACGAAGAAAGAAGCATATGTGGAGAGCCAGAAACATAATAATAATTATCGTATACCAACCCCATTGGCGGCCGCCATCTGCACTATTGTTTCTATCGCCGACTTATTAAAATACCGCCCATCTCCACCAACCACCAGTGAGGATCCCTGGCGATCTTTGAGGTCTATGGAAAAGAACAGACTCTGGATGAAATTCTCCAGATAACATGGCTTCGCCTCAAAACAATAGGTTTTCTTCCGTAATCCACTAGTTCCTGGTTTTTGGTCATGGTAGGGTGCGGTAGCAAAGGTCAACAGAGGGAGAGGACCTTCTTCCATTTTCTTGTATTTCTCAGAAATCCATTCACCAAAATTACTCATCTTTCATTTTCACCACTTGGCTCAGTGAGGGTGTTCAGGGAGCAGGCAAGGGTCCTCAAAATAGTCTGTCCGACCCGAAGCTGCAACAGTGTCATCTGAGTAACTAAAGGAAAGGTTGATCTCTCTCAACCAGGAAGCTCTGTTAAGTCCTTGCTGTCGTCACCCATGGTGAAAAGTTAAGGGCCACACACCCATCCACACCCACACAAAAAACACATTTTCCAAGTTGTTTTGGTGAGGATACTTCTGCCCACATAACGACACCAAATACCCTTCAATTATTTTTGCCGCATCTCCCCCATTAGATAGTCCAAGGATACTGCCTGTGGCAGCCTTCCGTCACAAACACCGGATGGCTGCCAGCCTCCACTCGCAGAGCCCAGGCAACGATGGAGCAAGTGCAGTCCCAAAAAGCAGGGACTTTTGAACAGGACACCCTGGTGTGGCTCCCGCTGCTCCTGACACCTCTTAATGCAGAGCCTCTCTGGGCACTCATCACTGAGAAGGCCATCTGCTGCTACAGTTGTCCCATGCCATCCTAGCAAGCTAAAGGTCAATCTTAAAATGGAAGTGAGGGATCTGTTACCTCTGGTTTCCTTACACCACCATCATTTTGATACCCAAGTAATTTTTTACTTCCCACATGCAATTCCAGTTGGAAGGAAGAAAGTCACCGAACAGAAAAAATTTATTCATTGCCCACCAAGGATTTAACAAGACAGTATTCAGCTCCAGAAGAGTAGATACCTACAAATATGCCCTGAATGATCAATACCTTGGTCATTCCCTTGATCTTAGGGAAATGTGGGAATGGAGATGCACCAAATCCTTGAAAATGCAAGAGAAACAGGGAGGGGGAAAAAGTATGTTTTTCTAAGTGCATGAGGTTTGATCAAGTTATTACCTGGACAAATAATATGAACGTAAGATTAAACTTTGTGTTTTCATTTTCTCAGGTTTTTAAAAAATATTTTATTTATTTATTTGACAGAGAAATAGAGGACACAAGGAGGGGGAGCGGCAGGCGGAGGGAGAGGGAGAAGCAGACTCCCCGCTGAGCAGGAAGCCTGACACCGGGGCTCGATCTCAGCACCCTGAGATTATGACCTGAGCCAAATCAGATGCTTAACTGACTGAGCCACCCAAGTGTCTCCCATTTTCTCAGTTTTACATAGACTTGGCTTTTAAGAAAACATTTTTAGTGAAGCAGGTTAAGTCCTTTGCATTTGAAGAACCTAAGATGTTTTAAAACATTCTACCTGAATAAATTTAATATCCAACCCCCATTTGGTCCCTAAGATTTTATTAATGATCTATTTAAATGCATGTTTCCTTATCTAGTTCAGCAGAAGTTGACAATTAAGAAACTCCATTGTCAAGGTTTTGGTGAACTTGTCAAGGATGCTTAAAAAGTAAACCAAGGCTAGTTACACCACATGTTTGGAGAGTCCGACATGCACTGGAGTCCAGGTTTTCAAGCAAAACATGAATAATCACTTGATAAACAAAATCTGAGTATTTTTCTACTAACTTGTCAAGCAAGGTCCGAAAGCAAACAGGACTGCAAGCAGCAGACTGCCCTCTCTGCAGGACCAGCTGAGGGGACGGGCCCCAGAGCTGAAAGCAGCTGCTGGCAGAGAAGCCTGGTCTCCTTCAAATGACAAACGGTGCTGGTCCAAGTGCAGGGAAGACCTCGAGACATAACATTAAAACAATTAGCAAGACCACGTCTACTAAGTCGAAAAGCAGTTGGCCAAAGGACAGGTTTTATAGTTTATTTGGGGCTTTTATTTACTTCTTAAAGTTAAAATTCTTTAGAAATTAATTTATGAAGTCAGCTTGCTATGCTAACCATAGTTTACATGCCTACTGCTGGCAATGACAATAAAGGCATTTTTTTTTAAGTCTGGTGCCAAGTTTTCTCTGGTTCTAGATAAGTTTGCAAATTAGGCCAAGCATATGTGTCTTGACATATTTAATAATAGGTCAAGATTTATGAAATATCAACCCAATAATCTTTTCATTGGGAATAACAGAGCAACCGGCCACATATTTGGTAGTTTTCTTAACAACTTCTTGAAAACAAAACAAAACAAAACAAAACAAAAAACCAAGTTCTTGAAATCCCAGGCTAGACCTAGGGGCACTTGGTCAAAAGGGCACTCCAACATCCCCAGCTGGAATGTCTTTGCCCACACGGTCCAGCATGTTCTCTGCTGATGGTCTGCCATCTCTTGCTGAAGCTCAGTTCCTAAGGCTGGAACCAAGAGAGTTAACATATTGTTGATTTTTTTTCCCACATGCACTGATTTTATTTACAGTTTGATTAATGCAAATCAATTTCATTAAACGAGAAGTCACGAAGAATCAAGGCATAATTATGCAAATTCAAAGTAGATGTTCAATACAAAAAAATACAATCATAAGAGTGGTTTTCTTCACAGCATGAGATCCAACGGTTCTTGCTTCAAAGGACAGGAAATACTTTTTTTTCCTTGAAGACCATGGCCACATCACATGCTAGAACACCTCAGCTTACCAGTGTGTTTTCATGGGAACCATAACTTGTTTCTAAAAAAATTTTTTTTACACCGTGTTGTAAAAGCAGCACTTCTCCTTAATTAAACCTTCTCCTGGACACAGCACCAGTTTCTAACTATCTGAAAACTAACTGATACAGGAAGTATTCCAAATATAACTATTCTGATTTTTAAAAGTTGAAAAAAACCCTTTCTGGGCCCCTGGGTGGCTCAGTCTGTTAAGCATCTGCCTTCAGCTTAGGTCATGATCCTGGAGTACAGAGATCGCATTCTGCATGAGGCTCCCTGCTCAACAGTGAGTCTGTTTCTCCCTCCCTCTCTGCCCCTGCACCTGCTTGTGCTCATGTGCTCTCTCTCTTAAATAAATAAACAACCTTAAAAAAAAAATTATCCTATTTTAAAAAAATAATAATAACTTTCCAAAGCTTAGAAAGAAATATTGCAAACTTGGTAATGTTGGTACTCTTCCAATAACCTGATATGCCACTAGGGGTTGATTATTATTTGCCTCTTAATTTCAAGATTTTTTATATATACCTTCCCTGTAGACCATCTTTATATTTTAAAAATTATTTAACACAAAAGGAAACTTCTGGGTGACCGGGCCGTGACTGAGCACTAAGAGATGAGACATGTCTAACCCGTGGAATCAGGTCACTAAGTGAACCCAGTGCACATCCCTCTTGCATGGAAATATCTAGGTGGACACATGGCCTCTTTTCCTCCCTGTGTGTGAGCCAGCCCTCCAGCGAGGCATGGATTGGGGAAAATTCCCTCTCATGGCTCTCACACATGTCAACGAATACCCAGCAATTTAACTACATGCTGAATCTAAACCTCCAGAGGAAAGAGTTCTACACCCCAGGATGGACAGTAACATTGTCAGCAACTAGACATGTCTGGGACGGTGTTGGTCAGGATGCAAAACTAAAGCAAAAAGACATAACCCTTGCCCTAGAAAAGCTTCTGTTCTAAAAACTGGCCTGAGTCGTAATTTTATGGACACCGTAGAAGTCAACCCCATATAAAAATATTACCAGAAGCAGCAATGTTAGATGAACTGTGAAGTGTGGTTAAAAAAGAAGGGGCATTAAGAACATGAAGCTTCCTACGACGTGTAGACTAAGTGGGGTGGCTATTAAGAAACTCATTTGTTTCAGCTCTCCAGCAAAGGTTGAACTTCATCTTCGGAAACGTTACTGTCGAGCATAGCGAACCCAATTTGGCCTAATGAATTCGCCTGCGTTGCCAGTACTCCTTCACAATGACACAAATTACATTTAAACCATATGGGGGATTTAAGGATTACTCCCTTCAGACAAGGAACTTTCATACTGGTCTTGGGTCCAATCAATTTCACGATGGCAGAGTTATGAACCCCTTCATTCCTGGCCTCACAAAGACTCCAGCTCCCGTTCTGATCTGCGGATACCTTCCTAGTAGATAGAACACAACAGAAACTGTAGACTTGCCCACTCTTTAATCATTTATCTTTCTTTCCATCAGTAAATACTTACTGGACAGCTGACTACCATGTTCTTTAGCTTATGCCACGGTAGTGGACATGGGGGTGGGACGGCTAACCCTGTCTCTAGATGGAAGCACTAGGAAGAAAGCTAGTAATTGGGCTAAAAACAATGGGGATTATCAGACCCCCAGTCTGACACCCAGCACTTGTGACAGCTGAGGGTGCCTGCCTGAGTGGTTGGGGTGTGTGACCCAAGTGACGGGAAGACACTTATTCATTTCTCCCACCAACAGTAGGTAATGATGTCATGAATGCCAGCCCCAGGCTAGGCATCACAGGATAATGGAAAGACCATACGTTTAGGAGCCAGACACAACCAGAGCTCAAAGCTTTGACTTTGAACTGCATGAGAAATTTCATCTTGAGCAAGTTCCTTAACTGCACTGAGTCTATAAAACGGGGAAAGCTCTCAAGGTTGTCCTGGGAATTGAATCAGGTAACCTGTGTGAAAACATGTAGTGCTGTGTCTTGGCATCTAGCAGAAGATCAGTAAATGGTAGCCCCCTCCCCATCCTCAGTCTCCTCATCTCTACAATGGGATCATACCTGCCTCACAAGGTTTTTATGAGGATGACCTTACCAAGTATCTCTGAAAGGCTTTGTGAACTAGAAAAAAATTTAAAGATGTGAAATTCTTTTTTCATTTTCAGGAGGTGGAAGAGGTGAGAAAAAAGTGCATGGACCTTTGTTCTTAAGAAGTTCACGTCAGGGGCGCCTGGGTGGCTCATGCATTAAGCATCTGCCTTCGGCTCAGGTCATGATCTCAGAGTCCTGGGATCCAGGCGGCATTGGACTCGCTGCTCTGCAGGAAGCCTGCTTCTCCCTCTCCCACTCCCCCTGCTTGTGTTCCCTTTCTCACTGTGTTTCTCTCTATCAAATAAATAAATAAAGTTAAAAGAAAAAAAAAAAAGAAGAAGAAGAAGAAGTTCACGTCGAAGGAGCCACCACTGTGTGGTGGCCTCAACCCCGTCCCAGAGGTGCCATGCATAGACCTACAACTCCTGAGACATTATAGGAATGGGGTGAGACCAGAGAAAGAGCTGGGGCAAGACTACAGAGTCTCCTGAAACACATGGCAGTTGATTTTGTAGGCACCAGAAGCTAAGGAAGCTTTTAAGCAAAAGGAATCTAAACTGATAGGTTTTTGGAAAGTTAACTGGATGCTAGCGGTGCATCAAACACCTCTGAGAAGGAGAGACTGGAAAAAGATGAACAGGGTTGCAAAAAAGGATTCCTTCTTTGGCTGCAGTGGCTCTGAGGATCCTGTCAGTGGGGTCTTGACCAAAGCTGCTCGTCTGCCGGCCTCCTGCACAAGACTTCTACTTTAAGTCCTGGGGCTACTTCGAGCCCTACTGGGATTTTTTTTCCTCCAACATGAAGACACCACCCAAATAACCTCTTTCCTCAGACCCCTTCTCCACACTGTGCCTTCCACCCATCCCCTCTCTTCTTGGAGAACTGTGCTCTAGCTACCCGATAAGAGTAGACTCCTAGAGCCATGTTCTACTACAGGACCCTGGTGCCAGGCCAGGATCGCCAGAGGTGGATGTCTGTCCCAAGCTAGAACACTCATATTTTCCCTCCCAGGAATCTAGAATTAGGACTCAAAAAAGTATAGATTCGATTTAGTTAGTCTCTGAACTGGGAAGATCGGTAAATTCAGGAGCTGTGGGGCAGGGATAGTCGTGTCACGAGAATATCCATAAATGGTGACCGACGGCCACACAATATGTGAGAACACCTGAACGCTATTCAGGAGACACCTGTGGCTCATTTAGACATCTCTAAGGTTTGCAGGCCCAGTGTAGGGAGAACTGGAAAACACTTCAGAATGGAATCAAGCATTAAATAGGTTACATGAATCTTCTCAAGAGGGCGGGGGCTGCAGATTCAGCAGACGTGAGAATTAGGGAATGTGGTCTGTGGACGCACGCTGCATGAGACGCCCTATTGACCTTGTGTTCTGGACTGGGGTGGTTTCCTGTTCAGATCTCTGGTCAACATGCACTTCGGCCAGCCGACACCGTCACCCCAATTCAATGGGAAAGATCACTCCTAACTGCTGGGGTGAGAGACTCGTTTTTAAAGAGGGCATTTTTTTTTAAAGGATTTATTTATTTATCTGAGAGAGCGCACAAGTGAGAGAGAAAGCATACACATGCATGCATGGGGGGAGTGGGGGCGGGGGGAGGCGGGAGAGAGGGAGAGTCTTAAGCAGACTCCAAGTGGAGCGTGGAGCCTGACACTGGGCTCGATCTCACAACCGTGAGATCATGACTATGAGATCATGACCTGAGTTGAAACCAAGATTTGGAAGCTCAACCCAATACACTACTCAGGTGCCCCCTGAAGAGGGCATTTTGAAACATAGGAAAATTTAGAATTAAGTATGGATATGAAGTAAATCATAGTCATATAGTGTACAGATAACAAAATAAATCAAACTTGTAGCATTAATATTTTTGCAGTAAGTTTAGGAGAAAATCTAAGCATATTTGATATTTTAAGTATGTTAGGAGAATCTGGGATATTAGTTTATCTAACAGATTAATCTTATATTTCCAATTTCTAATGTGTAGTTGAGCAACCTATTTGGACTTATGCTTTTAAGTCTGAGGTAAGAGAACAATGGAACATTCATAAAAACCTTGTACCATATTTAGTTTGAAGTTTAAATAATCAGATGCAGACAGTTTGCTGTAACGTCTCAGGGTATGGGCTGTGAGGCCCTACTGACAGGCTGGTAACCCAGCTCTGCCGGCCACTAGCTGTATGACCTCGGAAAAATCATTCACTCTTTGTGCACCCGTGGCCTCATCTGTAAAAAACAGGGAGAATAACAGACCCCCTAGCTCACTCACTGTTTGCAGTCGTAGTTGAATGAGGTGATACACAAAAGTTCTAAAACCAGAGCTGGTATAGAATGCCACTTAGTACACTAGTAAGTACCACTTACTAGTTGGGTGACCCTAGGCAAAATACCCAACTTCTTGGGGCCCTCACTCTCTCATCTTTAAAATGGAGACTGAAAATAATACCTGTTGAGACCTATGGTGATCATTTTGCACAAATATATAACACAAATATCAAATCATTATGCTGTTCACCTGAAAGTAATATGATGTTACATGTCAATTATACGTCAATTTAAACAATGCATCCTTTAAGGAGAGTTAAAGAAAGAAAATAGTACATACAGCATGATTTATCTTATAAAGACACAATGAGTTAATAAATTTAAAGAACTCAGCATTGCAGGTTCTGTTGCCTTGTGAGTCCTACGTAAGCCTTAGCTTTTATTACTACCCTGAATCAATCTGAAACTATGCAGCTGTGTTTCATACCTATCTACGGGTATATGTTTTAACAGAGTTAGGAAATGTCCCTCAAAGAAAAAGAGAAATTGCATTAAACTATAAAGAAGGTACAAGGTCTGAAGAATTCCAAGGGCTGGAAGGCTTAGAGCTGTGCAGAGTCTCAGGCTCAAAAAGACTCCTGGAGCATATTTTGAAATTAAAAATAAAATAGTTGCATCAGAGCGTGCACGTCCTTTAGCATCTGTCCCGTCTGCTGTCCATCTGTTTATCCACCCATGCAGCCAGCAGTTACTACAAAGACTGACTTGCTGCATTCATTTCACCAAACGCTATGGACCACGGGAAGAGGACAGACTCAAGTTGTCATGGAACTTTTGGTCTAAAGAGAGAGAGAGGTAAGTCAACATATTTAAAAGAGAAAAAGTGGAGTAAGAAGTGCTAATCTGGGAACTCAAGAGGGAGATATGAGCTCCTAGAGGTGAGAGAGAAGGTAAGGAAGGCATTCCTCACCTCCACAAATGCATTCTTAATTCATGTGGTTAAAACCAAAAAGAAATCTTTGAAGATGCAAGGGGCTTAGGAGGCCTTTTCCTACATACCGCACTTGTGAGAAGGGCTCCTGTTTTATCAGGAATTACCAATATTCGATCATTTTGACCTATAAAAACAGAAACTTACATGGTTCACAAAGAATTTTTATAGGTATCTTCCGTTTCCTTTTTGGAACATCTTCAAAAAAATTTTCATTTAACTCCCTTAAGAATATTCATTTGGTGCTAACAGAGTATTTTCCCATATTCTGGCTATCACCAGAAATATGTATGAAAACCCCTTGGGTTAAAAAAAAAAAAAAAAGGAAAAAGGAATTAATTAAATAATCTAAAAAATGGATCTAAAAATTTGATGTTCAAATCACTTGTGGTTGTATGTTTCCCTCTTGTGGTAGGAAATGGAAAAACAGTCAAGATTTCTCATGACCTCACAAGGGGGCGGGCTAGCGGCATTACACAACCCAGGGACCAGGGGGCTCCACTCACCCCAAATACAATGGGAATCATGCCCCCTAGAGTTTTGTTGCAGACTGTGGTTGGCCCTCTATCACATAATTAAAATACAAAGGGATTTCTGGATTTTTAAGAGGAAAGATATGATGAGGTCGTTCTCTGTCTCATTATTAAGGATTTTTTCAACTGCAAGGCCTGACCAAACTAGGATGTCCAGGTATAAAGGAAGTGAATGAAGGTGGCCACAAACAGGGGCTATCTTTTTCTGTGGAATCTTTGTGAGCCTAAGTTTCTGCGAAATAAGGGTAGTAAAGCTTCCTATAAAAATTCTGACAGTATATGAGCAAAGGGATGTAAAGTGCTTATCAGAATTCCTAACCAGAGTGTGGCAGTCAATAAATGTTACCCAAACTACCAAAATCAGAAAGACATGTGGATAAGGACTGATCACATCCTTCTAACCCAGCCTCTGGTCTCTAGAGCAGGTTAGACCAGGCAGGAAACAACCGATGCTATCTAGGTAGGACTGGGTCATGGAATGTACAACGGGCAAGGGAAAGGTGGGGGAAAGGGAACTACGGCCCCTGCTCTAACCAGAGGGCTTTGGAGTCAGATAGGCCTGGGTCTGAATCCTGCCTTTGCCACCTCTGGCTGTGTATGGCCTTCCTGGCCTCAGTTTTCTTATTTGTAAAATAGAGACAATGACCCCTGCTTTTAAGGTTGCTGCATGCAGAAAATAACCACAGTAGGTCTGTATGTTGGGCAATGTTCCAAGGGCTTTATAAGCATCAACTCATTAGATCTCCACAACAGCAGTGTAAAATCAATGCTATCATTCTCAGCACCATCTTAAGGACAAGGACACCTAGGGATACTGATGATACTGATTTATCATCTGCCCAAGGCCAATTAGCTGGGAAACTGTGGAGCTGGGTTTGAACACAGGCGATCTGGTTCCAGAGCCCACTCAGCCTTCATGCTGTGCTGCTTCTTACTATAGTATGTAGCCATGTAAATGGCAAATAATCAACAATAGCTTTTTTAAAAACAGCAATCTATGGGGCGTCTGGGTGGCTCAGTTGGTTAAGCACCTGCCTTCGCCTTGGGTCATGATCCAGAGTCCTGGGATCAAGCTCCACATCCAGCTGGCTCCCTGATCAGTAGAGAGCCTGCTTCTCCCTTTCCCTCTCCCCCCACCCCTGGTTGTGTTCTCTTGCTCTCTATCTCAAATAAATAAATAAAATCTAAAAAAAAAATTGTCTAGCCTGGGGCACCTGGGTGGCTCAGTCAGTTAGGTACCCAACTCTTGATTTCAGCTCAGGTCACGATCTCAGGGTCATGGGATCTGGCTCCACGCTCAGTGGGGAGTCTCCTTGAAATTCTCTCTCCCCCCCTCCCTCTACCTCTCCCCCCTCACCCCACTTGTGCATGCTCTCTTTCTCCCTCAAGCCTACCTCTAGGAATGAAGCACGGTGGAAATCTGGGTTTGATCCCAACTCTGGATAATTTTTACTATCTTAGGGATCTTGGGCAAATCACTTACCTTCTTTTTCCTCAACTGTGAAATAGGAGTATAAATACCAGTATTTTCAGAGTTGTTGAAAAGAGGAAATGAAATGGTATAAAAAGCAATACAGCCCAGTGCAGGGCAGTACACAGGTTCTCATGCAGGCTTTTTCTGTGTGTGTGTGTGTGTGTGTGTGTGTGTGTGTGTGTGTGTTTTAAGATTTTATTATTTACTTGATAGAGAGAAGAGAGAGAGTGAGCACGCAAACAGGGGGAGTGGGAGAGGGTGAGGCAGGCTCCCGTGCTGCACAGGGAGCCCGATGCTGGTCTCAGTCCCAGGACCCTGGGATCATGACCTGAGCCAAAGGCAGATGCTTAACTGACTAAGCCACCCAGGCGCCCCTCATGCAGGCTTAATAACAGCCTAGAGATGCAGGTAATCTCTCCGTTGCCATTTACAGAAGGGGACACTGAGGCTGAGAGAAGTGAACGACTTGTTCCACGACTTGCAACTCATCAATTGGAAAGACAGGTTTCAACATCAGTTTTAATGCCAAAGCTCCCACTTAAGCTGTCTGGCTCCTTTGGGTGACCAAGCATATTTGAATTTAAAGAAAATGAAGAGGAAATGGATACGAGGTGCCTGTCAAAGGGATACAGCCCACGTGTAAAGTAAAAGAGCTTTGGTGGTCTGCACAACCCCCTGCACTTGGTGGACAGAGCACAGATTGTGGGTTGAAAATGCCTCCCCCTGCCCAAAAAAAGTTATGTTGAATTCCTAACCCCCGATGACTGTGAATATGACCTTATTTGAAAAAAAGAGTCTCTGCAGATGTGATCAAAATAAGAGGTTATACTAGATTAGAGTAGGTCCTAAATCCAATGACTGGTGTCTTCATATAGGGTGTAGAGATCCAGGGACAGAGGCACAGGGGGAAGAAAAGCAAGCGAGGCCAGAAGCAGAGACAGGAGCCCTGCTCACCGGTGACTATGGCCACCCCCACAGCTGGAAAAGGCAGGGGAGGATTCCCTGGAACCTTCAGAGGGAACATGGCCCCTCTATAAGCCTCCAGGACTGTGAGAAAATAAATTTCTGTTGTTTTAAGCCACACCGTTTGTTGTATTTGGTTGTAGCAGCCCTGTGAAACTAATATTAGAAAATTTTTAATATAAATAAATATAATTTTTTTTAAAGGCAAGTCCAGCTCCAGGGACAGCTGATCCCCCCGCAGCATGGTGGCTGGTCTGAGTGAGAGGTCCTTGGCCTAGAACAGGTACCCCTATTCTTTGCCTCAGGGTGCTTGGTTCTTACCACTAAATAACACAGGATGCACCACAGCTTGGTATATACAAACAAGCCTCCGCCCTCGCTCAGCGAAGAGGGGACAACACATTTTGTAACCTTGGTACCTGGAATGAAGAAGGGACAGTCGCTAAATATTTGATGGTTGCACTGTTGAAGTAAGAGCGGTCTACGACCTCTGCGGCTAAGGTTTCTGATCACAAAGTTGAGCTTTTCCAGGCAGTTGCCCAGTAGGTCTCCTGTCCTGAGATTGACCTCAACTATAACATTACTCCCAGCATCAGACAACTTCCCAAACCATAAGGCATCCACACTAGAGCACACTCTGCTGAGTACTAGCATTTTAGGTAATTTCTATAGCACACAGACTTGTGCAAAAGCAATCAGGAACAGAGCTAGAAATTGCAGTAGTGAAAGGAGCAGAGCTGGTTAGTCTGTGAGGGTGAGGCCCAACACCTGGACTGCTTCCAAGAGGAGCCCCGTATCACTGCAAGCGACAGAGAGGAGCTCGTTCCCAGAAGCCAACTTCAGTGTGGTCGGGGAAAAGAGGTGAGAGACAGTCAGGGAGAGAGAGAAACTAAAGCTAACAAGAGAAAAAGAGGCTCACCCAGCATCTCAGCCCTTCCACTAATGGTCCTTCCGCTAATATTCCTTCCACTAGTATCTGTAGGAAGAAGCACAGCTCCATTGCATGTCTAACTTTTTTTAATAAATTTTGGTGTGTGCTTTAACTGAGTGGACTGTGCATCACACATTCTACAATATGGATTTAGATCAACCAAGCCAAGGGAAAAGACTTGCCGTGATGAAAACAGCCGGTCACATACAGACCGTTGTAGGCCATATATCCTGGTTAAAAACAAGTCAGTCAAGAGCTTTGATGCATTACTGGACAAATCCTGTGGCCCAGTCCTCCTTATAAATAGCGTTTTAGCTTTGCTAACCTAAGTCTCCATCCATGATTCTCCCTTCCTACCAGAGTCACAAGACAATTCTTAGGCGGCGTTTTAGGCCAGCCTGTGTGTAAAAGCAAGCATTGGGCGTTAAGGACCCACGTGGTGATAACTCACCACTGGCTACCTGGCCGCCTCCTCACTTCCTGCACAACAGGAGTTAGGAAGACTTCTATTTTAATGTCTAAGCCTGTGGGCTTCCTTTCCACAATGGCCTCCTTGTTTTCCCCATACTCCATTACGTAGAACATCCCCGCCATTTCCTGGCTTCCTTTTCTTCATCCTTCAAGACGTGACTCGAATGCATCTCCCCTGGAAGCTTCCCCTGACTGCTTCTCCAAGCCCCCCTCCCTAGGGCTCCCAATGGCACCCTAAAGGAGGCGCCTGTCACCTGTTGTAAGGCCCACTGGACAGTGAGCTCCATGGGGTGCTGAGACTGTCCCGATGCGCTCGTGGACACCCCGTGCACAGCACAATACTGAGCAACGACGGGAAGCTCAGCAAATGTCTCAGGGACGGAAGCAGCCCCTCAAGTACTATTTGGGAGAAGCTGCCGGAGCCAGCAGATCCAACCGTTCACCAGAACGGCTACACGGAATGCCTGAGGGGGAGACGTGGTGTGCAGACACCCAACGCTGTGATGGGCACTTGAGCTACTCGGGGACAGTTTTGCTTATCTGGGGTTATTTGGGTTATTCTGGGTTCTTTGGGTTACTTGGGCTGGTGGCTGTGTTCTTTTGAGATGAGATAACTAAGTATCAGACTGGTAATATATTACCAAAAGCCTCAAGTTCTGTAAAACTGGTCCCCCATCCCCTCCACCCCTCAGGCCCTGCGCAGGAAACACTTACTCTCTGTAAGAAAGACATTTCTGTTCTGAAATTTATAGACCAACGGGTGTTGGTCATTGTTGGTCATTGACAAAGCTGAGAAGTAAAACTGAGAAGGTGGGAGGCAGCTGGGGGACCCTTAGCAAAGAGAAGTTTAAGGTGTCTGTATTTCCCATCAAAATCCCCACCAGCAACAAGCTTACGACTATATGTGAGGCATTACGCCAGGTGACTTCCAACACGTACCTTATTATTTCCTAAACATACCTCTATGATATATTGTATTAATTTTATAAATGAGTTTTTAAAAAGAGTTTAATTGTGCCCCAGATTAAACTGCTAATAACCAGCATATCCAGGAATCAAAGTCTGTCTGACATCAAAAGCTATGCTGCCACCAAATTCAAATGCAAAAGAGGTCATTTTGATATCCCACTAAGATCCTCAAAATGGCCTGATAGCTGTACTTTCTGGTTATTCGTTAGCACATCTGGGGTTTGGACTTTGAGAGATGCTGGATAAAACTGCATGTGGAGATTTGTTTTGGCAGGAGGCATACATCAGACCAGTAGGGTGACTTTCCTGAAGCAAGAGTGGAATTTCAAAACAACCATCATAACACACGTCTGGGTTGCATCTTAGAGTTCCCAAAACCTTTGTGTGCCCATTATTTAATCCTCATAAAACTCACTGATGGGACAGGTATTAGAATTAATCTAGAAAATCTAGAAAATCTAGAATCTAGAAAATCTAGAAAATTGAGCTTTGCATCGGTTAAGCAGGACTCCATGATATTGTATTGTAAGTTAGTTGTACAACTGACATTTGCACTGAAATCTTCTATTCCAACCCATCACTGGGCACTGAAGTCGTTTGGTAAGATTCAGGGAGCCACCATGTTACCTGTCTTCCATCTTGACATTAGGTCAGAGGTCTACAGAAGCACTTTGGATTATGGGGTTCTGGAATCTTCTCAGCAATTATTCCCAGCAGCAGACTTTTAAATCGAACAATGAAGGTATTAGCCATATACATTAAACCAGGGACTGCTCCCTGACTTCTTCCTTACTTCACTCTCAGCTGAGGTCTCCCTCATGGGAGAAGGCATCCTTGTTCTCCCCTCCCTGCTCAAGGTGGAGCTGGTTGCTCACCTGTGTGTTTAACGATTCCCTGAACTTCTCTTCAGACAGCTGAAAGTGGACTGAATGGTAGCCATTGCCACCCTTTCCTCGCAAAGATATGTCCACCTGGAACCTGTGAATGCGACCTTGGAGATTAATGAAGGATCTCGAGCTGAAACCATCATGAATTATATGGGTGGGCCCTAAATCCAGTAACAAGTATCCTTAAAATAGACGGAAGAGAAGACAGACACATGTGAAGGCAGGGGCTGAGACTGGGGTGATGCAGCCATACACACGTAGGACACACGGAGCCACCAAACGCTCAAAGAGAAAGGAAGGACTGCCTCAGAACTCCAACAAGGTAAAGGTCTCAACTCAATGAGCCTGTGACCGACAGTCACAGCAACTCTGCCTCACAGATAGAATTCAAGGGATAATGTATGGCTAGAGATAGAGTAAAACTTCTGTGTGGAGGCTATGGTGGCAACACACAGAAGACCCGCTCTCCACCCTCCAATAACCTTGGCATTTGGAAGAAACATAATGATCATCAGAACTACCCAAATCTTCCATTTACTAAAGACAATGTCAGCCACTATGTAAGCACTTCATGAATTCTGCTCCATCCTCACGTGGACATTTCAAGGCAGGTATTATTATTACTCTTTTTATACCAAATCTACACATGGGGGAACTGGCTATATGGGGAACTGTGTGATCATGTTTGTCTCGTGGATTTGACTATACAGGGCTTGGTGCCAACTCATGGCCCAGCTCAGAGAGGCAGTCTGGCTTTTGGAACAGGTGCCAACCTTACTCCCAATTCCATTTGAGTTTCCTACATTTATTTCCCTTTTGCTTCATTTTTAAACATACTTCATTTCATTCTGCTCCACAGAATGCATTTCTCAGAGTCCCCATGAGGCAGTGTAACATAATAGCTTTACGACTAAAGCAAAAGATCCTTCCCCAGCTCCAACCAGGTATGCCATCCCAGCTCCATCTTCTGGCCTCTGTGCAACCCTGAACAAGCCCTTGGAGTCAGGCGGGCACAAGTTTAACATCTAGGTTTCTGTGGCTTAGCGCTGACAAGACTCTCATCCCAGGTCGGAGCCATTTTGTCTTGCGTTTTAACAAACCTTCTCATGATGCACGATTTCTAAATGCCTAGCCAAAGCATGTTTAGATGTCTACCAGAGTGGAAGAGAACCATATCCCCAGGCCAACATGGGCATCTGCAGAAGGAAAGCAGAATGCCAGAACCTCCCTCAGCATGAACCGCCTTCTAAGACGTTTTCTCGGCAGGGCAGCACAAAATATGGCAACTTGTTTTAAACAGTTATGCTGGAGTATTTTCATTTAAATTAATGCTATCTCCTTCAAAACAATCATCTTGGGAAGCAACATATTTATTCAAACAGTGCTCACACTGTACTAACATTTCTGGAACTCTTTCTCAGCAACTGTCTTAACAGTCTGTGGCACTTCCTTTGAAAGTCTTCAGTCATAACAAATTTCATCCTCTGAGAATAGATTTGAACTTTGGAAAGAGACAAAAATTGGTTGGAGCCATGTCTAATGAATAAAGTGGGTGATCAAATCTTGTTACATCGTTTTAGGTGAAAAATGAGGCATGACTATAAAATAATGTGACTGGTTTTCCTAGGTGACCCATAAACCGACTGGCTGAAAAATAATTCCCATAGGGGAGTTTCAGAATGCTTTGAGCACTAGACGCATCACTGGAATAAGTGTACGGTTCCCAGAGTGGTGATTTGGCAGGGTACAAAACTAATTTGGATATATAAGTTCAAATATGTTTGTAAAAAAAGAAATCTGATTGCTTACACTCATGAAAATGAAGAAGCTATTCTCCTGGAGAAATTTCTCCTTCTTTTTTTTGACAGCCTGGTCTGCTTTGGACAAGGGAATCTGCTGAGAAAAACCTAGTTGTGATTTTTCATTTTTTGTGTCAGTTCTCCCCCAACCAACCAAAGGCTCCTTGAGAAAGGGGTCATCTTCATCTCTGTGTCTCCAGTGCTCAGCACAGCACACACACATGGGACATTAATTCCACTGTTCTGGACACAAATGCTTTGACTCTGCTTCTTGTCCTCTTGGGACTTCCCTTGCTAAATGTAACTTCTGCCTAGCAACCGAAACTGGGCCATGTAAAACCCACCCACACAAATTTACAGAGACCTAAGGTATACAAGTGGTTGCTTAGCGCCAAAAGCATAAGGAAATAAGAGGGATTGACTGCTAATACACAGGCTTCCCTTCGGGTCATGGAAATATTCTAAAATTAGATTGTGGTGATAGTTGCACAAGTCTGTGAACACATTAAAAGATACTAAATTGTCCACTTTGAATAGGTGAATTGTGTGATATGTGAATCATATCTCAATAAAGTAGTTTATTTAAAAAGCCCTCCACAATAGGAATGTTTGTGCCTTGGTTCCTTTCTAAGATGGCAGTTGGAATAAATGATAGTCAGGTTCTCTTCCAAAAATCTAGTTCCCTATATAAAATTGTTTCTGTCTTCTTCTGTAACTCTATCACTTGAAAATGACTTTGGGGTTTTCAGCAGATTTGGAAAGCATGTTTGGATAGTGAGGACTGCTGAGTGTCCCCCAACACCAGTTATCCCATTCCTTTCCATTGACACCCCCAATGTTTAGCCTGATACACAGCTCCCAGAATAACATGGATATAACCTAGCCTCCCTTGCTGCTAGAGGAGGCCTTAGACTATGTTTTGGCACAGAAGATGTGAGTAAAATAAATGATGTACAGTTTCTGAGAAAGGTGTGCCTTCATTCCACTTCCTTCCTGTTACCTGGAATGACCCTATGTGGTAGGCAGCCATCTTAGCTCATACAGATACGGGCAACTCACTAGGGAAGGCCAAGCAAAAAAGAAAAGAAATACAGAACCCCTTATACAATAGACCCACCACACCAGCCCAGGACTGCCCACACCCAGTCTATTACAGAAAGAGTTCTATTACTATGAACTTATATTTTGTTTAAGTAACTTATTTTGAGACTTTTTTTCATAGCCAAAGGTATATGTTAACTAATGATACAATCTGATCTTCTGCACCAGAAGAGAACCTAAAATATGCAGCATCAGCATACCTTTTATGCCATGGCAAAACTGTCACCACTGCTACCCTGGAAGGCAGACCACTGGTCAACCAAACCTGGGCAAATGGGAGAAATTCAAAACAGGAGCAGTTGTTGGCTGCTTCTTGCCACAATAGAGAGGAGCTCAGGCAAGGACTTGCCAATCCACAGGCAAAAATGAAGTTAAAGCTCCACTAAGGGAAGTATCTTTGACTGTGGCCTGCAAACTATGTTGCCTGAGTTCAGTAATTTGTGGCCTTGTAGAGTTGAGATGACCACTGTATGTCCCCAAGCTAAGGCAGCTCTCCATTAAGCAGCAGGTGTAGAAGAAAGGGCTGTGGCCTCAACTCTTTCCCAGGATTCTTTTCTAGACAATGAAAACTGACCCATCAGCAAAGATCTGATTAAGGATACTGCTTTCTTACTCAGCCTAGCTTTTCCTATCTCAAGGCAGGCATCAGTGATGGAGACGTCCGAGGAGGGACAGAGCACAGAGGCCAAAGCTAAAGTTTTAAGGCTTGGGGCGCCTGGGTGGCCCAGTTGGTTAAGCATCTGACTCTTGATTTCGGCACTGGTCATGATATCAGGGTCATGAGATCAAGCCCCTCGTTGGGCTCTGCACCCAGCATGGAGTCTGCTTGGGACTCTTTCTCTCTCTCAGCCTCTACCCCTCCCCTGACTCTCGCACTCTCTCACTCTCTCACTCTCTCTCTCTTGCTCGCTCTGTCTCAAAATAAATAAATAAATAAAATATTTTTAAAAAATAAAGTTTTCAGGCTTAAAACCTTATCTATGTGAGAATTTTCCCTGGGTTATCAGTATGCAGAATTGATCAGAATAGGCTGGAAGAAGCCTAATAAACTTTCAAAGTAATTACATAGTGAAACAAACCAAAAACTTGGTCTGCAAAAGTAACCCCTGCCTTCATACATCCACCAACTTTCATGAGCAGGAAGCAGGATATAAAAGCTGTGCAGATCCCAAAAAGTCTCAGAATCTACTCTGCAGTGCCCAGGACTAAGTGAGCCCTGAGGACAGAGAGTAAGAGAGTCCCTCCCCGAGGGCAGGGCTCCCTGTGGACCTACTCCATGGTCAGGGCAAGGAGTCTGCACTCCCCACCAGCAGCACAGTGTGAACACTATGGCTGCTGACTGCTCTATTTCTGTAACTATGTAAGTACATATATTTATTGGAAGGAACCTAAGCTGCTGCCCCAGGGGGCAGAGTGATGTATTTCATGGGTGAGAAGAAGAGTGGACACGGTTACCTGCACACCCAAAGAGACGCCCGTGGCAGAGATTTTTCTCTTTGCAACTCCTTTTCTTAAGGTAACAGAACCACCCATTTTTAGCCGGCCACGTGCCTCCCAATATAAAGTCTACATTTTTTGGCCCTTCTTGCAGGTTAAGTATGGAAAATCTAATCAGTGGGTTGTGAGGAGGAGTGAGGCGTGCAATTTCCAGACTGTTTAAAGGGGGAAAAAACGCTCTGCTCCATCTTTTTCCTGTGCCCACTAGCAGCAATGAGGTTGAGGTTATGGCCGCCCCCGCCCCGCCCCGCCCCGCCCCACCGCAGCCAGATGGGCAAAGGCAACACCTTTAAGACAGCAGAGCCACAGACCTGAAGGAAAGGAGGGTCCCAAGGACCTATCGCACTAGTGCTAGCCTGCGACACCTAGACGACGGCATGAGACAGAGAAAAACTTCTATTTTGTTTAATCCACTGCTGTTTTGAGTGACAACGTCTTGAACTTATGTAATTGTACAATCTTATGACTTAAAATATAGGCTACATGGTGTACATCAAATTCACTTGGGGGAGGTAGTTTAAAATGTCATCTTCTAGAGCCTCCAAATCTGAGCTACGGTGGGATGCCGGGCCTTGCCGGGGAGCTCTAACAGAGATTTCAGATACGAGCCAAGGAGAAAGCCACAGGGCCCAGTGCTGCATAGTACACTGGCTGACTTATAATTGCTCTCCTTCTGGTAGGTGCAACTCTGAGTAGCAGCGGGACTGTGCAGTGCTGTGAGGAGTGAGAGGGGAAAAGAGTCAGATTTAGATCAGTGTAGCTGAGAGAGAGAAAGAGAGAGACACACACACACCCTCCCCCCTACAATTCTGTTAAAATATTTTACATAACAAAGGCCGCTTAGTGGCTAAGTGCTTGGCTCTAAACAGTCCTGTCCATTCCTTCAACTAACCTCTTTCTGCTATGTACCCACTCCAATAAAGGGGCCTCTTTTCTGTTCCCACGCTCTCCGTGCTTCAAGACACAATTCAAGTTCCGTCGCTTCCTTCCTTCCGCAACAGAATGTTGTCTCCCTTATCTGCACTCAGCACTTTTTCTAATTCTGTTCTTTGCACGTGTATGTACCTCTTGTGTCTTATCTCCCCCAAAGACTGCACACTTCAGGATGGAAAAGGACAGTATCTTATTTACCCTGGTATTTAATACCAACTCCCAATCAGAAAGTGTAAACGGGGGGGAGAACAATCATTCATAAACCCTTCATAACTAAAGGACTTTTTTTAAAAAATAGGAGTTATACCATATTAAAAAGTAACCCAGAGATGATCCTGTGGCAAGTCATGCTTGCCCCAAGGATATCAGGTTTCAAGTAAGGGTAGCAAGGAGCCTCTACCTAACACGAGTGACCTCAGAGTCCCCAAAACATTCTCCGTCCTACCCAATATTCTTTCATTCCCTTCTTAGAACTCTTATCTAGAAATATGTCCCTTCACCTGTGTTTGCAGCTGGCCTCGTTCAGGAAAGAGTGATCCATCCCAAATGGGAGATAGTGAATAAGACTAAGTTCTCCAAGCCCCACTGCTTTAGTCTGAGAACCTGAGACCATTAATCCCTGTGTCATGTATTTGATGCCCATTTCAGTGCAAGCAGTATCTGACACTAAAAGGGGATCATCTGTTTAATGCAGGGGTCCTTAACCCAGGATCCTTAGACCCTACTGGCAAGAGGTCCCTGGGTAGAATTCAATGGGGTCTGCAAGTCTGAATGGCAAAGCAAACAAAATCTTTATTTAAACTAACCTCTAAATGAAATTTAACACTCCCTTGAATTTTGAACCTAGGCAGTAAACCACAGAATTATTATTATTATCATTACTAATACCACCTAGGACTTTATCATCAATAGAAATCACAGATATTTTTCAGAGGTACCTTGGGTGGCTCACTCCATTAAGCGTCCGACTCTCGATTTCAGACCAGGTCATGATCTCAGGGTCGTGGGATCCAGCCTCATATCAGACTCAGCAGGGAGTCCGCTTGAGATTCCCTTTCCTTCTCCCTCTGCCCCTCCCCCCCACTCGTGCTCTCTCTCTCTAATCTTCAAAAAATCACAGATATTTTCATAGCATGTTATAGTTATCTCAAATATTAAGATTGCATATATATCAAAATATCATTTATACTTACCACTATTCTAAAGTAAGATGGTATTAGACTTTCTACTAAATTTTGTTAATGTGTCAATAAAGAAGCATATACATCTTGCTATATCACAAACTTGGTTAACATTTTGATAATTTTATTTCCAATACAATTCTTATTCCCTCTGCAATCCTTTATGTTTTATTTATTTTAAAATAAAATTATTCTGAGATGGGGTCCATAGATTAATCAAAGGAATCCAGGGCACAAGAATCTCTGTGAATTGATGAAAGAAAACCTGTTTACTCACAAGTTCTCATGAAAACATTTATTTTATTTTGCCGAAGACAATGATGAACCATCCTTCAAAATATCCAGACATTCATTTACTTGTGAGTTCAAACTCTTCCCAATTCCTAAGACTGGTCACATGCAGATCACTGGGCCCAAGAACAATTTTTAGAGATCAGGAATGGTTTGAACTAAGTTGCCCGCACTGGTATCTGTTAGACTTCTCAGTAACTGAGGCCCATAAATTCCTTTCTCACTGTGCTAATCTAAGCTAGGTTTTTGGCCTTGAACCCAATTGGCTTCTGAGTAACATGGAATCCCTCTATATTGGCTGGGGCCACTGGGGATAGAGGAAGGTGGGGACAGTGCCGATACCTACGAAGCAGTGTTAATAACTGCATCAGGTTGGGCCTGATGAACTTGGTGTCCCCCTATCAGCAGAACACTAATAACACAAAAGTCCTGCCCCAGGTCCATCATGAGGTTCCCCCACAAGGGTCATTCAGTCAGTTTCCAGGTAAGTCGAGACTGCAGGTACTTTTAAACATGTTGTTTCACTTAATCCTCACAAAAACCTCTCCGGGTGTCTCATCATTTCCAACCTTTACAGACTGGGAATGGGGAGGTGGGCAGGGGAAGGATCAGAAATCAACTAACTTGCCCCCCAGTCTCCAACTCCTCTATTTTTATTCTTTTGTGCATAGAATTCTTCCCCTTGACAAGTCCACCTGCAATTCCAACTAGCCCTTTAAGCCTCAGCTCAGCTACCACTTTCAGTGTTCTCAGATCCCAAAAATAAACCTCTTAAGGTTTTCTGATATCTTAGGAAACCTCTTGCTAATGGACACAAGTCAAGACACAGCACAGAATAAGTCAAGACACAGCACAGAAGCTCACAGGCACTGTTCAAAGCTCTGGCGGCTTCATGCTGAGATGCTGAGTACAGCTCTGGGAAGGTGCTTGGTGGGGCCACTCTTGCTGCTGGGAGTGGGTCCTTGCGGCCTCTCCAATGGCTCCCTGCACACCGAAGTCTGACCTCTGCTTTCACTTTCACCTTTTTTTCATAAGAGCAAAAGTCCTTTTCAGATTTCTTTTGGTTTGCCATTTGCAAAAACAGGCATTTAACGTAGGTCATTCATAAAAGTCAAGTGGCATAAGACAAACTTCCAGAAAGCAGGGGATACCTCTATAGCCCTCCATGCTCTTCCCCCTTTCAGTACCTGGCACATACCTCCAACAGTAACACCTAATGCACTGTGCTTCTCTGTTTATTCTCGTCTACTTCCCTCTACAGTGCTTTTTGCCGAGGGCAGGAATATTTTGTATCCCAATTACTCAGGACAACATAGTAAATGTTTGAAGAGAATACCAGCATTGGTCACCAACTATACCTTGGCTTTGAGGGCTGGAATTTGCTTATTTCATTTTTTAAGATTTTGTTTATTTATTTGTCAGAGAGAGCACAAGCAGGGGGAGCAGTGGCTGAGGGAGAAGCAGGATCCCCACCAAGCAGGGAGCCTGATTCTGGACTCAATCCCAGGACCCTGGGATCATGACCCAAGCAGCAAAGGCAGATTCTTAACTGACTGAGCCACCCATGTGTCCCGGAATCTGCTTAACTTAAAGTGTATTCCTCATCTTTCACAATTCAGGGCAATTAAACAAGGACTCACTGAAAGCTACACTATCCTAGGTACTACAAATACAGATAACACCAGACCCTGTCTTAAAGAAGTTTACTTTCTAAGGGGTAGTGTCACATGTAAATGTAGTTTTACTGGGATTTGATTAACTATTCTAGAGGTATCTATGAGAAAGGAAGAATTCATAGGGGAATGAAAATGGCAGAGAAAAGTTTTGGGAGGAAATTTTCAGAAGATGCTATGTGAATTGATTCACACCAGAAGAGAGGAGTAGGGGGTGCTTGGGTGGCTCAGCGGGTTAAGCCTCTGCCTTCAGCTCGGGTCGTGATCCCAGGGTCCTGGGATTGAGCCCCAAGTTGGGCTCTCTGCTCAGCGGGGAGCCTGCTCCCCCCCCATGCCTGCCTCTCTGCCTACTTGTGATCTCTGTCAAATAAATAAGTAAAATCTTTAAAAAAAAAAAAAGAAAGAAAGAAAGAAAAGAAGAGAGGAGTAGCATACTTAAATCCCTGGTATGGAGAGAGAGAGATATAGAGACAGGAAACAAAATCTGCGAGCAGAAAGCTCAGGACAGAAACCTAGGGAACAGCTAGGGTGTGCACAGGGCAAGCAGTCCATGAAGGAACTCTCGAAAAGTATGAGTAGAATCAGGAGAGTGATCAAGACAAGGGAAGGAGGACTTTAAAACTGCAAAACCAGTAGTGCCAAAGGCAACAAAAGGCCAAATGAAGCCTAAAAAAGTATACAATGGATTTAGCAACCAGAAAGTCCTTCGTAACCTTGGCAAGAGCAATTTTAACGGACTGGTGGAGGAAGCAGAAGCCAGACTGCAGTGAAGTGGTAAGTGAATGAGTAAAAAATCAGTGTGGCCACTGGCCAAAGAGGGGAAAAGCAATAGGGCAGTAGCTGAAGGGAGATGGGGTTTTAAGAACATATTTTTTTAGTCCTAGCCTAATTTTTTCCTTTCCACCCCACATTCCTCCCAAATGGACAACTTTCCATTTAGACCTCTAAAATCCCCACTGTGCTGTCAGCAAGCTCCTTAAGGATGAGTCTTGTGTCTGAAGCCTCTCTTTATTCCACACAGTTCCCTGCACATGGTATAAGTTCAATCTCTGTGGAATGAATGAATGAACTATATATTCCACACGGGTGATAAGGAATTGAAGGGCTCTACTGGAATACAGTTCACTTTCTTTCAAGGGAATTTGTGGTTGTCTGAAAACTCAAGAGCACCTTCTACCCAGAGGGCCTTGTCTCCTTGATGCTTTTAAATTTCTGACCCGGGGAGGCAGACGTAGATCGGGCCCAGAATAGAATTTACAGATGACCAGAAAAATAGATCTATAAAGATTCAAGCATCCCTTTATTCCCAGAAGCTGGAACTGGCAGGTGAATGTTAGACTCAGGGTACTGCCACGGCAGTTCCTCTTTAAGCTGCCTGGGCTTCAGTTTTCTCACTGGCAACTTGAAGATGCCCATTATAGCATCGACCTCTTCAGGCCCAAGCATAAATCAGACACCGCATGTTTAGAGCTTTTCATAGTGCTTGGCAGAATGATGCTTTTATGTTAAAGATAAAGTACTACTAAAATGAATAAAAATATTACTAAAGGGTATGAGTTACAGAAGAGTTGGGTAGAAGTCAAAGCTTATTTTTTATTTTTTTTTAAGATTTTATTTATTTATTAGAGAGAGACACAGCTAGAGAGGGAACACAAGCAGGGAGAGTGGGAGAGGGAGAAGCAGGCTTCCCGCTGAGCTGGGAGCCCGATGCAGGGCTCGATCCCAGGACGCTGGGACCATGACCCTAGCGGAAGGCAGATGCCCAACAACTAAGCCACCCAGGCACCCCAAAACTTATTTTAAATACAGAGAGAAAAACTCGTTAGAAAGCGTTTTTTAAAAAGTGAATGAATGATCAGCCCCAACTTATTTTATAAATTCACCTTTTCGTTGATCAGGTTTACTTAAAAATCTATTTCAGAGTTTCACCTATCGGAGTTGACCTGCCCATAAAGTCAGTTAACGGTCCTTAGCTGGTGGGGAAAGTGGGGAGGGGACGCGCCAAGGTGTTGCATTAATTTCCTGGCCAGCCTCTAGGGCTTGCACAAGAGTACCCTTGGGTATGCAGTTTCTGTTCTATTGAAAATTCGGCTCCAGCTCCTCGATGCAACAGATCTAGAAGCACCACCGGTGCAAATACTAGTCGTTTCAAAAGCCTTTGCCCCAGCAACCAGGCCGTGCAAAGGCAGGAGCTGTCTCGAAGCAAACTAGGGTGTGGGGAGCGAGACTGCAACCTCCTCAGCCCCGAGGGCCTCACGCACCAACTGGGCCGGCGCTCCCGCCAGCCCTACCCCAAGGCGTCGGGTTCCCTGCCAGTGGGAAGCGCCAGTCCCAGACGAGAATAGCAGGCAAACAGCAGGCAAATGAGCGGGATGCGAGGGGTTCTGAGCAGGGCAGAGGCCCTCTAACCTTTCCCGGTTAAGGTGACTGCACCGAGAGCTGAAACCAAATCGTCAGTCACCGGAAAGGTTAATGTAAATGTCAGAGGCCTCTGCAGGAGAGGGGAGGGAAGGGGAGGGGAAGAAAGGAGGGAGGAGGAGAAAGAAGGGCGGGGCAGGTGGCGGAGGGTCGGTCCTCCCAAGGTCAAGTTCCACTCGCCCGCCCCCCGGGGAGTCGACCTAGCAGCTCGGCGGAGCCCGGTGGCCGCCTTCCTGCACACAGCGACCTCCGCGGGGCCTGCCAGTAGGGAAGCGCGAGCGCAGAGGGGCGGGGGGTGGAGACTGGGGCGGCCGCGCGCGGAAGTGGCCGGGCCGAGCGCGGCAGGGGGCGGTCGGGCGCCACGCGCCGCACGTCGCGCACGGCCCCGCGCCGGGTGCACGCCACGGAGCAGTCGGCGCGTCCCTTACCCCGTTGGCGGCGGCGATGCGGACGATGAGCTGGATGGCCTCCTTCATGTAGAACCTGCCGTCCCCGCCCACCACCAGGGTGGCCTCCTGCCGCTGCGCCGGCTCCACCGTGGAGAGGATACTCTGGATGAAATTCTCCGCGTAGTTGGTGCTGCTCTGAAACACCTTCACCCGCTTCCGCAGCCCGCTCGTGCCCGGCTTCTGGTCCGGGTACGCCTGGGTCTTAACCGTCACAATCTTCACCATGGTGGCGACTCGCTTCCTGGGGCCGGAGCTGACTCTGCTAACCGTGGGGCGGCCGGAGCTGTGGCTGCTGCTGCTCTGGGGCGAGGGTTCGGACGGGGTAGGGGCAACGCCAGCTCTCTCGCCTGCGCTCGGCCCTCCTCCTTAAAGGGACAGGGGACAGGGCCCTCCCTCCGCCGCTGGCCCCACTTTTCAGGTCCCGGGGAGAGGGAGCGCCCACCTCCAGTCCTCTAGAGCAGTGGGTGGAGCCTCTCTCATTTCCCCATCCCACCCCACCCCCGTAAGCCAATCCACTATAAAACGAAATCCGCCGCTCCTCCCCTAACTGGAAGGGCAGAACCTGGGGTAGGGGCTCTGTCCTAGGGCAAGAATTGGAGGAGTGGGAAAATTGGGGAGTATAATGATTTCCTGTGGTTTGGCTAGAGTATCATGTGTAAATAACTTTCTGGAAACCTGTTGTGAGGGATTGAAGTGCCAGCCTTAGGTAGATTCATGACTCTTTATTCTTTATATTCTCCAAATACTGGAGTATTTGTATCAGAAAAAGGAGTCAACTCCAAAGGTCTAATTCGACCTGCTACCTTCCGTGTGATTACTTATGGACTAAACCCTTTTCTTGCACGCTTGGGGTGGGTATACTGATAACTAGGGCTTATTGAATATGTTTCTAATCCTTGCTAAAGTACAAGATTTATTTTTCCCTATTTCAGGCTTACAAAACTGAGATTCAAAAAATTAAATGGCTTATCAGGGCCAGAGAGATAAGTATACACAGGAGGCCAACTCAGGTGGGTGTGGCTCCAAAACCAGGGCTTTCACCATGATTTGCCTGCCTGTGTCACCAGGTTTGATAACTAGGAAATAAATGTACAGGGAGGCCTTGATAAATATATGCACAAATACAAGGTAAGGCTGAGTGTAATATAATTCATCATCAAAATAAGCCAGTTAGTTATTCACGTAATAGAAATTTGGTGAAGAGATGAAGGACTGAAAGAGTTCATAGAGGATAGAGAGTCAACAAAAGAGTCTTGATTATTGAGTAGGAATATTGATTCTTTCCTTTTGGTTTGGCATCCCCCTGGATTTGGTGAGAGTGATTGCTATGCTCAGGAAATGTGTCATTTGTAGAAAAGCCACGGCTTTTTTCCCCTGCTTACAAGATGTGTGACCTGGAGAAAGTTAGTAACTATGGGCGTCCATCTCTTTACTATAAAATGAGCATAAAACCTACCTTAAAGAGTTTCTGCCAAGAATTAATGGGGATGTGTATGTCTGTTTCTCAATCATGGGTACACAGTAGAATCACCTGAGACACTTTTGAAACTACCCAGGCTCCAGTCCAAACAGATTAAATCATAATCAGCTGATGTAAGTAAATCACCTAGCATGGTGCCTGAAACATAACGGCCCTCAAAAAAAATCAGCTCCCCTTCCCTAATTCCAAAACTAGAACTGAACCATTAGCCTGTGAATTTATATTCTGTTCATGCCCCTTCAGTGGTTAATTGATGATCTTGATCAAGCAGAGAGGCTGACAGATGCATACAGCTGTTGATTCTCTGACTTCAAGTGTTAATATAGGTGTTATGTAGATACAGGTATGAGTTTTGTTTTGTTTTTTGAAGTAGGCTACACACCCAATGTGGGGCTTGAACTCGTGAACTCAAGATCAAGAGTCACATGCTCTGGCAACTGAGAGCCAGCCAGGCACCCGGTTGTCAGTTTCAGGGGCAAATAACATGTGAAAACTGAATGCTGGACTGCTGTTAATGATTTCTAATATTTACACAGAAGTGCACAAAGCTTCACAGAGTAGGATCATCTTGTGAATTAAGGACTGTAATCAATCCCATTTTATAAACTAGAGAACTGAGGGTCGAATGATGAATGTTATCAAAGTTCCCTAACTCCACAAAGTGAAAACGAGGGTAGAATCACAGTCAGAAATCCTACTTTGCAGTTGTATGGATTCATTTAGATACTGAATATAGAGTTCCTAGCATAGTACTAATAAGTACTCAGTGATAATTCATTTTTATAAAATGGTGGGTTCAAATTTGGCTAAAATAAAAAATACTGACAATATGAAGTGTTAAGGAGGATGCAGAGAAACTGAAACTCTCATACCTTGCTGATGGAAATGCAAAATGGTACAGCCACTCTGGGAAATGCTTTGGCACTTTGGTAGTTTCTTAAAAAGTCAAACATACACTTACTTATGACCCAGCAATCTCATCTCTGCCTATCTATCCTAGAAAAATGAAAACCTATGTTCACACAAAAGAATCTGTAATCTGTGCATGAATGTTTATCGCAGCTCAATTAATATTGCCAAAAGCTGGAAATGGCCTAGCAAATGAATCAATAAACAAATTGTGGTACATCCATATAAAAAGAATACTACTCGGGGTGCCTGGGTGGCTCAGTGGATTAAGCCTCTGCCTTCGGCTTAGGTCATAATCTCAGGGTCCTGGGATCGAGTCCCACATCAGGCTTGCTGCTGGGCAGGGAGCCTCCTTCTCCCTCTCTCTCTGCTGCTCCCCCTGTGCATGCTCTCTCTCTCTCTGTCAAATAAATAAATAAAATCTTTTAAAAAAAAAAGTTTTTTGTGTTTTGTTTTTTTTTTTAAAGGGTTGCCTCGCTAGCTCAGTCAGTAGAGCATGCAACTCTTGATCTCAGGGTTGTATGTTCAAGCCCCACAAAAGATAGAGAGATTACTTAAAAATAAAACCTTTGAAGAAAAAAGAAGAAACACACATGCAAAGAAGTAGAAGAAAATCAAAATATATAACAGGATTACCTCTGGATTATGAGAGAGGGTATTTTTATATTCCCCTTTATACTTTATAGATTTTTCATGTTTTCTATGGAGAATCTATATTATTTCTATAAATAATTGCTACACCTAAATTAATATTGCACTATGTTAACTAGCTGGAATCTAAATGAAAACTTGGGACGGGGGGAAAAAACTACACTATGTGGGGAAAAAGATTCCACTATTTGTTTTCTTTTTAGTACCACCTTTAAGTGGTAATTCTCATGTTTTTTCACTGGTAAGTTATCCTTTATCATTTAGATGGATGCATGCATTCATTCATTCACTGACTCATTCAATTCACAAATATGTATTATATGTCTGCTAAGCACCAGCTCTTTGAAAGGTGTTAGGTGAACAAGTCAGGATGGTCCTTGGTCTCATAGAACTTGCAATATGTTGGAGGAGACAGATATTGAATGCCAATCATGATTGTGAGAAGTCCTACAAAAAAGTATAGGTGCTGTCAGAATGTGGACAGGAGGAACTAGCATTGGAGGGAGACAGGGAAGATGTCCAAGAGAGAGTGATGTATAAACTAAAGACTTGTAAGGGTTAAGTAGTAGTTGGCCAGGTGAGAAGGGAGAAAAACCACTTCATTCCAGGGGAGAGAACATTAAGGGAGAAGATTTTAAAGTAAGAAGGAATTGTATCATCACTGAAGGTTTAAAAGGCAGCAAGTATAACAAGAGCGTAGTAACGGAGGAGTAGAGTGAAAGGCCTACTCCTATCAGGTTTCTAGATGGTGTCAAGCATCGCAGTCTTTAGCATGACTCCAATGAGCAACCAAAGGGTTTTTTTGTTTGTTTTAATTGTGGTAAAATATATACAACATAAAAATTACCACTATAACCATTTCTAAGTGTAAATTCAGTAGCACTAAGTACATATACATTGTTGTGCAACTATAACCACAATCTATCTCTGGAACTTTATCCATCATCCAAATTAAAACTCTACACCCGTTAAAACAATAACACCCATTTCTCTTTCACCTTGCTCTTGGAAACCACTATTCTACTTTCTGTCTCTGTGAGTTTGACTATTCTATTCCCATATATGTCCTTTTGGTCTGGCTTATTTCACTTAGCATAGTGTCTTCAAGGTTCATCCCTATTGTAGCATTTCAAAAGGGTTTTAAACAGAGGAATATTGCAGTCACAATAACTTTTTTAAGCAATCACTCTGGCTGCCTTGTGAATGAATGAAAGGAAAAAATGAAGTGAAACCGGATGGGTGGAAATGGTAGACTGTACTAGGTCAAAGTCAATGGAGATGGACAGAAGTGAATAAACTCAAGATATCTTCAGAAAATGGAGTCAGCAGCACTTGCTAATAGAGTATATGTATAGGGTGAGTGAAAAGGAGCAGTGTCTCCTGGCAATTTGAGTCTGGGTCTACTATAAGAAATGTGGAGTTGGAGGGTGGTACAGTATGATCATGACTTGTTTGGTATGCATAAAGTTTGAGGTTTCTGCCATGCATCCAAAAGGAGGGACAGAAGTAAGTGTTAGATACAGAGTTCTAGAGTTTAGAAAAGACATGTGGCAGAGTGATATGAATGTATAAGCCATTAGCACATAGATAGCATTTGAAAACTTGAGAATGAATGAGATCATTAGGGAGAAAATACAGAGTACAAAAGAAAAAAAAAAAAAGAAATGAAAGAAGTCTGTCACTGAGGTCTGAGAAACTCCAACATTTAAAGGCCAGTAACTACCATGTGCAAAATTAGGCTTTTCTACCTCTGAAAGAGAATTTCTTTAGGAACATCAAACCAGCAGGAAGATTTAGATTCTTCTATAAGCCATCCAGCTTTCCATAAACCTGAGCTCAAATCTACTAGGTTACATTCAAAGGCAAGGAAGATCTACTTCTTCAGTAAGTTATTAATATGCCATTTGGGAGTCTTCCTACGAGTCCAGAATTTTGTCATGTTTCACCAAGATTAAGGGGGGGGGGGGAAGCAGTTGGCAATTCTGTGAAAAGCTTTAATGATTTCTCTGTTTATATATAGAATACATATAAATGAGAGGTAGGTTAAGTCCTGGCTAGATAAATATACAATGCTTGGTCAATCCCATTTCCGAATTTTACAGTGTTCATTGAAGACAGCTTTACCTTCACCATTTATAAATCATTTGCATTCCAACAACAATTTAAAGAAATGTGTTTATCATAGGATATCAATCTCTGATAAATGCAACAAATAACAAATGGCTTGCATATGCAATTTATAATGAGAAAAGACATGGAATTTGAAATGGAAACATTGGATGGTGACATGGTGATCTAATGCCATTAGGCATTAGCAGTTATTAGTTACATGGCTCATACAGAAATTGATAATTAAAATATATTGAAAAGTGGGACACCTGGGTGGCTCAGTCAGTTAAGCATCTGCCTTTGGCTCAAGTCATGATCCCAAGGTCCTGGGATTGAGCCCTCCTTCAGGTTCCCTGCTCCACGGGAGACTGCTTCTCCCTCTGCTCTGCCTGCTGCTCCCCCTGCTTGTGCTCTCTCTCTCAAATAAAATCTTTAAAGAAAAATTTAAAAATTAAAAATATGCTGAAAAGTAATTCATTAACATGTAGACAAATGCTTAGAAAGCACGTACATTGTTAAAAACAAAACAAAACAAAACACAATGCTGTATTTGTGTACACTCAACTTCCTGTCTGGTGGTGCCAAGCGATGGTTGAAGAATCTGTACTGAGGAATCTTTATTTTATTTATTTTTTTTTTTGGTGGGGGGGACAGACAGAGATCACAAGTAGGCAGACAGGCAGGCAGGAGGGTGGGGGAAGCAGGCTCCCCACCAAGCAGAGAGCCCAATGCAGGGCTCGATCTCAGGACCTTGAGGATCATGACCTGGAGGATCAAGACCTGAGCCGAAGGCAGAGGCTTTAACCCACTGAGCAACCCAGGTGCCCCAGCACTGAGGAATCTGTATTGGGATAGTCTCTAGTTTAGGCCAAGAATGGTGGCCCAGATCTCTCTCCTCTTTTTTTTTCTTTAATTTTAGGATTTTATTTATTTGTCAGAGAGAGAGAAAGAGAGCACACACAGGGGGGTTATCAGGCAGAGGAAGAAGCAGGCTCCTCGCTGAGCAAGGAGCCTAATGTGGGACTCGATCCCAGGACCCCAGGTTCACGACCTGAGCTAAAGCCAGACGCTTAACCACCCAGGCATCCCCCAAATCTCTCTTCTACCCAAGACTTCTACTAGGCCTGAAAGGTGGTCTCGCAATTAAAAGAGCTCTGACAGAATGGGTAAATTTTAGATAATCTCTTATACGAATTTTCAATTATTTGTAGCTGGCAAGTAATTGATGATTCCATATGAATCCATACAAATTAATGCTGAGCAACACTGCAAATGTTATGTTAGTTCATTTGTTAAACCCAAATCACAGATTCTTCCTGGCTGCAGATGTTTTCATTATGTTAAATTTTGATTTATTTGTAACTTGCTGAAACGAAAACAATACGAAACCATTTAATGTCTTCTTTTTGTATCCAGAAGTTATTCAGGTGCTTAAAACTTTTATTTGAATAAAAGTTCATGGATATCTGAAGTCTCTGATTCTGAATTAAGTTTGTTCCTGTGCCAAAATAATAATAGTTTCTGAACTCATGTTTCAGTGTCAAATGGTTATTAATGAAGCTCTATGTGAAAAAGATTGATATATAATAAATTGGGCTTTTCCCTTAGAATTCATTTTTGGAATCTACTATAAAGGATATTGGTCTGAATTAATTTATATTACTATTTTATATGCAAATATTAATATTTCAAATGGCAAAAAGATAAGATTTTTAAAAATACAGATTATGAAGGACATTTTTTAAGAGATAATGAATGTCTTCTGTTACCCCATTTCACCATTGTTCTTGACTAAGGAATCAAGATGGTGTGGGAGGTTCAAAAATGGCTGCCTAAGAGCAATCCACATCCTAACCCCTGCAACCTATGAATCATATGGCAAGAAAAGGACTTTGCAGATAAAATTAAGGATCGTGAGATGGGGAGATTATCCCAGATTATTCAAATGAGTTCTAAATGCAAAAGTGCAAAGGAACATAAGTGTTCTTCAGATGGGGAGATTATCCCAGATTATTCAAATGAGTTCTAAATGCAAAAGTGCAAAGGAACATAAGTGTTCTTCTAAGAGGGAAGCCAAGGGAGATTTTATTACAGAAGAGAAGACAGTATGACCAGTGAAGTAGCGACTGGGGTGATGCAGCCACAAACTATGAAATGCCAGCAGCCATCAAAAGGAAGAAGCAGGAAATATAGTTTCTTCTAGAACCTCTAACGAGAGCACAGCCCTCATGACACCTTGGTGTTAACTCAGTGATACTTATTTTGGACTTACCAGAACTGTAGGAAAATTCATGTTGTTTTAAGCATGGTAAATTTTTGGCAATTCGTTACAGCAGCCATAGGAAACTAATACAAATGCTTTAATTTTCTGGAGGAGTATGAGTCAGGAAGCTCAAACTCATCTCCTGATTCCCTAAAGTGTGACATCAGAAGGTCAGTAAGAGAATAAGAAAAAGAAGACTATATTCTAAGTGTCTACCAGTGAATAAAAAATAGAGGAAAGTATATCAGATACAACATAAGTAAAACAGGGAATCAAGAAATCATGGAGGTAATTATTTCCAAATTATTTTGTTCAAATTATATGAATAAGTTAAAAAAAATTTTTTTTTCTTGAATTGGCTAGAAAAGTTTCATTCACTGTGTAGGATTGGATGTAACAGACTGAGTGTTCTGTATACCACCTTGAGGTTTTGAATACTCCCTATCAAAACTAGCTTTAATGGGTGTTAGCAATTTTTCATAATGAGTGAATTTTTGTTTCTTTCCTTTGACATTACTGACTCTTGTAGCTCCTGTTATATATTTTTCTTAATTCTGAAGATATCTTTGAAATAATTTATATTCATTGCCCTCACTCTCCTTTTATCCATCTATCCCTCCATTCAAATAATCTATAAAATACTAAACACATAGTGCAAAGTACTTAGGTTCAGATTAGTCATCTCAGATAAGATCCTGTAATGAAGGAGTTAAAAATAGAATAGTGCAGGGGCACCTGGGTGGCTCAGTGGGTTAAGCCTCTGCCTTCAGCTCAAGTCATGATCTCAGGGTCCTGGGATCAAGCCGGTAGTTTCAGGCTCTCTGCTCAGCAGGGAGCCTGCTTCCCCCCTCTCTCTCTGCCTGCCTCTCTGCCTACTTGTGATCTCTCTCTGTCAACTAAATAAATAAAATCTTAAAAAAAAAAAAATAGAACAGTGCAGACACATGTAAGAAACAAAGTATGAGACACAAAAAGGTATTGATTTTTAAAGCTAGTATTAGAATTAAAAAATCTAATCAATAATCGAAACTTCTACCTTAACAAACTAGGAAAAGAACAAATAAGCCCAAGGCAAATAAAAAGAATAAAATAATAAAGATAAGAGCAGAAATCAATGAAATTGAAAACAAAAATAAAGAAAAAGAAATGAAACTAAAAGTTGGTTCTTGGAAAAGATCGATAAAATTGATAAACTTCTAGCGAGACTGACAAAGAAAAAAAGATACATCTTATTACTATCAGGAATGACAGAAGAAATATCACTACAGACCCCATAAACAATAAAACTCTCTACACATAAATTTGACAACTTGGATTAAATGGACCAATTCCTCAAAACCCACACACTATCAAACCCTCCCCCACCAGATGAAATAGATAAAGTGAATGGCCCCATAACTGTTAAAAAAATTGAATTAATACTTCAAAACCCCCCAAATTCTCCACACTCAGATGTATATTTAAATATTTAAAGAAGAAATAACACCCAATTCCATACAGTCTCTTTAGAAAATAAAAGGAAGAAACATGCTTGACTCATTTATGAAGTCAGTATTGCCCTGATACACAAACCAGACAAAGACATTATAAATCAAGAAAACTAGAGAGGAAAAAGAAGAAGAAGAAGGAGGAGGAGGAGGAGGAGGGGGAGGGGGAGGAGGAGAAGGAGAAGAAAAAGAAAACTAGAGAGGGGTGCCTGGGTGGTTCAGTTAGTTAAGCAGCTGGCTTTTGGTTTTGGCTCAGGTCATGATCTCAGGGTCCTGGGATTGAGCCCCTTGCTCAGTAGGGAGTCTGCTGCAGTATTTTCTTCTCTCTCTCCCTCTGTCCTTCTCCCCGCTCTCACATGCACTCTCTCTCTCCCCCTCAGGAAAAAAAACTGGAGACCAATATTCCTCATATACATAATCACAAAAATGCCCAACAATGTACTAGCCAGTTGAATTCACAATATATACTGTAAAAATAGCATATCACAACCAAGGGGGCTTTATCCTGGGAATTAAAGGCTGGTTCAATATTTGAAAATCAATCAGTGTAATCCATCATATTAATAGTCTAAAGAAGAAAAATAATATAATGACAAAGAAAAATATTCAACATTTCTGCATCCATTCCTGATTTTTAAAAAATTTCAGCAATTCAGGAAAAGAAGGCAACTTTCCCTACTTAATAAAGGGCATTTTGGGGGTGGGGGTGGGGCAGACAGAGATCACAAATAGGCAGAAAGGGGGAAGCAGACTCCCTGCTGAACAGAAAGCCTGATGCATAGCTCGATCCCAGGACCCTGAGATCATGACCTGAGCCGAAGGCAGAGCCTTAACCCACTGAGCCACCCAGGGGCCCTAAAGCGCACCTACAAAAACATCTTCAACTAACTTCATATTAATGGTGAAGGACTGAATGCTTTCCTTCCTAAGATTGGGAGCGAGGTAGGGAGATCCACCTTCATCATTCTGACTCCACATCATTACAGAAGTCTTAGTACAGAAGCCAGTACAATAAGGCAAGAAAAAAGAAAAGATATATACATTGGAAAGAAAGAAATGAAACTGTCATTATTTGCAGATGACATGTTTTTCTTTTTTTTTTTTTAAGATTTTATTTATTTATTTGATAGAGAGAGATCACAAGTAGGCAGGGAGGCAGGCAGAGAGGGGGAAGCAGGCTCCCTGCTGAGCAGAGAGCCTGATATGGGACTCAATCCCAGGACCCTGAGATCATGACCTGAGCCGAAGGCAGAGGCTTAACCCACTGAGCCACCCAGGTGCCCCAACATGTTTTTCTATGAAAATCTCAAGGGATCTACAAAGAAAAAACTCCTAGCACTAATAAATGAGTTTAGCAAGTCTCAGGATACAAGAGTAACATGCAAAATTTGATTATGTTTTTTGTATAGGAGCAATTTATAACTGGAAATTGAAATTTAAAAAATAATACCATTTGCAATAGCTCATAAAAATAAAATATTTAGATACAAATCTTATAAAGGATGTACAAGATTTGCAAGCTGAAAACTGTAAGATGATTTTTAAAGAAATAAAGGAAAACCTAAATAAGTGGAGAAATATACCATGTTCGTGGATTGGGAGCAACACAAGAAACATGTCAATTCCCCAAAATGATCAGTACATTTAACACAATAGCAACCAAATCCCAGCAAGAGTTTTTTATAGACAACTAGTTTTAAAATTCATTTGGAAAGGGAAAGAAACTAGAACAGCTAAGATAATTTTGAAAAAGAACAATAAAATTGAAGGAATCACATTACCTGATTACAGACTTATTATATATAAACTATACAATGAAGACAGCATAGTATTGGTGAAAAGAAAGACACATAGATCAATAAGATAAAATAGAGTCCAGAATATAGCCACACAAGTATACAAGTCTATACAATCAGTTGATTTTCAGCAAATACACAAGAGCAATTTAAAGGAGAAAGAATAATCTTTTTAGGAACTGGTGCTGGGACCACTGACATCCATATGAAAAAAAAATGAACCTCACCCCAAACCTCAAAACTCATACAAAGATTAACTCAGAATAGATCATAGATCTGACTGTAGAAAGTGAAATTATAAAACTTATAAAAGAAAATAGAAATTTTTTGGTGACATGGGATTAGGTAACAATTTCTTAGACTTGACACCAAACACATGACCCAATAAAGAAAAAATTGATAAACCGGACTTCATCAAAATTAAAAACTTTGCTCTCCATATGATAGTTAAGACAATGAAAAGATAAGCTACAGACTCAGAGAAAATATTTACAATTCACATCTCCAACAAAAGGCATATCCAGAATTTATTAAAAAAAAAAAATCTTCAAATCTCAAAAGTAAGAAAATAACTCAATTTCAATGGGTAAAATAGGGCACCTGGTGGCTCAGTTGGTTAAGCGACTGCTTTCGGCTCAGGTCATGATCCTGGAGTCCCAGAATCGAATCCCACATCAGGCTCCCTGCTCAGCAAGGAGTCTGCTTCTCCCTCTGACCTTTCCTCCTCTCATGCTCTCTCTCTGTCTCTCTGTCAAATAAATAAATAAAATCTTTTTGAGAAAATTTAAAAAAATGGGTAAAAGACTTGGAGAGATGTCTCACTGAGGAGGATATATACAGATGGTAAATAAGCATTTGAAAAGTTGCTCAGCATCACTAGCCATTAGGGAAACGCAAACTAAAACCACTGTAAGATACCACTGCACATTTATTAGAATGGTTAAAATAAAAAATACTGACAATATCAAGTGTTAAGGAGGATGAAGAGAAACTGAAACTCTCATACATTGCTGATGGAAATGCAAAATGGTACAGCCACTCTGGAAAACACTTCGGCACTGTGATAGTTTCTTAAAAAGTCAAATACACACGTACCGTATGATCCAGCAATATCACTTCTGCCTATCTATCCTAGAAAAATGAGAACTTATGTTCACACAAAAAATCTGTAATTGTGCATGAATGTTTATAGCAGCTCAATTAATATTGCCAAAAACTGGACACAGCCTAGCAAATGAATCAATAAACAAATTGTGGTACATCCATATAAAAAAATACTACTCAGGGTTGCCTGGCTGGCTCAGTCAGTAGAGCATGCAACTCTTGATCTCAGGGTTGTATGTATCTTGACCAGCTCTTTCTCTTACAAGTCTTATAATCTGTCTTAACTAGGCTGTGCCCATATTAGGAAGAAGTAGATAATATTTAAGTTTCTTAGATTCCTTAATTTGTCTTTATTTTTCTTATTGACAGAATGATGCTTGTGGAGGCAATTCAGCCAAAGACTCAGAGAACCTCATCTGTAATAAATGTCCAGGCCTTAGCTTTTATAAGGAGAGCCATAAAGAAAGTGAGGCTCTACTTCAGTGGTTCTCAAAGTGTGGTTCATGGAATCCCATAGCCTAAACCTGTTTAGGGGTTCCAAAAAGGCAAATTTTTTTTTTTTAGAATTTATTAATTTAGGGCACCTGGGTGGCTCAGTCGTTAAGTGTCTGCCTTCGGCTCAGGTCATGATCCCAGAATCCTGGGACTGAGGCCCACTTTGGGCTCACTGCTGGGTGGAAAGCCTTCTTCTCCCTCTCCCACTCCCCCTGGTGGTGTTCCCCCTGTGTGTGTGTGTGTGTGTGTGTGTGTGTGTGTGTGTGTGTGTGTCTCCGTCAAATAAATAAATAAATAAATCTTTTTTAAAAATTTATTTATTTGAAAGAGAAAGCACAAGCACGGGTGGGGAGGGGGCCCGCGGGAGGGTGTGGAGGGGAGGTTGAAGAAAAAGCAGACTACCCACTGAGCAGGGAGCCCAAAATGGAGCTCAATCCCAGGACCCTGGGATCATGACCTGAACTGAAGGCAGATGCTTAACTGCCTGAGCCACCCAGATGCCCCAGCAAACTATTTTTTTTTAATGCAAGATTTTTTTTTTTCCTTTTTACTGATAGTGCAAAAGCAATGGTGGGTAAGTCACCTTAGCATGAATCAAGATAGAGGCAACATACTGCATTGTAAAGATTGTATTCTTCACTGGCACACACTACTTAACTTAAAAACAAATGCCAGTTTCACTTTAATTCTCAACCCTTGGCAACATATTATATTATATATTGGCAACATATATATGGCAACATATTATATTAATATACTGTGTGATGAAGAGAAAGAACATAAAAAGCACTTCTACACATTCCTAAGTACAGCTGGTGTTTCAAGGGAAGGTCTTTATTTGAATTGAAAGTTGAATGAACGACCTTATCATTTATACCATTTTTACTTGAATAAAGCAAGACAAAATAAAACAAAAAAGGCTCACAGGGAAAAAAAGTATTAGATTTAAAATAGAAGCTCAAGAAGTAGAATAATTTCTTCTGGATTGGAGAAAGGATTAAAGGCTTCATGAAGGATGAGGCATTTAAAAATATATGTTAAACGTACAGAATGTTAGTACTTGTCACAATCTATCTTCTCTGACAAAGCAGGGCTCTATACATTTTTGGCACTCAACAAATATGTGATTGACTTATTGCGTATGATATTAATAGTCAGGGACACAATACAGGAAATTCTAGGAAAAGTGAAAGACGTGAGAAAATGCCTGATACTTCTTTCTATCCTTTTCGAAATCCCACTTATCCCTTCAAGTTCATTTAAAGTTCTAGCTCATTCCTATTCTTTCAGCCCACACTAGTTTTTCCAACTTCCCCAAACTTGTTCTATCAAACTTAGTCTAATGCCTTAGTGTAGTACTTCTCTAGATTTTAAAACTCATGCTTCATTTCCTTTAATAGTTATTAAAATGTGCTTTATATTATTTAAATTTTAAAATACATTGTACTGTATGACTAAAAACAAAGCACTATTTAGCTTCAAACTACCCTTCTTTCATTCCTTCAATCTTCTGGGAGTCTTATTCCCATCAAAAAAATTGCACAAGCCTTCCCCTCCTTTTTTGTTCCCATGCCTTCACCTGTATTTTATGCTTAATGATCAGTGCTTACTAATTTAAGACTTAATATTATTCCTTAATAGGCAAATATGTAACATTTTCTCAGCTTTTCCTTTTCTGAGGTCAGAGATCATGTCTACTACTTCTTTATTATAACTAATGCAATATGTAATAGAAACTTGCTAATTGGATATCCCCGCATACCATTTACCAGCCTAGTCATCTAAATTTTTATTCCCTTGTAAGAAAACAATTCAAAAGATAAATCCAACTTTTTGCAACAGATATTTAGAAAAAGGCACAGAGAAATTTACTTTTTAGCAATGCTGCATACTCATGTCTGAAATTCTTAGAAAGCTTACAGCACTGGAATTCTATAACCAGCAGTACTGTATTAACCTTAGCCTCATTCACATGACTGAACTTAAGCTGGCAATGAATTTAAGTTGGTTGATCTTGTGTTAAATTGTAAAGGAAAGAATAAAATTAAGAATATGTATAAAATGTTGGATATTTATCAATTATGTCTAAAACAGGGGCACCTGGGTGGCTCAGTGGGCTAAAGCCTCTGCCTTCGGTTCAGGTCATGATTCCAGGGTCCTGGGATCAAGCCGTGCAATCAGGCTCTCTGCTCGGCAGGGAGCCTGCTTCCTCCTCTCTCTCTCTCTCTGCCTGCCTCTTTGCCTACTTGTGATCTCTGTCAAATAAATGAATAAAATCTTTAAAAAAAATTGTGTCTAAAAGAAACTGAAAAATATATATTTTTTTAATTTTGGGAGAATGGAACCATACCTCTAACCTCTTTATAATATGCAGGTCTTCTTTTTAACATTAATATCTCTCTCTTTTTTTTTCTTTTGAGACTTATTTATTTTTAGAGGGTGAGTACACACGAACGCAGGGTTGGGGGTAAGAAGGGGCAGAGGGAGAGAGAAAAGAGAGGATCTTAAGTAGATGCTCCACAAGGCACAGAGACCCATGCAGGTCTTGATCTTACCTCCCAAGATCATGACCTGAGCCAAAAAATCAAGTCAGATGCCTAACTGGCTGAGCCGCCTAGGTGCCCCTTAATATATAACTTTAGAACTGTTAATATTTTTTAAAAATAAGAGAACTTATTTCTTATTATTCATGTTATATAAAACAAGTACAGATTTTTTTTTTTTTAAGTAGTCTCCATGCCCAAGGTGGGGCTTCAACTCATTACTCTGAGGTCAAGAGTCACATGCTCTAAGGACTGAGCCAGCCAGGTGCCCCAAGAATCCATTTTTTAAAGTACAAATTAACTTTGGTCAAATATCACAAATATAAGCCACTGTGAATAAGTGGCATAAGAACTGAGAATCCTATTCTTCATCTTCCTTAGACAAAACTAGCCATAGTTAACAAGTACAGATACTTTTAAGCAGCCAAAATCCTTTACCTCTTCAACTTTAAGCAACCATTCCCAGTCCTGCCCCTCAAACTATCTCTCACATTAATTTCATCTGCTTTCCCTAATTTATTTCCACGATTTGCAATCTTTCTCCTCCAATCATTATGGTTTTTTGGTTTATTTGTTTTTGTTTTACTCAAGCTAAGCTGAGTAGCAAACATAGGTTTTATACTTCTAGGTAAAGCTAGCAGGGCCATCTTAATATGTCCTTATACTTGTAACTTCACAAAGAAGTGAGTCAGTATCTTTTTAAGAGCAGAAGACTTAGTATCTACCTCACAAGTTAGAAATAATTTTCATATATTCTCTAATAGGGTGGGTGCATATGTCTCTTATAGATAGATCCTTAATATACAATATATTTCACCAAAGCAGTCTTGGAAGTCATAAAGGACTTAACCCAGTGCTGAGAAATATTATCAGTCGGTCTCTCTCTTTCATTTTCTCTCTCTCCCTCTAATGAATATTATGAATAATAAGTAATATGCTCACCCTCTGGTGGCCAAAATCAGAAACATATTTTCATTTTCCTGGATTATATCCAAAATATGATTAGTGTGGTGTATTAAATTTCTGTATCATATTCAACCTACACCAAAAATAGATCTAAAAGAAGGCTTCTGGTTTAAAAAAACAAAAAAAAAAAACAAAAAAAAAAAACCAGACCTACTAGAGTGTCTAATGAAAAATCAACAAAACTATTAAATGTAGTTGTCTTAATCTGTTAGTTAATGACATGAAAAACAAAATCTGGGTAAGTAGAAATTAATAGTAATGAGCCAATTTTTCTTACGTGTCTATTTGTTTTTTAAATATTTTATTTATTTATTTGACACAGGGAGATTACAAGTAGGCAGAGAGGCAGGCAGAGAGAGAGAGGGAAGCAGGCTCCCTGCTGAGCAGAGAGCCCGATGCGGGCCCTATCCCAGGACCCCGAGATCATGACCTGAGCCAAAGGCAGAGGCCCAACCCACTGAGCCACCCAGGCGCTGCTTAGGTGTCTATTTTTAATATGTCCTAATAATTAGGAAAAGTTCATACTGCAGGTAAGTTTAGTTTAATTTTTCGCCCACTTTATTCTACTGTCCAGCAAATATTTATTGCATATCTATTGTGATTCTATGCTATATACTGGAATTATAACTGTCCTTGCTTTCAGCCTTTTACCTTTACAGGTAAAACTAAACAGTTTTTCCCATACAGTATGACGAGTGCTACAACAAAGAATAAACATGAACTTTTGGGGCCACCAAAGTAGTCGTTGTAGGGCCTTAATCAGGGAAGGATCCTTAGAAAAAATGACATATTCACTGAGACCTGAAGGAAGAAGAGGGAATAGGGAGACAGTTACTATTCTTTTTTTTTTTTTTTAAAGATTTTGTTTATTTATTTGACAGAGATATAAAGCACAAGTAAGCAGAGTGGCAGGCAGAGGGAGAGAAGCAGGCTCTCTGCTGAGCAGGGAGCCCGAAGCAGGGCTTGATCCCAGGGTCCTGGAATCATGACCTGAGCCGAAGGCAGCTGCTTAACCAACTGAGCCACCCAGGCACTCCGATAATTACTATTCTATAGGCAGAAAGAAACATTGCATCCAAATGGCCTGAAGAGAGAGACAATGTGGAAACTGGAAGAAGCTACAGAAGTGTGGGTGAAAAGAAATGTCAGAGGTGAGAAGAAAATCTGAAGAATATCAGAGAGAAGACTTTAAAATATACACTATAGGGTGTCTGGGTTCCTCAGTAGGTTAAGCATCTGACTCTTGATTTCGGGACAGGGCATGATCTCAGGCTGCTGTCGATGACACAGATGGAACCAAGATGGGACCCATAGCCACCTTTTATCAAAGGTATTGAGAGTAGCAGAATCTGCCACCTCAAAACGTGCTCCTTTAACATGTGGATTGTTTTCAGCTGAAGGCAGTTAAGACCCACCAACTTGGGAAAAGCTTATTACCTCTCACTTAACTTCCTAAAAGAATTTAGATAGATGGCCTGTAACAGACAGCTATTACTAGAGATAGGGTTTTTTTTTGTTTTTGTTTTTTTTTTTTTTTTAAATCAGAAAGACTTATCTCCATGGCATGGCAAACATTTGTTTAGCTAACATTCACTCTTCTCATCTTCCTGTAAATTGTCTTCTTCCCCTTTGAAGCCCCGGACTCCTATCCTCTCTCCTCTGCTCAGGATGGTATACAAGCCTCAACTGGCTGACTGCCTGTGAGTCTCATGTCTTTCTTGGTCTCCCATATGTACATAATGAAATTTCTTTTTCTCCTGTTAATGTCTAATGTCTATTTGACTCTTAGACCAGCCAATGACTCTAGAAAGTGAGGCTAGATACTTGGTTCCTAGACCTGTTTTGAAAGCAGAGGCAGAACTATAGTTATATTAGTTGCATTAACTTAGCTCCACATTCTATTTTGTTCCCTACTTATGTTTTATGCATCTCTTAACTTCATACATGATCAATCGCTACTACTCCCTATTTACCCACTGACTGTAGAAACCTAATGGGGAACATTTGTCTTGAAATTATCTGATGTACTAGATCATACCAGGTTCCAAACGGCCCCTCATTGTCTGGAAGAACGCATACCTTCAGCTTTTTTCAAGGCCTCTCTCTTCATGGTTCAAGAAACTCTTCACCCTCCTCTCATGTATTCACCTCCTTTCCCAAACATATACAAACTGTCCTTAGGCTCAAAAGGGCAAGGCAGCTTTGGGAACGATCTCCTGCCTTCTTCTTGTGCTGCTTTTCTGATAATAAAGCTCCCTTTGCTTAAAAACCGGGCTCTCAGACATACTGTGTATCAGGTGCTCGGACAAGCTTGAGTTCAGTAACAAAAGAAAGAAGGGAAAAATTTTCCTCAGTGATAACTTGAACGCCTTTAGCTAACCACTTCTTTGAGTAGTTCAGGGATACAACATCATTTTGCATGAGGAAAGCTGAAATTCCATACAGGTACCACAAGATACTATGCATGCTCTAATCCAGTAAAATGTCTATTGCCACAAGAATGAACTGAAACACATGTAACACAATGTGCTTTCCCATCTCCTGGATGGCTAAGGCCCCAGGTTCTGTGAATTAATGCTATTATATTACATTCTGATCTGTCTCATCTTATAGATCATTTTTGGCAAGAAAGGACAGATGATACCAGAGCAGACTGTATCGTTGAAGAAACTGCATATACATTTTCTTTAGAGCACCAGCATTATATTTGCATGGCCTCTGACATCTAAGAGGGTTATGAGATTATGGTTCGGGTTAAAGATCCTCTCATCAGGGAAAACATCCCTGAATTTGTGATTTGCTGCAGTTTAAGCTTTCTCATTTGTTCAAATGTCAAATCACTCACCAACCACTACCATCAGTTGTCATGTCTACTGTGCTATGGTACATTAAGACAAGAATCCCCTCAGAAGTAAATTCAACACCCCACCCCAGACCTGTTGCTCCAATCATACTGCCTGCCAAATGGCTGCCAGTATGGACGATGGTGGAATAGCTTCCAGGGCTTGAATACCTACAGGGCCAGAAGGGACTGGAGGAAGAAGCATCAGTTCAAAGCTTAACTGTAATTTTATTTATTTTTTTAAAGATTTTATTTATTTTACAGAGAGAGAAATCACAAGTAGGCAGAGAGGCAGGCAGAGAGAAGGGGGAAGCAGGCTCCCCACCAAGCAGAGAGCCCAATGCAGGGTTCGATCCCAGGACCCCGAGATCATGACATGAGCCTAAGGCAGAGGCTCAACCCACTGAGCCACCTGGGTGCCCCTACTGGTAATTTTATTTTGATTTACTATTGGTAGATGAAATATGCCCAGATTTCTCATTAAATTAATAAGAAAGTCACATATTAAAAACATTATTATTTCTATTTTATATCTATACTTTAATCATAAAGTATATAACATGGGTATAAAATATAAACACATACAAATTAAATAGATTGTTTATGTACATCAGTTAAATTGATTAGCATTTAGTTTAACAACAAATAACAGACTAAACCTGGAAGAATTCTTAGCTTGACAGCCTCAAGTAGAAAACAATATTTAAGATACAAGGGAATATACACAATGATATATCCATTCTTGTCGTTCATTCAGAGGCATTACATGTTGACAAACCTGCATATAAAAACAGAAAACTTTTACTATCCTTTTACATATTGTTATTTTTGGCTACTTTTTAAACAGGGTAACATTTCTAGGCCCTATGCAAAAAATATCCCTGTGCGGATAAAATTCTATACCATTTGTCCTTAGTGGATACCTACAATCTATGATTTGATGTCTAACACAATAATCCAGCATAAGTTCTACTCAAATATAGTAGTTGATATTTGGTGTATATAAATGTGAGGTAGGAGTAGTAGAAAAGGGAGTAGTGGAAAGGGAAGTGTCATTTTTTCGCTAAACCTAGAGCATTTTCTTAAAATTCTCTTTGGGATTCTGTAGACTCTCTCCTCTTTATTCAGTTCTAGAACGTTTTAGGATTTCATGGACAGAATGAAGAAAGGGTAAGAACAGAAGGCTTTTCTTTTATCCCTTCACTAGACAGTTTCAGAGTCCCTGCCTTTGAACCCCTAGCTAAATTAGAAACCCACAGCTCTGCTAACACTAGAAACTACAGCTGTTCCTGGCTCTTGACTTAGATAAGTTATCTAAAACTTAAGAGGCCTTTTCTCTCTCAGGTTACTTTGGAAAATCTTAATAATGTAGATAAAAATATTTTGGATTAGCAAAATTCCCATTTATTATAAACATTACTTTGTCTTTCTATATGATGTTGCAGAGTGTTTTCATGTACACCATTTTATTTTTATCCTTACATTAACCTTGTGAACTACCTAACACTAGTAATATTACATTAATTTTACATTTAAAGAGACAGGAACAGAGTGGGTAAGTGAATCTCTCATAATCACTGGACCAAATAGTGAGAACTGAACTAGAACAAAAATCTCCTAATATAGGATGATAATAATATGAATATCATATTTAGAATAATTTTCTACTTTATTTCATACTTCCACTTATTCATAGTATTATTAGTAAAAATGTTTTTTCAAACAATAAAACAAAAAGCTTTAATTAGAAATTAGAAAACAATACATTACCATTGTAGATTTTGATGCCACTTCTACTGCAAATATGTTGAGTCCTCTGTTATTTACGCAGTTTTTACTTAGCTCATTGTTGATGTGAATAATCACTTTATTATCTGACTATAAAAAAAATTTCATAAGTTGTCAGTCCTTTCTTTAATAAATACAAACAAATAAAATGATTATTATAAACATTTTGTAAGTCTTGTGATAGAGGTATTCACAGGGTCTACAGAAACATAGAAAATACCATAGAAACACAGAAACATTAGATCAGACTGGGTTAGCAAGGAAGACCTTAAGGAAGAAGCAATACTTGAGATAATAGATCATAGATATTAGATAGCCTCTGAAGCTGGTGAATGAAAGAAATGTAGGCACCAAAGTATTCCCCTGCTAAGAAAGCTACAAGCACTCCCTACTGACTACAAGGGGGCAGTATAACATTATACTACCTGGATTCATTTCTCAGCTCTACTACTCAGCATGTGACCTTCTGCAAGTTATTTAACGTCCCCACGCTTCAGTTTCTTTGTGTGTAAAATGTGGTTAGTACTTACCTCATTGGGTTGTTGTGAGAAGTAAATGCGTTAATAAATGTAAAGTGACTGACAAATGGGAAACTCTAAAATATTATTATTACATCATTTTGGTGCAGGGAAGTTTAATCTTCCTTGAGGGAAGGGAAGAAGATGGAGGGTTGAGAAATGATAGCTAACTACAGAACACAGAAACTGTGGTTAAGATAGTGACTCCCATCCACCCTCTAGTTTTAATAAAACATAGAGCAGAAGGGAAGGCATGCTGGATCTTAGGAATCACCCTCCAAAGCTTTATGATCCACTTGAAGACTGGAATCTCCTAGCTGGGGACCCTAACTGTTTTTATGAAGTCCAAGTCCTCTACCTCATTTCCAAGATAATATATATAATCTGTACCCATACCACCTGTTATTTATCTTTGTAGTACTCCTCCAAATAAAGTTCTCTGTTTCTACATAGAAGATATTCCCACTATTTCCTCTACTCTCCATATTAACCCTCTTACATATTACTCTGTACACTGTTTCTCTGCTTCTAATGGCTGTCTCTGCATAGCTAATCCTAGTTTGTCTCCAATCGCATACCACTGTCCCCCTCCCCTCATCACAAGTCTTTCCCTATCTTCTATAGTCCAAATTAACATCAAGCACAAGAGATGGAAATACAGTAAAACTACTGCACAAGTAAGCAGTACTAGACAATTTAATTATTCTCTGATCTATTTTGAGAGTATTAATTTTGTCTTCCCAACTAGGCCAAAACTCCTTGAAAGCAGAGACCATTTTACAACTGATAGTGGTCTCTATTGTGACTAGAAGAGTTAGTTACATAGTATATATTCACATTGACTCAATACTTAGCCAAACTTTAAGCACTTTAAGAAATTCATGGTAAGCATAAAAATAATGTTAAGTATCACCAGGAACTAAAAGAAATAGCCAATAGTCCTAAAAATCCAGCCATCTTGAGTAAGATTTTATGAAAATTTATGTTTCTGGAAAGCTGAGTATCTCTAAGCATTTATATTCTCTTGGCCTGCAATATCAGTAGTAGCAGGATGGTAGCTAGAGTTAGCAATAATTGGCTTGATAAAAATAGGTCCTGGGCAGTGGAATATATTAGATAAAATGATGATAGTCTATAGAATTTCTAATATTTCAAAGTGTGGAAGAAGTAGGTCTAAATTTTTTCTTTACTTTGTCTTATTTCTTTAAAACCCAATGTCTGTTATTTGAAATAGTTATGTATGTGTGAAGATTTTTAATAACAAACTAAATAAAATACTTTGTAGCCATATTATGCTCTATCTTCAGAGATCTCCAGATATTTAGTTTTCATAATACAATTATCTCAAACTTTAAAAATGTGTAAAAATTATCATGCTCAGTTTGAATTAGAAGCCTGAAAAGAAGAATTGCCCATTATAAGTATTATTAATATAATATGATATTAATTATTGTGCAAGAATAGAGTAAGAACGAAGATGGAACATGTTAGTAAACAATGCAGTTAGTTACGAGGAGAACACCTCATAAATAATACCTTGTTTTCAATAACTGATGTTATCCAGGTGTCACGCTTATAAGTATGTACAATTATATTTTCATAGCCATCCATTACCCTGGCATCGCCTTTATTAAGGACAGATTTACAAATGGCCTTCTCAAGTTGCCCACTGCATGCCTCCATATGGACAGCTTTAATTCTTGGCTTGCATTTGTCTGCATAGATATTGATGATAAATGGGCATGCCTGATAGGAAAGAAAAAGCGAAACTTGTTTTAGCTTTCTGATAAAATTAAAAATAATCTGTTATTAATATGTTTACCATGTGGTTTAAGAAGACATACTGTACCTTCTAGTTTGTCCTTCTCATATACCTTTAAAAGATTTTAGTAGTATGAATTCAATAATAAAAAAGCATAAATTATTTTTTGTTAGCATATAAACTGACAATGTTCACAAAAAAGGAAAGAAAACTATAATCTCAAGCAAATCAGTAATCTTCCTATCAGCCACAGCACCATCCCTCCATTTGGTTTAAAATTAAATATATAGCATATTAGTTATTTAATTTCCTATTCTAACTTTAAGACTACAGAAAGAAATCCTCAACGGACTGTAAAAAAAAAAAAATCTATTTACAATTGAAACTTAAATCATGGATATAGAGCACCAAAAAGAATGTAGAAAACAAATTCACAGTTCAAAGTTAGTGTAAAAGCACCTTTAAAATCTGAGATCTAAATGACATTCTGTATTTGGAAATGGATCTTTCTAATGTCTACCTTTTAGTCTTTACCAGAGCCAACATGATGATGCACACAGGAGCCTTTGTCTCTCTATCCAACCAAGTCTTCCTGCCTTGCTATACTTTTGCTACTCTGATCATCCAGATCCTAGAACAAATAAAGCTCTTTCCCATGTCAGAGACTTTGTGTATAGTATTCTATCTGCTTGGAAGGTTCTTTCACATCTTTTTACATGTGTACCATGTTCTCCTCCTTCAGGTTAAGGCTTAAGGGTCACGTCTACAGAGAGAGTTGCTTGGATCTCCCAGTCTCCTTCCTGCCTATACTATTCTTCTCTAGTTTGGTCTATGGCTTGTTTCTTTCAAAGTGTTTTTTAAATGATTTTATTTATTTTCCATTTAATTAATCATTCTCCTTTGTGGAACGTAAATTCCATAAAGGCAGGAATTCTGACTATTCTATTCACCATTTATCCTCAGTGCCTCTTTGTTACAGACTCACCACATGGTAGGCATCCAATAAATATTTGTTGAATAAATAGTGAATTTATACATATTGATGGTCACCTTTTTATTTGGGGGACAAAATATAAAAGCCTGAAATTAGGAAAACATGATCAGAAATTTTTATTTTTAAAGAAGTTTTTGATGATTCTAACCTTTGGCAATAATAAAGTCATTTTTATAAGAGAGACAGTAGAGTGAAACATCACTGGACTAGAAAACAGAAGATCTAGGTTTGTAATTGGATTTTGCCATTTGCTAGCTATGTAGTCACTTAACTTTTATGAAGTTTAGTTTCTTTAAAGGAAAAGTGGGAATAATTAATATATATTCTGCCAAGAGTTGTTGGAAATATCTAAGAGGTAATATGTGTGAAAATATCTTACAATGTAGAATTCTAAAAAAAGAAAAGATTTGTGATAGTTACAAGAATATATAAATATATAAATCCTTTGTCTTTATATTTATTTTATTTTAATTCCAGTATAGTTAACATAAAGTGTTATGTTTCCGGTATACAATACAGTGATTCAACAATTCCACACATCACCCAGCGCTCATCTCAAGTGCCCTCCTTAATCACCATTACCTATTTTCACACATCCCTCCCACCTACCTACCCTTACATGAATCCTTTAAATCAAATATTACCACATATATACATCCCTATCACTAACAGAAACTATCCAACATATTTATACCAATTTGTTGATTATGAGTTGTTATTTTCTCCTTCTTATGTTACTGTTTGCTGGTGTAACATTCTCAGTCCAACAACTCTATAACCCTTATTGAATGAGGACAATGTTTTCACTGTTATTCTGTTAATCAAAAGTATCCATGCCAAGAACAGATTTTTTGGATGCCCCCGTACCAAATCCTGACTTGTTTGTGGATGAGTCTTATATTAAAGAAAGAAACAAAAAACAAAACCAGGCTTCACATACAGTAGTCTCTCATAAAATCTGTTTCCTTACCATGAAATATATTCAAATGACTAAACTGTGGCTTTTTCTCAGACATAAGATAGTAAAATATATAAACTAATAGCTAGTACGCTTTTAGAATAACTAACTTTTCAAAAATGCTGTAGAAAAAAGGAGGATTTTCCCCCTCTGATCAAGTACCCCTTAAAAATGAAGAAGGAGGGAGTGCCTGGGTGGCTCAGAAGGTTAAGGGTCTGCCTTCGGATCAGATCATGATCCCAGGGTCCTGGGATCAAGTCCTGCATTGGGTTTCCAGCTCTGCTTCTCCCTCTCCCACTTGTCTTGCTATGTCTCTCTCTGTCAAATAAACAAATAAAATCTTTAAAAAATTTTTTTAAAAAATGAAGAAAGGGAAAGAAAAAAACAAAAATAAAATAAAAATGAACAAGGGGTGCCTCACTGGCCCAGTCAGTACAGCATGCAACTCTTGATCTCAGGGTCATCAGTTCAAGTCCCACATTGGGTATAGAGCTTACTTAAAAAAAAAAAAAAGAAGAAGAAGAACAAATACATTATTTGATACCTAAAATAATGGCCATAAAGGAGGAGACTCAAAGTAAAAGAAATTCCATAAAAGCTAATATAGTATATTATAGATACTATACAAGTAGTTTAAAAGTACTATAGAAACACTTTAGAAATATTAAAGTCTTTACATAAAACAACAAAATAGAACAAATCCATGGAGAAGTTTAAGGATTCCATCACAGACATGCAAAACCTGGACTGCTAAATTCTGAAACACTGTGTATGATTGTGTTCTAAAAAAAAAATGAGGGTAAGATCTGGCAAAACCAGAATGGCCACCTAGTTACTAGATAAAATCCTCCATGAAACAACTCATTCCAATAGGGATAAACTGGCTATAATATTAATCATTGGGGAAAAACTTTCCTAAGATAATGAAGGATGTGGTTAGTCCATGCTTTATCGGTAGGTAAATTGACCTGGAAAAATTGTGGTATATGAACTGAGACTGTGCTCCAGAAGACTCTCTAAGTATTTCCAAATTGATTTTATACAGTTGAATCTTTCTCTATGATTTATGAATATGTACTATTAATAACAGTACAGTTATTTTCAGGATGGGTCAAAATATTTCACTGTTGAAAAGCCACAACCAGGGCACCTGGCTGTTTGGCAGAACTCTTGATCTTGGGGTTATGTTTGAGCAGCATGTTGGGTGTAGAGATTACTTAAAACCTTTACTGGGACGCCTGCGTGTCTCAGTCCGTTAAGCGGCTGCCTTCAGCTCAGGTCATGATCCTGGGACCCTGAGATGGAGTCCCACATTGGGCTTCCTGCTTCTCCCTCTCCCTTAGCCCATACCTCTGCTCTTCTCTCTCTCAAATAAATATATAAAACATTTTTTAAAAACTTTATTTATTTTAATTTAAAAGTTTTTAAAAAGATTTTATTTATTTATTTTTTATTTGAGAGAGAGCGCTGCACAAGTGGGGCGAGGGGCAGAGGGAGAGGAAGAAACAGACTAAGCAGGGAGCTGGATGCGGGACTTGATCCCAGCACCCTAAGAACATGACCTGAGCTTCAGCTTAAGTCAGACGCTTAACCGACTGAGCCACCTAGCTGCCCCCAAAATAAAACCTTTAAAAAACAAAACAGGGGTGCCTGGTTGGCTCAGTCAGTTAAGCCAGTTAGTTAAGCCACTCGGTTAAGTCAGTTAAGTCCAATTCTTGGTTTCAGCTCAGGTGGTGATCTCATGGGTGTGGGATGGATCCCTGTGTTGGGCTCTGGGCTCATCAAGGAGTCTGCTGAAGATCTCTCTCCCTCTCCTGCTCCTTCCTGTGCACGTTTTCTCTTCCTCTCTCAAATAAATAAATAAATCTTAAAAAAACTTCTTTTAATCTCAGAAATCCTTCTTGCCTATGGCTTCAAAGGTTAATGACATCAGTAAATGCTATAGAATATCTTATATTGCTTTTCACTAATTTCTCTTATTAACTGAAGACATGTATAGTAGATACAATATTATTCATAGATTAGATGCTGATTTTGCACCATAGGCAGAATGTGGGATTCACTAAACATTAGGTAAGTAGGATGTAAAAAGTAATTATAACTACTCACCTCTTATTTTTAAAAATGGCAAAAAAGTTATAGAAAACTTTTCAGTAAAGAGGTTTATGAGGGATGTTGAATGATGTCAAGGCTAGGACTTAAACCAAAGTCTCCACACACACAAAATTTAAAGCTTGTTGATGTTAGTGTTACCCTCCTGAGCTGATTTATTTAGAGAAAGGACAGATACTATTTTTAAGAATATGAATGACAAACGTACTGTTATCTGATGCATGGCCCGAAACTCATAATTTATTTATTTTACACCTGACTCAAAAATATAGAAGTTAAGAAGTCCTCATTTTTATTATTTCTCTGGTTTACTGCAAATCTTAATAATGATAGCAAGTACATACGCAATGCTATATATAAGCCAAGTACCATCCCAAGTGTTTTACAGATATTAACCCAAGAATCAGAATTCCAATTCTCATATAGACACATTCTCCTTATTTGCAGGCTTTATTCTGTTAGGACAAAGAGTTCCCTATAGACATGAAACTTTAGCAACTAAAACAGCCATTGTCAATTAAAAAATATAATTTTTTTTTAAAGATTTTATTTATTTATTTGACAGACAGAGATCACAAGTAGGCAGAGAGGCAGGCAGAAAGAGAGAGAAGGGGAAGCAGGCTCCCCGCTGAGCAGAGAGCCCGATACGGGGCTCGATCCCAGGACCCTGGGATCATGACCTGAGCCGAAGGCAGAGGCTTTAATCCACTGAGCTACCCAGGCGCCCCAAGAAATATAATTTTTTAATTACCAATTTTTTTTCTGCATATCATAGCTCAAACTCTTTTGTTACTGAATTATTTCAATGCTGGAAGTAACTAAATTTCAGGTAAGAACAGGAAATTTCATAAACTAGCAGAAACACACTGCTGCACTCACAATTCATTCACATATTGAAATTCAAGGATTTGAGTGCCCAATTGAAAAGTCATGTGTCAGGAAAATGTTCATGGTGTAAAATATTATGGACCTTAAACCCACTGCAAAACTTTCAGATTGCTTTACCTCTGTCAATTCCAGAGCTTTATTGTAGCCCATTGAATGCAGAGTTACCCAAAGGTCACGAGGATCTCCTTCTCGATCATTGGCTTCCATAAGATTCAGATCCATAAAGCCCTGTCTTGTTAGTTCATTCTTCTTTGTATCAAAATTGTCTGTTAAAACAACCAAAAGTTTCTCTGTTACATAATGTTTTAAAGATTGATTTAGTTATTTCAGAGAAAGAGCAAGCGAGCAGGGGAAGGGACAAAGGGAGAGCAAGAGAGAGAAGCAGACACCCTGAGAAGCACAGACCCCAGTGAAGGGCTCTATCCCACAACCCTGAGATCATGCCCTGAGCCAAAATCCAGAGTCGGATGCTCAACTGACTGAGCCACCCAAGTGCCCTTCTTACATAATTTTTAAAAGTCATACAGCTAATAAATGGCCTATGTGTATTATTACTCATAATTATTTATTTTAAAGGATGCCTTCCTTATGACTCCATGAACAATATAAAAATGGAATGAAAATAAGTCAATCAGAGAAAGACAACAATCATATGATCTCTCTGATATGAGGAAGTGGAGATGTAACGTGGGGGTTTGGGGGGTAGGAAAAGAATAAATGAAACAAGATGGGATCGGGAGGGAGACAAACCATAAGAGACTCTTAATGTCACAAAACAAACTGAGGGGAGGCCGGGGGGAAGGGAGAAGGGAGAGGGTGGTGGGGTTATGGACATTGGGGAGGATAATGTGCTATGGTGAGTGTTGTGAAGTATGTAAACCTGGTGATTCACAGACATATACCTCTGGGGCTAATAATACATTATATGTTTATAAAAAAATTAAAAAAGTAAAAAAAAAATGGAATGAAAATGGCTCAAAACATGCTAGTGATAGCAAACAGGATCCAACAGCACATTAAAAAGATTATCTACCATGACCAGGTGGGATTCATCCCTGGGTTACAAGGATGGTTCAACATTTGCAAATCAATCAATGTGATAGAACAAATCAATAAGAGAAGAGAGAAGAACCACATGGTCCTCTCAATTGATGCAGAAAAAGCATTTGACAAAGTCCAGCATCCGTTCCTGATTAAAACACTTCAAAGTATAGGGATAGAGGGCACATTCCTGAACTTCATAAAATCTATCTATGGAAAAGACCCACAGCAAATATCATCCTCAATGGGAAAAAGCTCACAGCCTTCCTGTTGAGATCAGGAACAAGACAAGGATGCCCACTCTCAGCACTCTTGTTCAACATAGTATTAGAAGTCCTAGCAACGACAATCAGACAACAAAGAGAAATAAAAGGTATCCAAACTGGCAATGAAGAAGTCAAACCCTCTCTTCGCAGATGACATGATTCTTTATATGGAAAACCCAAAAGACTCCACCCCCAAACCACTAGAACTCATATAGCAATTCAGTAACGTGGCAGGATACAAAATCAATGTACAGAAATCAGTGGCCTTCTTATACACTAACAATGAAAATACAGAAAGGGAAATTAGAGAATCAATTCCATTTACTATAGCACCAAGAACCATAAGATACCTGGGAATAAACCTAACCAAAGAGGTAAGGGATCTGTACTCGAGGAACTATAGAACATTCATGAAAGAAATTGAAGAAGACACAAAAAGATGGAAGACCATTCCATGCTCTTGGATCAGAAGAATAAACATTGTTAAAATGTCTATACTGCCTAGAGCAATCTATACTTTTAATGCCATTTCGATCAAAATTCCACCAGTATTTTTCAAAGAGCTGGAGCAAATAATCCTAAAATTTGTATGGAATCAGAAGAGACCCCAAATTGCTAAGGAAATGTTGAAAAACAAAAATAAAACTGGCGGCATCATGTTACCTGCTTTACTACAAAGCTTTACTACAAGCTGTGATCACTAAGACAGCATGGTACTGGCATAAAAACAGACACATAGACCAGTGGAACAGAGTAGAGAGCCCAGATATGGACCCTCAACTCTATGGTCAAATAATCTTCGACAAAGCAGGAAAACATATATAGTGGAAAAAAGACAGTATTTTCAATAAATGGTGCTGGGAAAATTGGACAGCTATATGTAGAAGAATGAATCTTGACCATTCTCTTACACCGTACACAAAGATAAACTCGAAATGGATAAAAGACCTCAACGTGAGACCAGAATCCATCAGAATCCTAGAGGAGAACATAGGCAGTAACCTCTTCGATATCAGCCACAGCAACTTCTTTCAAGATATGTCTCCAAAGGCAAAGGAAACAAAAGCGAAAATGAACTTTTGGGACTTCATCAAAATCAAAAGCTTCTGCACAGCAAAGGAAACAGTCAAAAAACAAAGAGGCAACCCACGGAATGGGAGAAGATATTTGCAAATGACAGTACAGACAAAAGGTTGATATCCAGGATCTATAAAGAACTTCTCAAACTCAACACACACAAAACAGATAATCATATCAAAAAATGGGCAGAAGATATGAATGGACACTTCTCCAATGAAGACATACAAATGGCTATCAGACACATGAAAAAATGTTCATCATCACTAGCCATTAGGGAGATTCAAATTAAAACCGCATTGAGATACCACCGTACACCAGTTAAAATGGCCAAAATTAGTAAGACAGGAAACAACGTGTGTTGGAGAGGATGTGGAGAAAGGGGAACCCTCCTACACTGTTGGTGGGAATGCAAGTTGGTGCAGCCTCTTTGGAGAACAGTGTGGAGATTCCTCAAAAAATTAAAAATAGAGCTTCCCCATGACCCTGCAATTGCACTACTGGGTATTTACCCCAAAGATACAGATGTAGTGAAAAGAAGGGCCATCTGTACCCCAATGTTTATAGCAGCAATGGCCACGGTCGCCAATCTGTGGAAAGAACCAAGATGCCCTTCAACAGACGAATGGATAAAGAAGATATGGTCCATATACACTATGGAGTATTATGCCTCCATCAGAAAGGATGAATACCCAACTTTTGTAGCAACATGGACAGGACTGGAAAAGATTATGCTGAGTCAAGCAGAGAGAGTCAAGCAGAGAGAGTCAATTATCATATGGTTTCACTTATTTGTAGAGCATAACAAATAACATGGAGGACATGGGGAGATGGAGAGAAGGGAGTTGAGGGAAATTGGAAGGGGAGGTGAACCATGAGAGACTATGGACTCTGAAAAACAACCTGAGGGTTTTGAAGGGGCGGGGGGTGGGAGGTTGGGGGAACCAGGTGGTGGATATTAAGGAGGGCACGTATTGCATGGAGCACTGGGTGTGGTGCAAAAACAATGAATACTGTTACCCTGAAAAGAAATTAAAAAAAAAAAAAAAAACCACATGCTAGTGAATTTTCATTTCAGTTTCCCACAACTCAGCACAAAGCACCATCATAGTTCATGATTTGGTTTTCAAATCATGAGGAAATTGTCATTTTTCTGGGTAAGTTCCAACCTGCTTGCTTATCTAGAGTATATACTGATACATATTTTTAAAAATTAAAATGCTTCATATATGTTTGCCACCTAAACACAGGAGAACCTGGATGAATATGATGTAATACCCCCTAAACTACTGGTGTGTCAAAAAGGGAGATGTGGATGGTGCCAGGTTTAAGGAGACTGCTATATGCCTAACTACTCTAATTTTAACCAAATTGCCCCTTGGTCCTTAAAAAACTGTTAGATAATGGGAAACACTTTCGGTTCTATGAATGTCCCAGACAAATAAATCTACGTATATCCATTTTAACATTATTTGTAAGTAAAACTAAATTCACCTAGAAATATCTACACATGTATAATTCCTGAATTTGTCTATTATATGGATAACAAACAACTACTCACCATGGATTATATTCTGTTAACTGCCCTACAATAAGAAAGATTTTATTTTCCAGCTTCCAACTGTAATATACCCAAGGAAAATAGGTACTCCTTATTTATCTCTTTTGTATGCATTATTGTGAAAAAAAGCAGCAGAAATGTAACAATTTAAAACTGATTAGTAGTTTAATAGTAGTATAATTGATTAATAGTATTAATAGATTAATAATTTATAGAATTTGGAAAGTGACAAAGGACTTTTGCAAGAAAAAAAGTAAATGTAGATTAAATTAGGTCATAGAAATAGTAGCGATCGGGGCACCTGGGTGGCTCAGTGGGTTAAAGCCTCTGCCTTCACCTCTGGTAGTCATGATCCCAGGGTCCTGGGATCGAGCCCCTCATCGGGGTCTCTGCTCAGCAGGAAGCCTGCTTCCTCCTCTCTCTCTGTCTGCCTCTCTGCCTACTTGTGATCTCTGTCAAATAAATAAATAAAATCTTTTAAAAAAATGGTAGCCATCAAACTGGGGGCTGGAGCTACAATATAATAAAGCAAGATGAAAAAAATAATTGATATCAATATAACAAAATTATTACTTTCAAGAAAAATATATCTAGATACTATACTATAGAGACTATCAATAAGTAATCTACTTTTAAAACTCAAAATTCTCAATCCTCCATTACTTCTTTATAAATTCATTAATACCCAATTATAAGATTTTCTTTAAAGCTATAGTATTCAAGACAGTGTGATAGTGGGAAAAGATTAGGCACATAGATCAGTGGAACAAAACAGAGAAACCAGAAAAAGACCCATACAAATATAGTGAACTCATATTTGACAAAGGAGCAAAGTCAATTTAAAGGAAAAAAGGATAGTTTTATCAATAAATGGTGCTAAAACAACTGGATATCCACAAGTAAAAAAATAAATGTAGACAAAGACCTTACATCTGTCACAAAAATCAACTAAAATGGGTCACAGACCCAAAACACAAATCTATAAAACTTCTGGAAGATAACAGGAGAAAATTTGGGTGACTTGTGTTTGGCTATGTGTTTTTAGATACGACACCAAAAGTGCACAATCCAAAAGCATAACATATGAAAGGAAAAAACACCTCAATCAAAAAATGGGCAAAAGATCTGAAAGACATCTCACCAAACAAGATATAGATGGTAAATAAGCATATGAGAAGATCATGTGTCATTAAGGAATTGCAAATTAAAGCAACAAGATTTAATTGCAAATTAAAGCAACACACCTATATTCTAGGCTAAAATCCAAAAAACTAACACCACCAAATGCAGATGCTCATTCATTCCTGGTGGGAATACAAAATGGGACAGCCACTTCGGAAGACAATTTGGCAGTTCTTTCAAAATTAAACATAGTTTTATTGTACCAGCAATCACTGAATTGAAATGAATTGAAACAAGTTGAAAACATGCACAAAAATATGCACATAAGTATTTTTGTTATTAAAGATTTCACTTATTTATTTGACAGATAGAGAGCACAAGCAGGGGGAGCAGCAGAGGGAGAAGCAGGCTCCCTGCTGAGCTGGGAGTCCAATGAAGGCTCCGTCCTAGGACCCTGGGATCATGACCTGAGCCGAAGGCAGATGCTTAACCAGCTGACTGAGCCACCCAGGCACCCCTGCCCATGAATATTAATAGCAGCTACATTCACAATTACCAAAAATTCAAAATAACCAACATGTCTTTTAATAGGTGAATGAATAAACAATCTATAGTACCTTCATACAATAGAATTATTATTTAGTGCTAAGTGCTGAGCTGACAAGTCAAAAAAAGAAATCTAAATACATCCGCTAAGTGAAAGAAGCCAGTCTGTAAAGGCTACATATTGCATGATACTCCAACAAGGCACTCTGGAAGAGGCAAAACTGTAGAGACAGTAAAAAGATCAGTGGTTTTGCCAGGGGTTTGAGGGGATGAATAGATACATGAGTAGCTAGAACACAAGGGATTTTTAAGGCAATGAAATTACTCTGTATGATACTATAAATGGCAGGTACATGACATTATATATTTGCCAAAATCCAGAGAACTGTAGAGTACAATATAACCCTAATATAAGCTATGGATTTTAGTTAGTAAAAATGCATTAGTGTTGGTTCATCAATTCTAACAATTGTATCAAAGTAATGCAAGATGTTAAAAGTAGGGGAAATTCGTAGAGGGTGGAAAAAGAATATATGGGAGATCTAGTGAATCCTTACTATAAACCTAAAACTACTCTAAAAATAAAGTCTATTAAAAATAATAAAAATAAAAGTACTTTTAAATTTTAAAAAGTTTATTATCTTACAGATAAATAACACATTTTCATATTATCAAGGAGGATAGATAAAATTAATATTATGTAAGACTAGAAAAACAAACATTTTTGGAACTTAAAAAGCCTAATTCTTTTCAGTATTATTAACATTGGTGAAGGAGAATCCCCTCTAAATCATTTTTTAAGTCAACCAGACTTGGGAACTTTTTTTGTAGCAGGGTATTTAAGGTTCTGGTATTTAATTGCCTGGATGAGAAAATCAGCTGTGAAATTTTCTTGCTGTTTGATCAGATGACTTAGTGTCTTTGATTCTGTTTTCCTTATTTGTAAAATAAGAAATAATAGGATATACCTCAGAGAGTTGATGTATAGAAGTATTTCCAACTGGGGGCACCTGGGTGGCTCAGTTGGTAAAGCATCTGACTCTTGATTTTGGCTCAGGTCATGATCTCACCTCAGATCATGATATCACGGTTGTCAGGTTGAGCCCTGCAATGGGCTCTGTGCTGGGTGTGGAGCCTGCTTAAGATTCTCTCTCCTTCTCCCTCTGCCCCTCCCCCCACTTCTCTTAAAAAAAAAAAAAAGAAAAAGAAGTATTTCCAACTGGTATATGATAAATTTTCAAAAAATGTTAACTATCAATTCTACCAATTAAATTAAATTATTATTAAATATTTTATTTATTTATTTGACAGACAAAGATCACAAGTAGGCAGAGAGGCAGGCAGAGAGAGAGGAGGAAGCAGGCTCCCTGCTGAGCAGAGCGCCTAATGCGGAGCTCGATCCCAGGACTGTGGGATCATGACCTGAGCTGAAGGCAGAGGCTTTAACCTACTGAGCCACCCAGGTACCCTATCATTATTATTATTTTTTAAGGAGGCTTCGAGCAGGGCCTGAACTCATGACCCTAAGACAAAGACTTGAGCTGAGATCAAGAGTCAGATGCTTAACTGACTGAGCCAGCTAGGCTCCCCCAATTATGAAACTAAAATTTTATTCATCAAAATCTTTACCCTAAGAAAATTCTAATTATGATTCACTCTTATTGAATGTGCTCTAGTGCCAACAATAATCAAAAGATTGTATCGTTAAAGTTGCAAGATGATTATACCTTCCTAAAAATATTCTGTGTATTATCAATCTTGTTATTCAAAGTTTAATAGTATAAACCAACATGCATTTCTTGTTCCTGATTATATCACATAAACTTCCAGTTAAAAAGATACATTTATGCGGGGTGCCTGAGTGGCTCAGATGGTTAAGCATCTGCCTTCAGCTCAGGTCCTGAACTCAGCATCCTGGGATCAAGCCCTGCAGCTGGGTTCCCTGCTCAGTGGAGCCTGATTCTTCCTCTTCCTCTGCCATTCCCTCTGCTTGTGCTCTCTGACTCTATCTCTCTGTCAAATAAAGTGTTCAAAAAAAAAAAAAAAGATTTTTGAAAATCTTTCTATTAATAATATTTCTACTTTATTTGCTGTTTAGATTGACAGATTTATAAGACTCCCACCTGGCTCACTGACTTTGCCAACCTTAAACCATTTTAAGAACCAAAAGAGTAGGACACATTACTACGCCAGTGACACCAATATGTGAGTTAATCTGTCTTCTGACTGCAATCTGGTTTTCTTATTCAGTGATCTATAGCTGGCTACGGCTTTTTGGTTTTCCCCTTTGATCTTTCAGTCCTTGGCTTAAATACGTAAGTCCTCCCCTCTTCCCAGACTTCTCCTAAGGGATAACAGAATTGTCTCATCCTCAGTATTTTTCTTTGCCTACCTTGGTATTTTTGGTGTCCATACCTCCAAGGATGTACTTTCTCCCCGCTGTTCAGTGGGGAGACTGCTTCTCCCTCTCCTCTCTGCTCATGTTCTCTCTCTTGCTATCTTGTCTCTCTCTCTCTCAAATAAATAAATAAAATCTTAAAAAAAAAAAAAAAGAAGAACTTTCTGGAAACTGCTTAATTTTTAGTAAAACTCTAGCCTGTTAATTCTTTGATGCTCTGTCCTGGGCACAATTCAGGGCTCTCAACCACTTCAGTCCCATTATTATCAAGAGCTGGGACAAAATTTTTTTCCATTCTAAGCTCCAAAGAGCATAGGCTAAAAATGAAATTATATTTAAGTAATTGATATTTTAACTTAAATACTATACCAACTATCAATCTAAGGAAAATAAATGTTTATGTTTTTATGGTCTATAAACAATGTTACTACTTAAAAAAAAAGAGATTTTACTTATTTTACTTATTTGAGAGAGAGGGAGAGCATGAGCATGAGTATGGGGATCCCCTCTGAGCAGGGAGCCCAACGTGGGGCTCTATCCCAGGACCCTGGGATCATGACCTGAGCCAAAAGTAGAAGCTTAACTGACTAAGCCACCCAGGTACCCCCTCAATGCTATTACTTTTTAACTGTCCTAATTGCCCTAATAATATTCTATGGAGAAGTTTAACATTTTACTTCTTAAGAATGAAAAGACATTACATATTTTTATGTATCCACTAAGAAAAAGAAAAGTGCAGGGTACCAGGGTGGCTCAGTCAGTTAAGTGGCTGACTTAATTTCGGCTCAGGTCATGATCCCAGGGTCACAGGATCAAGCCCCACATTGGGTTTGGTGCTCAGAACAAAGTCTGTTTGTCCCTCTCCCTCCTCTTACTTGTGTACTCTCTCTCTCTCACATGAATAAATAAAATCTTAAAAAAAAAAAAAAGGAAAAAGACAAGTGCTTACCACGGCAGACAGCCCAAGCATCTTCATCACATTTCTCACCACTTGTTCTCAATTCAAAAAAATTATATTCTTCAAGGCTTAGAAGACCATTTCCATCCAAATCAATTACTTCAAATATATCTAATAAAGTTGACCTAAAATTACAAAAATAGGAAATTATTTGTCTTCAAGACAACTAGACTAAAATGAAGTAATATCAAGGCATTAAACAATTTTTTAAAACTAAATGTACCCAGATATATTTCTTACTAAGTCTACTTGAGATAAACAAGCTTCTAAAACAACCATAGTATCTCAACACATAGGAGGACCTTAATGAATAGTAATCCCCTCCTTCTCTTCTCCTTTCTCCAATCTACTCTCTTCTTCCTCTTCTACACAATGTTATTATATATATCTAGTGTATGAGAGAGCCACCTAAATATTTGGATTTCATATTTGGCAGTTATCTAAGTTAACAGTGTAACTAGAAGGATCTATTTCCAAGGCAGTGCCTACCTAGTCAGGTAGAAATCTGTAGATGTGTGACTAAAGTTGACTTGCTAAATGCGTGGAACACAGAAATGAAAGGCAATCCCAGATCTGTGAATGGAAAATCATTTTCAAATGCCTAGTGAATGAGTTGAGTTATTGAATTCGAATCTAGGGGTAGGGGTGGTGGCTGGCCAAAGGAAAGGATGGAAGACAGGCTATTGATCTATAACCTGTTTAGATGTTATAGTTCTAGCCTTAATAAACAAAACTTACCTAAATTCTTTTGTAAGAGATAATTCCCCTGTTTCATCTCTATATACAAGTTGAGCCTCTTCAGTTATTGGTTTTATTTCTTTCTTCAGCCTACAGCCAGTTGTGGAAGGAATTAACCAATAAATTCCAGGTCCTAGTTCACCAGTCCACCCAAACACCTTTTCTCAAAAGAATTAAAAAACAACAACCACCATGAATCTTACTGACTTTTGATCTTTCTTCTGAAAGAGAAGTGTAAGAAGTTAATTTATCAATATTCACCAACTCTGTTATGCTTCTGTTAATCTTTTACAGGCTTCAAAATCTTTTTATTGGGGAGCCTGGGTGGTTAGTCGTTAAATGTCTGCCTCCAGCTCAGGTTATGATCGAGCCCCACATCAGGCTCCCTGCTGGGTGGGAAGCCTGCTTCTCCCTCTCCCACTCCCTCTGCTTCTGTTCCCTCTCTCACTGTGTCTCTTTCTTTCAAATAAATAAATAAAATCTTAAAAAAACTTTTTGTTAATGGTAGCCCTGGCACAAGACCATTAGATGTAGTTCATAATATATTTTAAAAACAAATGCCTAACAGTATAGTAGTAAGAAGTTACATAACTTCTCAATCTTCCTCAGTAATCTTCAAAAATGTTTGTGATGCAAATACCTTCAACAGAAAGCAGAGATCTTAGAATAATTTTTCAGTCACAAATCCCTAGTTTGATTCAAAACAAAATATTCGAAACAAAAATATGTGATTTGTAAATTAGATTTCAATAACTGAAATTAAATATATTTCAAGAGTTCACTATTTGTATGAACTAGCCACATTTGTAAGAGTGTAATTATGTAGACAGAAGCACTGGAATTCTACTATCATTTATGTAATATGGACTATACAACAAGATGGTAGAATCCCAGATAAACCTACCTTACACAAAATTCTTTTCCATCACAGTATATTTATGAGTGCCAGGACATTTGTATGGGAAACATTTTATTCTTCTGTTTCATAAAAGAAAGTATAATGGCATCTCTCTATGGACCTTCTAGGTGTGTTCTGGAACCAAACGGCTACTTATAAAACCTAGGGGTTATCTCTGTCAAATATATTAAATCTAAGCATTTTCTCATGGTGTATAATAGCAAGCAAAAATTTGCCCTTCAGCACAGAATCGCCTTAGGGAATTCTACCCAGTATTGTATCCAAAAACTTCCAAAATGCAGATGTATTTTAGATCATCCTGGGGACTCATACACAAAATAAAGTTGCTTATCTGAATTCTGGGTTCAGCCCTATTTCTGCCCTCACAAGTCAGAAGAACCATAATCATTCTAAAGTAACACCATTCTATCTCGATACAAGAGTAATCCAATAAAGCTAGGGTCAGGGTCATTTTGAAGCCTAAAGATTGACCAAATCCCTCCTTGGGAAACCATAATCTTATAAACTGGTCAGATGTAGGCTGATATCCAGGAGTGAGAAGCAGTTCCTGCTGTTTCCTAATACATGTTATCCTGAGAATTTCCCTATCTCCACATATAACCTTGAGCTGCCACTGTGGATGGCAAATGGAAAGTCTTTCAAGGGCACAAAACTTTGCTTAAAGAAAATTGTGAAACTAAAACTAAAGCTAAAAATCTTTTGTAAATATGACACATTACAGAAAAACAGAAGCCGATATAGTAAAAAGGTAAATAGAAACTCATTCAAAGTTTATTACAGGCTTGCTATGTACTAACATTTTTATACATGCAATATCATAAGAAAGTAATTTTATCCAAAACAAAATGGGAAAAGCTACTGTCTTAGACAATGCTTTATCTTGAACTTTACTTCGTAGTCAGTTCTGAAGAAGAGTTTCGTCAAAACATTAGCTTCTGTCATTTTATTTGTTTCTTGCCTGTAACTATTCTTGCCTGTTAGGAAGCCTACAATAAAGACTTTTATACAACATTCCATCAGGGAAATGTTTGTCTGCCGCTGGACCTATATAAAGATTAAATATGATACTGCAGTAAGCCCTTGAATAGTATTATTCCTGTTGTTGTGTAGCCGATGTATTTTGTAGTCCTCATAAAATAAATAGCCACATTTATGTATCTGCTTCACATATTTGGCCTCTGAGTAAATATATAATTAGGAAAGATCAGAACAACCCCACAGGCAACATATAAAACCATTTAAAAGCATTCCTTCGGATCAATCTATTTTTGAACCCTATAATGTAAGTCAAGCCTGAGGATAGGAATCTTGAAGTTTTTCTTTTTTGCAGTAGGATTATAAGAAAGACAAACATCTAAAGCAACTTTTCCAAAGTCTTGAATTGCTTGTATTTAGGGAAAAAATCCACTGGCATCAATCGTTTTCATTGCATATAAAAAAAAATGTTCACATGTGAGTCATCTGGGCATTTAGAGAAGAAGAAAGTGAAGTAAAATGTCATACAACTTATAAGTTATGAAGCTAAGACCACTAATCAATCCTCAGCTCTTAATCTCAGCAAACAAGAAAAAATTCAACAAAATTAATGAGACATATATAATATGCATAGTGCTTAAGTACTGTATATACCCTAACTGGAGGGGAAGATACAAAAATTAAAAACAAATATAGAAAAACTACTATTTTCCCCAAACTTGAGATCATATTATATTTTCAAATTAAACATTAGGAAATAAACATGTATACTTCTCTATTTCGTAGTTCAGTAAAACACATGAGTTGTAGATTTGCTTGACTCTCATTTTCCTTAAGAATATATAAGGCAGTATCAACTGATAACCAAGGGGATGGTTTTCCTAGAAACAAAAAACCCAAACATCTTAAAATAAGCAATTACTACTTACTCTTTCCTATGTAAACAGAAGCTGGTGGTTTCTTTCCCCTTTGGATTTTTTTTTAAAGAAATACATAACCTGTTTTTATATAGAAACACATAACCCATTTTTATATAGAAACATCACAGCATCTATAACAATATACAGTGACCTTGCTAGAAATATTGTCTATACTTACTCTCTAAAAATCAGAACTTTTCTTAAATTTACCAGAAAGCTGAGGTTGCAAGGCCTGAAATCCAAGAAAAAACAAACCCTTCCCAAGAGAGATGAGATTCAAGCACTAGCTTACCTATGGAAAGGCACTGGGGGAAAAGATGTAAGACCCCACCTATGTGGTGGCAAGTCCATAATTTACATCTCCAACTGGAACCTTTTCTTTGAACTTTAGACCCATATAATCAACTGCCTATCTGGCACTTGAACTTCTATGTCTAAAACTGACCTTCTCCAACCCCTTAAAAAAAAGCAACTGTCCATCTATATTCTGTCTCAGTCTCAGGAAATAGTAATTCATCCTTCCAGTTGCCATACTTCCAATCAAGCCAAAAATCTTGAAATCATCTCTTTTTTCTTCTCTTGCATATGATAGCCAATCTTCAGGAAATCCTGTGGTTTAACCTTCAAAATATATCCAGGATATCCACTTCTTATCACTTCTACATTTCTGATTCAAAGCATCAGCAGTACCTTCCTAGAAGTCTGCAATAACATCATAGCTGGACACCTTACATGCACTTGGGTACATTTCAATCTATTTCCAATATAGCAACCTGACTGCTTTTGTTAAAATATGTCAGATTACGTACTGTCTCTACTCAAAATCCTCTCATGGAGTTGAGAGCTGGATTAATGTTGCTCCCACCCTAACAATAAGAAACAGTACATGAATCATAATTTCTTATTCCTTGAACTCTGATGAGTTCAAGGAAAAATCACAATTTTTCCTTGAACTCATCAGAGCTGAGGTCCCAGCGTAACCAAGTAGTATGAAATCCAAGAAAAGTCACACCCTTCCAGGAAGACAGGAGATGCAAGCACTGGCCTATCTGTGGTGCAGCATGGCAGACTAGATGTCAGGCGCCATGTAAGTGGAAAAAGAAAAGAAAGAGCAGAAGAGATATTTGAAGAAATAAAAGTGGAAAATTTTTCTAAAAATAATGAAAGACAGTAAGTAAAAAATGCAAGCATAATAAATACAAACACACTCCACAATAACAGCATCAGTGAGAAAAACAAAAGTACCTAGACACATATTCAAACAGTTGTAAATTAAAGATAAAGAAAAAATCGTGAGGGCAGCCACGGGGAAAATCCTCCTAAGGTTCCTCATTTCTCTCAGAAGCCCAAGTCTTTATCATAGCAAAAGCAAACCAACAAACAAAATCATTTCTACCCCATTTTGTCCTGGTTCCTCCCTGTCTTCATCTCCTGCTTTATTCCTTCATTCTCCTAGCTCATTCTAGCCATTCTAGTGACCTTGCTATTCTTTTAACACCAGTCACACTCTCACCTCAGAGCATCTGACAGAGTATTCCCTCTATGTGGAACTACCACTCTTCACTCATCCCTTCCACCAGCCTTATATCCAGAAAGCTTACTCCCTTGCCTTCTGTGGAAGACAGCAGAAATGGCTGCCCTCTCTATATTCACAGTACATTACAGTGCAACTTTGCAGCTCCTCCAAGAGAAATGTCTAGTTCTCTATGTTATAAATCTGGACTTGCTTGTAACCTGCTGTGAAAACAAAATGTAGCAAAAGTCTCAGGAAGCCCTAAGTGCTTCTGCTTTTTCTTTGAGTTCCCAGTTACATGAAGAGAACAAGTCCAGGCTAACTCACTAGAAGGTAAGAGATTAAATGGGACAGAGTCGAGTTGTCCCAGCTGAGACCGCACAAAGAGACCAGCCAAGACCAGTAAAGCCAGCAATGACCTAACCTGCAGCTGATCACAGATGCATGAGTGAGTCCTACAGAGAAAAACAAAGCACAGCTCAAAACAAAATAACTATTTAGCAAACCTGCTTACTAGTGAATAACTATTTAATTGTTTTAAGCCACTGAGTTTTGGGGTAATTTGTTATATAGCAGTTGATAATTGTTACACCTCTTTCAAAGTCTTTGCTCAAAGGCCAACTTCTTAATGAAGTATACACTAATCACTCCATTTCAATGGCAACTCATATTCCCTCAGGTTTCACAATGCCTTATGCCTCTCTATTTTTCCCATAGGACTTGTCACTTTCTAATATGCCCTATCATTTACTATTTATTATGTTTATTATTTATTATTAGTTCCCCCACTAGAATGTAAGTTCATAAGAGCAAGAATTTTTGTCTTTTTTGTACTCTGTTGTTGTACATGTACTCTCATGTATCCTAAACACCTAAAATGATATTTGATATATAAGGCCCTCAATTGATAACTGATAAATTATTGAATAAAGGAGCTCCTTCATAAGAATATGGAGAATTAACATCTGCATTGAATATGCAGGCCTATCTTGATACTTTTATCTAAAAAGGTGATTATTGTAATTGTCACTTAAAAGCATCAACCACCAAATGTTTTAAGTATCTCATAAGATATACAGTAAAAACTTTTATAATCTCTACCTTAGGAAGAAAAAAGAACAGAGTGGGGAAGATTCATCTAGTTATAAAGTAAACATTTTCTTATTATGTAAACATAATAAAAGAAAAATAAAAATTGATACTTAGAATAATCAACATTAAAAGGATATCTAGGGAAAGTACCCTTATAGACATTTTCACTAATTAAAAATACAATAACCATTTCAGACACTAGGAGATTAACTTGTACCTAGCATTTATATACAAAAAAACAATATTACCATGAATGCAAAGATTATTAATAAAGGTTGTTTGCAGTTCATATTGGCACAAATTATGTTCCTATAAAACTTCTCTTAAACATATTAATTCTATAAAATTCTATATTCCATTCTATAAATGGAAAAGCTAAAAATTAATTAGTAAATAAAGTTAATTCTATGTCATAAGGAAATCAGTGTACACTTTGTTCTGCTTTTAAATGAATTAAAATATAACATGCTTTAAACATAACAAAAAACAACTTAAATACTTTGCAAAATATGATAACACAGTCCAAATATAAACTAATTCTTTCTTGAAGTATATATAATTATATTTCTTAGGTAGATTATTTTCTTTACTAAGGCTACCAAATATCTACATAAACATTTTCAAAGAGGGTATAAATTGAGATTTTAAAAATACATGAAAAACTTAAAACTTGCCTTCAACTTGACTCAGGTTTAATGGTTTAATTGTTAGATAAACCATGGATCTCTGAGCTATTTGCATCCTATATTGATGACTAATGATTTCACCATCTTCTTCTAAGAAAAAGCAACCTTTTGATTGTACACATTGCCACTCCTGAAATGAAGGAAAAAAATTCTTTTCAAATACTTAGTAAATGTTTCTAGCATGCAGAATAATAAAGAAAAACTGAGGAGGATATAAAAGAAATGTCAAATATAGCACTGATCTCCAAGAATCTGCGATATCATTAAGAGGTAAAACAAACAAACAGAAAACCAATCTAACATAATCCAATTATAATTGACAATAGTACACGGTTAGAACAAGAAAATAATCACATGTGCAAAATAATAACTCTAGTTCCTAAAATAATGCCTGGCACATTGTAGGTATTCAATAGTGCCTGACTGATGGGGGGCGGTGCTTGGGCATCGATGTAAATGGTGAGGGCAATCTATGAACCATATCTTGAAGGATTAGCAGAGTTTATGAAAAGCTAGGAAAAGACATCACGGAAAAAAGAAGTAAGAAAGATGAAGTTCATGAGAGTGAGGGAAGTACTGAAACAGCGTAATAAATAAAAATGGTGCAACAGGGGCACCTAGGTGGCTCAGCTGGTTGAGTGTCCCTACAGGTCTTGGTTTTGGCTCAGGTCATGATCTCATGGGTTACGGGATCAAGGACCCTCCCCACTTCCCATAATGAGTCCGGCTCTGCGCTCCACAGGGTATCTGCTTGAGGATTCTTTCCCTCTGCCCCTCCCACCACTCATGTGCTCTCTCACTCGCTCTCTCTCTCAAATAAATAAATAAATCTTTTAAAAAATGCTGCCATGATAATTAGGGCAGGATTGGTGCTTGGAACATGGTAAAAATGATTAAGGACCACTAAAACTGATGTTGAAAGGAAAAGTGATGACTTTGTATTTAAAAGTTAAAGTATATGACAACCAAAATTACCTGTACAAGTCCAGGTAACCAAAACAATACTGAATAAGTTTTACAGGTATAACAAAATGCTCATAAATATCAATTTTGAGAAAATGTTCTTTGTGATCATTTCTGCTATTCTGGTTAGCCAAATCCCTTCTGGTTGAAATCAAAAGCTCCAGGAGCTCTCAACTAGAATTAAATAAAACTCGAAGATGACGCCATATGCAAAAAGTAAAAAATTCTCCATTGAAGATATGAGAAATTGTGTCATTGCCATAAATGTGTACAAAAATACCCTTCAATTTATCATTATAGGCTTGTCTACCTATAATGTAAAACATATTTACAAGGTTTTGAAATGACTTTATAAAAAAGGATTTGAAAATTATCTGGAAGGATATTTAAATAATAAGCCCAAGACTTTAATCATATTAAGAAAGCTACTGAAACCATATGCATTAGCTATATACAATATATAAAAAACACTAGTAATTGATTATAGAATTACCTACTATGGCACTAAAAAGGGGAGAACAAAGATAAATTACATTGAGCTGAAGGCAGACGCTTAAAGACTGAGCCACCCAAGTACCCCACACCCACTTTTTTTTTAAATGAATTTTTAAATTTTTTAATAAACATATAATGTATTTTTATCCCCAGGGATACGGGTCTGTGAATCGCCAGGTTTACACATTTCACAGCACTCACCATAGCATATACCCTCCCCAATGTCCATAACCACACCACCCTCTCCCGACCCCACTCCCCCCAGCAACCCTCAGTTTGTTTTGTGAGGTTAAGAGTCTCTTATGGTTTGTCTCCCTCCTGATCCCATCTTGTTTCATTTATTCTTACCCCCCAAACCCCCCACGTTGCATCTCCGCTTCCTCCTATCAGGGAGATCACATGATAGTTGTCTTTTTCTGATTGACATATTTTGCTAAGCATAATACCCTCTAGTTCCATCCACGTCATCGCAAATGGCAAGATTTCATTTCTTTTGATGGCTGCATAGTATTCCATTGATACCACATCTTCTTTATCCATTCATCTGTTGATGGACATCAAGGTTCTTTCCAGTTTGGCTATTGTGGACATTGCTGCTATAAACATTCGGGAGCACGTGTCCCTTCGGATCATTATGTTTGTATCTTTAGGGTAAATACCCAGTAGTGCAACTGCTGGGTTATAGGGTAGCTCTATTTTCAGCTTTTTGAAGAATCTCCATGCTATTTTCCAGAGTGGTTGCACCAGCTTGCATTCCCACCAACAGTGTAGGAGGGTTCCCCTTTCTCCGCATCCTCGCCAGCATCTGTCATTTCCTGACTTGTTAATTTGAGCCATTCTGACTGGTGTGAGGTGGTATCTCATTGTGGTTTTGATTTGTACCTCCCTGATGCCGAGTGACGTGGAGCATTTTTTCATGTGTCTGTTGGCCATCTGGATGTCTTCTTTGCAGAAATGTCTGTTCATGTCTTCTGCCCATTTCTTGATTGGATTATTTGTTTTTTGGGTGTTGAGTTGGATAAGTTCTCTATAGATTTTGGATACTAGCCCTTTATCTGATATGTCATTTGTGAATATCTTCTCCCATTCTCTCAGTTGTCTTTTGGTTTTGTTGACTATATTATTTCTTGTGCAAAAGCTTTTGATCTTGATGAAGTCCAAATAGATCATTTTTGCCCTTGCTTCCCTTGCCTTTGGCAATGTTTCTAGGAAGAAGTTGCTGTGGCTGAGGTCAAAGAGGTTGCTGCCTGTGTTTTTCTCAAGAATTTTGATGGATTCCTGTATCACATTGAGGTCTTTCATCCATTTTGAGTCTATTTTTGTGTGTGGTGTAAGGAAATGGTCCAGTTTCATTTTTCTGCATGTGGCTGTCCAATTTTCCCAACAGCATTTGTTGAAGAGACTGTCTTTTTTCCATTGGACATTACTTCCTGCTTTGTCGAAGATTAGTTGACCATAGAGTTGAGGGTCTATTTCTGGGCTCTCTAGTCTATGTGTCTGTTTTTGTGCCAGTACCATACTGTCTCGATGATGACAGCTTTGTAATAGAGCTTGAAGTCTGGAATTGTGATGCCACCAACTTTGGCTTTCTTTTTCAATATTCCTTTGGCTATTCAAGGTCTTTTCTGGTTCTATATAAATTTTAGGATTATTTGTTCCATTTCTTTGAAAAAAATGGATGGGATTTTGATAGGGATTGCATTAAATGTGTAGATTGGTTTAGGTAGTATAGACATTTTCACAATATTTGTTCTTCCAATCCATGAGCATGGAACATTTTTCCATTTCTTTGTGTCTTCCTCAATTTCTTTCATGAGTACTTTATAGTTTTCTGAGTATAGATTCTTTGCCTCTTTGGTTAGGTTTATTCCTAGGTATCTTATGGTTTGGGGTGCAATTGTAAATGGGATTGACTCCTTAATTTCTCTTTCTTCTGTCTTGCTGTTGCTGTATAGAAATGCAACTGATTTCTGTGCATTGATTTTATATCCTGACACTTTACTGAATTCCTGTACAAGTTCTAGCAGTTTTGGAGCCCACACCCACTTTTTTAAAGGCCAAATAATCCTAACATGTATTTATATATCATTTTTCTATTATATAAATGATAATTATTTCCATAATTTATATTTTCATATTTTATGTTATTAATATGTATATTCATAGCACCAAAATACATATAAAATTGGAAGTTTAGAAATAGGGGGAAAATCTGCATAATTCTATCATCCTAGTTTGATTCTATGTAATCCTTCCTAAGATTGGCCTTACATAAAAACTTACTTTTTATATTCTAATTAACATTATTTTATTGTTATTATTATTATTATTTAATATTAATCCAAAATATTTACTACTGAAAAATAAGAACAAAGTTAGAGAACTTACATGTCCCAATTTAAAAATTCACTTCAAAGCTACATAATCAAAGCAGTGTGATAGTGGCATAAAGACAAATATATAGACCAATGGAATACATAGATAGCCCAGAAATAAACTCTTACATGCATGATCAGTAGTTTTCAACAAAGATTCTAAGACCAGAGGCACCTGGGTAGCTCAGTTGGTTAAGCCCCCGACTCTTGGTTTTGGCTCAGGTCATGGTCAGGCTCCACGCTTTGCTCTTAGTCTGCTTGTCCCACTCCCTTACCCTTTACCTCTCCCTCACTTGCCTGCTTGCTCTGCCTCGAAAATAAAATCTTTCTCTTTAAGATTTTGTTTATTTTTTTTGTCAGAAAGAGAGAGAGAGAGCACAAGTAGACAGAGTGGCAGGCAGAAGTAGAGAGAGAGAAGCAAGCTCCCCGCTGAGCAAGAAGCCCCACACGGGACTTGATCCTAGGACTCTGGGATCATGGCCTGAGCCGAAGGCAGTGGCTTAACCAACTGAGCCACCTAGGCGTCCCAAATAAATAAAATCTTAAGGAAAAAAAAAAAAAAAGATGTTCAGACCATTCAATGGGAGTAAGGACAATCTGGCCAACAAATGAAGCTGGGAAACCTGGATATCCAAGTGCAAAATAATTAATTTTGAATTCCTTACACCATTAACAAAAATTAACACAAAATGGATCAAAGACCTAAATATAAGTACTAAAACTATAAAATTCTAAGAAGAAAACAGTAGAAAAGCTTCATGGCATTGGATTTGGCAACTCTTGGATATGACACCAAAACAATGTGCTGTGACTATAGAAAGGGCAGACATTTTTGCTGCACAGAAGGCAAGGGAGTAAGCTTTGTGGATGTAGGGCTGGTGGAAGGGATGGGTGAAGAATGCTATATTACTTTTTTTTTAATGGATTTTTTTTTTCCAATTTAAATCATATGGGATTTTTAAAAATTTTATTTTATTTTTTTAGTGTTCCAAGAGCTTACTTAGTACTATAATCTGTGATAATTATCCACTTATGTAAACTGGGATCATGTGACCAATCTTTTTATGAGCTAAAGGAATGGTGGGTAGCAAAGCATTCCACATAGAGGGAATACTCTATCAGAAGCTCTGAGGTAAGAGTGTGCCTGGTGTTAGAAGAACAGCAATGTGACTAGAATGGCTAGTATGAACTAGGAGAATGAAGGAAATGAAGTAGGAGATGAAGACAGGGAGGAACCAGGACAAAATTGGGTAGAGCAAGGGTTCCTGGGGTGCTGATAATATTCTATTTTTTAACTTACATAGTGGTTACATTGATTCCCTTAAGTCCATATTTAATTTCAATATGAAAATTGAGTACCTACACTTAAAATCTATTCATATTTCAGTATAGAAATGTGCCATCTATAAGGCACTAATTTTTAAACAAAAGATATATTATGTGTATTAAAAACAGAGCTTGAAGAAAATGTATCAACACAGTGAAAAAGCAGCCCACAGAATGAGAGAAAATATCTGCAATCACACACCTGAAAATGGATTAATATCCAGAATATATTAAAAACTCTTATAACACAACAACAAAACCCCAAAAAACTTGATTAAAAAATGGTCCTAAGACTTGAATACACATTTCTCTGAAGAAGATAACAGATGGCTAATAAGCACATGAAAAGATGCTCAACATATCATTAGGGAAATGCAAATCAGAACCACAATGAGCTACCACTTCATACCAAATAGGATAGCTATTAAAAAAAAAAAAAGAAAGAAAGAAAAGAAAGAAACCCAAACCAGAAAATAAGAAGTGCTGATAAAGATGTGGAGAAATTGGAAATCTTGTTCGTTGCTGGTAGGAATGTAAAATATGAAGCCATTGTGGAAAAGACTGTCAGTTCCCCCAAAAATTAAACATGAAATTACTACATGACCCAGCAATTCCATTTGTGGATGTGTATCAAACAGATTATTTGTACAACCGTCTTCATAGCAGCATTATTCACAAGAGCTGAATGGTGAAGAGAATCCAAATGTCTACTGATGAATGAATGGATAAACAAAATGTGGAATACACATACAATGGAATATTTTTGTGCCTTAAAAGGGAAGAAAATTCTAACATATGCTGCACATGGATAAACCATGAAGACATTATGCTATGTGAAGTAAGCCAGACACAAAGGGACAAATATTGTATGATTCTAATTATATGAGGTATCCAGATTAGTTAAATTCAGAGACAGAAAGTAGAACAGTATTTGCCAAGAGTGGAAAGAGGAGGAAATGGGGAGTTATTGTTTTATAGGTAAAGAGATTCAGCTGGGGATGATGAAAAAGTTCTAGATATGGATAGTAGTGACGGTTGCATAACAATGTGAATGTACTTACTGCACAGAATCATACATTTAAAAATGGTTAAAATGGTAAATTTTATGTTTTTTTTTTTAAAGATTTTATTTATTTATTTGACAGACAGAGATCACAAGTACGCAGAGAGCAGGCAGAGAGAGAGAGAGGGGGAAGCAGGCTCCCTGCTGAGCAGAGAGCCCGATGTGGGGCTCGATCTCAGGACCCTGGGATCATGACCTGAGCCAAAGGCAGAGGCTTTAACCCACTGAGCCACCCAGGCGCCCGGTAAATTTTATGTTATGTATATTTTGCCATAATGAGAAAAAACATTTTGCTAAGTAATAGTTTTTTTAAATTTGACTGGTTCTATAATTAATCCATTGAATTGGAGTATCATTACTTATTTCTAAAATGTTGGATATCGAGGTCATTTCTAATTTCTCATCAGTATAAATAATAATAAAATGAAGGCTATTTGTCTAAATGCTTTTCCTTTCATGAATAATATCCTTCAAAAGAACTCCTAGGCCAAAAGTATGCACACTTTTAAGGCTAATGACATGTGTTACTATATTGCTTTGTAAAACAGTGATCCAATTTTACAATACCACCAACAATGTATAGTGTAATAATTCTGCCACTACCATAACTTGGTCAGTAGTGTTATCATTAAAAACCAACTGGATGGTGGGGGGCACCTGGGTATCTCAGTCAGTTAGCATTTGACTCCTGTTTTGGGCTTAGGTCATGATCTCAGGGGTCCTGGGATGGAGCATGGCATCGGGCTGCATGCTCAGTGGGGAGTCTGCAGGAGATTCTCTCTCCTTCTCCTTCTATACCTCTCTCAGGTCATGCTGTATCTCAAAATAATAAATAAATAAATAAATAATCTTGAAAAAAAAACAACAACAACTGGGTGATGGTGGGGAATGATTTCTTAAGCAAGGTGTGGGTCCATAAAATATTCATTATAGTATTCCACATATTTTTGTATACGGTATTATATCAATTTTGTGTCAATTTATATTTATGCAATAAAATGATATAATAAAGTGGTATTGTACCAACTTTTGCATTAATTTGAATTTCTCTGATTACTAGCAAGATTGGACTTTTCCTGATGTGCTTATTATTTTTGTCTCCTTTTGTATCAGCTGCCTATTCACCCTCTATTTTCATAGGTCTATTACAGACTTGATATTTTTGTTACATATTTTAATAAATTATTTTGACTGTTTAGATGTTGACTGCCCTTTGTAAGCTTTGATGTATGTATTTTCTCTTTCATTTTATTTTAATTTTGGTTACTTTTCAACTTATGTAAGTTTTCCATTTTTATACTCATCTTTTCTTTGGAGATTTCTTCTTTTTTTTTTTTAAGATTTTATTTATTTATTTGACAGAGAGAGATCACAAGTAGAGAGGCAGGCAGAGAGAGAGGGGGAAGCAGGTTCCCTGCTGAGCAGAGAGAACCCGATGCGGGGCTCGATCCCAGGACCCTGAGACCATGACCTGAGCCGAAGGCAGAGGCTTTAACCCACTGAGCCACCCAGGCGCCCCTGGAGATTTCTTCTTAAACTGAATTTTAAGAAATTACCATTACTGCTGAACTGTTACTCAAGCTTCCAATCAGTCAATAATCACAAGCACTGCTACACCTTTGGGGTATAAAAGATATGTGTATTTTTAATTCTGAAAAATTAAAATGTGACCTTAAATTATTGGAATTCATCTTTGTAAGTATATTGCCCATGACAGAAATGAGTCATTATATATGATATTTCAACAACATCCCTATGAGGTAGTAAGGGGTAGATATAAATTAGTCATTTTAATAAACAGAGAAATCAAGGTACCCAGAGGTTATACAGAATCTGAATTTTACAAGGAGTTTGTAGAAATATTAGGTCTACAGCCTAAGAATTTTGGATCAATGCTTCTACCATTAGATCATATTTCCAAAACAAAATATACTCTGGGTACTAAATTCAAAATTTTTTATAACTCAATGAGGCTCAAACAGGGGCTTGAGCCAAAAGTTCAAGTTCAACTATTAATGGTGATAAGAGTATATACAGATTTTCATTTAGCCTCCCTGTAAATCCCTTGGATGGGAATATATCAAGGACTAACAACAGATGCTGACATTACTTCAAAGCCAATTGGGCAAGGTATAATTAACATGACCCTGGAAGATGACAATTGTTACATAGAAGAAAGGAAAGATATACTCACACAGTATTTAGAAAATTACCATTTGAGACAGTTTGAATTAAGATTCTGACATCAAATAGAAAACATGTTTTCCTTTCAAATCAATTTTGACTATAGCATTATCAAATGGAATTTCATCTAAAATATTTTACGAATATGTTTATAGTCACCCATATGGAATGGTAAGGGATACTAGTTTAGAATTATAAAATATTTAAGGTAGAAGTATAAAAAGCAATCCAGTCCAGACTTCTCTTTGATTGAGGAAAGTCTGAAAAAATAAAGAAATGTATTTGTCACAATTCTCCTTGATTGCAGAACCAGAGATGGACTTAGGTAGGTCTCCTTGCTCTCTCTCCAAACTACCAGCTATATTCAAAATTCTGCTCTTTTCCTCATTTAAATATCTGCCATGATTTTTTCAAAATCTGGTATTTAAAGAAAGTTCATGTTGAAAAGAAAAAGCTCTTGTTACAAAATTACTAATAAAGTATGAGAAAGCATTATTATTTGGAATTACCCATATATTACAGTGTTAAGATAAAATTAGGGGCACCTGGGTGGCTCAGTTGGTTAAGCATCTGCCTTTGGCTCAGGTCATGATCCCCAGGGTCCTGGCATCAAGCCCTGCATGGGGCTCCCTAATCATCGGAGAGTCTGCTTTTCCCTTTACTCCTCCCTCTCCCCCTGCTCATGCTCTCCCTCTCTATCTCTCTCTCCCTTTCTCGCTCTCTCCCTCAAATAAATAAATAAATAAAATACTTTTTTAAAAAGGATAAACAATTATTTGGGTTCCTTATTGAAAAATGCAGATTTTGGGCACCTGGGTGGCTCAGTAGTTAAGCATCTGCCTTCGACTCAGGTCATGATCCCAGGGTCCTGGGATGGAGTCCCGTCAGGCTCCCTGCTCAGTGGGGAGCCTGCTTCTCCCTCTACCCTACCCCCTGCTCATAATCTCTCTCTCTCTCTCAAATATATCAATAAAATCTTAAAAAGAAATGCAGATTTTAGTGGCTGGAAAATTTATATTTAATCACGGGTGTTGCAGCCTCCTCCTCCATAGTTCATAAAGTATTTAAACAAACTAAAAATAGAGATGTACCTCAGAGATATTGCTGGTTTGGTTCCAGGCCACCACAATAAATGAGTATCACAATAAAGCAAGTCAAACAAATTTTTTGGTTTCCCAGTGCATAGAAAAGTTAGTTATGTTTACACTATACTATCGTTTATTAAGTGTGCAATTTTAGACATAATTAGCATTATGTCTAAAAAACAATGTACACACCTTAATTATAAGATACTTTATTGCTAAGAAATACTAACCATCATTTAAACTTTCAGCAAGTCATAATCACGGATCACAGATAACTATAACAAATATAATAATAATGAAAAGTTTAAAATACTAGAATTACGAAAATGTGACATAGAGACACAGTGAGCAAATGCTGTTGAAAAAATGGCACCAATAGACTTGCTTGATATAGGGTTGCCACAAACCTTCAATTAAAAAAAAATGCAGGGGTAGCCTGACTGGCTCAGAGGAGTGTGTAACTCTAAATCTTCGGGTCGTGAATTTGAGTCCCATGTTCGATATAAAGATTACTTAAATGAATGAATAAAAACTTAAAAAGAATGTACTATCTGTGAGGCACAATAAAGTGAATCACAATAAAATGAGGTATGCCCATATTGCACTTTGCCTGGTAAGCTGGTAGTGACCATAGCATGTGACATTTGAGAAACTCAAAGATGGAAGAATTTTTCCATGTGCTTATTGTACTTCCTGGGGGCAGTGCCAAGGGCCGATAGGAGATGCCTTTAGCTGGGGAGTGAGTTAAGCATTATCATTGGAGGTCTTTCCTAAATTCCAGTTTTAGAAAAAGTATAGGAAAGGAATTTATAGGTTTCCTTGGAAAGATAGCCAACCTAGATACTACAATACATGGTTAATAAGGCTGGAAAATGATGGAACAATAGCTATTACAAATAGACAAATGCCACATTATTTATATCAAACAAACTTCAATGTAACAGTCAGATTATTTTTAATACTAAATAATGACATTAGTAAGGAGAATTTGTAGCTCTCCTGCTTAAAAGGAAGCATTCAAATTCAAATTCTTAAGATCTGCCAGAGTTATTTTTTAAAAAGTGCTTATTTAACCTAAATTTCTTTTTTAGACTTCCAGGGGCACCTGAGTGGCTCAGTGGGTTAAGCCTCTGCCTTTGGCTCAGGTCATGATCTCAGGGTCCTGGGATCAAGCCCCGCATCGGGCTCTCTGCTTGGCAGGGAGCCTGCTTCCCCCTCTCTCTCTGCCTGCCTCTCTGCCTACTTGTGATCTCTGCCTGTCAAACAAATAAATAAAATCTTAAAAAATAAACAAACAAAAAAACCAAATAGACTTCCAATCACACAAAGCTTTTCCTCTAGAACCTAGACGAAAATGTTATGAATTAAAAGAAAAAAGTGGGACGCCTGGGTGGCTCAGTTGGTTGGACGACTGCTTTCAGCTCAGGTCATGATCTCGGAGTCCCCGGATCGAGTCCCACATCGGGCTCCCAGCTCCACGGGGAGTCTGCTTCTCCCTCTGACCTTCTCCTAGCTCATGCTCTCTCTCACTGCCTCTCTTTCAAATAAATAAATAAAATCTTAAAAAAAAAAAAAAAGAAAAAAGAAAAAAGTATGGATAAAGTGGCTGGCTCATTCAAATAAATCAATTTGAGAGGATTACAGATTAAGTTGACAGTTTGAGTATTATAAGAAAAATGGAAGGAGGCTGAGTTTTTAGAAAAAGTTTTAGAATAACAGTGTAAGAAATTCTGGTGATAGAGTTTTTAACAGAAATAAAATAGTAGAAATAAATAGCAGAAATAAAATAGTAGCTTGTAATTCTTACACAGGGCATAAGGTGGTGCTATATTCTATCAATTCAGGTAAATTCAAATAAAAGGAAAAAGAACTGAATTTATTTGTCATATACAAATTTTACTTATTTTCATTCACAATGTATAAGGAAATGCTGAAAAGAAGCACAAATTAAAAATGGTTAACTTGAAAATTCTACTTATCAAAAGACTTAAATGTATCAGTAAAGTGATATTTTTCTTGGAACACTATAGAGAATATAATTTGTTTTGACATATAATTCTATATTATTATTAAAATTTTAGGTGAGGTAGAATTATTAAGCAGTAGATCTAGCATAGACTTAGATTGCTATCTAACTGACAAGCTGAATCAATCATCATTTTGAAAATATGAGGAATTTAATTATTTGGAGCCTTCATAAAAATTTAGACAACCACCTCTACTTTAAAATGTTTGTATTTGAATTGTTATATAGACATATATAAAACAAATGTTATATAACATATCATACCCAATATATGCATATGTTATATAACATATGGGTTTTATACAATACACATATTTAAAACACATTCTAGGAGTCTGGATGTAGGAAGTATTGCATCTCTAGAGTTTACAACTCATGGTTTGGGCTTTCTCTAATTCTAGTCAAGTCTGGCAATCAAAGCTATTCCTTTCTCAAAGAAAAATTCCTAACATTCCTTGCATATTACAAAACCTAAGTGAGCAGGATTCAGGATTAAATACAAAATAGTGATAAAGTACCTACACGTGATCTATTGAAAGGGTCTTATTTTGCTCCTGTAATTCATGTCCTTTACCAATTGTATGAATTTGTAGTTTATCGTATGATTCATGGAAACCCCATTTCAACAATTTTCTAACTTCTGAAAAGACCTTCCTCTGTCCCAATTCCATATTCCTCCACTACACATGAAACTGATGTACCCAGTGCACCGGGGTGTCTCAGTGATTGTGTCTGCCTTTGCCTGGGGTCATGATCCCAGGGTCTTGGGACTGAGCCCTGCATCGGGCTCCCTGCTCCATGGGAAGCCTGCTTCTCCCTCTCCCACTCCCCCTGCTTATGTTCCCTCTATCAATGTGTCTCTCTCTGTCAAATAAATAAATAAAATCTTTTTTAAAAAGAAAGAAATTAAGGTACCCAAACTTGTTTAAATAGATTTTAAGTATTTGAAGACAAAATTAATTTAACAGTTTTTCTAATAACTTAATCTATCGATCTTAATTAAAATAAATCACACTTATGCTAAGCAAAATAAGTCAATCCGAGAAAGACAATTATAGGATTTCACTCGTGTTGAATTTAAGAAACAAAACAGAGAAGCATAGGGGAAGGAAGGGAAAAATAAAACAAGATGAAATCAGAGAGGGAGACAAAGCTTAACAGACTCTTAATCATAGGAAACAAACTAAGGATTGCTGGGGCACAGGCAGGGGCAGGGGGAGGGGTAAGTGGATGACAGACATTAAGGAGGGCATGGGATGTAATGAGAACTAGGTGTTATGTAAGACTGATGAATCACTGAACTCTACCTCTGAAGCTAATAATACACTATATGTTAGCTGAATTTAAATTAAAAAATAAATTTTAAAAAATTTTAACTAAAAAAATAAATCACACAGTAACTATATTTATCATGAGTACTTCTCAGAAAATACTTATAAAATTCAAGAAATTTACTTTAAAATTTCAAAGTAAAATGCAAACAACTGAATCCTGCTAAATAGTAGAATCTTTAAAATTCACAGATTAAAAGAAAGTCATTTCAGCTCATCTAAGAAATATCAGATAGTAAACAATAGTGGGAAGTATCAACAACAGAAATAGGATATAAAAAGTCAGGTAAGGGGCATGTGGGTAGCTCAGTCGGTTAAGCGTCTGCTTTAGGCTCAGGGAGTGATCCCAGGATCCTGGGATCGAGCCCCACATTGGGTTCCCTGCTTAGTGGGGAGCCTGCTTTCCCTCTCCCATTACTCCTGCCTGTGCTCTCTGTCAAATAAACACATAAAATCTTAAAAAAAAAAAAATTAAAAGCTGGGTAAATAATATGAAGACTATGAAGTATTTCCAAAACACATTAAATCTTACATGAAAGCCACAGAATTTAGAACTTGACAGTATGCCATTTTCTTCTTCTTCTTTTTTTTTTTTTTTAAGATTTTATTTATTTATTTGAGAGAGAGAGCACAAATCAGGGCCAGAGACAGAGGGAGCGGGAGAAGCAGAATCCCCGATGAGTAGGGAGCCTGACTCAGCACTTGATCCCAGCACCCTGAGATCATGACTTGAGCTAAAGACAGACGCTTAACCGACTGAGACACCTAGGTGCCCCTGCCATCTGCTTTTAATCATTAATTTTTCTAGTATCTTTTATTTAATTCCTCCTTGTCATCAGCACCATTCTCTTCTCTTGATGTCTTAGATGCAAAATATAAGTTGTCTTTTGTTACACAATCACTATGGCCTATAGACTAACTATGGTGTTATCTGTTAGATCTGTTCCTTCCTTATTTTTTTCAGGTACTAACCTAGGCCTACTTGTTGTCACTCTATATCTGGATATCTCTCTCAGCCTTTCAGATAGTCTCCCTAAATTGAGGTTTCCATACATAACTTACAACAGTAACATAAGTTCTTTTTCTTTCTTTCTTTTTTTAAAGATTTAATTTACTTATTTGAGAGAGAGAGAGTGAGTGGGAAAGAGTGCTCAATGAGCAGGGACAGAGGGAAAGGGAGAAGCAGACTCTCCTCCTAAGCAGAGACCCTGACCTTGGGCTTGATCCCAGGACCCCAGATCATGACCTGAGTCAAAGGCAGACGGTTAACCTACTGAGCCACCCAGGTGCTCCAGCACCTTGAGTTCTTAAACTATACTTTTATCATGTCATTACCATATAAATACCTACAGTCATATCTTAGTTCTATAATATTAGTAACAGTATTATCTAAGTGATTACTATGTTCCTGGCACCATGCTAAATGCTTAATACATGTGAGATTATTTAAATCTTTCAAAAATACACTAAATATAATTATTCTCAATTTATAGATAAGGAAACTGAGACTCAGAAGAGCTGCTGACTAACTTAACAAGTGACAAAGCTAAAATTCAAGCATAGGCCTGTCTCTATTCAAAGCCCTTAATCAGTATCTAAACCAGTGCTTGGCCCAGAGTTATCACTCAATAAATATTTGTTAAATAAATGAGTGAATAAATGAAATACTATGCTGTACTACCATGGTATAATATTAATAGTAAGTAAATTTTAAATTTTTTAATATAATACCCATATTTTACACTAAGCAAAATAGCTGGTATATATTACCTTCTTAAGGAATATTTTTTGAGTTGAGCTACATTAAGAAATTATTAGTTAAAACAAAAAGAAATTATATTGGTAAGAGCCCCATTAACAGGAGCATGACACTGAGAAAAAGTCTTATTATGGTTTTAATATAATCCATATTAATATTTCTCCATATTGGTTAAAATTATTTATAGTTTTGAATTAGGTAAACCACAATCACTTAACTAAGTTAATTTTATGAGCATTTAATTTAGTTAAAAATACAGGAAGCTTCCATTGGTGGAAAATAATATTGCTGGAGCACTAAATATTGTGTGTGAACATGTTGGACATGCACACCAAATTGCTTAGGGTGTAGAGATTCCTAAACAGTCTGGACAAAATTCCTTGGAGATAATGTTTTAAAATTTTAATATAGAACAAATGTCACTCTCTAGCAATTTAAAGATATAAGGGACTTCAGAGTTCAATAACAAATACAGAGTTGTTATTTGAAACAAAAATGTAGCCCTTGAGAACAATCAGTTCAGTTTTCTAACAGCAGTTATAGTATGTGGTCATAACCATTTTTCCCCCTTTTACAGAGGTCTCTAGGTACACATTTTTAATGTATCCTAGCAGTTTCCAGTTAATGTTTTATATTTCTGTAGCTATTATTTTCTGTTGAAAGAAAACTAGTAAAGGTTGAGTCTAAAAAGGGAAAACAAAGAAAGAAGATCAATATTAACACTCGACAAATATTGACTTAGCACAGTGACTTTGTTGTCTTTCTCTCACAGGAATTGATATTGAATGAATGATTTATTTATAAGAAATATCTATGGAAAATATTTGTTAAGCAAAATTTAAAAATTGCTTGGCAAAGTAGATATATATAGTTTTATAAATATATATATAGCTATATATATGTAAGTTATATATATATAGCTTAATATACTTTGCTTGGCAAAGTATATATAACTAATCAATTCTTCAAAAACTTGAAAAGTCATCTCTTTCAAACTAAATACCTTTTAATAATATTCTTATTCATAATTTTTACTTTAAAATTACTAAAACTGGCCTATAGGTAGAAATGCTGTAATCCACAGAAAAATCTCAGAAAATTACTTCACAAACTTTACTAGTTCTTTGTAGACATCAAATAGTTATATATATACTTAATGTCAATTTTTTTTTTCAGAAAAATTCTTACCTATTAATTTAAGATACTATACCTTTGGGGCACCTGGGTGGCTTAGTTGGCTGGGTGACTTCGGCTCAGGTCATGAGCTCAGTGTCCTGGGATCCAACCCCACGTCATAGGGTTCCCTGCTCAGCAGGCAGTCTGTTGTCCCTCTGCCCCTGTCCCCCACTCATGCTCTCTCTCAAATAAATAAATAAAATCTTAAAAAGTAAATAAATAATATAAAATATAATACCTTTATTGAGTTTGGCTCAGTTAACTTTGAATTTCGGTTACTATTAACACCCATGATAATTGTGAAGGAAACAGATGTTTTGAACTTTCTAGTTGTTGCCATTAAAGAACTCCTGGTATCACCTGTAACAAGTAATAGTCTCACATCATGAAAAGTTATCAATACTAAGTCTATTTCTAAATACAGTGTAGTATAAAAGGCATGTCTATTAATTTCTTTCTCTTTGCTCTTCCTATTGAAATAAAGTCAGACGTTTCATATTTATCTGTCTTTAATGGTCCCTAATATATAGGCTACTAATAAGATTCTATATTTCAGTATGTCACTCTTTACCCTGAAATTTCAGTTTTAACAAAATATAATAAGCATAGCCAAGCTAAGTTCTACAATAAAATTTTTACTTCAATAGATTTTTACAGCTGAGTCTAGAAACAGTACCTAACAAAAGTTGGCTTCTCATTTGTTTTATCACTAATAAGCTTAGAAGAAAAATTTATCTGAATATGACTCTTCATTCTTGACCAAGAAATCCTTAGTGTCAAAAGTAAATACCTTTATTTGAGAATGTTTCCTGATCAGTTTTTCTTATGATTCTGGGCGATGGTTTTGGTACTGGTGATGGGTCCCTTTCAGGAGATCCTTCAGTGTGGCTTCCAAACTGCTGACGCTTCAGTTTACTGTCAACCTCCAGTTTTTCTACAGTAGTTTTGAGACATTGCTCAATGGTTGTCATGTATAATTTACAAAACTATAGGAAATAAAAAAGTAGTCCAGTGGGTAAGACATTCAATCATACATTTGGGAGGAGGCAAATGCACATTAGTAGGCAAGAGATAGACTGATAGATGGTATTTATTTCCTATTGAACTAGGTTAGTCATTTTATTTTCCTGAAATCAGACTGACCACCCCCAAGTGACCTAGTGAAATGCAGCCATGATTCAATGAGGAGGTCATACTCTGAGTGAAAATAAAATGTTACACAAAGAGAGGTGATTTATTATTTTTTTATAAGACATGTGTAGACTTGAGTTTGTTCTAAATAATTTCTATGATTCTTCTACCCCAGAAAAGGTATATTCCTGAGGATAGTCTCTATGTTTTATGAGTACATGCATGTATTTTACCTTGATTATTTCTAATATAGTCATCAGAAGACAATACTCTTCAGATTAAATTTCAATTGTAATTTGTACACAACATATTAAGTATGTCATTGCCAATATTAAAAAGATATGCTCCTTTAAAAATTCTTCTCCTACACAGTATACAAATTTACATTAACATGATCTCATGTACCTTGATATAATCGAATTTGCCATCAGCATTTACATCTGCCAAACTTATTATGGCATTTACTTCTTCATGAGTCATCTTCTCACCTCTCTGAAAAAACAAGATTTATTTTATAGAAACATGACAATCACTTTATTATGAGAGGGAAAGAGCAGAGTGGAAATTCATTTTAATTTTTTCTATAAGTCAGTTTGACTATATGGTTTCATTATAAATCTCAGAATGAGTATTATGTTGAGCAAGAATGAAACAATAAAATAAAATTTCACAATTTTACTCAATTTTGTAGAAGTATGCACTTCAGTTTACTAAATTTCAACAATATATATCATCAAACCAGTAATAATATTATCACTGAATTTAGAGTAATGATGGTTTCTCACGGTATACCAAGAATCAGAATGGATTCCCAATCCCATTTATACTTTGTTCTTTTTTACTTATCACATCTATTCCCAAATTACAAAACATTCTGGGCAGCAAATAATTGCAAAGGAACACAAGGGATTGCAACATGGGTTCAATTTTATACTTTATGTTTTATTTACAGAGCACCTTTCATCCAGAAGGATCCTTAAGTACTTTATAAACAACATATATGTGATTCATTTCACCTGCCAATGAAATAATTATTTTTAATGTGGCCTTGGTAGCCAAAGCTACATTCCAAATAGTTTTGCCAGCAATGCATATTACAAAACTATTTCACAAATCTTACCTTTGTTAGAAGTTTATAAAGGTCAGTGTGTAAAATAGAGCCATTGTCATTTACATCTAATTGCTTAAATGATTTTAGTAGTTCTGCTTTTGAAGTAGGTTTCTCCTTCCTTAAAATTATGCAAAAATCATCAAAATTCAGTTTGGCAGTTTGAGGAGTCCAATACTTATTAATGGTCTTTTGGGATGGATTTCTTCCTGCATGCTGTAGAGCTGTCCAAAAAACCAAGTGTTATTTGTTATAGTAACATTTGGGATTGGTATCTGAATGTATTTTTCTTTCCATCATTATATTATATTATAATATTATACAAAAGTACATACATACCTTGGGGGTTCATAATCTAGTGATTATCAATGTATGCCTGACTTTCAAAAATGAAAAAATATATATGTTACCAGCTACAGATTCTTGATCTATTAATACCAGAATTAAATATTTTTCTGTTCTGACAGTTGGTTCTCAACCTATATGGTTTAACTGATAACATGATTTACTTTGTAAAAGTGCCTGGAAAAAAAAGATTACAAACAATCATCCATTTAATTGTTTTGAGGACCTAAGAATAACCACAAAAAGCATTAATTATTACTTTTCTGGCCCAACAAATACTTTTTTTTTTTTAAGATTTTATTTATTTATTTGACAGAGAGAGAGATCACAAGTAGGCAGAGAGGCAGGCAGAGAGAGAGGGGGAAGCAGGCTCCCCACTGAGCAGAGAGCCCGATGCGGGGCTCGATCCCAGGACCCTGAGATCATGACCTGAGCCGAAGGCAGAGGCTTAACCCACTGAGCCACCCAGGCGCCCCCCAACAAATACTTTAATGAAATAAGGAAATCATTAATTTGAGAAAATTATTGTTAATAAGGCATATCTAAAATGTTCATCATTGCTAGATATTAGGGTTTCAAAAATATTAATCACGTCACAGATGTCAAAAAATGCACAAAATTTAGCTATTTGCAGTTATAGCCTTGCTAAAACTCAAGAATCTCAACATACTTTGAGAAAAGTCTATTACGGCGATGCAATGATTGAATTACTCTTTTCTTAACCAGAATCTTTAAAAATACTCCTATAACCAGTTATTCATGAGATGTTATTGTTTTAAAAGGCATGCCCTTATATCAATGTGAGGTAACAAATCACAATGTGAGAAAGGCTTTGTATTTGTGTATGTCATACACACTGAAATATAATGGTTCTAAACAATTATATTTTGTACAGTTTAAAAGAAGTAAACTGGTAATTTGTACATAAACAAATCTCTACATATTAAGACTTAATACTATCTAAAATGAACCAGTGATAAGATTCCTAAGCACTATGGATGGAATTAATAAAATTAAAGGTATAACTGTCCTGAATTTTGCTACCAACTTCTACTAGAAAGCCTTATATTGGGGATTTCTAACTATCTTAGGTGAGATTTCACAAGATCTGGGCACTGTCAATCAGCACTAAAAAATGATCATAAGGACTAATATATATATAATAATTTTTAAAAATACCATCAAGGAAATAGAAATTAGAGCAGAGTGATAAATACGGATAATTGTGAGTCCATTATATTGAACATTCACTGTGTAGAAGCATAATACAGGGTGGTTTTTTTTTTTTTTTTCAGAGATTCAAACTTTTTGGTTGCTAAAGTTTCTAATCTAAATAGGAAGTCCACACCTGAAGTGTAAAATTGCTACCTGTGGTCATGATTTAAGGTTAATAACATATTAGAAGTCCACAGACTAAGAGAAATGTTCCCATCCTCCAGCTTATGACAGTGCAGCATACCTAGATAACTAAAACTTTGGCAGAGAAAAGGAAACAAGACAATCACCTAAAGGCAACAGAATTTGCACCTAGGAAGGCTTTGTGGGAATTTGTAGCAGTGGAGACAATGTAATTTTTTTTAATTTCCAAAGGCTTATTTTGGATGTAGACAAAAGCCCTGATTACATGCTGCCCTAGGAATGAACAAAAGATAAGTATTTGCCTAGCATATAAATGAACAATTCCATAATTCATCTATTAAGAGAATCAGGGAAAAGGTACACGTGTTTTAGGATTCCATCCCCAGCCAACCTCCACCCTTTAAAAGGTAAGAATACAAGTAGGACCTAAATGAAGTTGTGATTTGAGGTCAAAAGTCCATGTGAAAGAAAATGCTGGGGTGTCTGGCCAGCTTGGTGAGTGGAGCATACAACTCTTGATCTGGGGTCATGAGTTCAAGCCTCCAAGTGAGGGGTGGAGAGAAAGAAAGAAAGAAAGAGGGAGAGAGAGGAAGGAAGGAAGGAAGGAAGAGGAAAGGAAAGGAAAGGAAAAAGAAAGAGGGGTGCCTGGGTGGTTCAGTCAATTAAGCGTCTGATTCTTGGTTTCAGCTCAGGTCATGATGTCATGGGTTGTGGAATGGAGCCCCTTGTTGGCTCTGCACTCAGTGGGGAATAGGCTCAAAGATTCTTTCCTTCTGGCCCTCCCCCTACTTGTGCTCTCTGTCTGTCTTGCTCTCTCTTTAAAATAAATAATCTTTAAAAAAAAAAAAAGAAAGAAAATGCTATTTTTTGTACAGCTTTGAGACAATGGGTATGTAACTTTCCCACAAGTGGCAGGTCAGCATACATTTGATGCTGTCTTTAATAAGAAAATGGCTTTTGGGGGCACCTGGATGGCTCAGTCAGTTAAGCTCCAAGTCTTGATTTTGGCTCAGGTCACGATCTCAGGGTTGTGAGATCAAGCCCCACATCGGGTTCTTCAGTAGGCATGGAGCCTGCTTAAGATTCTCTCTCCCTCTGTCCCTCCCCCTCTGTAAAAAAAACAAAACAAAAACGGGTTTTTAATGTACTACTAATTACAAAACAACTTTCTCAGAATAAAATTAATTATGCCTAAACATGTACTCAGTAAGCAGACATTCTCATATCTAAGAAATAGGTATAACTCAGTAATTACTAATGTAACTAAATTTCTAATTTTGGAATTAGTTGGAGTCCATTATTATGTCTAATAACAATAAAAACATGTAACTGTAAATGTTTAAAGGTTTACATGAAAATACTGATCTTTTGCCAGGGTTTACTTTAAGGTTTAACATGAATCCATAATACCTATATTATTTATAAGTTGGGAGAAAAAGGAAATCTAAAACTTTGAAAATGGTACTGTCCTGTCCAACCTTGAAATGGAATGTCAAAGCACATGTTATAGGCATAAATGGCAGAAAGAAATAGATGAAAGATATAGTAGTAAGAAAGATATCACTGATTTACCCTACTTTTTAAAAATCTAGATTATCTGAACTCAATCATTATGATACAAAGAGAATTTCACCATAAAACCGAAAGTGTATATAAACTGAAGAAACACTGAATTATCCAGATAATTCTCTAAAACTGATAGCACCTTAGTAATACTCATATACTCACCTAGTAATATATATTCTATATTACTCATATAGTAACATAGATTCACAAACTAAATGCCATAATAATGAAAGACAGGTTAAACTTTTAAACAGGAGATTCATGACTTCACACTACTTTCATAAGAATAAAGAAAAACTAAAATTGTAGTTTATAATAAAAATGTAAATTTAATCTTTTCAATTTTCATATTTCAAATATGGATTTCCTCAATTAGAGATCTTACTGCGTACAAACCTAAGACATTATTGCAAAATTATGTCAGAATTTTTCTTTAAGGAAACCCCAACTTCTAAAGTTGGCAAAATAACTCAGTTTCTATATTCATGAAGTTATTAGCTGTGATGAAACTGACATGAGTATTCAGTTTGTGAATATATAATCACAATCTATGTCATTGTGATTATATATTCACATATATATAGATTAATATCTATATATATGTGAATATATGTGAATATATAATCACTTATAATCATTCAACCTGTTTTTATATATTCTTTACATTTTCCCAGTGTAGCTCAAATTCAGGCTAGTGATTCAGATGCCACAAGCTTTAAATTCTATTATTATAGACTCTTAAAAATCTTATATAAATCTTATATATATAGAATCTTATATAAATCTTAAAGTACCAAATAAGAATTTTTAAAAAAATATTTTAAGCAAGTAATTGATGGACTCTTTAAAAATACTAATCTAGTTTGTATGAACATTGAATGTTTTATTTTGAAGCTACTAGAATATATAAATATATAAAATGGTATAATAGCATAATGTAGTTCCGTTCCTCAAGCTTCCCTAAGAAACTGGGATGATCCAACAAAGTAATTCTTACTCCTGTCTTTCTGATCTATTAACTTTCAACAAATAAGGAAAAATATGTAAATTTTAAAGAAAAATTTACCCAAGTAAAGTTGTTCTTTCGAAATAATGTTTTCTAAGCTGCTTTTAAAAACAGTTAAGTAGGCAGCTCTACAATTCATATAAAATAGCTCTTCTTCGGTTAGTGGAAATTTCTTTGTTCGAGGACTCTCTGAAAGCGCTGACTTCTGACTGGAGAAAGCTGCATCTCTTCCTGGACTGGTGGCCATTCTATTAGAAAATAATTTTATATTTTAGTCAATGTTAATCCCCTAAAATGCAAATGTCACCTTGCCTTTCAAATGGGGGAGAAGAGGAATCAATGCATTAAAGTTTTTGTATGTGGGGGGGAAAAGACAACTATACTATGCATCTGGTTGTATTATTATATGCTAAATTAGAATAAGCTTTTGGCAGTACATACATATATATATAAATATACATGTATATTTAGAAATAAACTATATATGAGATGCAACATATATATATGTGTGTGTGTGTGTATATATATATATATATGAGAAGCCAAAAGTATAAAGCCAAAGCAAAGCTGTAATATAAAAAACAAAATAAGTATTGTCAAATAAATAAAATCTCTAAAAAAAAAAAACAAAATAAGTATCATAGAGCAAAGGAAAAGCACACAACAATACTCTTAGAGGACAGTAAGTTGGGGCACCAGGGTGGCTCGGTTGGCTAGTGGTCTCCTGCTGCTCAGGTCATGATCCCAGGGCCCTGGGATAGAGTCCCACATCAGCCTCCCTGCTCAGTGGGGGAGTCGGCTTCTCCCTCTGACCTTCCCCCAACTTGTGCTCACTCTATCTCTCATGCTCTCTCTCTCTCTCTCTCAAATAAATAAAATCTTAAAAAAAAGGACAGTAAGTTAAGTTTTCGTAAGGTTGTCAAGAGGATTAAATACGATAATACGTGTGAAGAATACAGAACAGTGCCTTGCACATAATAAGTGCTAAATAAACTCTGAAAGAGTGAAACTCCACAATAATGAGACTTTGGATGTAATGTGATCAGCAGTTGGCATCTATCCCCTCAGCAGGAACAAAAGGTCACTTCACCAACAACTCAGTAACGCAGGCCAACCTTTTGAATGATTGAATTTTTTGGATCCCATTTACAGCATTATTGTGAGATTTTACTGCATTCCTTACTAATAATGTTGTGGGGTTATATAGCACTTCGGCTCATAAGCCTTAAAGAATTATCATACATCCTAATTTATCCTTATTACAGCAGTCAGGTACTTTTTGTCCCTTTTACAGATAAGGAAATTGAGGGACAGAGATGTCACCCAGCTAGCAGTAACAAGAGGCAGTACATTTTGATAACAGTTTCTTCTTTATTAATGTGAATGAAGGCTTCTTGTACAACAGTTACTCTGAGGCACTAAATTGTGCTGGTGGTCTAACCGCTTCCAACATCATTTTACCCAGCTTTGACTTCTAAAAATACATTCCAACCTAATAAATTGAATATTTCAAGTTCAACAATAAGACGACACAGGTAGGGTCCCCTTCAGGACTCATTGGATTCTTACTCAGGAGGCCTAAATCACTTGCACCTTCTTGAATTATATAGGTCTTTTACACTTGGGAAAGAAAGATAATAATCGCTTATCATGGATGAAGTACCCTATTTATAATACACAGACTGCCTGCCTGACACTTTCATATTACACCAGATTTAGAAGGACCCCATAGGGATGCGGTGTCACAGTCTGGTTACTGCAAATTGATACCACGATAATTAAGCATCAGTTTTAAACACATATGCGTGCACGCATCTCCTCACGAATGTGGGGGGGGGCGTGCGGAAACTGTTCTGATAAGAAAAGAAGAATGAACGTTCATTTCGCAGCAAGCCATTTTAAAATTTAAGGTTTGTTTTTTTTTTTTTTAATTTTTTCGGGGGGTCGTCCTCGAATACGCTTTCCAAATAAGGTGACTCCCTCACGTGGAAATCCCACAGCAGAAATGTTCCACAATTCTATTCTTTCCCTTGTTGTGACGAGAGACTAAACGGAAGCTTCAACACATCTATCACCGCACCCCTCCGGCTTGGAAACCGCCTTCACTGAAAACTCCAGCCCGAGACCAAGACAGGGGCCTAGGCAGCCCAGCGCAGCAAATGGCTCCGTAAATAACCCGCCACACGATAGCAAGAAAAATAAACTTGTTTTTAACAAGCGCCTAAGGCCTCTCTAAAGGGCCAAGTGAAAACAGAGCCGCCCAGTCCCCGGCCCTGCACGGTGGAATCCGTTCACAGCCGACCTCGGGCAAGCTCTCTCTGTTTTGGGGTTTCTCTAGGACACGGCTGCGGTTTTATATACACTTGAGGTGCACACGGACCCAGCGTTGGTGTGACAGAGAAGTAAAAGAAGCAGGTGAGAGAAAAGGAAGCCGGACAGCGAGGCAGGGCTCGGCGCAGAGACAGAGACAGCGAGCCGTTTGCTACCTAATTGCAGCTCGCACGCGAGGAGGCGCCGCCAATTCTCTCCGCGGATTCCTGATCCTCTCACCGCTGCCCCACGGACCTGGGCCTTTCTTTTAATTACCATGGCAACTGCGCCTCTCCCCCCCCACCGGAAATAAGATTCAGAGCACCTCCCCAAACAGTCCGGGTAGAAATCTAGGGAGGTGAATCAAGAGAGGACAGAGACGGCTGTGCCGCTCGTCTGTCGGGGTCTGGAATGACCAGAGCGGAGAGAGGATCTTGTGGTGCACTGGCAGGGTGCATGAGGTCCTAGGTCCTTAATAAGACTCTCCTCCCCTTTCCCCCATACACTCGGATCCCTTGGAAGGGGGAGGGTGTTTCCAGCGGGCCACCTTGCGTGTGACACCGCGTCTGGCGCCCGCAGGCCCGCGCTTTTCAGACTCCGGCGTTTCCCTCCGACGGGTCTCTGCTTTAGGAAGAAGGGGCTCGGTTCCTTTTAACTCGCGGTGGTGCTTTCCTGAATGTCGAAATGCCGTAGGTATCCGCCCTCCCCACCCCACTGCTGTTTCTTGGGTCCCTTTGTGAACAAGAAGAGTAGATACTATGTTGTCCTTAAAAATAAAAAGCCTGTTCTTTTACTAGCAAAAATGGGTGTACTGGGGAATAACAAAGCATTTCAATTCGCTGCGTGCAAGCTATGGCTAAACCATAGGTGAAGTCCAGCAAAGGCGAGGAGTTATTGTACGGAGAAGAAGGAAGAAGTTGGGAGGGGTCATTTTGACCCAAAGTACGTGGGAGGGCAGTCAATTCAGGTTCAAGTTGACGGTTTCTCCTTGCCCGAGTTGCAGGGGTGGTCTGTATTTTGTAGGAGGTGCAGTGTGCGTCTTTCCATATTGCGACTTGTAATTAAGGGTTCTTCCCTGTGGACACTCTTCTATTGGGGTGTGTAATTGACAGTTCTTGCTATAATTGACGTTCAGTGGTATGAGATCCCCCTGTAGCCTCCCCTTCTATCCTCCCTACTCCACTTTAACGAGGCTTTCCCTTTATTATTTTTCACATTTCCTCCCTTTGGTCAAGATCTTTCTCCAAAAGCATTGCTGATTAAGAGTCAGGTTCTTCTTAATTCAGTGACCTCTTGTCCCTTAGTGCCAGGAAGTATCTCTCCTGGGTGTTATATCCCACTTTGGAGGGAAATTGTACAAATTGGAAACCTATTAAGGTCAAATTTGAGTAACCAGGGGTAGCAGGGAGAACTCTCAAGGCATTTTCCCCTCTATGGTCTATAGTATCAAGACTGTAAGCTTTGGAAATCCTCTTACTGAGTACATGGTTTTTACAAAGATTTGACAGGCAGCAAGTACACAATGGAAAGTAACATACCAATTACAAATTGTGTGATGATTCTAAATCAGGATCCTAGATCTGAAAGTAGCCAACTTAAAATATTGGCACTTATTCCAACTTAGGGAAGAAAATTACCCCTGCTGAAGCAAACCCATGTCATGTATGCATGCCTCCTTTTTAAGCAGTCATGAAAGCAGAATGATTACTGCAAGAGCACACTGAAAGAATCATCGTGTGCATTTGAGAAGATACAGTGTAGGTATAAACTGTTGGGTCTGTAATCAAAGGAACAAGACTGATACAAAGCGAAAGTCAAGCAAAGCTTTATTTCCACGCCACGCATCGAGAATCAAACTGACCAGTCAGGGCCGTCTCTTACAAAGAGGTGACCCCTCCCAGCCTCACAGACTAACTTTTATAGAGGTGGTTGAGCCTGGCTATACACAGGTGGCCAATGAGATTGCAATACACAGAGAAAACTGCACAGTCATGCTAGGTCACACACAGGTGGCCAGTTGAATTTCAATTTACCCTAGTAGATATGTGCATGCCCCACTGATTGGATGTCTCCTCCTGGCCTGACCCGCCCTTGTATCTGGGCTTTGCAAGTAAGTTCCTCTGGGAGGGGCAGGGTCAATCTAAGTTCCCTGCGTAAACACAAAATGGCTCCCTCTGGCTAAGTAGGCCCTTACATAAACATGAAGCAATAGCTGGTGAACTTTTTGCAAAACAGTAAAACTTCAAAGACCTTTTTAAAAAGTATTGTTATCTCAAAAGCACTGTTGGAACCAAATGTGTTGTTAATAATACGGTAAAGTTGAAAATTCAGAAACCATGACTTTTGGATAAGAATCCAGAGTTAGCTAATATTCCAGATGAAAAAGAGAGACTTCTGTGAATCCTGAACCTTCTAACAGGCCTGGTCCAGACATCTTGGGAAATCTGTGTTATCAGGTATTGTTGGCCTCAATTCCAGGAAATCTTTGTGATCAGATGGTGTGCAGATCCAGTCAGGATTTGATGCTTTCTTTGAATGTGTCACGTGAATCCAAGAGTCCATTCCTTGAGGTTTGGCACAAAAGGGTTGGCTGACAGTCCCTGATAGGGGGCTTTCCAACTAGGTTGAAGAGAGTCTTTCCTGAGGCATTTCTTTGTTTTTGTTTTGTTTTTGTTTTTTTCAATAGCTGAAATCTCCCAAGTCGCAAGAGGAGGTGCTTAAAGTTTTTGTCTCCTGAGAGTGCACTGGGAAAGATTGCTCTAACAAGGTATAGTTAGTTTTGATAGAAGCAATTAGGCCTTTATAATATTGAAATATAATCTCCTTTTATCAACTGTGGGTCAAAGGAATCAGGAGCCAAGTGCATTGGATGTCCTGTGACTGAGTTCCCAAGGGAGTGGGTCTGATACTTAGAAAGAACAAAGGCAATGCTTTAGGCCAAGATATTTGTGGAGTTGAGTCTTAATAGTGCCATTAGTGTGTTCAACTAACCCTGAGGATTGATGATGGTATGCACAATAAAAGTGTTGTAAAACTATCCAAAGAGCACAGACTTGTTAAAGCACCTAACCAATAAAATGGGTTCCCTAATCACTGAAGCTCAAGAGAGGTTCCCCACATGGGGATAATTTTTTTCTAATAGAATTTTGGCCACAGAAGAGGCAATGGCCAGTCTACAAAGGAAAACTTTAGTCCAGTGAGGAAACATACAAACCACAACCAAAGCATATTTAATCCATTAGATGGGAAAGCTTTATGAAATCCATTTGTGAAAACTGAATGGTCTTTGGGGTAATTTAAAGTGTTGGAGAGCTGTGCAGGCAGGTTCCCTGCATTGTGTTCTGGGCAGGTGGGACAAGTGAAGTGGGCACTTTTTGTGACCTCATTAATACTTCCTCACCAATATTGGTTCATGAACACTATCACTTTGTTAGTAGACCAATGGTTTAATGCATGTACAGGGATAAATAGTGGGAATTTTAGGATTTCTGGTAGGGGCAGATTGTTAATTGGTCCAAGTCGGTTTTTTTTTTTTTTTTTTTAATCAAATGAACAATTATTAGGTTTCTAGTATTTTTTCCTGTTCTGGGGCCAATTGTTGGACGTCTCTGGTCAGTTTTTCAAAATTATCATTTGAGGGAATATCCCTTTGGAACATGACAGAGGTTTGGCCATTGGTTTCCTTGACAGCAGCATTTTTGGCAGAAGTATCAGCAAGATGGTTTCCTTTGGCATCCAGGGAGTCGCTTAGGAGTCATTTAGAATGCTCAGAACCTTAACCAGAGCAGGCAGCAAAAGTATGGCATCTAATAAATTGTAGACATAGGAACCATTTTTAATTTTATCCGCATTGGAGGTAAGGAAACCTCAGTGTTTCCATAACATATCAAAGTCTTGAACTACCCTAAAGGCATACTGGCTATTGGTATAAATGTTTGTGGTTCTCCTGTTGGCTAAGGTATAAGCTTGAGTAAGGGTGCATAACTCAGACTGTTGGGCCAAAGTAGCCAGAGGTAAAGGTGCTACCTCAATGACTTCAAAGGAGTTGCAGTAACATAGCCGGCACAATACTTAACCATTTTCAGCCTTTAAATGAGAACCATCAGCAAACCATGTAAAATCTGTATTGATTAGAGGAGTTTTCTGTAAATTGTTACAGGGAGTCAGAAGGTAATCTGTCAGCAATCAGCAGTCATGAGGGGTCATGTCAGTGTAGGAGAGGAGAATAGCCAGATTAAAGTCACTACAGTAAGAAAGAATTATATGAGGAACAGTTACAGGATTTCACAGATGAAATGACTAAAAAGGGGCGCGTAGGTGGCTCAGTTGTTAAGTGCTTGCCTTCAGCTCAAGTCATGATCCCAGGGTCCTGGGATTGAGCCCTGCTCAGCAGGAAGCCTGCTTCTCCCTCTCCCAATCTCTCTGCTTGTGTTCCCTCTCTCACTGTCTCTCTGTCAAATCAATAAATAAAATCTTTAAAAAAAAAAAAAGAAATGACTAAAAAGTGTTGAGTATAATGAGAATTAAGAAGGGCTTCTTGTGCATGGAGCACAAAGATGAGATTCCCTGGCTTTATCCAAAAAGGCAGAGGCAACGTTGATATCCTTGTGCTACAGGGTCTAGTTGTTATCTATAATACCCTATGAGTTAATGAAGGTCTCCCCGTTTTGGGGTGAGTACTCTAAGGGTATTCCCTTCCCTCTCATATGCAAAGAGGAAAAAAAGGGAAGTTGATAATTAGGACATCTGAAGGCAGGGGGCTTTATTTAAGGCTTTTCTTTAAAAGTCCCAAAAAGCTTATCTTCCAAAGTCCCAAAAGCTTGTCTTCCCAATCTTTCCAAATAATAGAGTCAGTTTGTTGTTTTTTGGTAAAGCATATAGAGTCTGAGTCATAAGAGAAGTTTGAAATCAATTTCAATGGCAGCCAACTGGTCCAAGAAAATATTGTAATTAGTGCTTTGGTTTTGGTTTTGGGGAAGTTCAGGATGCCATAAATCCTGGATCTAAATGTAGTCCTTATTTCAAGGTCACGTGTCGTTAAGTATCAAACCAGGGTTTGACCAAACTGTAGTTTTTCTTTGGAGACTTCATGTCCATGTCCTTTTAAGACCAAAAGTTTTAACAGATAAATGCTGTCGTCCTGTGAGGAGGTTTGAGCAGAGAAGCAGTCATCTGTGTATTATAACAAAGCAGAACCTACAGAAAACTTTATGTCATTCCGTTTTTTTTTTTTTTTTTAAGATTTTATTTATTTATTTGACAGACAGAGATCACAAGTAGGCAGAGAGGCAGGCAGAGAGAGAGAGGTGGAAGCAGGCTCTCCGCTGAGCAGAGAGCCCGATGCGGGGCTCGATCCCAGGACCCTGGGATCATGACCTGAGCCGAAGGCAGAGGCTTTAACCCACTGAGCCACCCAGGCGCCCCTTGTCATTCAGTTTTAAGGTTTGTGAAAAGTAAGGACTCTGTAACCATGGAACATTACTATCCAGGTGTATTATCATTCTTACCAAGTGAAAGCAAAAGTATCGTTATCAACTAGAATACTAAAAAAATACACTGCGAAGATCAGTTATAGTAAAAAGTTTGCTTTTAGTGGGAATAGATATCAGTAGTATGTGGGGGTTAGGAATGTAGGGTGCTGAGGGATAACAGCGTTACTTATTGCGCAGAGGTCTTAGACCTCTATCCTTGGACATTGAGTTTTCTCACAGGAAAATAGGGGAATTACAGGGACCAGTGCAAGAGATAATAAGGCACTGAGTCTTGTAATCTTATATTATGGACTTGATGCCTTGAAAAACTCTTTATAAGATATTGATTAGTTCTAGGGAGAGGTTTTGAGATCTGTTTGAATCTTGATGGGAGGTGCACTGTAGATTCTACCAACACCAGTTGAAGACTTTGTCCATAAAAAGGATGGTAGCTGGTCCAAGAGGGACAACTGATTATTGTCCCCAGACTCAGCTATAGTGCCATCAGAGGGATCAAATAAAAGATTCAAGGGTCATTTAATTTGTTTGGTTGGCTATTTTGGTTACTACTATCAAATTTTAGACTTCAATTCCCTCTTTGGAAGAAAGAAATTCCATCATAATATTTTTCTAAGAAGTCTCAGCCCAATAAATGAATAGGGGCAGAGGAACTAAGGAGAAAGGGTCTGTAGCTCTAAATCACCTAAACAGAAGGGAATAGGTTAAGAGGCAAGAACTTGTTAAGGTTTATTCAGCACCCCTCCCCTTTGAACTGCTTTAGTATCTTGAGGCAGGGGCTGTTTTATAGCAGTGGGGTTAAGCATTGAGAGTATAGTTCCAGTGTCAGTAAGGATGGAGAGATTCATTCCCAATCTGGAGAGTGGTTTCTCCAAACTGATTAAGAGAGAGGATTGGAAAGAGCCCCTATTAGTTCCTTGGAGCTCCATAGGGAATTAGAAGAACATTGGAAAGTCTGGCTTAAAGGGCTGAAGGCACCTTCAACACTTAAGTTTGTTAACAATCTTTTTTCCAGTGTCCTGGCCCTTTGCAATAATAGTAGAAACTAGTGGGGAGAAAGGTTGTTTTGTTTAAGGGCTTTCATTTATTAGAGTTGAGAATTGAAAATTTTAGATGTCTTTGTTTTAAAGTACTCATCTAGCGTGTGGGTGAGCTGGTTTGTCAGGTTAACTCAATATGGAGGGGCCATGATTTCCCATTCTATCCTCATCCCTTTGAAAGGGAAAGATTCTAGTTTAGTCCATTAATAAACATAGAGGTAAATGCTACATGGATAGATTCAGCATCTAAAGGGTGACGTTATTTAAACTTAATAACCTAGTTTCTCAGATTTCTGTTAGTTAGTCTTCACGCTTTTGTGGGGACCAGGCCAAACACTGGATGAAACTAGCACAGTGGGGACGTCCTAGAAGGGATCTGGAGAAACAGACACCAGTCTTTGGCAAGATGCTAGAACAATTGCTGGAAATCTCCACCAAGCAATTATAGTAGCTCTTCCTAAGCTTGCTAATTGGAACAAAATTCAGGCTTGCACACAAAAGCCTAACAAACACGTACATAACTATTATACTCAACACCAAACTGTCTTCTAAGAAAATTCTGGTCTTCTAGATGTTGAATTTTTCAACAAACCCACTGATGTCCTCAGTCACTTTAAGAAACTTTATGGCTTGTAATTTGGCCTTAGTTAGAGAGTATAAGAAATGTGAAGTTTATTAGGATCCTCAGAAGACTTAACTTTAAAGGGTTAGATTTTTATAGGTTCAGGAAAGTAGGGAGTGGGGGAAAGATTTGAAGGAAAAGGGAAGTTTGGTGAAAGGATTAACATGGGGGACAATAGGGGAGGTGGTGATGGTGCGGAGAAAAATGGCACCAGAGATAGAGCCTGAGCACAGAACATCTGCCACATGTCCTGAGACAAAGAAGATGGGAAAGGCCAAAAAGAGGCTTCAGATGCCTATCCTTCCTTCCTTCCTTCCTTCCTTCCTTCCTTCCTTCCTTCCTTCCTTCCTTCCTTCCTTCCTTTCTTTTCTCTTTCCTTCAGTTAGTCTAGAAACTATATTTTGCACAGAGGCAATTTTAGTTTCCCAATAACTTTTGGAAGCTTCAAAATAGTAATCAAAATAGGCATCCCATTCAGTTTTGACAGTTTTAGAGCTGTAGCTATCCAATTCAGTTTTGAGAAAAGTTAAGTTTGGAGAGAGAGAAAGTTTCCCATAATGGCCATTGAAGTTCTAAATTACTTTTGGTAAGTCATTTCATTTAAGGAAGGACCACAGTTTTTAAACGTAAAACCACCTGGGGTCACAGAGGGGGTGGGAAGAGGTGGGGTACCCTTAAATCATTTTGATGACAGGGATTCCATTTCTTAAAAGATTTTCTTTTTAGAGCAAAAAAGAAAAATTCCTAGACAGCACAGTTTCAGCAGGAACAGCCTGGTTCCAAAATAGTAACTTTAAGTGAAGTAAAGACTCCAATGAAAAAGTAGAGAATATCAGACTAGATTTAAAATCTATACATAGATTTTACATACATATACATTTTAGGCTATATGTTTATATATAATTTTATAGTTTATATACAACATATATGTAATATATGTATATTTAACATATATATATTCCAACTCATTTAATCCTCATAACACTGATACTACCTAACCTGATAACAAAATATGGTAAAAGAATTATTAAAATATTACTGACCAATATATTTCATGAACATGGAATAAAAAATCCTTAGCAAAAGATTAGCAAATCTTGGGGCGCCTGGGTAGCTCAGTCAGTTAGGCATCTGCCTTTTGCTCAGATCATGATCCCAGCATCCTGGGATTGAGCCCCTTGTCCGTCTCCCTGCTGAGCCTGGATTCTGCTTCTCCCTCCACCATCCTTACATTCTCACGTACGTGCTCTTTCTTTCCCTCTCAAATAAAAAAAATTTTTAAGATTTTTTATTTATTTGACAGAGAGAGAGAAAGAGAGAGAGGAGATCACAAGTAGGCAGAGAGGCAGGTAGAGAGAGAAAGGGGGAAGCAGACTCCCCGCTGAGCAGAGAGCCTGATGTGGGCCTCAGTCCCAGGTCCCCGGGATCATGACCTGAACCAAAGGCAGAGGCTTAACTCACTCAGACACCCAGGCGCAAATAAATAAAAACCTTAAAAAAAAAAATTAGTAAATCTAATTCGACATATAAAGGGGACAATATATTATGTCCAATTGGGACTTACCCCAATTGGACATATTGTTCATAACAAATTCACAACAAATTGTTTTGTTATTTTAAAATCAATTAACATTTTCAAAAAAAGAATAAAGGAGATCGTATTAATAGTTGTACAAAGAGCACACTCATTCATGCTAAAATAAAAACACACTAGAAGTAGAAAATTCTAATTCTAAATTCTAATTCTAATTCTAAAAACACTAAGAAGTAGAAAATTCCTCTGAAAAGCATACACATAACATACCCAGCATTAAACACTTACTCTAAGATTAGGAATAAGGCAAGATGTGCCTTCCCACCACTTCTATATAACAAAGCACTAAAAAGAAAGGAAGTGTAAATGTTGGAAAGGAAAAAGTAAAATTGATGAATTGCTGGTGATACTGTCATGAACATGGAAAATACTAAGGAATTTGTAAAATAGTTATTAGAACTATTTAACAAATATACACGTCATATAGTCAATATACAAAAATCAATTCTATTTCTACATTTTAGCAAGAAACACCTGGAAATGAAGCTTAAATGTTTCCATATACAATCACATGTTTTTAAAGATTTTATTTATTTATTTGACAGAGAGAAATCACAAGTAGACAGAGAGGCAGGCAGAGAGAGAGAGAGGGAAGCAGGCTCCCTGCTGAGCAGGGAGCCTGATGTGGGACTCGACCCCAGGACCCTGAGATCATGACCTGAGCTGAAGGCAGTGGCTTAACCCACTGAGCCACCCAGGTGCCCCATACAATCACATTTTAAAACTACTTAAAAGAAGTTTAACTAGAAGACACTTAAGATTTCAACATTGAAGATTAGAACATGTTGCTTAGAGAAAAAATCTAAGTAGGGGCATGTTTATGGACTCTAAGTCTCGATAATGTTAAATTACTAGTTCTCCCCAGTTGATCTTTAGATTCAATGCATTTCCTGTCAGTCCCAGCAAACATTTTATAGATATAGAAAAACTGATTTCAAAATTTTTATGAAAAGGCAAAGGACTTATGAGTAAATAATCTTGAAAAGAATGAATTTGGAGTACATATGCTAACTAGACTTAACTATAGTGGTTCTGAATTCAATGTGGTTTGGGCATAAGGACAAATAGATAAAACAGAAGAGAATCCGAAGTCCAGAAATAGACCCACGGAGGTGCCAAAGCAATTCAGTGGAGAAAGAAAAGTCCAGATGGTTCTGGGACACCATACAGAAATATTAGTGAAATACCCTCAACTTCTATCTTATACCATATACAAAAACTGATTTGAAATATAGCATACTCCTATATGTAAAGGTAAAGTTTCTGAAGGAAGTATATGAGACTATTGTTACAACATGGGGTAGGTAAAATTTCAGGCAAGATACAAAATTAGTAACCTAAGAGAAAAAATGATAGATTAAGACTTCATCTAAATTTTGAACTTACGGTCATCAAAGGACATAATTAAGAAAATGAATTGTCGAAAGCTGGAGGTATTACAATTTCAGATTTCAAGTTATACTACAAGTCTGTCGTAATCAAAACAGTATGGTACTGACACAAAAATAGACACATAGATCAGTGGAACAGAAAGCCCAGAAACAAACCCATGATTATATGGTCAATAAATCTTCAACAAAGGAGGAAAGAATATGCAATAGGAAATAGTCTCTTCAACAAATGGTGTTGAGAAAGCTGGACAGCTACGTGCAAAAGAATGAAACTAGACCACTTACACCATACATGAAAATAAACTCAAAAGGGACTAAGGACCTAAATGTGAAACCTGAAACCATAAAAATCCTAGAAGAGAGCACCGGCAATAATTTCTTTGCAGCTGGCTGTAGCAACATTTTTTTAAGACCTATCTCCTACAACAAGGGAAACAAAAGCAAAAATAAACTATCGGGACTACATCAAAATTAAAAGCTTCTGCACAACAAACAGTCAACAAAACTAAAAGACACCCTAATGAATGGGAGAGGATGTTTGCAAATGATATATCCGACATATATAAAAATTTATACAATGCAACACCAAAACCCCTCAAAAAATCCAATTAAAAAATGGACAGAAGACATAAACAGACATTTTTTCAAAGAAAACATGCAGATGACCAACAGACACATGAAAAGGTGCTCAGTATCACTCATCAAGGAAATGAAATAAAAACTATACTGAGATACCATCTCACACCTATCAGTATGGCTAAAATAAAAAAACGCAAACAAGTGTTGACAAGGACGGGGAGAAAAAGGAACCCTTGTGCATTGTTGGTGGGAATGCAAACTGGTGCAGCCACTCTCTAAACAGTATGTAGGTTCCTCAAAAAATTAAAAATAGAATACCCTGTGATCATCGTTATCGCACTACTAGGCATTTACCCAAAGAATACAAAAGCACTAATTCAAAAGGATATATGCTCCCCTGTGTTTGTTTATTGCAGCATTATTTACAATAGCCAAATAACCATATATATATGTGTGTGTGTGTATGTGTGTGTGTGTGTGTGTGTGTGTGTATATATATATATATATATATATATATACATATATATGGAATATTAGTAAGCCGGAAAAAGAATGAAATCTTGCCATTTGCAACAACGTGGTTGGAGCCAGAGAGAATAATGCTAAGAGAAATAAGTCAGTCAGAGAAAGACAAATATCATATGATTTCACTCATATGTGAAATTAAGAAACAAAGGGTTAGAAAGGGAGAGAGCCAAACCAAAAAACAGACTCTTAACTGTAGAGATCAAACAGATGGTTACCAGAGGACAGATGGGTGGAAATAGGTGAAAGGGATTAGAAGTATGCTCATCTCTGGCACCTCAGTGGCTCAGTGGGTTAAGCCTCTGCCTTCGGCGCACGTTCTGATCTCAGGGTCCTGGGATCAAATACTGTTGATTTACTCAACAGTAAAACAGTAACTTAGGTAAACAGTAAAACTCATTGAAATAATAGTTCAAAAATTTGAACCGATACTTAATAAAAAAAAGTTATATAAATGGCAAGCAAGCATTTTGTTAGTCATCAGGGAAATACAGATTAAAACTATATTAAAATACTGCTTAACACTTGATAGAATGACTTTAATTACATTTTACAGTTAACAATTATGCAAGTACTGAATCTTAGTAAATAGATTTGCTTTGGACAGGGGTCTGGATTAGCACTTCTGAAACTGGTTTCTGTGTATTCTAGGCTTGAGCAAATGATTAGTGTTTTGCATGTAATAGGAGCTAGGTTTTCATTGTTGGATAGAGGAATTTAAAATATGTTGGCTTGGCACTGGAAGTATCAATATGAAATCACAGATTTTTAAACTATGCCTATATACAGAGAGAAAGATGTGTATTTTCTGTTCTAGCTCTGTGTATCTTTATATGTACATTTAAAAAATCTGTGATTTTTTTCCCCTGGCTACTGATACATAATACAATAGTCTTTTGTGGTGCTAGGCAGTGACACTGAGCCACAGCTCTCAATCAGCCCCACCCAGTTTCTAGGGTGAAAAACTGATAAACTTAAAGCCATTCTATACCCATATAACCATTCTGTTTTTTACTTTTGGTATAGAATTCAGTAAATTACATGAGATGTTCAGTACTTTATTGTAAAATAGGCTTTGTGTTAGATGATTGTTCCCAACTATAGGCTAATATATGTGTTGTGAGCATGTTGTGAGATAGGCTAGTCTAGGCTATGAAATTTTGTAGGTTTGTGTATTAATTACACTTTCAACTTGAGATATTTTCAACTTAGATGGGTTTATCAGGGCATAACCCACAGTAAGTCAAGAAAGAACTAGAGCAAGAGAGAAAAAGAGAATGATAAATAGGACAAAATGTAAACAAGTGATAAGTCTAGGTAAAAGATAAGAACTCTTACTCCTAAAAGTTTTTTTTTTTTAAGTTTAAAATTAAGTAAAAATTAAGTTACCTCCAAAACTCATCAAATTGTTTAAAACAACGACAACAACGCCAATGGGTGGATTAAACAGTAAATTAGATATAATTAAAGAAAGAATTAGACAACTGGAAGATAGATCTGAAGGAATTGCCCATACACAGTACAGAGACAAAAAAATGCTAAGAAATAAGAGTTTAGAGATATGGAAAATGGAACTAGAAAGTCTAAAATTACTTCTAGATGAAGTTTAGAAAGGAAAAAAAATGAAGGAAAGTCAATCTTTGAATATAGTTTAGATTTTTCCAGAACTATTAAGACAGAAATCTGTATGAGACTATATTAGAGATAAGACTGTTAATATTGACATCTTTTGGGAACCTGCATTGAAACTACCTTACAGAATTGGAGGATCATAAAAAGTTAAAGGAATTAAATATATTCCTCAATTTGAGACTGAAGTTTTAAGTTAAAAATAAATACAATTAATTGACTAAATCATTAATTTATATAACACTTTTCTTCCCATCACTGTGTTAGGCTTTGGGCATTCAAATATGAACAGATACTGTATTTGCTGGGAGTCTTAATTTTTGTGGGAAAGATAGTTTAACAAGGATATTTAACTTTATCACTTAACAGAGGAGGTGCTAATGATATAAATATCTTAGTCCAGGGAGGAAAGACAAGCATATAAATATACTATTTCAATGTGGTAAGTTTTGTGAGGGGGCATACACAAGTGCTATATAGTGCTACAGAGTAGAAAGATCCTTGGGGAGCCTGGGTGGCTCAGTGGGTTAAGGCCTCTGCCTTCAGCTCAGGTCATGATCCCAGGGTTCTGGGATCGAGCCCCACACCAGGCTCTCTGCTCAGTAGGGAGCCTGCTTCCTCCTCTCTTTCTGTCTCTCCACTACTTGTGATCTCTGTCAAATAAATAAATAAAAATCTTTAAATTAAAAAGAAAGAAAGAAAGAAAGATCCTTAATGCAATGTGGACTGTGTCAGAGAAAACTTAGAGATTGTGCTAGATTCTCAAGAGGAGGGTAGACATTAGTGTAAATTTGTTATTTTTTATGCTATAAAATATAATACATACCAAAAATATGTAAAATATCACCCATTTCCCATATTTAATTCTGATAAAACTATTTGGCCCCTTTTGATAAGTTTTAAAAGGATTTAACTTATGTCCTTTATATATATGTATGTGAGATGATACACACATATATGTATATGTCAGTTTCTCACAGGAGGAAATAATGAATATTAATGTTCATTTTTGAGAATACTCATTTAAGAATGAAATTATCTTATGACATTTCTCATTTTATTTTGCCCAGTGACCATGTCTCCTGTATTTATTTATCTTATGGAGTCAGTATTCCCAAATATATCCCTTTACTTCTATAAGAATTGTTTAGCTAATTCTCTGTTAACCTTTTAATAAGGAAGCTTTTGACACAAAAAACATCTGTTACCCAATAACTGCTTAAGGTTTTGGCCAATTTTATCATGAAGAATAACAGGATGCATTATTTATTTAGGTGCTTTCACATGATGGCCATATTTCTACATGTAACAAAGTAGTATTTCTCTCTACTCACCCATATGCGATAGTAAATTATTATATGACCACTTGAATGTTGAACACAAAAGAGCACTTGAGAGTACACAAAAGGCTTGAATGAAAGGAAGAATATAAAAGGGATATAGAAGATTCTTCTCCCTTCTCATTCTCATGCATAGGATGGAAAATAAATCATTTCAGATATCTCAATTTACACCAAAGGAGTCACATGGGATGTGAATTTGGTCATTGCCTTTCATCAAAGGATTTCTAAGCATCTCACAAGTATACTCACTCCTTTAAATACTCTTGAAATATTGTCATCACCATTATAGTGAGAAGTAAATGGAAGCACTGACATTGTAAGTGGTATTTTTATCTTCCATTCAGAAATTACCTACTAGTTTACAGGCCAGTATTATCAACTTTATGAAGCTTAGTGAAATTCTGTAATTTGCCAAAGCTTAGGGGAGGAATTCGGCTTAGCATCAAGGCCCTTTGACTCTTACTTGCTTTACCAAGTTTATTTGTCTCCTCACACTCTTACCCTCAGCTCCGCCATTCAAAATTACATTTAATCCAGTGGTTTTGTTTGTATTTATTTATTTATTTATTTATAGATTTTGTTTATTTATTTGACTGAGAGAGATACAGTGAGAGAGGGAACCCAAGCAGGGAGAGTGGGAGAGGGAGAAGCAGGCTCCCTGGTGAGCAGGGATCCTGATGCAGGGCTCAATCCCAGGACACTAGGATCATGACCTGAGCCAAAAGCAGACCCTTAACTGACTGAGCCACCCAGGCACCCCTGATCCAGTGTTTTTAAAGAAAAGCTCAAAGGGACACTTGGGTGGCTCAGTCAGTTGGGTGTCCAACTCTTGATTTCTGCTCAGGTCATGATGTTGGGGTCGTGAGATCAAGCCCCACATTGGGCTCCACCTTGAGCATGGAGACTGCTTGAGATTCTCTCCCCTCTCTGCCCACTTGCACACTCTCAAAAAAAAAAAAAAAGAGAGAAGCTCAGAGCATTCATTTTGTGTTTTTTGAGGTATCATTCCTCATTCTTAATTATAAATCAAATGAAAGTTCATTTTTTCTGGAGTAATTTCTTTTATATTGTCACCAGTGTTAGTATTTTCTGTGTTTATGAATTTGTATAATAAAACTCATGTACTTGTTCTGTTCTTGTTGAATCAGAGAATCCTATTCAGGATACTACCACGTGATAATTTAAATAAAATAGGGGAGGATAGTCTCAGTAATATGACTAATCCTACAAACATAGTTACTTTCGATTCTTCTTGATATGAAATTGTATGTCAAATATATTTATCTTTCCTAAATTCTCAAGAGCAAAATGTTGGTAGCAACCAGAATTTTCATCCCAATGAATCTAAACTTAGTACAACTGAAAATGAAGCACGGTAGTTAAATTATGGACATAGGAGTAAATTTGGGTGAAGTTGGAAGTAGGAAGTAATCTGCAGAGGTAATAAGATTATTAGTAGGAGGGAGGAAATTAGAATATAGTAGATAAGTGCCCATTTAAAAAAATATATATTTTTTAAAAGATTTTATTATTAGAACAAGAGATTGAGAGAATGAGTGGGGGCAGGGACAGAAGGAGAAGCAGAAGTAGGGAGCCTGACAAAGAACTTGATCCCAGAACCCTGGGATCATGACCTGAGCCAAAGGCAGAGGCTTAACCAACTGAGCCACTCAGGCACCCCCAAAGTTTATAGGTTAATCATTAAGTGTACAGTTCTATGACATTAAGTATATTCACCCTGTGCAACTATCACCATCATCTATCTCCAAAACTTTTTTCGTCTCGCAAAACTGAAATTTTATACCCATCAAACACTAACCCCCTGTTCACCCTTCCTCTCAGCCCTTGGCAACCACTATTTTCTGTGTTTATGAATTTGACTACTTTAAGTAGCTCATTTGAGTGAATCATACAGTATTTGCCCCTTTGATATTGGCTTATTTCACTTAGCACGTTATCTTCAAGGTTCATCTGTGTTGTAGCATGTATCAGAATGTTTTTCCTTTTTAAGGCTGAATAATATACCATTGTATATCTATACTACATTTTGTTTACTCATTTAGCTGTCAATGGGCACTTGCATTGTTTTCACATTTTGGCTACTGGAAATGACACCGCTATGAACATGGGTGTACAACTACCTGTTTAGGTCTGCTTTCAGTTCTTTTGGATATATACCCAGAAGAGGAATTGCTGAATTATATAGCAGTTCTACACCTAATTTTTTGAGGAACTGCCAAACTGTTTTTCATAGCAGCTGTACCATTTTACAGTCCCACCAGCAGTAGGTGAACATTCCAGTTTTCCATATCCTAGCCAACATTTTCTGTTCTTTTTTCTCTGTTTTTGTTTTTGTTTTTGTTTTTAATATTAGACATCCTAATGGCTGTGAAATGGTATCTCTTTGTGGTTCAGATGTGCCTTTTCCTAATATTAAGGATGTTGAACTTTTTTTATATTTTACTGGCCACCAGTATATCTTCTTTGGAGAAATGTCTATTTGAGTCCTTTTTGGCCTATCCTATTTTTTAAAATCAAAGTAGTAACCCCTAAAACTACTTATAACTTTACAGAACGACCAGAGATACACCACTTTTAATTGCCAACAGGCACTGGTAACAAGTGAGTAAATACCTTAGAAAAATATTTACCTCATATATTTAATCAAGTTTTGTCTGTTCTTTCTTTATAGTGTATGTTTCAACCATCTCGTCCTCTCTGTTCTTTATTAACATCATCCTCTTCCATGTAACATAATTTCATGCTTATAGTTGTTAATGGATAAAAGAGTAGATTAAAAAAAGAGTAAAAGCATACAGTATGTGCTTAATTCAATAACACACTTTGACAATGGGCCTAGTTCTAATAGATCATCATAAAATCCTCTAGTAGGTTTGCTGTTCAACTCCTCCCCAATTCGACAAAGATTTGTTGTGCACAGGACCTGAGATCTGAGTTTCTGCCCTTAAAGCTGTGGGACAGTGGGCACATCACACCAACTCTTCCTATTGGATGAACTAAGTGATTTCTTAGATTTCTCCTAGTCTCATCTATTAAATCTTCTCATGATTCTTGTAAATATTACCAGGTTTTAGTTTACATGCCTAAATTATCTGAAAACTGTATCACCGACAATAAATCATGTTTTTCAGATTCTCACTAAACTGTTAAAGTGGAAAATAACAGTCCAAGTCTGCTCAGTTTCTTGTTTACTTATATATTTCCTTGGGCTTCTTAGATCAAACCTGGGAAGTAAACCAGAAATCTCTTAAATCCAAACATCGAGTTACTTTCTCTAAGAATTAGTCATCAATAAGTAATATTTTGAACAATTAATATCAGGGTGGGGTTTATTTCCTTCTAATAGGTAGTATTACATCTTAGCATTTAAAAACAGAATTTAAAAACTCTGTGCTGTGTACTTTTAATTTTTGATTTCTACTTTCGAAATTTTGTAAAATACCCAAATATCTCATATACTTGAATAGAGTACTATGTATTCCAAAACTAAATATATACACTTTTTTTTGGATCATGTGCCAGTTTTATTTGTTCATACCTGTATTCTCTTCTTGCTTCATTGAGAATTCACATTAAATTTATTTCAAGTGGACGTCTAAAAGATACAAGTTATTTTTCAAAGTTATTTAATCAATCTCAAGAAATAATGTTATGTGATAAGCTAACGTAGATATAATAGCAAAATTAAGTGAGCCCTTTTTTTTTAACATTTTTTTTAAGATTTTATTTGTTTATTTGACAGAAATTACAAGCAGGCAGAGAGGCAGGCAGAGAGAGAGTAGGAAGAAGGCTCCCCGCTGAGCAGAGAGCCTGACGTGGGGCCGAATCCCATGACCCGAGCCGAAGGCAGAGGCTTTAACCCACTGATTCACCCAGGTGCCCAAGTGAGCCCTTTTTTGATAGATTAAATTACGTATTTAATATTTATTACTCCGTAATATTTGTAGATTGTCCATCTCTTCTATTTTTTCTTGTTCTTGTCACTTGTTTGAAAGTCAGTATTCAGGGGAAAAAAGTAAATATTTATGAACAGTCATTTTCTAATATGTATACAATTTTTAAAATTTTCTATAATATAAACTTTACAATACAATCCTCTATTTTTTTCTTTTTTCTTTTCTCTCTCTCTCTTTTTTTGCTTTATGCTCAAATTCTCTAGTATTTTAAATAATGTAATTTCTTTTTCTCAGGGATCAAGAAAGTACTTTTGATGCTGCATTTATTACTGGGAAAACTAGTTTTAATTTATATTGACCTTTTTTCTCCTTTGAGCATTTAGCCTGCATTCAATAAAATGTTGATGACTGCTCTTTAGAAGACAGCTGTACGAAATAAAGTATTATAAATATTCAGCTTTCCTTTCTAAGCATTGTCACCAACAGCTGGGCATCCAGTTTAGCAGAACAGATTTTGCACAGAGAGAGCCTGGCATGTTCCTGAATCAGTTTAGTGAGGGAAACAAAAAATAGTTTCTTATGGATTGGGGACTTATAAAGACATAGAGCATCTGTTCCTCAGTTAAGTCATAGTCTGGTAGCACTGAATCATGTTTAAAGCTAGAATAACGCGCAAAACTTTTCACCTTGTTCATACCTTTATTTTAATACCTAGCACATTATTTCTGCAAATAATATACTTTCAACATCTCCATTAAGTTGTATAAATTATTTTGTCTTTATGCTTAATTTTTCAATAGTGTTATTTTAAAACACAAATACATTCATTTTTACTAAGATTATTTCATAATATGACTTTAATGCTTGAATTGTACAATAGTGAATGTATATGAAACCGTATATAAAAATCCATTTGAATAATTATTCCATTTTGAAATATGCTATTAAAGAATCCAGTTTCATCGTCATAAAAATTGCTTTCTTCATATGGTATTCTGCTTTCATTGGCAAAAGTAACTCAGAATCTTTGTTTATATTTATTACTCTCAAATATTTGGCTACTTAAAGCATATAAACCTAAGATTTCTTTAAATATTTTGTTGGCAGTGTTAAGAGATCACTGAAATTGGATCATCTGTTAGAAGCAAATGTAAGTATTTACCTGTGAATTTGTAATTGCATAAGAAGAATGTATTTTTAATTTATGGGAAATTTAATTTACGGGAAATTTACCTTAATAAATAGAAAAATTTTCAAAAAACACTGTGACATTATTGTGATTGGCACACCATTTTCTATATAAAATATTATTTATAAATCTAATATATGGAAATTCCTGGCCAGATTAAGGTTTTCACTTAAGAGGCAAATTATTTAGAAACCTTAATAAAATAATTCAGTAGAAATGAATTTACTATTTGTGGAAAAAATATTCTACCACTTAAATGCACAAGAAACAATATGGAACAATGGCAGTGCTTTAATCTGTATTCTATAATCTGCTAAATTGAAATAAAAACATTAACAGCACTTTTATATCAAAAATGTAATTACCTCCCTGAGCTATTCTGGCATAATTAAACAATAAAATACTAACAGTGTAATAAATTTCACCATGGTTGTCACAATAAAAATAAAAATGTACTGTTGCTATTACTTTTTGTAAATCTAGTCATAGTACATTCCCAGTGCTAACATATCATGACATATGTTGGTTTATTATCTTTTCATACCAATTGTGGAGCTAGATACAAATACTAATATTGAGCTACTTAATCTTAAATGCAAGTAAATTGATGAGAAAGTAAATTAAAACAAATAGCTAGTCGATAAATGGCGCTCCTTCAAAATCCCTTATGAGAATGCCATTTCAAGAAATGGATGTTATATGGAATTTCTCTTTGGACAACTCACTGATATTTAACAATTTACCATTTTTAAAACTTCCAAGATGCTTTTTAAAAAAAATTTAAACAAAAGTGGGAAAATAATGCAATGCCACTAAAAAAATCATTAGCAGTGTAATTAGCAATTTAGAGTACCATTATCCAACTTGTTCTACACAGAATGCAGCTGTGACTGTAATTCTGCATCTGTTTCTTTGGTCAAAATGGTATTTTGGTAGATGAGTAGTCCAGCTTAAAATGAAATATTGTTCTTTCCTGCCCTCAAACTGTTCTTTGGGAGATGGTAAAATTATTTGAATAGCAGAGACTGGCCATTTAGGAATTCATCCTCTTCTTGAAGTACAATTGTCATCATGGCAGGCTTTCAATACATTTTTACTTAGGATTAGGATATGTCAAGGTAGCCAGTGCCACAGCTAATATCCTGTAATAGAAAAATACATTGTTATGTTTGGCTCAATTCTGTACCTTTAAACCAAGGAGACTTAGCTTGACTTAGCTTGGTATCACATGGCCATTCCCTGCTAATTGCAGGTTCCTAGCATCTAGCCTGGGCCTTTCTTCAACATTTCTCTTCTATATTCTGACCTATTTCTGGTAATTTCTGCCTTTGTATTCTTGCCTCATCGTTTGTTGGCGCTCTATATTCATGTCTTAGAGCTGGGAGCTTTTGTTCTGGTGCTTAGTCTAGGATTCTCTCCTTCACTACACTTATGCTTCCATCTACTCCAGTAACAGCTTAGCCCATGCAAAGGAAAATCAGACATTCAAGATATACCTATAATTCCAAGAGTACCTAATTGCTGTAAAATTAGTAGTAATTCTAAGGTCATTTTGCCTTACCAGTATGATACTGAAGGAAGAAGACTGATATCCACAGAAAGGAGATGGCCCTTATATACCAGTTGGTTAAAGTGGAACCTATTCATTCTCATCTGCTGCTCTTTCCTCTCAGAGATGTTCTAAACTCCCAAATCCTGGTGTTCCCAAAGCATCTACAGACCTTCTTAGAGATAAATGCTCCATGATGTTAGGGAAAGTCTGCAAAAGTCATTTTCTTTAGGAGTCTTCTAATGGAGAAAACAGCTATGATATTGTGACCTTCCTTTAATATCTGGAATATATACTACAAGTACCATCATTTGCTGAACCTCCTACATTGTTGGGGGGGGGGTGGAGAGGAGTTAAAGAATGTTCCAGTTTTTCATCACCTACAATATTTTAGCTGCTCAAGTCATTGTCATCCAAATACTGCTTCTAGAAGAATTTTTAGAAATGAAGATGAATTATTTGTTACAAACTGCTGCCAGTGGCAATTCAGATGAATTTATAGGGATAGCTAGCTACCTAATCATGTACATAATCTTGTTCAGGCCACCTCAGAGAAGGAATGGAAGAAGCAGATGCTACAGGTAGGAAGGGAAGGACCATTCTTCCTACCAAGGCCAACTCAGTAGGCTTGCTGCTAGAAGGAATAGCAGTGCAAATTGGGGAAGGTGGGGGAGGTTGCTAATTTAGGCATGGATGCCCAGGCTAGATTACTCCCTTACTATTGGTAGGACACTTCTGACTATTCGTAGGGCCTAAACTTGGCTTATCTCTCTGGGACAAGACTTCTGCCACCTCCTAAAATTAGAAAGAACTTTGAGTTTCAGGACATTGGGAAATTTTATAGCTCTCATTCTGCAGTCCTACTTACTGATTTGGTTCAAATCTGCTTTCCTCTCTCCTTCCCTCCCTTTCCTTCCCTTCCTTCCTCTTTTATTACAGAAATTTTCAAATAAAATAGAATAATACAATGAACTTCTGTGTTCAACGATTATTAACATTTTGTTAATTTTGCGTCATATGTATATATGTATATGTACATATATGTGTGTATCTGTGTTTTTTTTTTCCTGGCATGTTTTACAGGACCCAGACATGTCATTTCATCAGAAAATTCTTCAGTATGTATTTCTAACAATAATGACTTTTTTTCATAACCACAGTGCCATTATCATCCTTATAAAATTAATACTAATTCCATAATAATATCTTCTACACAGTCCATATTCACATTTCTATGGTTGTTTCAAAATATCCTTTTATAGTTGGCTTATTAAAATCAGGATTAAAACAAGGCTTATACATTATAATATTTTTATATATATATCCTAAGTCTTTTTTTTTTTTTTTTTGACAGGCAGAGAGGCAGGCAGAGAGAGAGAGAGGAGGAAGCAGGCTCCCTGCGGAGCAGAGAGCCCAATGTGGGACTCGATCCCAGGACCCTGAGATCATGACCTGAGTCGAAGGCAGAGGCTTAACCCACTGAGCCACCCAGGCGCACTATCCTAAGTTTTTTTAAATCTAGTTAAGTTTCACCCTTTTTTTGTAATTTATTTTTTAAGAAAACTGAGGTATTTGTTTTGTAAGCGTATTTCATATTCAGGAGTTAATTGATTTGTTTCTTGTGGCGTCCTTCAAATGATTTCTCTGTTCTTCAGATTTGCTATGAAACTGGTAAAGTTAGAGGCTTGATTAGATTCTCATTCAAATTTTTGATAAGCATACCTCATAGATAGTGTGTATAGTTCCTATCTCATCCCCTCAAGAGCACAAAATGATCTGATTTTTGGTTCGGGTATTAATCACCTTGATTCACCCATAATAAAATTCCCATTAATCTTTCTTCAGTGTTTTTTTTTCATTGATGATTATTTCCTAGATCCTTTTTTTCACTATAGTTACAAAATAGTGTTTTTTTTTAACTTTTTATTATTAAGAATTTCAAACAGAGACAAAGGTAATGTACTACCTGTTAATTACCAAGCTTTGATAATTCTTAACACAAGCCTACTTATTTCACTTACACTCCCTTATATACTTTAGTACCCCATACTAGACTATTTTGAAACAAACCTGAAATATCATCCATAAATACTTCAATGATTATTTTTAAAAGAGAAAACTTTTTTAAAAAAGATTTTTTTTATTTATTTGACAGAGACACAGCAAGAGAGGAAACACAAGCAGGAGGAGTGAGAGAGGGAGAAGCAGGCTTCCATCAGAGCAGGGATCCCGACATGGGGCTCGATCCCAGGACCCTGGGATCATGCTCTGAGCCGAAGGCAGACACTTAATGACTGAGCCACCCACGCACCCCAAAGAGAAAGACTTTTTAAAAAACTATAATAGTATTATCATATTTCTTGGAATTGATAATTCCTTCACCATCAAATGGACAGTCTTTGTTCATATCTTCTAATTATCTCATGTACTTTCTAATAGTTCTCTTTTTTTAATTTCAGGAATTTTTATTGATATATAATTCATATAACATTCATCATTTTAAAGTATACACCAGTAGTTTATAGTATACTCACTATGTTGAACAACCATCACCACTATCTGATTCCAGAACATTTTTATCACCCCCTCTCGCCAAAAATCCTGTATCTCTTAGCGTTTTCCTTTTTTTTTTTTTTTAAGGCTTTATTTATTTATTTGACAGAGAGAGACAGGGCGAGAGAGGGAACATGAACAGTAGGAGTGGGAGTAGGAGAGGGAGAAGCAGACTTCCCACTGAGCAGGCAGCCGGATGTGGGGCTCAATCCCAGGGACCTGGGATCACAACTGGAACCAAAGGCAGAATGACTGAACTACCGGGCACCCCTCTCTTAGCAGTTAAGTGGTGCTAACTTCCTCCTCTTCTCATCCCCTGGCAACTAATTTACTTGCTGTCTCTATGGATTTGCTCATCCTGGACATTTCATGTAAATGGAGTCATACAATATTGTGGCCTTCTGTGACTGACTGCTTTCATAACATTTTCACGTTTCATCATGTTGTTGTATGTAACAGTACTTCACTCCTTTTTATAGCTGAATCATATTTCAGTTTTCTTTAGATATTTAGGGGTGGAATTGCTGACTTACATGAGAATTCCATCCTTCTTGAAAAACTGTCAAACTCTTTTCTACAGCAGCTGCACCATTTTACATTCCCACTACCAATCAATGAGGAGGGTTCCAGTTTCTCCAGATCCTCCTTGCTATTATCTGATTCTTTGATTCTAGCCATCCTAGTAGGTATGAAGCAATATCTCATTGCAGTTTTAAGCATTTTTTAATGATATTGAGCATTTTATTACATGTTTATTGGCCATCTATATATTTTCTTTGGAGAAATATCTACTCAAATTAGTTACCCTTTTTAAAATAGGATTTTGTGCTTTTACTTTTGTGTATTCTGAATACCGTCACCTAATCACGGATTCTCTGGGTTGTCTTTTTACTTTCTTGGTAGCATCCCTTCAGTGCACAAAAGTTTTAAATTTTGATGAAGTCCAGTTTACTTCTTTGGTTGCATATACTTCTGGTGTCATATCTAAGAAACTGTTACCTAATTGAGTTAATTTGGCACATGATGTGAGAGTAGGGGCATGTATATTCAGTTGTCCTAGCAGTATTTGTTGAAAAGATATTCTTTCTGCCATTGAATGGTGTTGATACCCTTGTTGAAAATCAATGAGCTATAAATGTAAGGATTTATTTCTGGACTCTCAAGTTACTCCATTCATCCCTGACTGTCTTTATGTCACTACCACACTTTCTTAATTAAGTTTTCAAAATAAAGTTATAATTACTGTAAATTTGAAATCAGAAAACGTGAACAATAAATTTTTGTTGTTCCTTTTCAAAATTGCTTCTATTTTGCATCTGTTGCAATTTCATAGGAATTTTAAGATCACCTTTTCCATTTCTGAAAAACAGCCATTTGGAATTTTGACAGGGATTACAGATCAATTTTGGGAATTTGCCATCTTAACATTAATAATTCACCCAACAACAGCAGAACATACACTTTCTCATGTATTCTCTCAAAACAGCATCCCTATCCAGGCCACTTTCAAAAGCTTTAGATTGTGGAAGTAGAGTTGCAGATAAAGTGTTCAAGTTCTAGGGAGATTTTCCATGAAAGCCATTGTTTGAATAGCAGTGTTGGGAGTTCCTTTGCCTCACTCCTTCCCCTCACCAAGAGGGAAAAGGAGGTGATGCTGTGGATCCTGGCCCAAGAAATTTGCCGGATCAGCTGCCTATACTGACCCTATCTATCCTGCTTTTTCTACTATTTTCTTCGTGTTCCTTGAACTTTTCTGATCGCAAATCACTTACCCGCCATGGCTACATTCTGTGCCTCTGGGAGGAGGGCAGGTAGATGAATCTCATCCTTCTCCTGAAAGTAAGCTGGCTTTCTCTGTGAAGTTGGGGCCTGCTGGGCTTTCAGTAATATGAGGCCATCATCTGGCCGATGCTCTGATAGAAGTGGCACTTCTTGGACTGGAGCAGTATGCATCCCTTGGCTTGATGGCTTAGACATCCAGTTGTAGCACCAGTCTCATTTGCATCTTTGCTTCTGCATGTTCTCTTTCGGCCACCTCTCACTTCCCAATACTGAATACCTCACCAGGTCTGGGGACACAGAGAGATTCTAGGCCCTTGGAAGACATCTTAAAGGTGAACTCCACTGCCTTGCCCTCCTTCCTTCAAGCTCTGGAAGCCCTCCATGTCACATAGGCATTAATATTCTAGTGATATGCTAGATTGAGTGAGGAAACTAAAATTCAGAGTAAGTGGTATACCCACAATAGCACAGCTAAGACACAGCTGAACTATTATATGAGCCCAGGCTGCCTTCCATATAACATAGCTGCTTTTCCTTTAGTGTACCTAAAGTGTTTTTCCTTTAGTCGTTTATGAATCTTCATTCTATTTGGCAAAATCTAATTTCTAAAACTTTGGTTCATATTATCTTTATGGTTGACTAAATTTATTAAAATTTTTTTAAAGATTTATTTACTTACTTGGTGGGGGCAAATGAAGAGGGAGAGAGAATCCCAGGAAGATTCTCCACTGAGCAAGGAGCCCAGCGTGGGTCTTGATCCCATGACTCTGGGATTATAACCTGAGCTGAAATCAAGAGTTAGACACCTAACCAACTGAGCCATCCAGGTGCCCCTGAAATGTTTTGAAATATTGGATTGATTCAGTAAGAACAAAGTTTTTAAAAATATTCATATGGAAAAAAATAATCTCCATCTTTATCTCACTTGATACACAAAAGTTAATTCAAGAAGTATCATAAGCGTAAAGTAAAAGTTAAAAGCATCAGGCTTCTAGAAAGAAATACAAGAAGTTATCATTGAGACCTAAATTCAACAAAAGTTCATACAACAGAAAAAGTACTAACTACAGAAGATAAAGTTAATAAGGTAGACTTTTATCAAAACTAAAAATTTTTCCTCTTCAAAAGCCATCATTAGAAAATGAATAGCCAGAGTGCCTGGGTGGCTCAGTTGTTAAGCGTCTGCCTTCAGCTCAGGTCATGATCCCAGGATCCTGGGATTGAGCCCTGCATCAGGCTCCCTGCTCAGCGGGAAGCCTGCTTCTCCCTCTTCCACTCCCCCTGCTTGTGTTCCCTCTCTTGTTGTGTCTCTCTCTGTCAAATAAATAAATAAAATTTAAAAAAAAAGAAAGAAAAAGAAAATGGATAGTCAAACCAGGGATTAAGAAGAAAATATTTGTCATACATCTATCTGGCAAAAGACTTGTATCTATAATATATAAATTAACAATAAAAAGTACAATAAAAATGTACAAAAACTTGAACCAACATGTCACAAAAAATTTAAATGAATAGGAAAAAGTGTTATGAATATGAAAAAGCATATGAAAAAGTGTTCAACATCATTCATCATTGGAAATACAAATGAAACCCACAAATGGATACCACTCCCGCCCACTGGAAGAGCTAAATAACAAAACAGAATGGCTTTTAAAAAACAACAACACTAGAGGAACTTGACTGCCTCGAGTTGTAGAACTTGCAACTCTTGATCTCAAGGTCCTGAGATCGAGGCCTATGTTGGGAGTAGAGATTGCTTAAAAAAAAAAAAGGGGGGGGGCACCTGGGTGGCTCATTTGGTTAAGCATCTGCCTTTGACTCAGGTCATGGTTTTGGATTGAGCCCCACTTCGGGCTCCCCATTCAGTGGCGAGTCTGCTGCTTTTCTTTCTCTCTCTGCCCCTCCCACCAACTCATGTTCTTCCTCTCAAATAAATAAATAAATAAATAAATAAAAATCTTTTAAACAAACAAACATGAGAATGACTAAAACAGTGCTAAAGACTGATAAGGATGTCGAGCAGCTGGAACTCTCTTTTACTGATGGGAATTTAAAATGACACATGCTTTGGAGAACTCCAGCTTTTATTTAGTTTTTTTTTTTTTTAATTTTTTAAAATATTTTATTTATTTATTTGACAGAGATCACAAGCAGGCAGAGAGGCAGTCAGAGAGAGAGGAAGAAGCAGGCTCCCCGTGGAGCAGAGAGCCCGATGTGGGGCTCGATCCCAGGACCCCGGGATCATGACCTGAGCCGAAGGCAGAGGCTTTAACCCACTGAGCCACCCAGGTGCCCAAGATTTTTTTTTTTAAAGACTTACTTATTCTAGAGAGAGAAAGCATGCATGTGAGTGGGGGGAAAGGGGAGAGAGAGAATCTCAAGCTGACTTCCAGTTGAGTACATGGAGCCCTACCTGGGCTGGATCTCGTGACCCATGAGATCATGACCTGAGCTGAAATTACCAGGCTTAACTGACTGAGCCACCCAGGGACCCCGACATATACAAGAATGTTTTTAGCAACTTAATTCATAATAGCCCAAACTGGAAATAATCCAAATGTCTCCTAATCAGAAAGTGGAAAAACAAATTCTGATATATTTATACAAAGGAGCACTATTCAGCAATAAAAAGGAACACACTACTACCACATGCAATAATGTAGACAATCTCAAAAACAAACCCAAACCAAAAGTTACATTCTTAATTTATATGAAGTCCAAGAATAGGTAGAGGTATCAATGATTATAGGAATTAGAAAGCAGTTGCCTATGGACTAGAAAGTGGAAACTGAGTAGAAGGGTGTACAAGAAAACCTGAAATGGTTGAAATGTTCTATATCTTGTGTGGTAGTTGCATCAGAGTATACAGTTGTCAGATCTCCTCAAGCTGACCATTTTAATGTATGTAAATTATACTTTAATAAACAGACAAAAATATATTTGAGATGGAATTTACTTTATATTCTGAGAAACATGAGGATATATGAAGGAATGATGGGAAACAGCCATGAAAATATTTCATTAAAATCTCAGGAGTTACATACAGGACAGTTGCAGAATAGTGTTATCTTTAATATTCATATTTTAGGTGCACCTGTGTGGCACAGTCAGTTAGGTGTCCAGCTCTTGGTTTCAGCTCAGATCATGCTCTCAGGGTTGTGGGATTGAGGCTTGCATTGGGCTCTGTGCTCAGTGTGCCGTCTACTTAAAAATTCTCTCTCTCTCTCTCTGCCTTTCCTCCCCCTGCCAAAATATAAATAAATACATCTTTTAAAAAATATTTTAATATTTTTAAATTGTGGAACAATAATGAATATAAATAGAAACACCAGCGTATCAACTTTGTAAGCCAATGTTTCTTTATTTTTCTATTAAAATTTTTTTATCAAAGTAAAATTTATGTATTATAAAATCCACAGATCTTGATTGTACAATCCAATGAGTTTTAACAAGTGTATACCCCTGTGTATCAAACACCTAATCAAGAAATAGAACATTTCGGGGCGCCTGGGTGGCTCAGTGGGTTAAAGCCTCTGTCTTCGGCTCAGGTTGTGATCTCAGGGTCCCGGGATTGAGCCCCGCGTTGGGCTCTCTGCTAGGCAGGGAGCCTGCTTCCTCCTCTCTCTACCTGCATCTCTGCCTACTTGTGATCTCTGTCTGTCAAATAAATACATAAAAATCTTAAAAAAAAAAAATAGAACATTTCTATCACCATAGATCTAATATTTGGTTATATTCTTTCTCTACCATCTCTGTAAGATCATTGAGATTAGTGCAAAATGCTTTTGCATCCATAACTATTATAACAAATAACAATGAAACCCAACATTATTAGAACCATTAATAATGATAATCATGAAAAAAAAAAAAGAAAAGAATGATAATCATGGTAGCTGATAAGAAGTTAGTTGATCTCTAGGACTGTTCTGAGAACCCTAGGCCCAAACTATGAAAGGTACCCAAGACAGCTAATATTTAGAGTATTAAAATATAAACTCCATAATAGTATTAATAATTTATAATAATGTCTTAGGTAAGACATTCCAATGACCTAATTAACCAGTGTAAGGTTATGAAAAATTATCTCCCTTTAGATGCCCTAATTTTCTTTTGTTTCTGGTTATCCAAATATCTATAGTACCTGTGTTTTAAATATTTCACTGATAGCATAGGATAGTACTTCATAATAATAATAGCACATCCTTTCCATCATATTTCATCCCAAAAGAACCCTTAGTACTTTCTAGACTGTTTATAATAGGTAAAAATCAATGCAATGGAGGCACCTTTTTGGTAGAATATGCTTTAGACGAAGTGACAAAGCAAGCTACAGTTTGTGAAAGATATTGAAGGAGAATGTCTTCTATAGTTGAAATTATGAAGCGAACATTCTTTTCTTTTTTTATACAGAAAAATCAATGCCCAAATTTTAGTTTTGCTAATATACAAGGTTTGACCACTTTACAAAAAGTATGGTGGTATTTGGGCTGATCATAGCATCTTTTTTAATAGTGGCATTAACTATCTCTAAGGAGTCACTGAATATTATAAGCAGTTATAAATTATTATTATAGAATTATAACTTATTGATTTCTGTTTTCCTAATTTTATTTGCATCCTTAATTCCTTTCCTTCTCTAGCCAAATCTAGTCTGCTCACTTTTTCTTCCTCTGTTTTCTAAAGCATCTGGTAGCTAGCACTCCTCATTGCAGAGTGAAAAGAATGCTAGACTTCTCAATTTGTAGCTGTCTTCCCTGAAATCCCAATCTTAACTGTTCCTGGTATATGTTAGATGGGTTCTGGGATCACTTTTAAGCATCTTCAGGGTTTTAAAGTTAGAGGACCTTGACAAAACTTTGAGGGGAAAAAAAATCTTAGAGAAGTAAGATTATGCCTTTGTGTATATCAGTAGTCAGGTATATAAAAATATGTTAATTACTGAAGAACAATTTAGTGGGATAGTAAGGGATAGAATTTCATTTTTCCCTCTTTGTATAGTAATTGTAGACAGACATTTTTCCTCTTAACTAACACAAATGGCCTAAAAAAGAAGGCAGCAGAGAAGTCTCGGGATTTTTCCCCTCCTCTCCCCCAACTCCCCTGCCCAAGAAGTTTCAGTATTTTAAGATAAGGGGGAAACACACACACACACACACACACACAGACTTATTTTATGAAAGCTAGAAAATGGTTTTCAAGGAGAAATGTATGATCTATAGTTGTAATGTTTAGATATTTGGCAATTGGAAAAAATAATTTTTTGGTAAAATAGGAAAACAGATTGACATAAATGTACATTAGTGTAGTGACTTCCATTTCTTGTACATACACAGTGAAATAGTTCTGGGAAAGGTAGGGTAGGATTGGATAAATGTCATAGTTTATGACTGAATACATATAAGCAGGTAAAAACTCAAGATGAAGAGGTAATAATAACCATCTGATAAAGAGACTTAAAAACCTTTTCACCCTACAATAAAGATTGCTTTAGAGTTATAACTTGATATTATAGTTTGATTTTTAAAAAAGATATTGGTTACATTTGTGGCTACCGTGGATACATAAAATAAAGAATGGAAAGCCTTCTGGTTCCCCAATATGGAAAAGTATTTATCATTTAAAACCTTAACTGTAAAAAAAAAAAAAAGATTCTATAGATTCTGGAACTAATACCAAGATTATTGAAAAAGGTGACACAGTCACTATTCTGCCAAGGTGTCTTAGAAATAAAGAATCGTTGACAATGGAGAATTATATAACTATTTCAAGTCAGCTACCAAAATAAGTTTAATTCTACAATGTTAGTAACATCATAACCTTCAGACCTTTTTTAATCCCCTAAATCCAGTCTATGCCATCTGTAGCACTTCTGGATTTCAGGTTTTTCATACCTTTCATTTCTGCTTATCTAAGCCTCATCCTTCCTCCTCACAAGAATCCTTCTGTAAAATTACCGCAGCCCACTTTGATTTTCCTTTCCTCTCAATTCTTGTAGCACCTATACTACTGTTAGGTAGTTAAGACCTCTACTACTGTTTAGACCCTTCTCTGCTGTTCATGAGGCCAGAATAATTTTTTCTCTTTCTTTGTACACATTAGTTAGCAAGCACTGGGTGATTAGTAAGCATTACAGAAAAGAGTTTAAAAGGAATTCAGAAGAACAAGCAATTAATAGTGTGATAATGGTTGTTTGAAGGAAGTGGATCATAAATGGGGACCTAAACCGAAGAACGATTTCATCCTGGGGAAGATAAGAAAGGGCATTCCAGCCTAGGATCACAGAATGTGATTAAGTGACTGGGATACGGGTGTCATTTCATATTGGAAGAATGAACTAATGAACAAATGAATGAATTCAGAGTGGCTTGGCCAAAGTTATTGGACTATTCCTTTTACATCATTCATTCATTACATATTTTTGAGTTCTAGACCACAAAGATGAAGAAATATTTATTTTTAGGAATTCAGATTTTAATGGGGCAGACAGAAATGTAAAAAATTATTAAAATAATTCGTAATCTTATCGGAGACGATAGTCTCCAATGAGAGGTATGCACAAGGTGTGTAAGGAACAGAGGAGAGGATAGAAGGATATCCTATAGGACAGGCCGAATTCTCAAGGGCCTTAAATGTTAATACTCAATTGTTTGAACATTATTTTGCTTATTTTTTTTAAAGATTTTACTTATTTATTTGACAGAGATCACAAGTAGGCAGAGAGGCAGGCAGAGAGAGAGGGGGAAGCAGGCTCCCTGCTGAGCAGAGAGCCCAGTGCAGGGCTGGATCCCAGGACCCTGAGATCATGACCTGAGTTGAAGGCAGAGCCTTAACCCACTGAGCCACCCAGGTGCCCCAACATTATTTTGCTTATTCTTAAGACAAGTCACTATGTCAGAGCAACTTTGTGAAGGTTTAAGAAAGCACTTACCCCTCCTAGGATTTCCTTGTGGGTTTTACTACCAGTACTTCTGAGAGTTTCCCTGGCCCAGCCCCATAATTATACCTCAGGTTCAGCAGACCGCGCAAGTCAGGATATAACTGGAATAGTCAGTCATCTCTAAACTGTTTGGAAATACCATCTCAGAAGGTAGTAAACCTTTAATATTAAATTTTCACAAATACCTAATTGAGATGCCCTAATCAGTGTGGAGACCTGAAATATCTACAAAACTTTAAGAATAGTGTTCATTTTGGAAATGATAATTGAGTGTATTTAAATTCCGAAAAGAAAGAGCAAGGAAAATAATGCTGGTTTGAATTTTACAAGTTTTAAAAGGCATTCTCAAAGAACTAAACATAAGTATTTTTGTCTCAAATTAATATTTATTTTCAGTCATTCGATTCTTCAAAAATCACAAGGAAGAAAAGTATTACCACTTACTCTCCAACAACTGGAACTTGTCAAATGAGCCCATTTGCTTCTCCTGCAAGCTTTAAAGAACAGGAGCACAAAAATGAACCATCAAATGGTTAGTTGAACATTCTTTTCCATTTATTGTAATATTTTTCTAGTTACTGGTTAAACCAGAATTTTTATTTAATAATATATGGATCTTGTTGCAACTGTTTTTTTCTTAAGGAATTCAACATAAAGAAGTCTAGTATATATAGGTATGACTTTGGACAGAAATGTAAACTTTCTAGGCACTTATCTTAAAATGCTACTGCAGACTTTGTTCCCTTACTATCCCATCCATTAAATAGAAATTATGGTCTGACTGCCTTCAGCTACTATCAATTATAGTGGTTACAGATATACCCCTTAACAAGCTATCCATCATGTGCATAAATTAAAGGGCATATAATTCAGGTACTGCTGCACTATAGTTTAAGAGAGATACTTATAAATGTTATTTTTATTCATGTTGTCTATTTAGTTTTTTTTTTTTTTTTTTTTTTTTTTTAAGATTTTATTTATTTATTTGTCAGAGACAGAGGGAGAGAGAGCGAGCGAGCACAGGCAGACAGAGAGGCAGGCAGAGGCAGAGGGAGAAGCAGGCTCCCTGCCGAGCAAGGAGCCCGATGTGGGACTCGATCCCAGGACGCCGGGATCATGACCTGAGCCGAAGGCAGCCGCTTAACCAACTGAGCCACCCAGGCGTCCCTGTCTATTTAGTTTTATCCACATTTCATTTATCTTTATATAGCTTGCTTTTATTTATTATATTTCATTCCCTTCTTTTCCTTTACTATCTTAAATGCATTTGCAAAAAAGTTTGTAGGGTTTTCCACTAGAGAATAACCTAATTTTAATATGAAATTGTTTATTTTAAAATATTTAGTTTAATTTCGACCATGCATATTTCTGTTCTCTTGTAGTTTATTGCTAAAATATTTATTTCAAAGATATATGATTCTAGATTTCATAGATTTAATTTTTAATATTATAAAAGGTCATGAATCAGTGACATGTCAGATTTCTATAATATAAAATTCTAAGTAGGCTCAAATTTAATAAAATATATTTTAGATGTGCTGTGATTAGCCTAATTCATATTTTATTGTTTAACATTTATTGAGTGCTAAGAATATACTAGAAGCTACACAGAAACAAAGAAATCTCATTTTACCTAATTTGTTGTAATGAAACCCATAATGAGATCTTAAACTTTTGATTGACTTTTATTTTACTTAAATCAAGTGCTTTTTATCTTAAAGCTATTACTATTAGGTTTGCTTTCACAAAAATGTATGAAGATGTATACATTTTCTTCAAGCTCTATCTGTTTTTAATACACTTAATATATCTTTTGTTTAAAATTAAAAATTAGTGCCTAAGAGATGGCACATCTCTATACTGAAATATGAATAGATTTTAAGTGTACGTATTCAATTTCCATATTGAAATTAAATATGGACTTAAGGGAACATTCCTTTTGCCCATAAAAAGATTGGCCACATGATCCCGATTGACATTTAAGTGGATAATTATCACAGATTATAGTACTAAGTAAGCTCTTTTTTAAAAAGTCTTATAGCAAGTGTTCCTGGGGTGCTGGTAATATTCTATTTTTTAACTTAAATAGTGGTTACACTGATTCATTAAACTGTACATATATATATGTTTCATATACTCTTCGAGATATATATATCTATATATATATCAAAAGTCTCAACATAGAATTCTCTAGGATCTTATATCACATTATGTCATTTGTAATCATTACATTGCTTGTCCTAATATGTTATACATGTTTTAGAAATAAGAAATCCTGAGTCATAAAGTAAAAGTTCCATTTAAGTTCCATGAGATCGTAATTTAAGTTATGATCTCATAACTTCTATTAACAATTCTCAGTTTTTAAATATTGTACAAAACATAAGATGCCACTTAAATAAGTACTTTTATTTAAATAGCATTTTCAAGGGCATTTTAAGTGCAATTCACTTCCCATCACACTTGGGATATAATTCAAAACCTAATCATAACTTCTAAGGCCATACATCATCAAATTCCTGACCACCTCGTCTATCTCCTTTTCTGTTACCCTTCCCATGTTTACACTACTTTAACCACTCTTAGTTTCTTGCTATTCATCAATCATGTTAAACCCCTTCCTGCCACAAGGTCATTGCACTTACAGGTCTCTCAGCCTGTATTCCTTCTGGAATACTCTTCCTCTAGGTATTCATATGTATTTTTTATGTACATTTGAACTATATATTATGTGAACAGATGTTTATTATTACATTTAAATACATTTATACTTATAAAAAAAGAAAATTCTGTTCCTAGTTCTTCCCTCTACTTAGACTTCTTTTGGCCCCATGTGGGCCAAAAACAGGGTGAGTGAGTTTATACTTTTGAGAGATATGTATTTAATTTAAAAAGTGAGTTTATTAAAAAAAGTGATTTATAAAAAAGTGAGTTTACACTTTTGAGAGATAAATATTTATTTACTTACCATCATATATATTTTTCATTGTTATGTATGTTCATATGTGTGTGTTATCATTATTTTGCGGCCCTCCCCTGCCCCTTAGCAAATTTCTCCAAACTATTATGCTTTTCAATAAAGATGAAGGATGCATCAGACTTATTATTTAATAATTAGAGTAGAAGGATAAACAACAAATTTGCATAGTCAAAGAGAATATTTGTGAATTAGATAATAGATCTGTAGAAATCAGCCAGACTGTAGCAATGTGATAACACAAAGATAAAGAAATGGAGAACATGATATAATGGTAAAGAGAAATTATGAATAGACTAAGAAGCTCCAATATATGTCAGATAGGAGTTCCACAAGGAGAAAATAAGGAGAATGGGCTGAAGCAGTATTCTAAGATAAAAGGACTATCAATTTTTCATAATTTCAATTTCACAGTTAAGGCAAGATGGGAATTTCCAGACTGGAATAGCATACTTAGTCTGAGCAGGATGAATAAAAACAAACCCACACATAGTCATATGGTAAAATTGCAGATTGTCAAAGACAAAGAGAAAAGGCCACCGGAGGAAAGACATATAACCCCCAAGGAAATGACAGACTGATTGTAGACTTTTCATCTATATCAACAGACTCCAGCAGGAAGTGGGATAATACCAACTAAAAATCACAGCTGAATATTTTTATTTAGGAATGAAGATGAAATAAAGATTTATTTTTCAGACAAAGTCTGAGAGAATTTATCGTTCAGAGAGACTCCCTGAAGGGACTACTAAAAAATGTACTTGTAGAAGTAAACTGAGCCTCAGGTAAAGGAATGGAATGCAAAGAGCAATGGTAAGAAAATAAATTAGCAAACATGTTGGCAAATTTAATTATAAATCCAAATACAAAAATGTGACTACAAATTCTGCTGGCTATAGAAAAAAAGACAAACAATTTAAGATGGGGTTAAAAACAAATAATAGACTGTAATAGCATGGAACACTGATGAGGGAGCAAAATAAGCTAAAGTGTTTTAAGATTCTTATAATTTTTAGGGAGCAGAAGAATATCTGTTAACAGACTTTATAATTGTGCATGCATGTGTGTGTATGTGTGTTTTATTTACTTGCCTGTAAAAATGGGGAAAATAATAGTTTCTACCTCAGGATTGTTGTGACAATTAAATAAAGTAATATACAAAAAGCACTCAGAACATGGCCTGGCATGTAGTAAGTTTTCAATACATACTCTGTTTTTATTAATATCATTATTGTTTAGGCTTAAAGACGTAGGATGATTAAATGTAAAGGGACAGAAAAAAACAAAGCAAATATTAACTTTAAAAAATTAATAGCTGTTATAAGAATATTAATGTAGACAAAAATAGACTTGAAGACAAAAAAAGCTTTATTGAAGATATATGAATCTATTCATAGTGAGAGAAAGGAAGAGTCACTACTAGAAAAAGTTTCCTGAAACTATGTGCATCTAAAACAAAAACAAAACATAATGAAATAGGACAGGAGTACAAGGAGAGACTCACAAATCCCTAATTATAGTAAATTTTAAAGTACCTCCTTCAGAAACTGATGAAATAAATAAAACTTAGGAAGGGTATAAACAGTTTGAACATAGCTAGCAAGTGTGATCTAATGAGCTGTGGTCAAACAAGTGTAATACCCAACACATGATAAAGCATGACCTAAAACTTTTACAAAAATATAACCAGTCTGGAGTCGCAAAATACTAAAATTGCTGTCACATTCTCTGACCAAAATTTTGTGTAGTTAGGAATCAATAATAAAAAGGCAGTCCTCTATAAAAATTTTAGCCCATGTGTTTGGAAACCTAGAACATTCTAAATAATTCATTGTTCAGAAAAATCATAATGGAATATATAAAATATTTAGAATTGAATGATGATGACAATAAAAACTTAGAGGAAAACTTTAATCTAAATACTGCATTATACTAAAACAGTCCTTAGTGGAAATTTTATACTTATAAATGCATATATTTAGGAAGGAAGAATGATTGAAACTAATAAACCAAGCATTTAACTCAGAAGGATGGAAAAAGAATAGAATGAACCCCAAGAAATACAAGAAAGGAAATAGTAAAAGATAAAAAGTATTAAATACAAATAAAGTGTTAAATAGAAAACAAGGCAGTGATAAAGAAAAGCAACAAAATCAAAAGCAGTTTCTTTGAAAAGACTAATCAAATGGTAGACCTCTGGCAAGACTGATTTCTTTTTAAGTGGGAAAAGGAACAATATGTATTCCAAAGGAGCTGATAAATTACTATCAGCTTAAATATATGATGAGCAGTTTGAGATATATGAGCCAAATGCTTCTTAATGTGGTCCACAGTCTAATTTGGATGAAAGATTTTAAAACTTACCATTCTGCTTCTCAAATATTAATGTTTTAGTAGCTAAAAAGCAATTCTAATTTTCTCATTGATACCTTTCTGTTCAATAATATAGGTAATATTTTAAGAATATTACATTTCTTCCATGAGACTCAATAAAGGTATTTTGAATTTTAAAAAAGGAACCATTAACATTGTTATTTTTCATAAATTGATCCTCTAAAGCAGCTCTTTGCTCTCCACTCTTGTTTAATAGTAATAATTTGGTTAATTAAAAGAATAACATGCTTTCGGGGTGCCTGAGTGGCTCAGTAGGTTGGGTGTTGGACTTGGATCCTAACTCTGCCACTTACTAGTTTTAGAGCCTTGGATAAGATATGTGGCTATTCTGTGCCTCTGTTTCCTCACCTGTAAAATGGGAATGAGTGACCAATGCAGAGTTTTGCAGATTAGTTTATACATGTAACATTTAAAACAGTGCCTGGTCCTAAAAATACTATTTAAGTGTTAGCTGTTACCATTAACATCATTGATTGTATTTCTAAACATGATCTGTTGAAAATTATCTTAGAGAAGGGGCTTCCTGAGCCTTACCGGAAAGTCCAAATACAATTTTGATTTGTTTGTTAAAGGGTAGTTTTGGTTTTTTTTTTTTAAGATTTTATTTATTTGACAGACAGAGATCACAAGTGGGTAGACAGGCAGGCAGAGCAGGGGTGGGGTGGGGTGGGGTGGGGTGGGGTGGGGTGGGGTGGGGTGGGGGGGCGGGAAGCAGGCTCCCTGCTGAGCAGAGAGCCTGATGCAGGGCTCCATGCAGGGACCCTGAGACCATGACCTGAGCCAAAGGCAGAGGCTTACTGAGCCACCCAGGAGCCCCCAAATACAATTTTGAATGTAGCCCAGATTCAGCGATGGTACATATTTCACCAGTGTTTTATGAAACTGTCTTTAAAGGAAATCACATTCACAAGTATTTGTTATATATAACCTAGCAAGAAAAAGTACGTATAGAATCTGCAGCTGTTTACTGTATGTTAATTGCTAATAGAATGAAATGAAATAAAGAAAGCAATTATTAGTAACTGGAATACTCTTTCTTTTTTCTTCTTTTTTTAGGGGGGTGGAGGGGCAGAGGGAGAAGAAGTGAGAGAATCCCAAGTCACAGAGCCCAGTGCAGGGCTGGATCTCACAACCCTGAATTCATGACCTGAACCAAAATCAGGAGTCAGATGCTATAACCGACTGGGCCACCAAGGAACCCCAGTAACTGGAATACTCTTAATAATATATTGGAGTCCAAATAGTCTCTGCTAACTGATCCAAGTGTTATTCTTAGAGATATTAAAACTCCTCCTATTTAGCAATTGGAAAAGTATATTAGAAATGTAAGTCCTTCTATAAGAAGATTGAGATTAATGCTATTGATTATATTTTATAGAATAAGATATCTAATCCCCTTACCATAATAAAAATGTTTCAGCAGACATTGAACACCTGGTGAAAATTCAAATAAAGTATTCTTTTACTATTTCTCACCTAACTTTATTGACTGATGGTGCTAAAATGTGAAAATTAATTACAAGTTAAAGGAACAAAGTAATTTTAATATTTAATAGTGGACCTTTATTGAATGCAGACAGCATAGCACAAAATTCAGGAAATTAGTATTAACCTTTAGGCAAAGATTTTCTGAAAATAAGGTTTAATATGTATCATGGGATTTCATATCCAGCTTGATTTTTTTTTAAGAAAGATGGATTTTAACAGATTTTTTTCCTCAAGAGTTCTCTAAAGTCATAAATAAAATATCGTTACTGTTTTTCCCTTTAATGCTTTCTTAAATAAACTCTTACTATTTGGAATTTAAGGATAGAGACAAGTCAAATAATGAAAAGTTAAAACGAGAGAGATAACCAGTACTTTAGGAAGATCTCTAAATCATAACTTTTTCTCTTTTTAGAATTAAAGACTATTTTGAGTTAATTTAGTTATGATACAGTTTTGGGTTTTTTTGTTTTTGTTTTTTGTTTTTTTTTTTTTTTGAGAGAATCCATAAGATCTAAAGTAACAATGAGGGAAGTTATTGTTCACCAGTTTCTGAACCAACTTACTCAGTGAAATTATAAATATCAGAGAATAGAAAATATACATTAAATAAGCTCCTCCCCTAGTAATAGGAGCAAGTAAGAATAATGGAATAAAAATTAAATGAAGGAAAAGGGTGCCTGGGTGGCTCAGTGGGTTAAGCCTCTGCCTTCGGCTCAAGTCATGGTCTCAGGGTCCTGGGATCGAGGCCTGCATCAGGCTTTCTGCTCAGTAGGGAGCCTGCTTCCCAGTCTCTCTCTCTGCCTACTTGTGATTTCTCTCTCTGTCAAATAAATAAATAATAAATAAATAATATTATAATATAAATATATTAATAAAAGTAATTATAATAAATAATAAATAAAATTAAAAATTCTTTAGTGTAATTGTTTAAAGAAACAAACAACAAAACAGCTTCTGTTAAAAAAAATAAATAAATAAGTGAAGGAAAAAGTGTAAACCAGCATTGGGAAGTCTGTTCCAGACAGTACGTTAATATGTTAATGAATTACGTTTGAAAATTTAAAGAAATTGCCTTCGTGTTATTTCATCTAGAAGTATTGGACCCTCCTGCAGTAGTACATGGAGCTATACTTTCCAATTCATGTAGACATAGAGCATTTGGATTGTGGCTCATCTGCACTGAGATGTGCTATAAGCATAAAATATACACCATGTATCAAAGACAGTGTGAAAAAGAGAATATGAATGATCTCACTAATAATTTTATATTTTATATATAAAATATATAAAAATAAAGAAATGTCAAAATTGTAGTATTTTGAGTATGTTGGGTTAAATGAAATAATAAAATTTATTTCACCTGTTTTTCCTTTGTGAAGAATAAGGACATTGAGTTAAGTAATAGTTCCTGTGCCAGTTATTGAACAAATGGAACAACATAATAATACATAGTGTAAGGAGGTTGTCACCAACTATACATTTAAAAAATGATTTCTTTGGACTTCTTTTCATTAGTAGTAAAAAGTTTCGATTATTCATTCATTTGCTTGCTTATTCACTCGATAAACATTTATTAAAGGCCAGTGTATGTAAGATATTAAGAATTTTTTTGCTAATATGTCCTCAAATACTTGTTATACATCAAATATGTTTGAAGTGTATGTTATACTGTACCATGAAGTACAGTAGAACCAACAACTAAATGGAGAACTCATAAAACAATTATCTACTTGACCACTAATGAGTGCAAACATCATATTCTACTAGGCTGTAAAATCAAATTTACCTTTCAACCCCACACACAGGATCTTTCCAAGAATTTAGTAAATCATTATGCATTTTTTCAATATGTTTTTAAAATCAGGCACATTTATCAAATTTATTTTACTGTGACATCGCTAGAAACTTACTGTTTTGTAGATATAAATATCACCAACCGGGGCGCCTGGGTGGCTCAGTGGGTTAAGCCTCTGCCTTTGGCTCAGGTCATGATCCCAGGGTCCTGGGATCAAGCCGTGCATTGAGCTCTCTGCTTAGCAGGGAGCCTGCTTCTCCCTCTCTCTCTGCCTGCCTCTCTGCCTACTTGTGATCTCTCTGTCAAATAAACAAATAAAATCTTTAAAAAACAAAAATCACCAACCCACTGTTAACTTTGAGGCAAAAAATGGGAGTGAAATAATACAAACTGGAAACTTTAAGATGATATTGTTTATTAAAATATTTGACGAAAGTATCCTTTATAAAGATTGGGTTTTTTCTACATAAAGTCATCATGAATAAAATACTGGGTTACTGGGAAATTTTAAAAAATAGCTATTGAAAAATTATTCATAATAGTGATTTTTCTTTTCTATAGCAAATTCTAGGATACTTTTTCTTTACTTCTCTTTCATTAGTCTACCTTTTTATTCTCTATCTAAAGTTTGGTGATCTAAATTCTATTTAAAATTTGACAATTTCCCCCTTAACTTTAAGTTCTTCTTTTTACTCTATGTATGTATATAGGAAAGAGGAAAAAATTGAATCACCTCAGTTTAACCAAAAGGAAGGAATCTACAACAAAGGACAATGATGAGTAAGTTTATTGTTTTTGAAATAATAAATACATGTCTTGAAAGAAAAGAGTCATATTTCTTAAAGTAATAATTTAAGAGAAATAACTTATTTGCAAAAATTAAAAAGTTTATACCTGAGTCGATATATTCTTTTTTAAAGAAGTAAAATATTTTGTAATGCATTCTGAAGGGTTCATGTGATCATGATATGTGATAACTTTTTAAAAATATTTCTTCATTTGAGAGAAAGAGAGAGTGCAAGTGGGGTGAGTGGGGTGGGAGAGGGAAAGAGAGAATCTCAAGCAAACTCCTCACTGAGTGCAGAGCCCATGCAGGGCTCAATTTCAGGACCGTGAAATCATGACCTAAGAGAAAACCAAAAGTTGGACACTCAACTGACTGAGCCACTCAGGTGCCCCTATGAGATCTTAATTTTAATACTCATTGAGCACAGCTTGCCAGTCCATGAATAAGAGACCAGCTTAAGATAAATCTGGGGAAAAACGACCTTTTCAGATTTTATATGGATGGAAAAGTAATCCCTCATCTGGGAACATAGTGCCTAACAAATAGCTGGTTCAAGAGCTAGGAACACAGTGAATGAAGCCAGCACAGTAAGCGATCCAGAGGAACCCAGCATGCTTATATCCCAGCACCCAGCTATTTTCATACTGGCCAGCCAATGCTGCCTTGAATGAAGATAGTATTTACAAAATCTACTTCTCCTATATATTCTAGGAAGAATAGTTATATCTATCCACCGAGGCTGGAAAATTGAATTAACCAGAAGAGGGGGTTAAATTTTCAAAGTAGTTCTTATGTTCAGCTCATTGACCCTTTCAGCTATGTTGTCTTTGTGCCACGCAATATGATGGGTGGCTAAAAACAAAGAAATTGGGAGCTTATGGCTTTATGTTGTAAGTTAATATACCTTGCCAAACTTAGAAATAGGTTATAAGTTATGTTTCAAAATTTTTTTACTCATTTAAGTGGAATTCAGAATGCATTTTCCATATAAATAGTGTTGTAACTAGTGGTTATGACCCCAGAAGTCTATTTTTTTTCATAATGTAGCTGAACTATAGTATTAATCAGTACTAGTCTAGAGTAAAATATACAAAAATTGAATGCCATTTAGAGTACGACAAGGACAAAGAGAAGTGTTTCACAAAGAAATTTCTTTGTTTGGCATCTCCTACATCTATCATCATACCTCCTTTATTTGCTTTTACTAGATGCTTTTCCTAGCCACGCTCCCCCAGCTCCAAATATTTTCATTTTCCCTGTCCCACAAGTATTTTTGTTGTAAATTACTACAACTTCCTTCCCCTAGCAAAGTTCCCATTTCCTCGGTGAAACCAATTGCAACCAGATATTAAGAGGAAAGCATTCTTTGGGTTCCCAGGTGGCTCAGTTGGTTAAACATCCAACTCCTGGTTTCAGCTTAGCTCATGATCTTGGGGTCATGAGACTGAGTCCTGCATTGAGCTCCGTTCAGCATGGAGGCTCCTTCAGATTTGCTTCTCCTCCCACTGATGCTCTCCCTAAAAAAAAAAAAAATAAAAAATCTTTCCCAAAAAAGGGAAAGAATTCTCTTTTTGTTTAACTTATTTAATGTATTTTTTAATTGGCTATGTATACACACAGAAAAAGAAATTTTACAAAAGGATATACAGTGAGAGCAAGTGGCAAGTAACAATTTTTGAAACGTATGATTTTATATTTGAAAGCAGATACCTGGGTGTTATGTAAACTGATGAATCACTGAACTCTGTCTCTGAAACTAATAATATACTATATGTTAATTAATTGAATTTAAGTTTTAAAAATTAAACAAAATGAAAGCAGATACCTGCTAAACCAAATGAATTTCTGATATAATTATATGAAGTATAACAAACTTGGGAATAAAAGTAGGCAGTGAAGGAGGAAAATTTTTTGGACAGCAGAATACCACATAAACAAGCAAAACTTACCCTCGCTTTCCGCCCAATCAGCTCCCCTTACGCTGTTCTAACTTTTTATACTTTTATCCCTTCCTTATTCTTCTGAACCTATCGATTTGTTGACGGTGCCAGATTTTTAACCATAGGTCTTGTAGCAGTGAGCTTTCAAGTAGCAAGGGAACAAGAACCCTTGTTATGGTTCACTTAGGAATTTGCCTGTATTTATTTAATTTCTCTTAATATTTATTTCTAAAGATCCCTATTACTTATGTGTATCATTCCATGACTCGATAGTAGAATTAGTGAACTTAAGGACAAGCCAGGATATTTTATAAAAGATAAAAATAGGCTTGCTGATTTTTTGTTTTGCACTCATTATATAATGAGTCAATCCCAGTCAATAAAGCCATTTTACTAGCTTTAATAATGGGTTCTTCATTTGTTCCATTTGTTTGGATTTCTTTTATTATCTTGTAAACCCATTCTAAAGCCTTGGTTTTTGAAAACCTGAAATTAAATTGAACATTTCACATCTGTACATCAGTTTGAAATGATATAACATTTTATTTTTTTATTTATTTTTAGATTTTATTTATTTATGGTAGAGTGAGAGAGGGAACACAAGCACAGGGGAGCTGGAGAGGGAGAAGCAGGCTTCCTGCCAAGCAGGGAGACCCATATGGAGCTTGATCTCAGGACTCTGGGAACATGACCTGAGCCAAAGGCAGACACCTAATAACTGAGCCACCCAGGCACCCCAATATAGCATTTTATATTTTGTTTTGGAAATTGTGTAAGTTAGGGTTGTCCAGAGAAACAGAACCAAGTGCAGAGACATATATATGTAATAACATAATAATAATATAGTATTAATAAAATATAACAGTTAATGATAATAAAATGGCATTGATGTAATTGTTATTAATAATTAAAATGTATTGGGGTGCCTTGGTGGCTCAGTTGGTTAAGCATTCAACTCTTGATTTCAGCTCAGGTTATAATCTCACAGTTGTGGGATCAAGCCCATTTGCTCAGCAGGGAGTCTGCTGGGGATTCTCTCTCTCCCTCTACCTTTGCCCTTCCCCCCACTTGCACGTGCACACATGTTCTCTCTCTCTAAAATAAGTAATCTTTTTTTTTTTAATTTTTATTTTTTATAAACATATATTTTTATCCCCAGGGGCACAGGTCTGTGAATCGCCAGGTTTACACACTTCACAGCACTCACCTTAGCACATACCCTCCCTAATGTCCATAACCCCACAAAATAAGTAATCTTTAAAAAAATGATTTAAAAATACTGATGATGAGTTTATATATATACATATATATATACACATACGTATATGTATATGTACGTATGTGTATATATATGTATATATATATATATATATTTGCATATATAGAGATAGATTGATTGTGAAGAATTGGCTCATGCAATTAGAGAGGCTAAGTCCTACCATCTACCATCCACAAGCTTGAGACCCAAGAAAGCCAGTGGTGTAATTCAAGTTCAAGTCCAGAGGCCTGACAACCAGGGAAACTGATGGTGTAAATCCTAGTTTAAGAGCAGAAGAGCAATGTCCCAATTCAAACAGGCAAGTAGGGTGAGTTACCTGGGTGGCTCAGTGCCTTTAGGGTCCAACTCTTCATTTCAGTTCAGGTCACGTTCTCAGGGTCATGAGATAGAGCCTCATGCTGGCCATGGAGCCTGCTTGAGATTCACTCTTTCCCTCTCCCCCTACCCCTCCCCTCCATGCTTGCTCTCTTGCTCTCTCTCTAAAAAATAAAAGAAATTAAAAAAATAAAAAAATTTAAAAAAATAAACAGGCTGGGAACCAATCCTCCCTTCCTCTGCTTTTTGTTCTATTGAGCCCTTCAAAGAATTAAATGATGCGCACCTACTATGTGAACCCTACAAAGTCAAATAGTACGGAAGTGGTTATACAGTGGTGATTTTCTAACTCCATCATTCCTTCTATTAGTCAGCCTTTTAAAAATTCATGGGTTTATAGTGATAAAGGGTTTTTCCTAGCTTTTCCCTTTCCACGTTTGCAGCCTTTCTCAGAGACAGTAGATCTTTGGCTCCTAATAGCAGCAATATATTTTCATATTTGCTTAATCTTACATGAACACAAAATAGTTTCAGAATTCCTGCATTCATAGTGCTATTAAAAACCAGCTTGCAAGCATTCAAGATTTGTTTGCAGTCTTCTTTGTCTTTAATTTGATAGTATATAGTTCATATATACATATATATATATGTTCAGAACTATGTGGATTAGTTCTCTTTTAATATTGTTTTCTGTTTTAATTCCAGTGTAGTTAACAGCGCTATATTAGTTTCAGGTGTAAAATATAGTGATTCAACAATTCAAAACATTACTCAGTATTCAGCATGATAATTGTACACTTTAATCCTCATCACCCATTTCACCCATTCCCCCCACACACACACACACGGCTCCCCTCTGGTAACCATCAGTTTGTTCTCGTCATTAAGAATCTGTTTCTTAGGGCGCCTGGGTGGCTCAGTGGGTTAAGCCTCTGACTTCAGCTCAGGTCATGATCTCAGGATCCTGGGATCGAGTCCCACATTGAGCTCTCTGCTCGGCAGAGAGCCTGCTTCCTCCTCTCTCTCTCTCTCTCTCTCTGCCTGCCTCTCTGCCTACTTGTGATCTCTCTCTGTCAAATAAATAAATAAAATTGTTAAAAAAAAAAATCCCCTGTTTCTTGGGGAATGCTTGGGTGGCTCAGTCAGTTAAGCAGTCTGCCTTTGGCTCAGGTCAAAATTTTTAAAAATCTTTAAAACATTTTAAAAAAAGAATGCTTATTGGTTTGTCTTCTTTGCTCATTTATTTCTTAAATTCCAGGTATGAGTGAAATCATACAGTATGTCTTTCTCTGACTTCTATTGCTTAGCATTATACTCCCTACCTAACTCCATTCATGTTGTTGCAAATGGCAAGATTTCATTCTTTTTTATGGCTGAATAATATTCTTGTATGTGTGTGTATCACATCTTCTTTACTCAGTTCATCAATTGATGGACACTTGGGCTGCTTCCATAATTTGGCTATTGTAAATAGTGCTGCAGTAATCATAGAGGTGCTTGTATCCCTTTGAATTAGTGTTTTTGTATTTGGGGGGTAAATACCCAGTGGTGTGATTGTTGGATAGTAGGGTAGTTCTATTTTTAACTTTCTGAGGGACCTCCATGCCGTTTTCTGCAATGGCTGCCCCAGTTTGTATTCCCATCAACAGTGTAAAAATGGTTCCATTTTCTCCACATTACTTGGATTAGTTCTTTGAAGAATTAGTTATTCACCTGAAGTAGGTAGGTTCTCTTGTTTCTATTTGTATTCAATTTTAATCTTTTTTTTCTCTCATCCTTTTTGATTTAATTTTTTTTAAGATTTTATTTATTTGACAGAGAGAGACACAGCGAGAGAGGGAATATGAGCAGGGAAAGTAGGAGAGGGAGAAGCAGGCTTCCTGCTGAGCAGGGAGTCTGATGCGGGGCTTGATCCGAGGACCCTGCGATCATGACCTGAGCCGAAGGCAGACACTTAAGGACTGAGCCATCCAGGAGCCCCTGATTTAATTTTTTTAACGATGTAAAACATTAACATGGTTCCAAAAGCCAAAACTTTGCAAAAAAGTATATTCAGAGAAGTGTCACTCGCTGCCCCATTCTTTCTATCTACTCCCTGTAGGTAACAAAATTCATTAATTTCTGGTTTACCTTTCTTATGTTTATTTTTATAAAATTAGGTTGTTTCATTTCTTTTTTCTGATTTCCCTTTTTATATGAAGATGGCGTGTAATATATACTCTTTTACACTTTTTGTTTTTCAATTACGTATTTGTCCTAAAATGACACCCTGTTAATCAATTTGGCAAGTTTTAAATATAAGAATTCTTCCAGCAGGAAAATATAGTTCCTCATTCTAGGCTTAAAATTTTTTCCCCAGAAAACAAGCAGTTAGTGACATGTCAATAAAACTCATTTATAAACAAACACCTACACATTAATATTTTATGTGAAGTTCCATATCCTTTATATTCTGAAAGGAAAATATATTATATAATTCACTGCCATTAGCTTTTCTTCCTCTTGGCAGTTTCCTGCTGGCTACTGTGACTGCTATGAAAATGCAGTAATAGTGACTATCCTTCTGCAGGGTTTACTTCCATTAAACTTTTAATTTTCTTTTTCTTTTTTTTTTTTTTTAAAGATTTTATTTATTTATTTGCCAGAGAGAGAGAGGGAGAGAGAGCGAGCACAGGTGACAGAATGGCAGGCAGAGGCAGAGGGAGAAGCAGGCTCCCTGCAGAGCAAGGAGCCCGATGCGGGACTCGATCCCAGGACGCTGGGATCATGACCTGAGCCGAAGGCAGCTGCTTAACCCACTGAGCCACCCAGGCGTCCCTAAACTTTTAATTTTCAAATTGTAGATTCACTTGCCATTGTGAGAAGTAAAATAGATCATGTGTAACCGTTTCCCACTTTACTGACATGATAACATCTTGCAAAACTGTGGGACAGTATCACAACCAGAAAATTGACATTGCCACAGTCCACTGGTTTTTATTCAGATTTCTGAAGTTTTACATGCACTCGTTGGTGTGTGTTGTGTGTATTCTTAGTCCTGTGTAACTTTATCACGTGTGTAGATTCACCACCACCAAGATACAGGACATTCCCATCACCACAAAAGTCCCTCCTGTTGTATAAAGGTTATTTTTAGCCATTGGCTTATTCTCTTGTAGATAAAAAGTAATTTATTTTAGATTTTTTAAAAATGTCTACACTAATCCAAATAAAATCTTTCTAATTGTAAAGAATTATGCTAGAGAAGCGCCTGGGTGGCTCAGTGGGTCAAGCCTCTGCCTTTGGCTCAGGTTGTGATCTCGGGGTTCTGGGATCAAGCCCCACACTGGGCTCTCTGCTCAGCAGGGAACCTGCTTCCCCCTCCCCCTCTGTCTTCCTCTCTGCCTATCTCTCTCTCTCTGTCAATAAATAAATAAAATCTTTTAAAAATAAAATAAAGAATTATGCCAGAACTGGGCTTTTTATTTGTTTGTTATGAATGCAGTTAATTGTGACTGGTAGCCGCTGCCCAGAATTCTAAGTCTGGGGGAACAAAAGAATTCTAAGTCTGAGTTAGTGTTTATTATATTTTAAGCATTCAGTAATGCAACAAGAATCGGATTTATGGATCATTTTCTTCTTAAATCTTCTTAAATCACCCTTAAGAAGTCTCTAAGGGTGAGTTAGTTGAACATGGTTATCAAAAACTTAAAATGAAAATAAAGTCATGCCTGTATTCTGTAGGTACATAAAGACTAAAAGAGAGACCAATATTGACAAGAGACTTACCTTTCAACTGTTCAAAATTTTTACATGGAAGAATGAAAACCTTCCCCCAAAGATCGGTAACAAGATGGGCATGCCCATTTTCACCACTAGTACTCAACAGTTTACAGGAAATTCTAATCAGAGCAATTAGAAGGAGGGAGGGAAGGGAAGAAGAAAGAAAACAAAAGAAAAACAAAACTATCTCTATTTGCAGACAACATGGTGCTATATATAGAAAATTCCAAAGAATGCACAATGACTGTGTTCTTTATTGTGTAACTCTGAATAATTAATTTGTTTCAGTTTCCATATCTGTAAAATGGTATAGATAATGTGTATCACAGAGCGTTATTTTAAAGATTAAGATAGAGCTTGTAAAGTAGCAAGTACCATGCGTTGACTTTGGAAAGAGTTCAGAAAAAAACTTAGCAATGTATTTCATCGTCACAATCCAGCTATTATCATTCAAAATAATCAGTTTAGATAAAAAATTAGGTAAGTAGAGGTTCTGTGACCAATTTACCTTTTTCTCTATAAGACATAATATTAAGAGGACAAAGAAAACCCTGAGGATTTTATCCCTGTAATGTACATATAACTTTCAGGTTTCTTGAGATTATATACAAATACATCTCTTATAGGTAGTGACTTTGATGTAAATTATTAGAAATGGAATTAACTAAGAGTTTATTGTAGCCTTTGAGAGAATATAATACCAACAGAGTAGTAAGGCAAAAATCTGAATATAAAAGTTTAATTTCAGTATGAAGGAACAGAGATTATGTTTAGACCATTATTTTGAGCAATGGTTTGTGGGGAATAAAAGAATGTTCATTAAATTAAGTAAAAGCACTAAGCAGTATCAGGGGTCCAGCAAATCATATACTTGTAATATTGACCATCAATACTGCTGTAAGATTTCTGTAGCACTCATAGTTTAGCTAGAGAGTGAAGAATCCAAATAGGTAGGAAATCCAGGATTACAGATTAGAAGGACATGTGTGTGGCAGAAGGTTAAGGGGCTTTTGTTCTTTTTGTAACTATCCCCAACTTTTTAAAAATGTAATTGACAGGGGCGCCTGGGTGGCTCAGTGGGTTGGGGCCTCTGCCTTCGGCTCAGGTCATGATCCCAGCGTCCTGGGATCGAGCCCCACATCGGGCTGTCTGCTCAGCAGGGAGCCTGCTTCCTCCTCTCTTCCTGCCTCTCTGCCTACTTATGATCCCTGTCTGTCAAATAAATAAAATCGAAAAAAAAAAAATGTAGTTGACAAATTTGTATATATTTAAAGTGTATAATGTGATGATTTGAAATATATGTGTGTGTATATATCCATTCCATGAAACTTGTTGCTATCAAGATGGGAGGAGTTGATTTCCTCCAGAAAGAAGTAAAAGAAGGAGAGGAAAGGAGATTAAAATAAAAATGGGCTGGCTGGCTCAGTCAGTGGAGCATTTGACTCTTGATCTCAGGATCCTGAGTTTGAGGCCCATGTTAGGCAAAGAGTTTACTTAAAAATTAAATTAAAATAAAATTTTAAAAAATGAAATAAAAATGGAAAGAATGATGGATTATCTACTAGTCTACTGGTCATGCAGTGAAGACAAGTTTCCCTGAGAAAGCAGCTCAAGCATGTGAAGAATATTCTGTAAACAGTTTCCCGAGTTATTTGATACTCAGGCCATACGGCTCTCCAACGTTGTCAAAAACAGTTTGCCTAGCTGAGCCCCTCAATAACTATTTTGACTTGAGAAACAAAATTATTAACAGGTCCTTTGGGGATGCACATGCACAACTCCTGGGGGCACCATTCCCATCTTAATCTATCTTAACAGGCCCCTTGGAGTCATTCAGGTGGCAGCCCTGCAGGACCTACTCTTCCCACATAATTCCATAAGGGTCAACAAGGTATATCATCAGTTCTTTAAAGTGTGGCGGGTAAGATGGTGTAGAGAGACTGTCACTTCAGTCCTCCCAGGAAAAGAGTGCAAGATGAAGAGCCGTTAGCATTGCTTCTCAGGGTGAAAGAGCTCATTTGCCCAGCATTGCCCCTGTGAGGCAGTGAGTAACGTTGATATAACGTTAGGGGAAGTTAGAGGTTCCCAGCCCTGGGTGGGAATCATTTAAACCCACTTGCTCCTTGAGACTTTGGGAGCTCAATGGAAGTAGCTGGAATTCCTTTATGACACTATCTTTTAAACTGAGGTTCAGGTACTAAGCAAGTAAGGCCTCTGACAGGTGATTCTTCATTGAAATACATGATAATAAGGGAAAACTTTTAAAGAAAAAAGATCACCTGCAATTCCATTTTCCTCACCTAAGTTTTAGGTTTTGCGTAAATGCTGTTTCTCCATTCCTTGCTTGCATACCTCATATATTTTACTTGGATGAAACATACTGTACATATTCATTGTGTATGAAAATTTAACATATCATGTTAGTCTTATTTTTAATAGTACAGAAATGTTAATGGATAACACTGATGTGGTTTTGAAAGCATTTAAATAAAATTTCTGGCTTCTTTTCATAAAATCAATAGTACAGATCGGTGGTCTCTGAAACAGTAGTCACTAGCCAGCCACACATGAGCATCTGAAATGTGACTAGTCCGAAATGAGATGTGCTGCCAGTGTAAAGTACACACCGGATTTTGAAAAAAAGCATAAAACAGCTCATGAATAATTTTTATTGATGATACTTGAAATGATAATACTTTGGATATATTAATTAAAATATATTATTAAAATAAATTTCACTTGTTTCTTTTTACTTCTTTCAGTGTGGCTACTGGAAAATTTTAAATTACATATGTGGCTAACATTTTATACCAGACTGCACTGATATAGATTATGAAATTGGAACAGACACTAAAACTAGAACAATAAAGGGATGGTTAAATCATCTTTGGTATATTTACTAGGTACAGTATTACACGGCCTTGAAAATTACAAACCTATGGGTGATGCGGCCAAAAAATATATATGTAATATTATATTTAGGAAAGTATGATATAAAGTTATAGAAATTGTTTCAAAAAAACCCTTAAGAATTTTTCCTGTATGCTAATATGCTAACTAGCGATATGTTCAGGGGGTAAGATTACAAATGAAGTTTTCTTTGTTTTCAAATTTAAAAGAATACCTTTACAATCTTTATCACACTGAAATTTATTTATTTGTTTATTTTTTTAAAGATTTTATTTATTTATTTGACACAGAGAGACAGATCACAAGTAGGCAAAGAGGCAGTCAGAGAGACAGGGGGAACCAGGCTCCCCACTGAACAGAGAGCCTGATGTGGGGCTCAGTCCCAGGACCCCGAGATCATGACCTGAGCCGAAGGCAGAGGCTTAACCCACTGAGCCACCCAGGCATCCCCACACTGAAATTTATTAAGCCATAAATCTTATTTTTTATATAAAAAAAAAATCACTGGGTAACAGTGACTCATAGACTTAGAGCAAGATAAATAAGGAGAGTGGTAAAATTAGGGTTCTCAGAGTGGTACTGTGGAGAAAAGAGCAAGCCAATTAACTCCATTTCACATCCTCTCCCCCTGTTCAGTGGGAATGAAAGAAAGCAAAAACGCCAACGGCAGGATGACTGATAATATATGTTGTGTTTATAAAGAGATGAAAGAATGAAGGAGGAACATTTACATCTTTTACCACCTTGTAAAGAAAAGGATTAGAAAACTGAATCTAAGATCTTTTAAAAAGAATTAAAGGTGTGAAAATGACTTACTGTGTTTAAATGCTTGATCTTGGTAATTTTTTTTTCATTCATAGATTCATGGTGTTGCTAGCTAAAGTTGAGAAATTATCAGAAGAAATCATGGAAATAATGCAAAACTTAAGCAGTCTACAGGTTAGCTTTTTTTTTTTTTTTTCCTTTGGGGCATATAATTTTTCTGTTATGTCTTTATGTCTGTTACCCCACTTGAAAAAGGAAAATAGGAAAGAAGCCCCAGCTTGGAGAATTCAATCCAGAAAAGAGTTCGCAGGGAATATGTCTAATTTCCTTTTCATGGGAATTTTTCTTATAGGAACATGAATTAACCATAATATTTTAGTAATATGCGACTTTTTCGCATTTTAAAGCTTGCAGTACTTGACCTGCCAGAAAAAATTAAATTTCCCACCACAGAGTTTAAGCTTTTCAGATGAAAGAAACCATAAACTGTATTTTCACTAGACTTGTCAGTAATATTATGTTTGTAGAGAACTTAACTCATTTAAGATGTCTTTTTTTTTAGGCTTTGGAGGGCAGTAGAGAGCTTGAAAATCTCCTTGGTGTCTCACATGCATCATGTTTCTTACAAAGAGAAATGCAGAAAACGAAAGAACTAAGTAAGAAAAATTCATGAATTTTCAATGGTATCTCTCCATTCCTTATTTGTAAATATAAATATATATGCTAATGTTTTCAGTATTAGAGATAAACCTAATTTCCCCAAATTTAAATCTGATAGACTTTTTTATATATGGCATTACTGAACATGTAATGGAAATATTATTTAGAGAATAAGAAGCCATATATATATCTTTTGCCAGGATATGTTACTTTAGGGATTCTTGTTGAATATGAAGAAAAAGAATATGCCTTGCAAACTGATAACCAGACTTTTAAAAAATCTGGTGCTTATTCTTTAAATATAGGATATAATAAGGTATTGCATTTTGTACTTGATACCTATATATATTACTTCAAATTATTTTTTTCTTGTGAAGTTATCCCAGGATGAGAAGTTATTCATATGCCATGCTAATTCTTAACATGAGTTTTTTTGTTGTTGTTGGGTTTTTGTTTTGTTTTGTTTTGTTTTTTGGTTTTGGGGTTTTTGTTTGTTTTTTAGTGATAAAAGTAACAGAACAAAAACTGTTTGAAAAGAAGAGTTCAGGACTTCCCAACAAAGGTAAAGAATTGTGTTTTCATTTATATAAAAAAATCCTTTCATCTCATTTCATCATCGAAAACCGGTCATCATGAGTCCTTTTTTAGTGTGATCTTTTTAAAAGATCATAAATCTCATTTGCAAACCTTATTCTGAATTTGACAGACTATGTCTGATAAGATAACTTCCCTGATGATTAAACTTTTAAAATAACTTTTGAAATACAATTTTCAGTGTAAGATTTAAATTTTGCCCTTTTATTAAAAGTTCTTGAGAATATAGACAAATAGGGAGAACAAAGCATTAATATTTAGCAACTTTTAATAGTGAATTAGGATCACACAGAGCATAAAAAGTTACTTTGTAACCAGTGTTCTGAAAACTTTCAGATCATTAATGATGTTTGATCTACTGTGAACTCATATGCCTCTGAGCATTTCGCAGTATGGGAAACTAAATTAGCAGGTTTTCGCATAACACATGCACATCCATACCTCAGTAAGCAAAATGATCATGGACTATAAACTATTAAAACCTTTAGACCAACTTAAGAGAGATCATTTTAGTATTACTGACATGAATGCCATTTTGCAATCTCTGCAAGTGGAGGTTGGCCTTTAAACAGGTAGCCATGTTTTAGTCCACCATATTTGAGTTACCAATGACTACCATTTATAGTAATGGACCAGTAATTACTATGTACTAGGATCAGCGAGCAGATCTTTGTAGCAACTCTGCAAGATATCCTTGTCATTATAGATAAGGAACAAAGATAAAAAATGTTAAGTAACTTGCCCAAAGATACTACTACTTAAGTGTCAGAGTGGAGATTGCAACTAAAGACCAGTCTAACCTCAAGTAGTGTGGTTTTTCTCATTGCTTCATGTTCCCTCTTCCTACAACAAATGAAATCTTCTAGTCATCCCAGTGTTTAGATTCAAACATATGAGGCATAACTGAAACCACTTCAGCCAGTGTAGTATATTAGACTGTATTTAGGATCTTTTACAAGCCAGTGATGAATTTGCACTGGAAAGTGCTGGGATTCCCTGTTACTTCCGAAGGCCACCTGGGTAATGCAGGGCACTAGCTAGCCCTGTCGAGATTCCTCCAAGGCTCATGTGGGAAGAGAGCTGAGCAGGTTTCCTGAGCCATTCAGTAGAGCAGCTAACTTTCACTATGATCCCAAGAATTTAAGACTATGAAGTTAGCTTTTAGGAAAGGCTTAAGATCTCTTCTATACTGTGAAACTGGCTTATAATGTGTAGCTGGGTTTCAGCCTCTTTTAACTTGACAAGTTTTAGAGGATCATAAGGGGAAATTAAAATGTTTACTATTTCCAAAACAGAGGAAATCTTTCTTCTATATATTATGTGCCGATGGTGTGAATTTTTTTCAGTCTGTAATTTCCTAGAATTGACTAGAATGGGGCTTTACAGAGTTGGCTTTCACTAAATTTTGAGAAATAAGGAAAGGAAAATTGTAGAATAAATAAGTGAATTGTCACTTTAATAATGAGAAAAAGTTTTCCAAAAGTATTGTTGCCTTCCCTAAATATTTATTAAGATGTTGAAGTTATATTCCGTGTGTTAAAAATTGTCTCCCTTCAGTTACCTAGTATATACCAATCCTTTGTGTGTTTATGCATGACCAGCCTCAAAACTATTTTCTAGTATTTTAGGCATTGGAACTGACTTGCCCATTACGAAGTTTTCCCTAAGGACTGTTTGTTCATGCATAGAGGAGACTACTATGACTAAATCACGTTTTAAAATGTCTAATTAGCACTGATTATTTGTTGTGGTTTAAATGAAAACTGAGGGGCGCCTGGGTGGCTCACTTGGTTGGGCGGCTGCCTTTGGCTCAGGTCATGGTTCCATAGTCTTGGGATCAAGCCCCACATCCTGCTCCCTGCTCAGCAGAGAGCCTGCTTCTTTCTCTCCCTCTGACTGCCACTGTGCTTACTTGTGCTATCTCTCTGCCAAATAAATAAATAAAATCTTTGAAAAAAAAATTTTAAATGAAAACTGAGTTTAGATAAATAAAATGTATAATAGCTATAAAAATATATAGTAGAATATATGTCATCTTCCATTTCTGTATCTTGGCAAGAGCTGCATTAGCTTTTATATTTCCCGAGGTGTTCAGATCTTCATTCGCTTTTCAACTAATTTTTTTTTTAAAGATTTTATTTATTTATTTGACAGAGATCACAAGTAGGCAGAGAGGCAAGCAGAGAGAGAGGGGGAAGCAAGCTCCCTGCCCAGCAGAGAGCCTGATGTGGGGCTCGATTCCAGGACCCTGGGATTATGACCTGAGCTGAAGGCAGAGGCTTTAACCCACTGAGCCACCCAGGCGCCCCTTTTCAACTAATTTTTTTAAAGTGCTGTTGCCTGAAAAATCTTCTGAAGCTTACTTCCTTTACAATTTGAGTTTGAGTGTTTTTACTGAGTGTTTTCCCCTCTTCTCTCTCTGGTTCATAATATATATATATTTTTATTTTGGTGATTTTGCTTTGTTTTTGATTAAAGATGATGTATATCAACACATTTATACACATATAATTATTTTTGCTGAGTTCATAACTTTCAACCTTTTTTATTTATACATTCATTTTACAAGGACTTTGCTAGTATTTTTGACATCTCAAACTAATTTGCCTTGTATGTTCCTTATTTGGGGATCCAACCTTCAACTTTTTATAGAAATTTCTCCTTTACTTCTTTCTTTTACTATGCTATTATCCAGAATTGGTTAAAATTTAAAATGTTTGGGGAATCTTTTTAATATTAGAAATTATATAATATAAAAATAACTCCCATAATATGTATGAGATTTGTTTTATTAGGTACTTAATGAAAATAACAAATTACTTGTTTCATGATCAAAACAATGTCCTTCAGATTCTCATAAAATTTTCCTAGAATAGTTAAAGTAGACAGTATCAGGAAAATTCCAACATTTATGCTGTTGCTGCCTCTTCTTGTCGGTCCTCTAGTTCTATTTATTTTTCCATGTCACTGCTAGCTTGTTTTAGCATCAGTTGTAGTCTTTATTACCAGCAGAGCAGTAGAACTGTGAAAATAACACGCTAGTGTTTTAAATAAATAGACATCTGACACACATTCTTAAGTTTTTATGTAACATTCAGGGGAAATTAAAACGTATACAGTAACTTGAAAAGGTACACTGAGATTTACATAGTTTTAAAAAGAACTGGACATCGCAAATCAGGGAATGCTTTGATAGAGTATATGAATAAAAGATGCTCTCCCCTGCTAAGTACAAATTTCTTAAACAAAGGAAGGCTTTCTCTCTTTTTTTCAGTTACTTAGGAAGTAAGCCTAACTTCACTTTCCTTAATAATATTGCCTTTATGACTCTTAGAAAAATAATGAGATGAAAGGTCCTTTTTCTGTTAGATTTAGATGTGAATTTTCATAATTATTCTTAATTTGTTATGCTGAAGATTTAAAACATGACCATTCAATGGGTTGATACAGATGGAATGTCACATTATCATCACATGGTAAGGCATGAAATTTATTTACTTTACATAATCAACCTCTACTTAAAACAACTTGATACAAATATTCCTAAGTCAATAGATGGCATTATATAGTACTTAGTATTTTCGTTTTTTTCTGGAAATATTAAAAAATACCATCATTGTTTGCCTATGACCAGTACTTCCAGTAAACAAAATGTTTTTGAAAAGAATGTAAGCAAATTGTAGAACAGTTGCCAAGATATGCAATCTAGACACTTAGCTTTAGTCCAAAACATATTTTATCTGTTTTGAGAATAATTGTGTAGGTTGCACTATGCATATTTGAAATGAAATGTAACCATCTGAACTTTACATTGTTCAAAAAAGTTGATTGTCTCAGCTGTTTGTAATACAAAATATTTCAGAATTTCTAGCTGGGGCCTTCAAAAGAAAAGCACAAACTATAACATTTCTGTTTTCTTTAGCTACCTTACTGTCTTACATTGTAAAATACATCTGGGTCATAGGATTTTAAGTTTTCAGATTCTTGGACTACAGGACAAATTTTAAACTCTTTTTGTTCTAAGACTATAAAATAGTTTGATATTGCCTTTTCATTCTAACCACCCATGGAAGTATTTTTTAACTTAAAAATATGTTGTTCTTTCCCCCACTCAATCTTGAAAAAGTATTTATCATATCGACCAAATAATTTTACTCCCTAGAAAACTACTACCCTTTTTGTTTTTTATATCTTAACAGTAAACAGTATCATTTTTTAAATACTTCAGTTTTAAAAGCACTGAAGTTTGAAGTCAAGACATGAGTTTTAGAAGAAACAACAAAAATTCCTTCCTGTGCCTTAATGTTCTTGGTTTTTCTGGAGATTAAAAAAAAAAAAAAGGAGATACTAGTTTTGGTGACCGAGATCTACATTAATGTACAACTATAGTCCTTACTCTTTCTCAGAATTCACGTACCATGTATGTTGTACGTGGTTCATACCTTTCCTATTAATAATATTAATGCCCTTGTCTTACACTATTCATCACTGTTTTGGGGATATATTTTGACTGCTTACTTGAGATTTGTCTAGGATTTAAGAAAAAATAAACTGATCTATTACTTTTCAAAGCCTTTTAAATAATTTCTTCTGCAATTTGAATTTTTGTATACCTCTTTAGAAGTATGATCATTTTTATCTTTTAAATAATCAGTTTAAAAAAATTAAACCATAGATTTGAACTCACTTAATAGCAATTATGTGTTTAAGAGGTGTAAATAACTTGCTATCAGACATTACGAATATCCAGGTGCTCTGTATGTGCTGATGACAACAAAATTGAAACGAAAGACTGTAATAATTCTGACTGGTTTTCTCTGCAGAAGATATTGATTATTTGTGTGTGGTGAGAGATTTGGAAAATTCAATTAAAGGAGTTGTGCAAAGGTTTCATAAATTTTCCTTCTACAGCATGTACACAGACATTGTTGCGTATTAAATCAATGCAGCACTTCACAATATATTTTCTTTGAAACATAAAAATAAATAACATTTAAACAGTTCTGCTTACTACAGAAACAAATTTTATTTTCTGTGAAGCATTTAGTCATGTGCTATCACTGACTCATACACATTTGCCAGCTGTAACAAATTTTGTAGACATTTTCTCCAGAGACATATCTCACATACTATGAATTTTTAAATGAGCAAATGGTGAAGAAGGGATGTCAGCAATATAAAAATTGATCAGTTAAAAGATAAAAGCATAAGTAAAGAGATTTGTATGGTAGTCTTAATAGGTTTTATTAAATAAAAATACTATAAAAAGACAGTAATGAACAGACTGAAGACTAACCATTCTTGAGGTGGAGAAAAATTATTCTGGCACATTTAGTAGAAATTGGTTTTATGTCACCTGACAGGTGAACATTTTTTTTCCCCATTTTAACTCTTAGAGTAGTCAGAAATGCTCCTCAGAAAAGAGTTAGATAAATTTTCTAAGTTGTTTATGTATTAAACACATATATAAAATAATATAGCAGGTATTTATGGTGTCATATAGCTAATTATATAGTTAAAAGCAGGACTTCTGTAAAAAGTATTAGGTGATTTTTCCTCCAGCTCAGACCTCATACAGGAGGAAAGGCCTTTGAATGCATATGTTCCCACCATGTGACTTCAGCCCTCTGGAATCTCTCTCTTTGTGAACTCCAGGCCTCTACTGCTTCTCTCTCTACATTGATTGCTCTTTCTTCCATCTCTGTCTAGTAAATTCCTGCTCATTCTTTAAGGTCAGCCTCAGATGTCACATCCTCTGTGTAACTTTCCCCAGCTTGCCTAGGTAAAGCTAAATTGCTTCTTCTGGACTTACATCACTTGTCTAAATGTTTATAAATGTATTATGCTGTAGTATTGTAGTGTATTGTAATTGTCCAGTTAGAGGGCTCCTGGGCTCCTCCTTGGCAAACAAACAAAGCTTGTATCTCTGTATTATAGCCCCAGAGCCTAGTATATAACCTGATAGAAGGCCCACAATGCGTGTTCAATGAATGAGTAAAAATAAATGCCATTCTAAGAATTTTCTGAAGGAATTTAAATATTTTCAAATACTTATAAATCATGATCTCTTTTGAGGCACCTGGGTGGCTCAGTGGTTTAGGCCACTGCCTTCAGCTCAGGTCATGATCTCAGGGTCCTGGGATCGAGCCCCACATCAGGCTCTCTGCTCGGCCGGGAGCGTGCTCCCCCAACCCGCCCTGCCTGCCTCTCTGCCTACTTGTGATCTCTCTCTGTCAAATAAATAAATAAAAAATTTTTAAAAAATTATGATCTCCTTACATGCCTCATCCATTTAATATTTACTGAATGCCTATGATGAGCCAGGCCCTTTTCTAGCACTGGGGATACAGTAATTAACAAGGCAAACATAGATAGTCCTGCCCTCGGGATTGTAGAATCTGTCACAAAAGACAAATAATTTTAACAAAGCATAAGCATACATTATAATAATAAGTCTTTTTGGCACTTTTTATCCTAAATTCTTAAATGTACATTCTGAAAGAGAACTGGGCAAATTGGTAAGATGTTGAAATGAGAATTTATAACCCCAAAGCTATTTGTAATGTAAAATAAAGGTCTAAGTTCTTTAATTTCATTTGATTCAGCATTTATTCTGCATCATATACTGTGACAACTTACTTTGAACTGTTTTCTGAAAAAAATATTTTTTTCTTATAGGATTGTATCATCTTGACAGCTATGAATTCCTTAAGGGCATTTTAAACAAAGGTAGGCTTTCACCATTCTAATTAAGGTTAGCCTTGTTAAATTTCACTGTTTTGTTCAGATGGAAACATTTTATTTATATTATCAAATTTGATACTGTCTATGAAGAAAATAAGGACATGAGCTTTGGAGGTGTTTTTGAAATTATATTTAATCTATTTTTATAAATAATAGGACAATCTGACAAGATGTGTGAATGAGAGGCTGATTAAAAAGAACTGTAGAGCTCATCAGCCTAGCTTTAAAAGTGAAAAAGCACATATATTTAGGTGAGTGTATAGAGGGCTCTTAATTTAGCACCTTTAGTATAAATAACGAATTAGGTACTGACAGGTGAGTTATAGTTTCTGTAGGACACATGTAACTGAATGAGATACAACAAGTCTATGAACTTGGAAATTTGCTGAATTCAGTAAATAATTATATATTAATTAGTTGTATCTTTCCTTCAAAACAGTTCCCTATAGATTCAGCAATATAAGTAAAAATGATAAATTTATAACATATTAGCTAGAAGCAGTATGAGTCATAATGTGATATTAGTGTCTAATGTGCCTGTAACTGAAGGTTTGCATTAAGAACTAGCCTATCCCAGACTTAGTGGCAGCGATATTCCAATTAAGATTCTTAGACGCTAACCACATGTTGCCTGCTATCTCTTAGAAACAAATTAAGGCAAAATAAATTCTATACTGAAAATACATTTCTTTGGAAATGGTATTTCAAATGATTAGTATTAGCTTCCTAACTAACAGTTTTCAAAATATTTGCGAAGCATCTTATGTACAAAATTGTGTCACTTTTCATTCATTATAATGTTTAATCTGTTGTACACAACAAATAATAGTTTATAATAATAACTGACACTTACTAAGCACTGCCAGCATGCCAGGTACTACTACAGGCACTTTATACAGATTACACTCAACCTTTTCAACAATGTATGTGATATACAGTTATTGTCTTTATTTTATAGGTGAGGAAACTGAGGCACAAAGAGGTTAATAACCTTGTCCTAGAATTACCTCAGAAACAGAGCCAGGAGGCTAACCTGAGTAGGCTGGTATCAGAGCCTTTGCTTTGCCCACTCACAATAGTAAACTATGATTGTCAGGCTTCACTGCAAGTCAAAGGTTTTAGTTCCTATGAAATAGTAAGGATCTAATATATATACATATGCAGATGTACTCGTCATAGGGTTAAACATTTTGTGGAAAATTTCTGGTCCATGGCAGTCCACAGACAACTATTAGATGGCTATCATAAATACATAGTTACTGTTATACATCTGGCTAATAACATACACATTTAGTATATGATGGTCTCATTTGTGAACTTTGGAGAACGTAGAGTACTGAGAATAGCTTTGTGTTTCTGGATTCTAATAAAAATTAGAATGTTAGGGGTGTTATTCTGAGTCTTTAATATGAGTAGTGCTTACAAAAAACTTGCAGGAATGAAGGTTGACCCACCACTCCGCTTCCCTTTTTGTGGAAAGCAGTAGAGAGAAATAACAATGAAATGAAATTGGACTAAACCTTTGAGGCATTTCTCTGGGTTCATTTGACTGTGTTTTCTTATTTTGGGCACTTTCTTCATGATCTCACCCATTCCTTGACTTTAGTTCTTATCTTAGTGGAACTTATAGTTTCCAAATCGATTTTGACCTTCTTCCTGAGCTATAAACCCACAATCTCAGCTGCCATATATTGTCCCCCAAGAACACTGATTTCATTTCATCATTTCCCCCCCAAATTCTAACTCATTCTACTTTTGTAGGGATTACATTCATCCAGTGATAAGGCTTACAACCTCAAAATTCTGTCCCTTTTTTGTGCCCCCATGTGCACCTGCTGCCAGGTCAGCTCCCTTCTAAAAATGTTGACCTCTCCCTTCCATGCCCCTGCACTCGTTTATTCCTCCATGACCTCTCATCCAGATTATCCTCCCCACTGTAAGCTGCCTCTGCCCCTCGGTCCCTTATCCCTACAGCCTGTCCTGCTATTGGACAAATTATGTTTCAGAAGATATCACTCTACCATATTCACAGTAAAATCCAAATTTATACTTTATCCTCCCCATTGTAACCTGCCTCTCTGCCCCTCGGTCCCTTATCCCTACAGCCTGTCCTGCTACTGAACAAATTATGCTTAAGAAGATATCACTCTATCATATTCACAGTAAAATCCAAATTTATACTAACATTCAGAACTCTTCCTAATGTGACCACAGCTTACCTTGTCCTTGGTCCTTAGTCTCTCCGGATTATGTACCATTCTCCAGACACATTCCTCAGAGAGAAACTTTCTCATTCCCTTATCTTTGTTCTTGTCTTTCCTCTGCTTAACATGTTTTCCCCCATCATTGTAAAAAATTTATCCATCTTTCAAAACCTGCTTATGACTCACCTTGCATTAGACTTCTTCAGATCCTTCTGTTCCATGTTCTCTCATTGTTCCTTTTTTGTGCATTTGTCATAGCTGTCCAATTGGTATGACTAAGGGAGGGTATTAAACTCTGATTTTGTCCTATGTTCTAAAAACCTCTGACAAGCCCAGTACTCCTAATACCATTGTGGCCAACTTCCCCATCTATGTCAGTTCCTGTCCTCTTTCACACCTAAGTGATTATTCCTCCTGACCTTTATTATTCAGGGGGGAGAAATACCCCAGATTCACTCCCAGAGCCTTTAACAAGCAAAGCCATTATAAAATAATGTTAGAATAAGAGAGAGTGTGAGTAAGAGAGGTGGCAACCTGTAGGCCACACACAGGACAAAGACCAGCAAAGGACTGGAGGGAGCATGGTAGGCTAATATTAACAGGGGATACTGCAGGAGATACTGGGGTAATATATCTAGAAACAACTGGGTAAATAATTTGGTTAACAAAAGTATGAGGCTTAGTATAAACATAGCACTTGTATTATGCCAACCTTTTAAACCTAGTGATCAAGCTAAACATCTAAGATTTATATTCTATACATGAAATGATAATAAGGCAAGCTATGATAAGCAATACAAGTTCAGACCCCTCTTCTTTCTAGGATTCTGGGCAATAGCAAGCACAATAAAGGATGAGTCCATTTAGGATTAAAGTGTCAACTTGATTAGTGGAGAAATTGGTAACTTCCAACATGGCAGGCCCTCTGGCAGAAGCTTAGGGTAACTAATACGGAGTGGGCTTCAGGCAGAAGTGGAACCTTCTTTCTCCCACACTAAGTCTAAATCTTGAACCCTGTGAATCTCAATCTTGAACCCGAGGAGAAAGCTGGATCTTTGAAATAAACTCCATGTCCACATGACATTGATCACAGTATTTGTTTTTGGTGGATCCTGAATTTGGCGTTAGAATCTTTCTCAACACACTTCTAGCAGCCCTGATCAACTGATGAAACTCCTTTGCATGGTCTGGCATTATAACAGAGGAGAGGATTTGGATTACACGTCCAGCACCAGCTCTGTTATCTACTTAGCTCTGTGGCCTTAACAAGGCACTTGGCTCCCCTAAACCTTAATTATAAAATGGGACTGATATTTACTTTGTGGGATTGTACAAAATGAGCTTAACTAGCACCTCCCCCATAGTAACTAATGATTGTCTTACTCTCCTGTATAATATTGTCATTAGGTCTGATAACTGTGTATCAGTAACCTATAGGGATATTAAGTGAACACTAGAGTGCTTAAAATCTTCCACAGGAATTCAGAGCAAACTCAAATTGGCAAGCATTGGTGGTTGTCAAGTTGGCAACCTACCTTCTTCTAGGACAAGAATATATGTGGACTCTCATGAGTAGGGAAATATAGGAGCCTACCATGCATTACTTCTTAATAGCTGCCAGTGTAAGCATGGAAGGGGTATTTCAGGAGTGAAAGGTCCATGTACCCTATGGGAAATATGCCATCATTTGCCAACGGCTGAAGGCTTCCTCTCACAGAGGTCCTAAACCAAACGGCAAGAACTTCTGCCACCACTAGGAGGCCCCAGAGGGACATACTCTGAATAGGAATGCCAGTAAATATGGTCTCTTTTTTTGGGGGGCAGCTGTTGGAGGAAACACCTGCCGAAAGTCCCTGAAGGCTTATAGACAAAAGGCATGTAGATTTTGGTGTTTTCAGCAAGTAGATCATGTAGGAGTTTTAGAAATATCTGAGAAGTATCTCATGATCCATCTTCACATAAAGAGTGTGGTGTCTGAGTAAGCCCTATTGACAATTATTTGTGAAGCTGAATCTTGTTAGAAGACCCAAAAATAAGCAAATGAGAGATTACCAGTATCTAAACGAGGTACCAGATTACCTGGTAAATGGGTGTTTAAATCATTTAAGTAGTGTATGAGATGCATGTTAATGTGGAATCTAATTCTTGATTTAATAATCATCTTTTATATCCTACAGGCATTTAAAAGAAATGCACTTACTATGAACACCAACTTCTGCATCTGCCTGATCATATTTAAAGGAACAGAAGAAATGTTTGTAATTAATCTGCCCAGTAAATACCAGATCATAGCACTAGGCAGGTGCCGGTCTAGATAAAATTTCTTGCAGCTAATTTAAACTTTCTACACACACCAGTAGATAATCTCAATGTAAATAATACATTTCTTCTTGACCCTTTAATGTAAGCCAACATGTAGAAGAGGATATTAACTTCTTTTCTCTATCACATATACTTCTGTATACTTTTAGCATTTGTGGATAGGGTTTTTGGATTTTTTTTTTTTTTTAGTTGATTGTGGGTAGATTTTTAAAGCATTTATGAAAATGGCACTTTAATAAAACTATGTTTTAAAACTCAGATTAAATTTAATGGCAAATGGAATTCGGTATCATTTTTCCATGGAAGGCCCCAAATGAGTATTAGATTCTTTTTAAACTTTTAAATTTTTTCTAAAAGTTTATTGTGTATCCACTATCTCAGGGGTGTGTTTTTATCCTCTAAGTTATTTCTGTGCTTATACCGAAGAACTATTTTCCAAGTTTTAAAATTTTCACACCTCCTTTTATAAAATTGTGGAATGTATTTTTCAGTACAAGTTGTTCTTAAACTGAACTGCAGACTCTACTGAATTTAAAGAAAAGATCTTTTTTATGGGGCATGTAATCACCTCCAAATTATTTTGAAGCATTAATTTCAATTTCTGTTTTTCTGTGGTGTTATTTTGTATCATCCTCATACTATCACAAAATAAAGGGGAAGTAGGAATCACAGGATGTGTTATAAATTGATAACTTTTTTTTAAGACCTCTGTATTTTTCTTTGACCATTTCTACGGGGAAAAAAATGCTACTCCCTTGGTACTTGCCCTAAGTCTTGACAAAATTTGTACATTATTTTATCATGTAAATAAAAATACTATATGAAAATCTGAAACAAAATTTAACTTAAGTTTGAAAATAACTGATCTTCCATTTAGAGAAACTTCAGATTTACCTCTTAAAATGAAAATGAGTTTTTAAAAACTATTAAATGACATGGATAGTAAATAATAACCCAAGTAACTATTAAATCTAATTTCCTTCAGTAATGATTTTTTGGTACTATTTAAATAAGATTTTAAAGATAATCAGTCTGCTAAATATTAAGAACACTTTATGATACAGTCCTTCTAATAGGACATTACCTAAGTACACCAGAAAGGATAATTCCTTTGTGTTCTAGCATTGCAAAGCCAAAAGCATATAAAGAAACATATTAGTCAGGAAATAAAGGGTTAAAAAGTAGATTGGTTGCATATGTAATACAAGTTATGTAGGTATGTGCTTAATGCTATTAAGTCAGTTACTGTATGTTTGACCTCGATACACTAAGCTTTTGCCTTTCAGAACAGCTGGGTCTGCTAAGAATCATTTCCCAGTTCTCTTCATTGTAGATCAGATGACTCTCGCTTTATCACCCTTGGAGGCCACATGAAGGACAAAGCAGAAAGATCCACAGACAAAACTAATGTTTATATGGGGGGAAGGGGGGTGCGTCATGGAGGAAGGCGGGGGGATACACTTGGCCCTGATCTTCCAATGAACATAACAGAAGAGAGACCAATTGAGACTTGAAACCCCTGTGTTACTCCAACCATTATTTAGTTACATCCTATCCATCTTTTACTCCTTCTATTGAACAGAGAGGCTTCTTTGGCTGCCTTGACTTTTGTAAATGTTTCACTCACTTAGTTGTGGTTTATCATTTGGACAGAATGCTACATCTGGGATTTTTCTCCCCTCCTTAACGCCTCATGGGAAAATGGCTTCTGTATGCTTCATATTTGATACATGAACATACACCCTGTTCTCTTCATTTTAAGAAGCAAGCCTAAGTTTATTGGTAACAGAGAAAACTGCATTTTTCAGACACAGCCCTTCCCTCTAAAATGAACTTGAACATAACTTAGAAGGGTTCATTTCCTAACAGGTATATTGGTGAAGTAACTGAGAAATCTTCAGCATGTTTGCATTACTTACATATATTAAAACATCCCAATAACCCTGAGTATAGCTGAGAGAAGTACTTTGGAATTGCCTATTTCTGTGATCATAATTCATCAATGGACATTTTTGGTATTCTGGAACCTAATCCTTCAAAGTTCAAAGTGGACTCTTAAATTGGTTTCTAATGGATATAAGAGATACTTGACTTATAATTGCTGCACGTCTCCATAAAAGCTACACAGTTACTCGATATGATTAAATTATGTAAATTATTAATTATCTAAATTACCTAAAATGTGTATTTAGAGGATTTACCTGTAAGATACCTTGAATATGGGTACATTCTATTTTATTAATATTTATATAATATACTTTTATTTTCAAATAATGTTTCTCTGCTCCAGTTATTTAGAAGTTAGGACTTTCTCATCACTGATTTAAATCAACATCCTTTGTTAAACCCATGTATGCTATTACAAAAATAAAAACTAAAAAAATAGGAGTACACCAGCCAGCCAAGATGCTGACATTTGGGCACAGTGATTACAGATGGTGACCATGGACAGCGATATTCCTGCTGATTCGGCAGTGATTCAAGGCTGCTTTTCTGTGCTGACCTGCCCTTTGAGTCCTTATGCACATTTGCTTTGAGAAAGAAATACTTCCTGATTTTTGCTTTGTCTAAACCTACTTCCTTTATCAGACGTAGAAGCATATACCTTCTTGCAGCCTGTCTGTGTCTAGAACCAGATTTTCTTTGTGTCTCTGTGTTCAGTGTTTTAAAATATATCACCACTTAGTCAAGGTACTTTAATGAATGGCTTACGAAAGAAATATATTCATTTAAAAAAAAGGTTGATGTGAAAATAATTGTTTTATTCTTACTACAGAAACTGAAGAAAACACATCTTTTTTCCCCTGCCCTCCCAAAAGAACAATCTTTACATAAAAAACTATAACATAGATAGGATATGTTATTTTTACCAATTGAATATGATAGCAAAGATGAGCTTCTCCTAATATAGAATGATATGTTATTAACAGAGCCAAGTTAACATGAAACATGATATGAATCAATGCTTATGGAAGTGGTAATCTTGAACCACTCAAAAAAGATCAAAAGGATGAAATCCTGTATAAAACCATTTAACTTGAACAGAATGATCCTGGAAGTTTAGAACTAGTGATCATGAGTAATTAAAAAAAAATCACTCAAACCACTTAAATTCAGTAAAATTCACCGTTTAATTACATTCAAGTAGATCAGCATTTCTGAAATAAGAATATGATCTAATCTCTCTGCCTTGTTATAAAGAAATCAAATTTACACATGTAATAAGGCATGTTCAAACTTTAAGCCTATAAATTTCTCACAGTAATTAAAAAGATCATCACAAATTTAATCCCTGAGATATAATTTCTAAAGAATGAAATACACATTACTTGCATTCTAAAATGTAAGGAAAACTAAATTTAAATACCAAAATTAGTGATTTCCTTTAAAAAGAAGGGCTGGATTCTTCCAGTAAGCTCACTGGGTTTGCAGATTTCTTTTTAAGACAACAAACTGTAGAGGTACATTCCCTGAGTAAACACTGGGATTAAGGGCCTTTTATTTTCCCACTTGGATAACTGAACATTAATAAAACTACAATGTCTTGACCACTACACAGTTAGAAAATAAAAGCCTCCGCTGGGCTTGGGTCCCCATATACATTTACTTTGTATATAGACAACAATGACTTTTCGCCATTTTTCCCCTATAATTTTCGTGATTCTCAAAATGATAATTTCATTTATATGTAGCAAAAAAGTTCAAAAAAAAACTTTCAGCACTGTTAATATTTTCACGTTTATTTGTGGAAATAAAGCTAGTTGGTTTTCTTCTGATTTCTTCCATTTTTGGAATCCCACATGATTATAATGTTAAAATATACCAAGAAGAACAGGAAATTCAAGCAGGATAAAAAACAAACCAATACAGAAAATAAGTCCGGTAATTTCTGAGGAGGTTCCAGTGTGACAGTTATCAGTGTCAGAAGTACCATAGTGATGACTGAGATAAGAAACTATAAGAAGGGAAAAAAACATTATTGAGTAATATAAAAGACAGAATTTAAATGCACTGGTAACATTTACTTATAGCTGTAAGTGAACAGAACTGAAGGTGAGGGGTGGGGGTCCAATCTCTTCTACTGGTGGATCTCAACCTAGGCCACATGTTAGAACCATCTGGGGGATAGGTATAAAAACCTCAATGCCAGACCACACTTCAGACGAATTAAATCAGAGTTTCTGGGGTAGGTCCTAGGATTTAAAAGCTTACCAAGTGATTCCTATGTATAGCCAAAGCCTCAGGATACCTTTCATACTTAATACCACCCACGTACTAACAAAAGTTACCTGGAATAGACAATATTGCTAGTCAGGGTTAAATTTAGGGTATGCTCCAGGACCTTGAGTCCCTATAGGATATAAAGTTCTAAGCTAATCTAAGAACCTGTCTATAAAAAAGCCTTCCATGGCAAATAGAAAATTATATTTCATATTCATGGAACACTTTCGATGGACTAATGCTGCAGTAAGTCAGGGTGGAGCATATGAAAGAAAATGTAATCTTGCCTCAAAGAGTTTTCAGTTTAATTGGAAAAATGGAGGAACTAATTAAATAAAATCACAAGGTCATATTTTATTAAATGCCAAAATGAGTAGTAAAGATACTTCATTGATTGTAATTATGTAGCAGTTCAGTTTTCTTTAGTGTACTGTACAACAGAACTTTCTGCAATGATGGGAAAGTTCTATACCTGTGTACATCAAGAGAGTAACTGCTAACCACACATGTGGTCACTGAGCAGGCAAAATATGCTTATCGTGACTGAGCTGAATTTTTTATTTTATTTAATTTTACTAAGTTTAAATTTTTAATGTGTCTAGTGGCTACTGTATTAGACAGGTTTTTTTTTAAAGATTATTTATTATCTGAGCGAGAGAGTGTGCATACAAAGAGGGGAGAAGGGGAGAGGAAAAGAGGAAAGAGAACCTCAAGCAGACTCCCTGCTGAGCACAGAGCCCCAAGCAGGGCTTGATCCCAGGATCCTGAGATCATTACCTGAGCCAAAATCAAGAATCATGCCTAATCAACAGAGGCACCCAGGCATTCCTACCATATTGGACAGTTTAGCTCTAGACTGTGAGCTCCTTTAAGACAAGGACCAGACAGATTTTATTCATTTTATCTTAGCATAGCACATAAGTACACAGAAGCTGCTTAAGTAAATGGAGAAAGCAAGCAGTGAGAAATCATAGTGACTCTCATGAAGGAGACGGGACATAAATGGAACCCTAAAAAATGTTTTAATGTCTATATTATAACAGGATTTAAAGATCCGAATAGAGTAATATAGTACTTATTCCAGATGGAAGCCTGGGAAGGATAATACCCAAAAAGCTCATAAATAGGTATAAATGGTATAAATATCCTCCAAAGGGAAGATCCCTGTCAACCTTAGTGAAAAGTGAAAACTTCTGAAGTGAAATAATCAAATTTAAAGTTTCAAACTTAAGGGACATCTTCATGGCTCAGTCAATTAAGCATCCAACTCTTGGTTTTGGCTCAGGTCATGATCTCAGGGTTGTGAGATAGAGCCTCGCATCAGGCTTTCCATTCAGCGCAGAGTTTGCTTGAGATTCTTTACCCCTCATTCTCCCCCAGCCCTGCTCCTCCCCCTTCCCACCTTAAATAAAGAAAATCTTAAAAAAAAAAAAGTTTCAAACAAGAAATATGGGACTGGTTGAAATGTCATGACACCATGATCCTGAATCAGCGTTGAGGGGCATGTTGAAATTCCTCCTGCTTTATTACTTTTTATTTTATTTTAAATATTTTATTTATTCATTTGAGAGAGGGAGAACACGAGCAGGGTGAGGGGCAGAAAGGGAAGCAGACTCCCTGTTTATCAGGGAGCCCAATGTGGGGCTTGACCCCAGGATCATGACCTGAGCGGAAGGCAGATACTTAACCAACTGAGCCGCCCAGGCACCGTAAAATTCCTCCTGCTTTAAACAAACTCCAGCTATTACCCCATTTGTCTACTTCTGTTTACAGCAAAGTTTCCCAGAGGAGTTTATTTAACTTACTGTATCCAATTCCCTTCCCATTCTTTACTGAATCCACACCAATTAAGATTTTTACCTCAGCTGCTCCAATCAAACTGCCCTGGCCAAAGATCCATAATGATCTCCACTGTACTAAATCCAATGGTTATTTCTTATTGCCTTATTTGATTTCTCAACAGCTTCTGAGGTAGCATATGCCTCTAATCTCCTTGAAACACTTCCTTCACTTGAATTCCATATCAGACTCTTCTGGGTTCTTCCCACCTCAATAGTTAATCCTTCTCAGACAACTTTGCTGGTTACTTCTCATGTCCCCTACCTCTGTGCACTGTAATATCCCAAGGCTCAGTACTTAGTCGTCTAATATACTCACACCTTTGGTGAGCTCATCTGTGACAGGACTAATTATTATCTCAATGCCAAAGACTCAAATTACTGGTCTCCAGCCTGGACCTCTCTCCCCTAAACTCCAGACTCATTCAAATGGATATGTAATAAGCACCTAAAACTACAAGTACAAGCTACCCTTGATAAGATTAACAGCTGACCTCTTATCAGAAAACACTGAGGCCACAAGGCAGTGGGATGGATAACATTCAAATTGCTGAAAGAAAAAGATAAGAATTCCTTTTCTAGCAAAAATACCCTTCAGGGTGCCTGGGAGGCTCAGTTGGCTTAGCAACTCAGGTCATGATCCCAGAGTTTTGGGACTGAGTCCCACGATCAGGCTCCCTGTTCAGCGGGAATCCTGCTTCTCCCTCTGATGCTCTACTGACTGAGCTACCCAGGCATCCTGACTACATTTTCTATGATTCCAAGTTATGGTCTGAATTATGTCCCCACAAAATTCATATGTTGTAGCCCTACCCCCCCAATGTGAATGCATTTGGAGACAAACTTTAGGAAGGTTATATTAATGTTAAATTGAGGTTGTAAGAGTGGGGTCCTAATTTGATAGGACTAGTGTTCTTTTAAGGAGAAGAGGCACCACAGGACTCTACACGCCCACACAAAGAAGAGGCCATATGAGGCCACAGCAAAGTTGCCTATAACCCAGAATTAGAGGCCTCACCAGAAACTGTGATGAGGCACCTTGCTTTTGGATTTCTAGCCTCCAGAACTATAAGAAAATACATTTCTGTTACTTAAGCCACCCAGTCTGTGGTATTTTGCTATGGCAAAGCAAACTAATACATAACATTTATATGAAATGTCCAGATCGGTAAATACATAGGTATAGAAAGTATATTAATGGCTGTCCAAGGCTAGAGTTTAGGGTGGAATGGGAAATGGCTGCTAATGGAAAGAGGGTTCCTTTTTGGGGTGATGGAAATAATCTAAAATTAGATTGTGGTCATGGTTGTACAACTCTGTACATACTTAAAAGCACCAAATTGCACACTTTAAATGGGTGGATTTTATGGGTGAATTTATGTGTATTAGATCTCAAAAAAGCTATAAAAGAGAAAGATATTACTTTTTTTTTTTTTTTTAAACAGTGGCATGCTGCGTACCATTCCTTAAAAATGAAACAACTCACGGCCAGCTATTGATTTCAGCTCAGGTCATGATCTCAAGGTTGTGAGACTGAGCCCCATGTTGGACTCCTCACTGGGCATGGCACCTGCCTAAGATGCTCTCGCTCCTTCTCTCTCTGCCCCTCTGCACACAGCACTCTCTCTAAACAAACAAAAAACAAACTGAACAACTTACCAAATATTGTATAATTCTGGGAAGAAATGTAAAACATGGAAGGTATTTCCTAACAGAAATGGAAAAGGATTTCAATTGCAGTTCTTCTTCAGAAGTCTTTTCAAATATTGAAAAAGAAGTTGCACACGCTATAAAAAATGCCATCGTTGTCACAACTGAAGGGATTAGGAGTTCATCCTTCAACAGAAGAGGTAGCATACTGTAAGGGAAAACAGAAAAAAACATCAAAAGAGAACTGCTAATTCAAAACATAGTCACTTTGTAAAAAATTTTTAAATGAGTTTATGAGAACTATATTGAAAATATATAAATATTGGTTTGACTCACCTAAATGTTGACACAAGTAAGAACCAAGTAGACATAAAAGGAATTTCACTTAAAACTAAGCAGACTGGTCTAAAATGATAAAGAAAAAATATCTTAATCTTAGGAAACAGAATTTCAATTCTTGTGAAAAATATAAATACATTATATCTGTCTGATCTTTGGGGTAGCTAAACAAACAAATAAAAAACAGCCAGTAAGGTCTCCATATAGATCACTGGTTCATTTTTTTGGTATCAGTCCAAACTCAGTGAGTCTAAACACAAACAAGGTATCAACGCCTCCCAATAACTGAAAAACTGCTTCTTCCAATATTCCATTAATGGAACTTTTTTTCCTTGTCATACAAACAGCAGCTTATAGAAAGGATCAGATAAGCAAATTCAAACATTCAGAGAAAGAGAGCTTTTTCATGTTGCGTCCTACTTGAGAAATAAATTAATTCCCAGTAGAGTGGTTTCAAAGTTCTTTTTTTATGACCCTCCATGTTACATATTACTAATCTAAGTTAAAAACTAAAGTTATAACCGACAGGATCGTCCTCTGCCATGGAATTGAGAACAATGGAGAAAGAAGAATTATAAGAGGAAACAAGTTGATTATGGTAGAAGATAAGAGGAAAAAACAAGTAGGAAGCAGTCAAACAAAAAGAGCAATAATATAGGAAGAAGAGGCATAATACCAATAAATGGAACTACAGGCTTTATGACAAAGCTTAGGGTCATAGGTCCCAATTCTGTGACCTCCTTACTTGCACCACTGACTCATTACCTTCTGGATTCTACTGTGGCAATGCTCGAGAAGAAGGGGACCTGGATGACCTTGAACAAATGATTAATTTAACCATCTTTCTTAGGTGTAAATGGAAATAGGAGTAATAATACCTTATATTGTTACATAATTGAAAGAACTTTTTTACAAGTATTATCTAACTTTTTAATAAAATAACTTTTACTAATGATGGCAGTTGTTGAATACTTGTTGCTATTATTATTGTTTTTATCATTATTATTTTGGGTCTCCTTATTTTATTTTTTAAAGATGTATTTATTTATCTGAGAGACACAGTGAGAGAAGGAACACAAGCAGGGAGAGTGGGAGAGGGAGAAGCAGGCCTCCTGCCAAGCAGGGAGACTGATGCACGGCTTGATCCCAGGACCCTGGGATCATGACCCAAGCCGAAGGCAGATGCATGATGACTGAGCCAGCCAGGTACCCCTTCGGTATCCTTATTTTAAAAGGTTTGAGCATTCTCCTCCTTTCTTAGAAGGATGACTTTTCCCCATATCAACCAGCATATGAAATGTAAGGCCTGAGATTACAAACTGATTGAAAACTACCACACTAAAAGAAAATACTAGAGGATTTTCAATTTCACTACCTGATGCCTTTTAAATCAGAACGTATTCGTTTAAAACATGCACATAGTAGCTGCTCAATAAATATTATTTTCTCTTTCTGGGTCTTAACTTTCCCATTTATTCATTCAGTATTCATTTTTTTTAGGATTTTATTTATTTGTTTGAGAGAGAGAGTGTGTAAGAGAGCATGAGAGGGGAGAAGGTCAGAGGGAGAAGCAGACTCCCCACAGAGCCAGGAGACTGATTCGGAACTCAATCCTGGGACTCTGGAATCACGACCTGAGCCGGAATCAAGACCTGAGTCAAAGGCAGTCACCCGACCAACTGAACCACCCAGGTGCCCCATTCAGTATTCATTTACCAGATACAAGTATTTACTAAAAACTTATGTACAACAACTGCTCTGAAAGGAATACAAAGAGGAATATAACTCAGCCCTTGACCTCAAGGTACTTAGTATTTATATTTAAGCAGCAAAATCCCCTGCATCCTAACCTCTTCTCTGAATCTTTTCCTTCACCACCTTGTTGAAAACAAACCCTTGCTCCCTTCGCCTGAGGAAAGTGCTGCCTCAGCCCTCTCAACCTCACCTGTTTTGTTGTAGTTTCCAAAGCCTTCAAACAACTTGACCCGGAGCGAGAGAACTTTTTTGGTCTCTATCACTTCTTCCACATCAGTTCTCCCCCTCTGTACCCTAACAATCTCCATGTCCTCAGGCTTTATCCCTGTTAGTCCTCATCTTTGTCATCATCCAACCACAAGAGTCACTTCCCTCATTACTCAGTCATTTCAACTTCTTACTCTCTACAAACCTATTCATCCTCATTCCTGGCAATTTTTACATAGATGATTTTCCAATACCCTGACATCTCATTTGCTGGAACTCCTCTCTTCAAATGATCTCATCTTTATTATCCTCACTAGACAAAACCACAAACCTAGAAAGACCTAACTCTCCTCCTGTACTTATTCCAAAAATACTGAGCAACTGCTCTTCAGGAAAACGTTTACCCACATTAACTGTTTCACTTTAAAGAATTATTTATTTTAAGAGAGAGAGCCGAGAGGACAGGCAGAGAGAGAGAGAGAGATAGAGAAAATCTCAAGCAGATTCCCTGCTCAAATGCGGAGGAGCCAGAGGCAAGGCTCATCTCACAACCCTGAGATCAAGACCTGAACCAAAACAGAGTCAGATGCTTAACCGACTGAGCCATCTAGGTGCCCGTTTTCACTTTAGATACGTGATCGTGATATTCGAGTGTCTAACAGCTACTGTGTATTTCTCTAGTCTGTTCACATGTGTCTCTTAAGAAAAATAATCCACACCTTCCCATAATCTCATAATCCCAACAGCTCCAACCTGCTCTTGCCTAATGACCTTGCCTTCCACTTCATTAAGAAAATTGAAATAAAAGAACTTTTACAGATCCCACCATCACATCACATCTCTTCTCAGCATCAGTACCAATATACCCTGTTGCCTCTTTTTATTAAAATGAACTATGCCTGCATCTGTCCAAAGCCAGTCCTTCCATTTATGCTCTGGGTCCGATCCCATCTCCCTTTCCAAGGGGTATCGCTTCAACAACCCTTAACTCCCTCCTGTACCATCAGTGTTCCCTCTCTACAGACCATTCCCACACCATTATTTCTCCTATCCTAACACCTTAAGCAACAAGCCTCACTTGACTCTAATTTCTCTACCAATTATTGCTTTTATTTTTTCTCTCCTTCTCAGCAAAACTTACCTAAAGAACTGTTTACCTGTCTCACACCATATATAAAAATGAACTCAGGGGCACCTGGGTGGCTCAGTGGGTTAAAGCCTCTGCCTTCGGCTCAGGTCATGATCCCAGGGTCCTGGGATCAAGCCCCGCATCGGACTCTCTGGTCAGCAGGGAATCTGCTTTCCCCACTCTCTCTGCCTGCCTCTCTGCCTGCCTCTCTGCCTACTTGTGCTCTTTCTCTATCAAATAAATAAAATCTTAAAAAAAAAAAAAAAGAACTCAAAAGGAATCAAAGACTTAAATATAAGAGCTAAATCCATAAACATCTTAGAAATAACACGAGAGTAAGTCTTTATTACCTGGGATTTGGCAATGGTTTGTTGGACATGACACCAAAAGCCCAAGCAACAAAAAGAAATAATAGATAAATTGAACTTCATCAAAATTAAAAACTTGACAGTTTTTAAAACCTTAAAAAATGCTCAACATTATTAGGGAAATGCAAATCAGAACCACAATGAAATACCATTTCATACCCCATAGAATGGGGCAGGGGTTGGGGGAAGGAAAATAACAAATGCTAGCAAGGATGCAGAAAAACTGGAAACATCATATATTACATTACTGGTGGGAATGCAAAATGGTATAACTGCTGTGGAAAACAGTTTGATGGTTCCTCAATCAGTTCAATACAGAATTACTATTTAACCCAGAAATCCCACTCCTGGATGTAGACTCAGGCGTACTGAAAACAGGGGTGCGTGGGTGGCTCAGCCAGTTGGGTGTCTGCCTTTGGCTCAGGTCATGATCCCAGGATCCTGGGATCTAGCCCCACTTCGGGCTCCTTGCTCAGCAGAGAGCCTGCTTCTTCCTCTCCCTCTGCCTGCTGCTCTGCCTGCTCGTGCTCTGTCAAATAAATGAATAAAATCTTAAAATTAAAAAAAAAAGGGGGGGTACCGAAAACAAATACTCAAACAAAAACTTATGCAGGGATGTTCATACTGGCGCTATTCACAGTAACCAAAAGGTGAAAACCCAAATGAACAAAATGTATAGCCACACAATGCAATAATTTTCAGGCATAAAAATGAAGTATTGGGGCTCCTGGGTGGCTCAGTGGGTTAAGCCTCTGCCTTTGGCTCAGGTCATGATCTCAGGGTCCTGGGATTGAGCCCTCAATCGGGCTCTCTGCTTGGGGGGAGCCGCTCCCACCCCTTCTGCCTACCTCTCTGCCTACTTGTGATCTCTGTCAAATAAATAATTTTTTTTTTAAAATGAAGTACTGATACTTGCTACAACATAGATGAACTTTGGAAATATTATATTACATGAAAGAGGTCAAACATAAAAAGCCAAATTTTATGATTCCAATTATATGAAGTACCCCAAATAGGCAAATCCAGAGACAAAAAGTAATTTAGTGGTTATAAGAATTGAGGGATGGGAAGAGAATGGGGATTGACTGCTTAAAGGGTACAAGATTTCCTTCTGGGGTCATAAAAATGTTCTGGAAGTAGATAGTGGTGATGGTTGCACAGCACTGTGACCACTGGTATATTTTGCCACAAATAAATTTTAAAAAATAATCTATAGCTATCTCCACTTTCTCTCTCATTATTTCTTTTTTTTTTTTTTTTAGATTTTTATTTATTTACTTGACAGACAGAGACCACAAGTAGACAGAGAGAGAGGAGAAAGCAGGCTCCCCACTGAGTAGAGAGCCCGATGTGGGGCTCAATCCCAAGACCCTGAGATCATGACCTGAGCTGAAGGCAGAGGCTTTAACCCACTGAGCCACCCAGGTGCCCCTCTCTCTCATTATTTCTTAAACCCATCTTAATCAGGCTTTTCCCTGCATCACTCCATCAACATTAGCCTTGTCAAAGTCACCAATGACTTCCATTTTGCTGAGGCAAATAGTCTGTTCTCAGCCCTCATCTTGAGTGATCATCTCGTGTTTTTTCCCCTCAGCTTTATTGATATAATTGACATATAACATTGTGTAAGTTTAGGATGTACACCACAATAATTTGATAAAGGCATATATTACAAAATGATGATTGCAATGTTAGTTAACACATCCATCAATTCAGTTACCTCTTGCGTGTGTGTGCAATGAGAACTTTTAAGATGTATTCTCTTAGCAACTTCCAAGTATATAATACCTGTTAAATATTACTATGTACAGCCACCATGCCACACATTAGATCTCCAGAACTTATTCATCTTAAAACATTCATTTTGACCACCTTCGCCCATTTTTCCTTCCTTCTCCCCTGCCCCGGCAACCACCAATCTACTCTTTCTATGAATCAGTTTCTGAGTTTTGATGACTTAGATTCCTTATTTATGTGAGATCACACAATATTTATCTTTCTCTGTCTGACTTATTTCCCTTAGCATAATGCCCTCAAGGTTCATCTATGTTGTAGTAAATGGCAGGATTTCCTTCTTCCTTATGACCTAGTAACAGCTCAAAGTGTGTGCGAGAGTGTGTGCCATGAGTGCATATATAGTATACATTTTCTTTATCCATTCATTCGCTGATGGATATTTAGGTGGTTTCCATGTCTTGGCTACTGCAAATAATGCTACAGTGAACATGGGGATGCAGACACCTCTTCAGGATCATGATTTCATTTCCTTCAAACATCTGTGGGATGGCTGATCACATGGTAGTTCTATTTTAATTTTGGGGGGAACTTCTATAGTGTTTTCCATAGTGGCTATACCAACTTATATTCCCAATAAGAGTGTACAAGGGTTCTCATTTCTCCACATCCTTACCAGTACTTGCTATCACTTGTCTTTTTTATAAGAGCCATTTGATAAGAGCCATTCTGACTGGTATAAAGTGTTTCTCATTGTGCTTCCGATTTGCATTTTCCTGATGATTAGTGATGTTGAGCACCCTTTCAAATACATGTTGTATAGCTTCTTGGGGAAAATGTCTATTTAAGGTCCTTTGCCCATTTTCAAATTGTTTTTTACTATTGAGTTGTATGAATTCCTTATATATTTTGGAGATTAACTCCTTATCAGGTATATGGTTTGCAAATATTTTCTCCCATTCCATAAGTTGCCTTTTCTTTTGTTTTTTTTTTTTTTTAAGATTATTTATTTATTTATTTGACAGACAGAGATTACAAATAGGTAGAGAGGCAGGAGAGAGAGAGAGGAGGAAGCAGGCTCCCCGCTGAGCAGAAAGCCCAATGAGGGGCTTGATCCCAGGACCCTGGGATCCTGACCTGAGCTGAAGGCAGAGGCTTTAACTCACTGAGCCACCCAGGCACCCCCATAAGTTGCCTTTTCATCTTGTTAATCATTTCTTTTGGTATATTGAAGTTTTTTAGGATGTCAGCCCACTTACTTATTTTTCCTTTTCTTCCTTGTGGTTTTGGTATCATATCTAAAAAATCATTGCTAAGACCAATGGCAAGGAGCTTTGTTCCTATGTTTTCTTCTAGAAGTTTTATCGTTTCAGGTCTTACATTTACATCTTTAATCCATTTCAAGTTAATTTTTGTGACTGGGGTAATATGATAGGTGACTCATGTCCTTAAAATACCTTCTTCACTCAGGACACCAACTCTTGTGGTTTTTCATCCTACCTTTTAGCCATTCCTATTTGCCTCTTCTCCTAAGACCTCTTAACACTGTGTGGTCCAGGACTCAGTCTCTGGTACTCTTCTCTGTATATACTCACTCCCTTGGTGATATCACCCAGTCTTATGACTTTGTCCTCTTTACTGACAAACTACTAAATTTGTATCCCCAGCTCAACCCCCCTCTAGAACTGCACTCATATGTCCAACCCAGACATACATCTAAATGCTGACTCAGCATCTCTGCTTGGACGTCCAAAGACCTGTCCAACACTGAACTTGCAACCCTCTCACCAGGTCCACATCTAGCCTAATCCTGTTTCACTGTCAATCTTCCCCATTTCAGTTGATTGCTATTCTATCTTTCCAGCTGCAAGCCAAAAACCATGGACACACATTTGATTTTTCTTTTTCTATCACATGCTACATACAAATCACTAGGAAGCCTTCTGGTTCCTTTTATACATCCACAACGACCACTTCCTGCTTCTTTTATTATTGTCATGTTCGCAGTCACCACCATCTCTCAACTGAATTACAGTAACAGCCTTCTAAATGGTCTCCATGTTTTCTTGCTCCGTACAATCTATTCTTAACATGCAGCCAGGATGATCCTTTGATTTTTTTTAACAATTTTATTGAGATAAAATTAATATACAAAGAGGGGCGTGTGGGTGGCTCAGTTGTTAAGCATCTGCCTTCTGCTCAGGTCATGATACCAGGCTCCTGGGATTGAGCCCCATACCAGGCTCCCTGCTCAACAGGAAGCCTGTTCTCCCTCTCCACTCCCCCTGCTTGTATTCCCTCTCTCACTATCTGTCAAATAAATTTTTAAAAATTAATATACAAAGAATTGCACATATTAATGTATATAGTTTGATAAGCAGAGTGATCTTTTTAAAACATCAAGGGGCACCTGGGTGGCTCAGTTGGTTGGGCATTTGCCATCAGCTCAGGTCATGAACCCAGGATCCTGGGATCAAGCCTGCTTCTCCCTCTCCCTCTGCCTGCTGCTCCCCCTCCTTGTGCACACTCGCTCTCTGTCATATAAATAATTTTTTTAAATCTTAAAAAAAATAAAACATCAAGTCAGATCATGATTCCCCAACACCCCTCCCAAGCCAAATTTCCTAATGTGACCTATAAGGTCCTATAAAATTTACACCTCTGTTACCTCTTTAACTTAATCTTTTATTAACCTGCACTTTGACTACTCCACTCTGGCCACACTGGTCATTCTGTTGTTCACTAAACATCCAGGCTTATTCCCATCTTAAGGCTTCACACAGGCTGTTCCATCTAGAATGTTATTTCCTAAATACCCCAGCTAATTTCCTCAGCATCTCCAGTCCACTCCAGTATCTCCTCACAAGGCCTAACTTGACATCTGTATTAAAATTACAACCTGAGGCATCTGGGTGGCTCAGTGGGTTAAAGCCTCTGCTTTCGGCTCAGGTCATGATCCCAGGGTCCTGGGATGGAGCCCAGTATCGGGCTCTCTGCTCAGCGGGGAGCCTGCTTCCTCCTCTCTCTCTGCCTGCTTTTCTGCCTACTTGTGATCTCTGTCAAATAAATAAATAAATAAAATCTTTAAAAAAAAAAAATTACAACCTGTACTTGCTTCTGTACCCTCACCTCCAACACTCCCAACTTCCCTTATCCTGCTTTATTTCTTCCTCAGGGCCTTTATTACCTTCTAAAACACTATTTAATTTCTTTTTATTTTTAATTTAATTTATTTTTATTTTTATTTAATTATTAGTGACTATCTTTAAGAATGAAAGCTAAGAATGTAGGGATTTTTATCTGCTTTGTTCATGGATATATACCAAGGGCACAGAACAGTACCTGGCAAACATAGGCACTCGATTAATATTTATTGAATGAAATATCTATTTAATGATAGATTAGCTAGGAACGACCAAGAAAAACTTTTAATGCTGACTTTAAAATATTTTATCAAAATTATATTAAGCCACGCACTATTATATATAACCTAAGTATAGCTGTAGAGTAGGAGCTCCCAGAAATTCAGGGCCCAAGAGCTAATTTGAATCGTCAGGTTACAGATCACTGAATGGACTGCCTTAGTATGGGGTAGAAAATCTGGGGAAAATACATGTGTTTGAAAGCAAACTTTTCCATAGTTTCATCCCCTTGCACTAGGAATGTGTGGATGGCCAACCAAGCCTCACATAATAGTGAAAGAAACTAACTCAGGTTTAGACTTTGGGGGATGAAACTAAGCTGTCCTCCTGGTCTGCAACAATGTGAGACTATTTAGTTCCAAGCAAAGAAGCTTTCCACATAGGCAGCCCAGCTTACTATAAAGCTCTGCTTTGAGTTTTTAGTTCAAAGTTCCACCTAATAAACGCAATTTATTGCAGAATAAATTTGTCATTGGTTATTCTTTACAGGGATCTTCCATAGGAATGTAGCAAACACAGGATAAGGGGTGGGATTGATCTAGGGCAGGATTCAAGTACTCCAAGGTGTTCTGGACAAATACTATTTTAATATTGGAAAAATATACCCCCACTGTCACCCAATTTCTATGATAACCAGGAAGAATTTTAATGCTCTTAAAACAAAGTAGTCTGACTGGGGATTGCCAATAGGGTCTAAACAAAGGTTTTGGTTTTTGTTTTAATATTTTATTTATTTATTTGACAGAGATCACAAGTAGACAGAGAGGCAGGTAGGCATAGAGAGAGGGGGAAGCAGGCTCCCTGCTGAGCAGAGAGCCCGATGTGGGGCTCGATCCCAGGACCTTGAGATCATGATCTGAGCTGAAGGCAGAGGCTTAACCAACTGAACCACCCAGGTGCCCCTTCATTTTTTTTTTTTTTTAAGATTTTATTTATTTATTTGACAGGTAGAGATCACAAGTAGGCAGAGAGGCAGGCAGAGAGAGAGAGGAGGAAGCAGGCTCCCCACGGAGCAGAGAGCCATTGGGCTCAATCCCAGGACTCAATCCCAGGACCCTGGGATCATGACCTGAGCCGAAGGCAGAGGCTCTAACCCACTGAGCCACCCAGGCGCCCCCTAAACAAAGGTTTTGATAAAAGAAATAGCAAGGGGTCAACATATGAAAGTCCCGAAAGAGGTGAATGAAGACAACAAAGCTAAATAGATATGGAAATGAATGAAATGAAAAAGGCAAAGATGACAGGCTCCAACCTGAGGAAAATCTCTAGCATATAAATAACATATAGGAAGAAACAGAAATAATTATGCCAGTAATAATTCTATGAAACTTTTTCAGTTTAAAATATTATATTTTAAAAGAAGTAAAATTGTAAGAAATCATTATGGAAAAATATAATTTTATGAATAATTTTATGCAACTACATAGTAACATTTGTGTGGTTTTGTTTTGCACTTAGGTGATTATATGTAGCTAATAAATTTATGTATATATAATAAACGCATAGTAATAAATAAATAAAACACAACATTTTTACTTACAATGATACCAAGAGAATGGACTTTTCATGTACTTGGAAAGAAAATAAAAAGAATGACAGTGCACAGCTAACCTTTAAGAAAAAGGGGGGAGAATGAGATATAACAACTTATAAACTATAACAGTTTAATTATGAATCTAAATAAAAATCATCTGAAGTAAAATTTTAAAGCCTAATGTAGTTTCTATCTAGAAGGAAAATATCTATACAACATTAATGCATATTTTATTCAAATACAGAAAGACATTGCTTGAAAAAATAATGATTATAAAGCTATACTTAACCATCTAAAACAATTTCACTCAGACTCAATTATTAATAAACAAAACTACTAAATACTTCAGACACACAATCAGACCTTCATCCCCCCCCTTGGAATCTCTGACAATTAAAAGGAACTGAAGGACAAGAAGTTCAAAAACACCTCACGAAACAAATGTGGGTATTAAGAAGGGCACATATTGCATGGAGCACTGGGTGTGGTGCATGAACAATAAATTTGGGAACACTGAAAAAAGAATTTTTTTTTAAATAATGAAAAAGTAAAAACAAATCTATTTTAGTACATTTTTTAAATGTACAATTCAATAAAATATATTAAATGTTTTATGAAGTCATCATTTGCTATTTGGGGTTTAAAATTAAAATTACTTAGGTCTATTATCAGAAGTTTATGATCTGCATACTGAACATCTATCTACACACATGCAATCCAGAGCAAATCCTATCTACACCACTTTCTAATTACAATATCCACCCACTTCTCTCCATTCCCCCATGCTAATAGTGGGAAAGGAGTGGTCTAAGCCACACTCATCTTTCTCCTGGACTACTGCAATAACCTCCTAATTGGTAACACTCTTGCTTCCTTACAGTCCATTATGTACTCAGCCACCATATCAGATCATGTAAATTTCCCTGTTTAAAATCCTCAAATAGCTTCTCATTAACACTGAGAATAAAATCCAAACTCCTATCTTGGTCCTGCCTTCCTCTTCCAGTCTATTTCTTACTATCTCCCTCACGCACTTCACACCAGCCACTTCATACCTGTCCCTTTTTGTGCTGAGCATGCCAAACATGTTCCTGCTTTAAGAAAAAACTTCATTTTATCAAGTCAGAGCACAGATCTTCTTAGTGAATGGTTCCTTCTGGCTAGTCATTCAGCTCAAGGCCTAAATGTCACTTCCATAGACAGGCCTTCCCCTGTTCAAGCTAAAGTATTGCCCCACCAGCACTCCTTTCATATAACACTATTTTCTTCATAGCTCCATCACTTCCAGATATTTTCTCATGAACAAATCTATTCTGTTTACTGTCCTTCTCCTACCATTGGCATGAAAGGCCCCAATTAAGAGAACCGGGATATGAGCTGTCATTCACTTACACACCAGTACTTGGAAAAGGACCTGGCACATTAGAGGGCACTCAAAATATGCTACTTGAGTAGATTAAATATGATCACCCTGCTGCTATACATACATTAGTATCATACCATCAATTACCTCAATTATAGGCTTATATTGAGAAATAATTCAATCTTTATTGAAAGGAAAACACTTTGAAATAATTATTTTTTATATATATATACATATATATATGTATATATATAATGGGAAATGTTTTCAAAGTTCTCAGGAACATTCAGTAAGAATTCAAAACATCAACATTAATAAGAAAAATCATTATTATAAATCATATTTAGTTTTTTGAAGATAATGGTTTATATACTAAAACAGCAAACAGAATAAATTAGGAGATTAAGAGAAAAAAAAGTTTTTTCTGGATTATAATCCTAAAAGTAATTACCTCTAACACTGCTACAGTTACTCAAACTCTGAAATTCCACTCGATTATCTTTGAAAGAATACCTTTATTTAGCATGTTATTTCCTAGAAAAATAACATAATCATATGTAAGCTTATAAATATTTCAAGTTAGGGCTATTAACAACCTCAGAGCATTATTATTATTCATTCTATTCTAAAAGTCCTATAGAATAGTAACAGATGATGTAGAATGCTCAGAGTTCATTCTCAGAATGAAACAAGAAATTGTCAATAAAAAGGTAATAAAAAAGAAAAGAGGAACATGAAACTATTGTTTTGTACTGTGGTACCCATATGCACTTCTGAAGTATTTTACTGTTATGCTCTGTTCTGGCTTGTTTTTGAAATGCAATAAAGTAAGTGCCCATCTCAAAAGTGAAATCCTAATTTCTAAAATGTTGTCCCCTTATGAAGCCCATTAAGAGTTTTAATAAACTAAATTTTCTTGAATATCATTTTAGAGACCAAGGCATAAAGGAACCAAATTTTAAGTACCACAGAAATACAACCAGGGAGGAATTTGTGAGCCTACTCAGAGAAACCCAAAGTTGTAGGAAATATAACCAATTCATCTTCAAACTAACACAAGTCATCTTCCTCAAACAGGGATCTGTCCCCTATCCTCAAAAAGCTTTTTTGGCTCTTTTGGCACACAAATCAAACTCTTAACTTTTTTAAGCCAGCATTCAAGGTCTTACCCAATTTGAGCCTTTTCAACTCTTATCTCCCACTATATCCTTTCCTAACCTCAAAACACACACACACACACACACACGTCACACAAATTTCACTGTATGCCATTCCCAGCATTCCCTATCCTTTCCACCACTGTATCCAAGCTCTTCCTCCTGCCTTGAATTCTCTTCTGCTACATAACCTCCTATTCCAAATCTTGCCCAGCTTTCAAAATTTGGTTCCAATTCCACTTACTCTAAGAAGCTGTCTAAAATTTGCCCCAAAGTAATATTTCCCTTTTCCATACTATCACAGCATTTAATGTGTAACTAAAAGAACTTACTACCTTCTACTTAATAGCATAATTATTTAAACATATGTCTATTCCCACTCTTTTCTTCTCTGTGTTCCCTAATACAAAGCAGAAATTAAAGAGTTGTTGAATTAAACCAAAAGATTCTGATTATTCAGCCTAATATAAAACACAGCACCAAAGTATGTCTGACACTCAATAAATGTTGACCAAATAAATGAATACCTTATTTCCCAGTCCAGTAAACCCCATTCAGAGGAAGAAAATAATTACCTGTATTTTTAAAAGATCAGTTGCAGCAAGAATTAAGTATTTAAAATAATGAGAAACTTACCAGAGTAAATCTGAATCCTCTGGGAGAGGGCTGAAGTGTTAATTTTATACATGCAGGAAGCAGGCTCAATAATGTAAAACAAAAGCTAAAAAAAAGAATAAAAATAAAACATTTGTTTTCTCTATAGAGCTATGTAATTAAAGCAAGGAAATATTGTTTAATATAAGGATCACGTTACTTACCTTGTTTATTTCAAATTAAAGGTTTTCTTATTTATTAAATGTAAACTTAATGCCAAATATTATTTAAATAAAATCCATTCATTGAAATATTTATACACTTTTATATGTAATTATATAATACAGAAAAAATATTATAATGGTTATATTACTTATAGAAAAGATACACAAAGATAGATAGCTAACACTAGCAAACACTCAAAATAAGAAAACACTACCAGGCATAAAAAGACAGTATATATTTGTAACACAAACATTTAAAAAATTTACTCACAAAAGAACCTCTCACAAAAGTTAATTGATTTTCAGCCCATGGTAAATCAGAGAGAACAAGTTAGAAAGGGAGTGGGTAGCTGCTAGAGCTACTCCTAGTGATGGCCGATGGGCAGGGAGGAAAAGGAACTCAATGAGCAGAGCCATGTGGAGCCATTTGGTACCACGGCAAACAGCTTTTGCAAGCCCTAAGGACAAATTATAACACAATAACTGATCTTCCCCCTGTTGGTGGCTTTGTGGTGTGTCAACTTGGCTTGGCTGAATAAGCTTTTAGATACAGTGGGCTACAAGGGATATTCTTAGAACTGGAGGACAGAGGGAGGCAGCACCATTATGTAGCATGCACACACACACACCTTCTCCCAGTTATTCAAACACTAATCTTGGAGCTGCTGAGGCGACTTTGGGCAGATGTAATGAAAGTTTCTCTTCAGTTGATTTTAACTTAATCAAAAGGGGGATTCTTGGATGGCCTGACTTAATCAATTAGAAGGCTTTTAAAAGAGAGCTTAGGTCTGCCCTAAATTGAGATTCCAAACAGCAACTGGGTTTGAATTGCTCTTCCTCCCCCTTAGATACTCTTTCCTAAATGCCTGCCTTGTGGACTTCCAGTTTGTTCAGTCAGATCTCCTGACGGTATATGCCAATTCCTTGTAATAAATTCACACGCACACACACACCCTCCTACTCATTCTTCTTCTCTGGTTGAACCCTGATTGATACACCACTGAAAATTACGGCTCTTCAAGATAATGTTTAATCATGTTTAGTAGACTTTGTTTAAGGAGGAGGGAAATAGGTAACAATCCAGGAAGATTATCACTTCACATACTTCAAATAATAATTTTGGTATATAAAGGGATAGGTAGTGTTATGTGGAAAATTCACTAATGAAGAACACCTCATTCCCTAATGACACCAGATAAATGAGATATTACCATAATACTTTTAGAGAAGAGCTTCTACAACACCATACTCGAACTTTATATCTCTTACCTGATTATGATCTGGATGTGACGTGGCAAAATATCCTTGATCTTCAGAAAGATACTGAAGCTGCACCAAATATTGGCCACTTTATCCTTAAAAGAGATTTGTGAATTTTACATTCTGATATAATAGAAATATTAAACTCTATCAAAGTACAGCCCATGATTTCTAAATAAACTTTTGAGACATAAAGCTTTTGTTCACAACTGTTTTATAGCTGAGTTGCTTAAACTCTCCAAGAACACACGCACACACACACACACACACACACACACAAGCATTTTTCGTTTTTTGCAATGAGAGTTGACCTAAATCACAAGCGAACCGTAATCCAGACATTCCCAAGAAATATTTATTATTTTTCAAAGAACAGCACACTATCCCTAAATACTTAAGTTACTCATCTTTGGACATTTTTCTAGGAAATCTTTTTTCCTAATTTGTAGAACACACATTTTTTGGACCCATTTTATCACATACCTAAAATTGTCTCAAGTATAACCTACTAACAACTCACAATGACAAGAGTTAATTGCTAATAAATCAAGGCATTTAAATACATTAGCAGTTGTGGTAGGATTGCTTTCAAAATTAAATTTGTAACTACAGCTCTCTGCTTGTGAAACCCACCCTCTACACAGCTGCTTAACTCACAGCTGTGTAAGAATAACATCAAGAAAGTAACTATCACTGACAACTGCACCATCCTACTTCCCCCTGTCGATCAAAGAAAATGCTCTTCAGATTTTGAGGGTAGCAAGGGAATGGAGATGGCCAGCAACACTATCAAACATGTATGATACACATCTCTATAATTATTGTGATAAATACTATTTTTGAAATGGAAGGCAAGGCAGAGAACCAAGAAGATTAGATGGAGAATTAACTTTTCTTTATATAGGTTTTAAGGTTAGAGGAAGTATTAAGAAGAACACAGTTTTCAAAATTCACACCACAGCTGGGCCATGTACAAGCTCTGTGAATCTCTGACCTCAGTTTTCTGATCTACAAAATGATACAATAGCTACTTCAGTCAGACCTATTATGAGAATCAAATAAAATCACATGTGAAGTATGTGGCACCTAGTAAGAGTGATGACAAGAATAGTGATGATTTGTGATTATCACTATCAGGACCAGCAGCATCCCCATCAACATTTAAGTCACATATGCCTGTTCCAATCACACACCAAACTCTTTCTTGGTCTCTTTCAAAATGCTTGTACCATCCTACTATAGATCCGGTGAAAGATAATCTATAGCAATTTATATATTTAAAAATTAGAAAGATATATAGGCTTTTCTAATTCTTTTTAAAAGAAATGTTTATCAAAAGCAAATTATCTATAATATGTTGTCTCTGTCTAACTTTATTAAAAGGCCTTTTTGTTTCAGAAAAATGGTTTGTTTAATTTAATTACTAAATCTAAATCATCAAATTATCCACGTAATAAAAGTTTAACAAGAGTGATTAAGCTAGCATTAAATGAAATGAAAGAGTCTCATTAAAAAATTACTATGGATGAAGGTTATATAAGGAAATTATGAGATCTTGCTGAAGCAAACATGATTTAGTTTAATAAATAATTTCCTAAGACTAAAAGGAGAATATAAACCAAAAAAATTACAGAGCTGTTAACTTTGTAGCTGCAACTTCTCATGCTCTTTCACTGTGGATTTTATTTCATTAGAAAAATATATAACTGAAGGGTGCCTGGGTAGCTCAATCATTAAGTGTCTGCCTTCGGCTCAGGTTATAATGCCAGGGTCCTGGGATCAAGCCCCACATTGGGCTCCCTGCTCTGCGGGGAACCTGTTCTCCCTCTCCCGCTCCCCCTGCTTGTGTTCCCTCTCTCGCTGTGTCTCTCTCTGTCAAAAAAATAAATAAAATCTTTTTTTTTTTTTAAAGAAAAATATATAACTAAATTATGGATTTCATGATGGCATAAATATTATCTATTCATTAATGTACTAGAAAACGCCAGCTGAGCTAGAGGTTATATACTGGATTAAATAACTGGCAAGGAATGATTGCAAGGGGAGTAGCTGAAGTTACTACTCCTTGTGTGTCTTCTATATGAAATCCCCAGAGGTCACAGCAAAATAGTGTTAATAGAAAGGAGTAAGAAGAAAGTACTTAAACATACCTCAAATAATCCACGATCAACTGGGAAGAGTCTTCTTAGAACTTGCAGCGTTTGCTCCCTTTCTGTAAAGAATGGCAGCCAGCAGAGAATGAAGGAAGCCACAACTGTACAAGACAGCTTAATTAACAAAACAAACCTAGAACAAAAACAAAGGTACCCAGTAAGACAGGGAGAGATTAATAATACTGAGAAATCAGTCTCAGTCTCACTGAGATAATAAATATAAATGTATAGTCATGACAAATCTATGCTACTAACATTAACATGGGAGTCTACTCAAATCAGAGTTAAGAAATTCACAATTAATAAGATGTATAGCTTTCCAACAAAAAGACTATCACCGTCTTAATTAACATTTAACTTACACGCTTTTCCAATGCAGTCATGAAGAAAAACGTCAAATTGGGATGTATTTCTATTAAGTATAAAATGTAATATGCTCTAAATGGATGAAATCCTATAGCAATGCTCTAACAAACCAATCCACATTACCTCTGGTAAATGTACATTGATCAAAATATTCCTCTTGTTAGGAAGATTTAAAATAAAATTAGAGAACAGGACTTAATCTCTCTTCCAACTCACTCCACAGTCAACACATTATTAAGAAATCACCCAAAGGCAAAAATGAAAGACCACTTTCTTCCTGGTAAGTATGCCAAATAGATTCTCTCAAGTACTTTTTAAAATTCTGTTGTTTAAAAGCCACTCACCCCTCTCCTTTCAGGCCTTTTTTAAGACACTTGCCAAGCAAAAAGCAAAAAAATGGCAAGGAGTGGTAAAGTTCCATCTGTTTATAATTTATAGCTAAGCAAAATGCCAGTGAGCCTAGCAGGTCCCAGTCACAAGACACTCCAAGAACACCCCACAAAGCAAAGCCAAGACTCACAGAATTATATATGTTCCTATGTCAAGGAAATTAACTAAATAATTAAAAGAGATAGATCTTATATTTTATAGAGTATATTTCATATGTGATTTAAAAATAATATATAATGAAGGCTATTTCTAAACAGAAATTGGAAGTATTGAGGTGATAAACTAATATGAAATTGTATATAATGGCCTCAAATACATCAAATTAACTGCTAAACAAACAGAGCAACTGATTTGCTTAGATTTAAAAGATCACTAAACAGTTAACACATAGCTTTGTTTCTGTTAGACTATCTCAGAATATTACTATAATAACATACCAAAATCTAGAGAATAAAACAATGCTCCAAAGTAAAACACACAGACACACACACACACAGACTTACTGATTGCCCCATACTTTCTTCTATAATATGCATCAATATTATAAATTAATATATGACTGATAACCTTATTATAGTAAAACAACATCACAGTTAGACTTTGCAGTTCAAAATGGTTGAGCTGATCTCTCACATTTACCTCCACTCCTTCCTGAGACCCCCCTAACGTGACAGGGAATTTTATTTCTTTATTTTTAATTTTTTAAAAGATTTTATTTATTTGACAGAGGGAGACAGCAGGAGAGAGCACAAGCAGAGGGAATGGCAGGCAGAGGCAGAGGGAGAAGCAGGCGCCCCACAGAGCGGGGAACCCAATGTGGGGCTCGATCCCAAAAGCAGACATGTAACCAACTGAGCAACCCAGGCACCCAGATGGGGATTTTTTTTTTTTTTTAGATTTTATTTATTAATAAAATAATTAATAAAATTTATTTGACAGAGAGAGATAGACGGAGAGGCAGGCAGAGAGAGAGAGAGGGAAGCAGGCTCCCTGATGAGCAGAGAGCCCGATGCAGGACTTGATCCCAGGACCCTGAAATCATGACCTGAGCCGAAGGCAGCAGCTTAACCCACTGAGCCACCCAGGCGCCCCCAGATGGGGAATTTTTAAAAGTAAATATTCACAGCTGTAAAGAGAATAGGAAGATGAACTACAACAGATGAAGATTTCAACACATTTTCAGAAGACAGAGGACAGAGAAGCATAAATAAAATAGGACAGAAGAAGCCAGAGCTTAGAAAATGCAGAGGAAGGCTGAATAAGCAAGGAGCCAATCCACTCTGCAAGCCCCTAGAGAACTCAAGAAACACCAAGTAGGTTAGAGTGCTTGAGTAACATGTTGAAAACAGGAGGATTAAATGAAAATGCCTACATGGAGGCATTTTCCTTACTCCTACCCCACCTTACTCCTATGCAGAGGTTATCCAGGAACCAAATATCTACCCCCCAGGCAACAGAAGAAGGAATATTTCTCCAAAAAACATGGAATTAACTATCCAGGACAGCTAGTGTAGAAGTGAACACCACAGTGTAAAACCTCCGCATTCTGACACTTATGGAGCCTAAATGTTCTGGCCAGCTCCCTGCCCACTTACCCTACAGGGGGCCAAATACACAGAGAACTCACACGCAACTTTTTCTTCTGCCTTATTCTTAAATAAGAATAGATACATTAGGATCAAACAGACATTTTAGAAAAACCTGTAACAAGAAAAAAACCCAAAATGAAAAGGGGAAAAAACTGACCTTAGAAGAATGGAAATAATTCAGGGAATAGTAGAAAAAGAGTAAATTTAAATTTAAGATAGGATTAATTAAAAAATGAGATTTAATAAAGTATTAGAGATAAAGTCATGATAATCTAAACCATAAAACAAAAGATAAAGAGATGCCCAAGACGGAGGTGAAGGGGTGCCTGGATGGCTCCAACAGTTGAGAGGCAGATGCTTGATTCTGACTCAGGTGGTGATCTCAGGGTTGTGAGATCAAGCCCCACAAAGAGCTCCACGCTCAGTGGGGGATCTGCTTAGGATTCTCTGGTTTCTCTAGATTCTCCCTCTGCCTCTCCCCCGACTCACATGCACACACTAATAAATGGGTAAATCTTATTTTAAATCTTAAAAAAAAAAAAAAAAGACAGAGGTGAAAACTCTAACATCTGTCTAATAAGCTCAAGAAAGAGTAAAGTGAGAAAATCATTGAAGAAAATACAGAATTTCCCAGAACTGAAGAACATGAGTCTTCAAAAAGAATGACTCACAGAGTATCCAAAACAACTGTTGCAAACCCCATGCCTAAACAAATCACTGTTAAATTTCAGAGCCCAAAAGGTAAAAAAAATAGTAACAGCAGCAGCAGTAACAACAGATAATAATAGCAATAAATAACTCATATAGAGCTTAGTATCTCTCAGGTACTATTTTCTTTATATATAATATTTCACTTAATTGTCAAAACAAGCATACAGGGGTGCCTGGGTGGCTTATTTGGTTAAGTGTCTGCCTTCGGCTCAGGTTATGATCCCAGGGTCCTGGAATCAAGCCCCAAATCGGGCTCCCTCCTCTGTGGGGAGTCTGCTTCTCCCTCTCATCTGCCCCTTCCCCTGCTTGTGGTCGCTCTCTCAAATAAATAAAGTCTTAAAAAAAAAAAAAAAAGGCATACAAAGTGGGGCACCTGGCTGGTTCAGTCAAAAGAGCATTGATTCTTGATCTCAGGGCTGTGAGTTCAAGCCCCACATTGGGCACAGAGATTACTTAAATAAATCAATAAGTAAACATTTTTAAAAAGGTTACAAAGTAAGGGTAATTATTATCCCCATGTAACAAATGAAGAAAGTACACAGTGGTTAAAAAATGTGTCCCCACAAAATGACATAATCCCAAAAGCTTCAAGACTTTGATTTTTTTTTTTTTTTAAGATTTTCATTTATTTATTTGACAGACAAAGATCACAAGTAGGCAGCGAGGCAGAGAGAGAGGAGGAAGCAGGCTCCCCGCTGAGCAGAGGGCCCGATGCGGGGCTCGATCCCAGGACCCTGGGATCATGACCTGAGCCAAAGGCAGAGGCTTAACCCACTGAGCCACCCAGGTGCCCCAAGACTTTGATTTTAACCACAGAGGAAATCCACTACAAATTTACCAGAATGGTTAAAGTGAAAATGACTGACAGTTGGTGAAGATGAGCACCTGGAAATCCTACCTTGTTTCTAATGGCAGTGTGACTGGTATAACATGCTTAAAAATAATTTGGGAATATCTGAAATTAAACAAGTGCACACCTGGGGCACCTGGGTGACTCAGTCAGTTAAATGTCTGGTTTTAGATTTCAGCTCAGGTCATGATCTCAGGGTTGTGAGTTCAACCCTGTGTTGGGCTCCAAAAGAAAAAAAATTTAAAAAAAAATGTAATGGGTAGAGACATTCACGAGAATGTTCATAGCAGCATACTCATCATAGCCAAATCCTGGAAACAATCCAAATGGCTCTCAATAATAGAATTATGTGTATTCATTCAATGGAATATAGAGCAAAAATACCAACACAAAGGAATACCTAATGTGCTGTCTCTCTTATATAAAGTCCAGAAAAGGAAGAAAACAAACTATAAGATTAGCAGTTAGTATGTGGCTATCTTTGGAAAAGGAAGAGAAAAGTACTTGGGAGTTGCACAAGTGTAGATTTATACAAGCAATGTTTTGTTGTTGTTGTTGTTGTTTTAAAACAGGTAATAGTATGTTGATGCACTGAGCCACACAATTACATTTTGTGTGCTCTTCTATATGACTGTTATATTTCAAAGTAAATATAATTTTAAAAATCTTGTAAACTTTTTTCTTTATATCAGTGTCCCTGATATTACCAGAGTACCAGATGGCCATGATCCCAAAATGCAAAACAAACAAAAAAGTCAACTTGGAAAGTGGACAGAATAAAAACTGATTTAAATCTTTTCTAAGTCCTTTGACAAATACACATATTAAATTTGTTATAACTAAAACAGATTGGCTTCAAAAGGCTATTAATCAATCATGTTGCTGTGGATTATGTCTTTTTTTTTTTCCTTTGGGGACAGATGGGGACAGACAGTAACAGTTAACACATGAGAAGACAAACTGGAGAGCCATGTCCAGATTTTATCAACTTTCCTCTAAGATTTCCTTTAAGAATGTTCCTTCAAAAAGTTACACACAGGGGTGCCTGGGTGGCTCAGTGGGTTAAGCCTCTACCTTCAGCTCAGGTCATGATCTCAGAGGCCTGGGATCGAGCCCCACATCAGGCTCCCTGCTCAGGGAGCCTGCTTCCCCCTCTCTCTCTGCCTGCCTCTCTGCCTACTTGTGCTCTCTCTCTGTCAAATAAATAAATAAAATCTTAAAAAAAAAAAAAAAGTTAACACACATAAAATCCACATAGATTATAATTATTCAATTTTAGTTCCCCAAAGCTTGCAGTTACCACCATCTGTAAGAGAAACATCTTGGTTTCAAACTGGAAACTGATTGTTTTCCTTTTATCAGTGTCAGATGACATTTACAAAAGAGAGAAGATAGTGATACCTCTTCAGAATTAGGAGAGCATAACCATACTTGGCACTCTTTTTCCAACTTTTTAGAAGAGCTAATCCATGACCCACATTTTGTTCCCAAGCTAAAGGATGTAAAACAGCAATTCTACTTCTAATAAATCTGTACTTTACCCTTAAAGTAAAAGCCTGGTGAAAAGATTCTTTTATATTGTTGTGAAAAATAGTTCATATAAGCAGGTGCCCTAGCAAATAAGACATTTACATAACATTATACACACTAAGCCCAGATTTCAAAATACACAGCTGACTTCATTTCTAAATTAGTAAAGGATACTGAAAATGTCCATAGTCGATAAGAATAAGGCCTGGATACAGCAATATGCATAATACATTAGCAATCTGTAAAGAAAAATATTGTGAAAAAGCAAAGTAGTGTTACTCAAATCAAACAGGGTAAAACTGCTGTTTGATTTAACAGAGCAAATTTCCCCTCTCACCTTCTATTTATCAAAATATTCCTTTTTACAAAACAATTCTCTAAATACTAAAGTTTTCATGGAGTTGACAGAATACTTCAGTAAAAAGGAAATAAAAAGTCACTAAAAGGTATTTGTCAGAGAAAGCACTTTTAGATATACAGATCAAAGAAGTTAATCTAATGACTGACTGGTATAAAATGACCCAAAGGAATATCAGTTAAATGGGAATAAGAGAATATACAATGACTTATCAAAATGCCTTCCCATTTAGTCATTCTCATAAACCAATTCAAAATTCATTTACCAGTAAAGCCATAATAAATTCAGCATGCTGTGTAATTCAGCAGTACATAACTTCTTAAATTCAATGCATCTTGGGGCGCCTGGGTGGCTCAGTGGGTTAAGCCTCTGCCTTCGGCCCAGGTCATGATCTCAAGGTCCTGGGATCGAGCCCCACATTGGGCTCTCTGCTCAGCAGGGAGCCTGCTTCCCCTCTCTCTCTCTCTCTCTCTCTCTGCCTGCCTCTCTGCCTACTTGTGATCTCTCTCTCTGTGTCAAATAAATAATAAAAATCTTAAAAAAAAAAAAATTCAATGCATCTTATTACTAGAGTAGAACATTAAAATTAGGGACGCCTGGGTGGCTCAGTTGGTTAAGCGGCTGCCTTCGGCTCAGGTCATGATCCCAGCACCCTGGGATCGAGTCCCACATCCGGCTCCTTGCTCGGCGGGGAACCTGCTTCTCCCTCTGCCTCTGCCTGCCTCTCAGCCTACTTGTGGTCTCTCTCTCTCTCTGACAAAAAAAAATTAAAAAAAAAAAAAAAAAAAAAAGAACATTAAAATTATTAGTCTAAGGCAAGTTGATGTTTTCTAAATGAAAATTAATTGACAAAATAATCACTGCCCTACAATAGCCTATTGCCCAAAGCATGGCTTCTATATGCTCTATACTTTAATAGTTAAGTCAATAAAATATTTCAGAGATGATACTTCAGGTTGCTTTAAAACTTACCTTTTTCTTGGTTGAGATTTCTTTTAAACAACAACAGTATAAAATCACTGCAGGTATATAAATCAGCAAATCAGCAATTAACACTGAAAAAACAAGTAAATCATTTTAAACATGAGTCTGTTAGGATTTACAATAACCTATTAAGTGCTGTCCTCCCCACTCCAACCTCGAGTGGGAATTCTGTTAACAGAGGCTCTCTCACGCACTCTGGACAAGGCCTTTACATCTAGCCCTTTCCATCCAGTCCCTTCACCTATGCCTAATTTCAATTGCTATGGTGCTACAATTATGATTAAGAGTCTCTTAATTTTCTCTAACAAATTCACACATTAAATCAATTAGATGTATCCAAAATTGATTCCCTCTCTGCTCTGAGACTTAAAAATTAAATATACTCAAAGAAAAGGAAAACAGCATTTTTCGCCAGGATCTGTATATCCCAAATTATCTGGTATGAAATGTGGCAAATCACGTATGAATTCTTTTTAAATGTTAATATTTATAAAAACTTCATAAATTTGCTAATTAATGCATATAAAGAGCTTGACAGACCCAGGCAAGGAGGAAACTGAAAAAAAGTTTAAAATAAAAAAATACAATTTATAATTTGGAATGTTCAGTCCTTTTAGAACAAAGATTATCAAATACATTAAGTTCTTCAACAGTACACCATAGCTATCCAAAGAGCCTATTTTGGGGCGCCTGGGTGGCTCAATGGGTTAAAGCCTCTGCCTTCGGCTCAGGTCATGATCTCAGGGTCCTGGGATCAAGCCCCACATCGGGCTCTCTGCTCAGCAGGGAGCCTGCTTCCTCCTCTCTCTCTCTGCCTGCCTCTCTGCCTACCTGCAATCTCTGTCAAATAAATAAAATCTTTAAAAAAAAAAAAAAAGAGCCTATTTTTTTTCTTGTTCCACACTAACTATAGTGTCCAGAATAAGGTAAATGACAGTAAACTGTTAGTTTTAGATGCACGCAATCTTTTTTTAGCTCTAGATGCCACATTTAAGATGACAATGACAAAATGTTTTGAATATATTCAAAGGAGTATAACCGGAGGCCTCAAGCCATAATCACATTTGACAAGCTGGTCAATCTAAAAAATAGTTAATGTATCTAAGAATATTTAACCTGGAGAAGAGGTGACTTCAAATGTCTATAGGGATCAGACTTCTTCTACGTAGCCCAAGGAAACAGAACCTAAAGTGATGGGTGGAGGTATAAGGTAAGAAGGAAATGTTTAGGGGTGCATAGGTGGCTTGGTCAGTTGGGCGACTGACTCTTGGTTTCCAGCTGGGTCGTGGTCTCAGGGTCATGAGATCAAGCCCTATGTTGGGCTCCATGCTGGGCATGGAGTCTGCATGGGATTCTTTCTCCCTCTCTTTTTGCCCCTCCCGCTCATGCACACTCTCTTTCAAAATAAATAAATCTTTAAAAAAGAAAAAAAAAATGAAAGAAATGTTTAATGACTAGGGCTCTCTGAAAATAGAACAGACTGTTTCTAAAGGTTGTGAGTTCCCTGCAGATACAGGTATTGGTTCAGAAGTTAAATAATCTTCCAGTGAGTATGCAGTTCAGAAAGGATTAACACACTGAGAAGGAAAGGAGATTGGTAAGGCAGAGGGAATGACAGGAAGATGATCTCTTGGGTCTGGGGATTCCATGACTGGATGAATGATAATGAGAACAAACTCTGAGTAAATTTAGACTAATTAAGGAAAAGGTGGAGAGGAGCATTAAAATCGAAGTCATGCAAAGCTTTTTAAAAAATCGGGGGCAGGGGCAGACCTGGGTGGCTCATTTGGTTGAGCATCTACCTTTGGCTCAAGTCATGATCCTGGGGTCTAGAGACTGAGCCACGCATTGGACTCCCTGCTGAGTGGGGAGTCTGCTTTTCCCTCTGCCCCTTACCCCACTCTCCTGCTCTCTCTCACTCTCTCAAATAAATAAATAAAATCTTAAAAAAAAGAAGAGAGTCCAACTCTTGATTTCAGCTCAGGTCATGATCTCAGGGTCCTGAGATGGAGCCCTGCATCAGGCTCCACGATCAGCAGGGAGTTGGCTTGAGATTCTCTCTCCCTCTCCCTATGCTTCTTCCCCTGCTCACACTTTCTCTCTCTGAAATAAATAAATAAATCTTTAAAAAAACTAAGAAATCAGGGGTGCCTGGGTGGCTCAGTGGGTTAAGCCGCTGCCTTCGGCTCAGGTCATGATCTCAGGGTCCTGGGATCGAGCCCTGTGTTGGGCTCTCTGCTAGGCGGGGAGCCTGCCTCCTCCTCTCTCTCTTCCTGCCTCTCTGCCTGCTTGTGGTCTCTCTCTGTCAAACAAATAAATAAAATCTTAAAAAAAAAAAAAAATTAAGAAATCAGGGGGGACCGGGCTGGCTCAGTCAGAGGAGCACACAATTCTTGATCTCAGGATGGTGAGTTTGAGCCCCACATTAGGCATAGAGATTACTTAAATAAGTAAACTTGAAACAAAAAAGTTTTTAAAGAAATCTAATCATTTTACTTTCAAAATCTTAGAACACCACACAATAGATGTTCAATAAACATTTGTTGAATGGATTATTTAATTTAGCAAAAATGCACAGCAATACAATGTATGGGTTACAACCAGAAGGTTAACTTTAAGAAAAAGGTGAAAGGGATGTGGAATTAAGATATTAAAGCAGCAGCTAAACAACTAAAAGTTCAATATATGGCTATCTGATCTCAGGTAAACTATTAGCATCACTCAACTGTGCCTCCACCTCCTCAGATTAAAGTAAGGATAATAATAGTATTTACCTCATTTGGGTGTTGAAAGAATTGAGATAATAGGAAGGGAAAGTACACAGAAAGAATCCTTTCTATTCTTTTATCTTTAGCTTACATAAACATTTGGTCATGTATTATAAATATATATGTATACATATAGTCATACAATATTAAAAGTCAGTAAGAGCAGTAACAGGACTTTTTATCAGTTTGCCCAAAATTTTTTTAAAAATCAAAATTTGATTTAGAAAATCAACACCTTGTTGCTCTTTTACCTGTGGTGCGCATAAAAAGCTTATGTGCCTGACTTTCATATCCACGTGATGAATGGAGAGCAATCCAGTCTGGATTAATGAACTTGGCGCTGAAAATCAAAGTATATATATATATATACAGTATTACTTGTCATTTTTAGCAATAACGACACTGAGGACATATTAATTTATCTCAAGAAGTGGCCATTGCTCTTATAAAGCGAGAGAGTCAAGGCTTAAGCTTTATTTTTTTTATTTCATCATGTGAAACTGACTGAAGCTATAAGACAGGGTCTACCTCACTCACCTTCCAACAAAACCATGTAACATGTCATGAAAAGCCTTACCTTCACAATTCTTTCAGTGTGAAAACAATCTGATGTGTCACATTTCATTTCATTCATTTATTTATTTATTTACTTGATTTATCCTTTGGTTACTACTAAAGGATCACATTTATAATCTCAGTTATAACAGCTGGAAATAATAGCTACTAATTACAAATCCTTGCATAAAACTGAACATACTGCTAAAGATAACTTTTCAACCATATTACATTACTCTGAACACCGCAAAGTATAACTGATAATCATGAACTTTAGAACTTATTTTTAAGCCAGGAAGCTAATTTTTACAAAATATAAATAGTCTATTCCAGAAAAAAAGCTTTGCTATACACAACTAACCATATTAGATATATTTGTCAGTGTCCATGTGTAATTGGTAGAATCTTATCTTCAAAACAAAGATAGATTTTTACATTTCTTTCTAGCCTGTCCTCCAAAGAAATTATGGAAATGTTCAAACTTTGACGGTTAACTTACTTACAACCCAACTGCAAAGATATAGGGCTTTATTTATTTATTTTAAAGATTTTATTTATCTATTTGACAGAAGGAATGAGAGAGTACAACCAGGGAAAGAAGCAGGCAGAGGGAGGGATCCCAATGCAGGACTCGATCCCAGGACCCTAGCATCATAACCTGAGCTAAAGGCAGACACCCAACTGAATGAGCCACGCAGGCACCCCAGGTATAATGCTTTATAAACCACAATGCAAAAGTAGCTATGAACAATCTGTTCTCTATTCAGCCAAGCCAGATTACACTGTTCCTTTCTAAACCTGCTAAGGGCATAAATATGTAATTAAAGAAAAAAACTGGGGCACCTGAGTGGCTCAGTTGGTTAGGCTACCAACTCCTAATTTCGGCTCACCTTATGATTTCAGGGTCATGGGGTTGAGTCCCATATCAGGCTCCAGCTAAGACTGGAGCCTGCATAGGAATCTCTCTCCCTCTTCCTCTGTCCCTCCCCTCACTTGCACACCCTCTCTCTCTCTCTCAAAAATAAAAAAAAAAGTAAGAAAGACTTACACATATGCACATAAAAGACTATGATAGGCCGTAAGAGGTGGATAATCCAATCCCCAATACTGTAAATTGTTATCACTACTGTTAAAATACCTGGGGAAAAAAAAAAGCAATATTCCATTAATCAATATTCAAGAAATGGACTTAAAATTTAACATCTAATATCATTAAAATGAAAAAATATGTTAAGCAAGGTCAAAAGAGTTCATCTAAACTTTTGTCTACCCCCTTCACTTACAATTTTTTGTAATCACAATTAAATTGTGATTTTGAAATCACAATTAAAAGTTTTTGAGTAGAGCAAGTAAATAATTTATTGTCTATACCAAGACACTCTTGAGTAAAAGAGGAAGTTATTAATAATTAAGCCATAACAAGAAATGTAAACCAAGATTGTTCCAAAGAAACCAGAACTTAATGTCTATTAATAGAGTAGATCGATGATTAACATGTATACAACAAAGAATATGTGCAAAAAAAGATAAGTCACTTCTGATAATCTAACAAATTAGAGAAACAATATAAAAATCACAATTTAAGAAAGTAAAAATATCAGTAACAAAGAACACACACAGATTTGATTTATGGAAAGAAAAAGTCCTAATGGAACAGGTAGGGTGTTTTTTTTGTTTTTTTTTGTTTTGTTTTTTTTTTTTTAGGATTTTTAGGTAATCTCTATACCCAACATGGGGTTCAAACTCACAACCCCAAGATCAAGAGTCACATCCTCTAACCCACTGAGAGAGCTAGGCACCCCAGAATAGGCAGACTTTCAATAAGACTTTCAAAACCATTTAACCAACTTATGAGAGCTTACTATATGCAAGATTCTGTAAACTGGGAAGACAACTGGGTCTAACATCTATAAATTAAGACTCCTGCAGTTGGCCAGAATGGGAAGGCATGATATACAACAACTATGACTGAAGAAATGAAAACCAAGCTTACAGAAACATATTCCTTAATTATATCCTTTTTAACTAAGATGCTTCTTCTATCCAACTTACTTTCTCATTCCTAAGAATAATTTACAGTAATGGAGACCAAACTATATAACCCACAAATAATTAGTGTTCATAACCTGTTTCAAATGGGTCACAATTTTTTGGTGTCACAATCTCTATTTGGGACTAAATTTTTTTCTTTTAAATTAACATTCAATCTCATTAAATAAACTATTGTTCATCTTCAGAAGGTCTCCTTTGCTTAGTCATATAAACTGTAGGTTTATATGGAAGGAACGGGGGGGTAATAGAATGATCAAGGCATGCTATACAGCCAAGAAATTGGTCTATTACAGTAAGTACCATCTGGTGGCAATTGTCCACTCCAGGAACAACATCCATGTGAACCACCCTACACCCTCTATCTGGCTGGAATGTGAAGCCAGGAGACAGTGAATCCAGAATCCCCAGGTTAGTTGGAGCCCCTTTTGATAGCCTGAATCTGGGAAACTGGGCCAGGCCAAGAGCCAAGACCAGAGGACTCAATTCTCTGGTGCCCTCTGAAGACAGGCACCAATTGTGTTATTTCCAAATTCACCTTATTACCAGGCACACGGGCATAAAGTTTTATTGCATCAACCTTACAGAGCTGTTGAAGGACTGGGTTAAATACATAAAGCTGTTAAATCATTTCCTGACACACAGCAAATACACAACAGTAGTTCTAATTGCCTATTAGCCACAAAATTACTAGAATGGATCTAGCAGTGGAAAACCACTTTGACCAATATAATTTCATTTGGTTTTCTGTTTCTTATAAGACAAAAGCTATTTTGGGGCGCCTGGGTGGCTCAGTGGGGTAAGCCTCTGCCTTCGGCTCAAGTCATGATCTCAGGGTCCTTGGATCAAGCCCCGCCTCGGTCTCTCTGCTCAGCAGGGAGTCTGCTTCCCCCACCCACTCTCTGCCTTCCTCTCTGCCTACTTGTGATCTCTTTCTCTGTCAAATAAATAAATAAAATCTTAAAAAAAATAAATTAAAAAATAAAAAAAAGACAAAAGGTATTTTTTGTTTACTTTAACCTTTAGCTACTCTGGAGATAAGTAAAAGAGGCACTGAGAACAGATATATACTAACAGTAAAGTCACTAGTTGAATTGGGAAGAAAGAATGACAGGGCTAACAACCCTCATGGAAAAAGTAGCTTTAAAATGTTTCACATAGGGGGGCGCCTGGGTGGCTCAGTGGGTTAAAGCCTCTGCCTTCGGCTCAGGTGATGATCTCAGGGTCCTGGGATCAAGCCCTGCATCGGGCTCTCTGCTCAGCGGGGAGCCTGCTTCCCTCTCTCTCTCTGCCTGTCTCTCTGCCTACTTGTGATCTCTTCTCTCTGTCAAATAAATAAAATCTTTAAAAAAAAAAAAAAAAAAATGTTTCACATAGGATGCCTGGGTGGCCCAGTCAGTTAAGTGTCTGCCTTTGGCTCAGACCATGATCCGGGGGTCCTGGCATGCAGCCCCATGTCAGGCTCCCTGCTCAGCAGGGAGTGTAGTTCTTCCCCTCCCTCTACCCTTCTCCCTGCTCTCTCTCTCTCTTGTATTCCTCTCTCTCTCAAATAAATAAATAAAATATTTTAAAAATAAATAAAATGTTTCAAGTAAAGCTGCAAAATCTACCAGTAGAAACAAAGCAACTAGTTAATTCTCCTGCTTTATGTATTTTGAATATATCTGACAAATTGTATAAATGCTATCAATATGCTGAAATGTATTTTCCCATCATATTCCCATATAATCTCAGCAGATGTTTTGTCAAAAAAATCTAGCTGCCGTATGAATTATGAAATTACACTCAAGAGTGTTATCATTAACTTCAAGATATAATTTTTTCTAATATACAACCCACAGTCATGAGTATTTTTGCTTTAAAAAAAATATATTTTAGGGCGCCTGGGTGGCTCAGTGGGTTAAGCCTCTGCTTTCGGCTCAGGTCATGGTCTCAGGGTCCTGGGATCGAGCCCCACACTGGGCTCTCTGCTCAGCAGAGAACCTGCTTCCCCTCCTCTCTCTCTCTGCCTACCTCTCTGCCTACTTGTGATCTCTCTCTGTCAAATCTTATTAAAAAAATATTTTAAAGTGATATAGTTTCAAACACAGAAGAGTTTTAACAAGAGTTCAAAGAACTTCTGTACAACAAAATGTAAATTTTTTAAAAGAAAAAAAGACAAGAAAAGTTTACATATACATACACAAACACATGAAAAATTACTAAAACATAGAATACTGTTATAGAGACAGACGTTAAGGTCATCACCATGAACCCCATCTCCTGTTGTTCATACCCCTGAGCACGTACATTCACTGCCCCTTGAGCATGGGCACGACCTATGACTTGCTTGTAACCAAGAGAATATGGCAAAGGTGACAGAAGTCACTCTTGAATTTATGTTTTACAGGTACGTACGATTCCATCTTGTTAGCAAGTGTGCTAGGGAGACTCCTTCCACTGACTTTGAAGAGGCAAGCTGTCATGTTTTAGTAAGTGACCATACTGGAGAAGCCACATGGCAAAAAACGGCAGGTAAACTCAGGAGCTGAGAGTAGCTTCTAACAAGAAAATGAAGCCCCAAGTCTTATAGATGCAAGAAAATTCATTCTGCCAACAGCCAGGGGTACCTTGTAAATGGTTGCTTCCGCAATTGAACCTCTAAGAAGACTAGAGCCCCAGCTAACAACGGGATCGCATGCAGCCTTCTGAGGCCCTGAGCAGACTATCCAGCTAAGCCATGCCTAGACTTTTGACCTAAAAAATATCTGGGTAATAAAAAATACGTGTTTAGGGACTCCTGGGTAGCTCAGTCACTTAAGTGTCTGCCTTTGGCTCAGGTCATGATCCAAGGGTTCTGGAATCGAGTCCCCTAACGAGCTCCTTGCTCAGCAGGGAGGCTGCTTCTCCCTCCGCCCCTCCCCCTGCTTGCGCGCACGCTCGCTCGCTCTCTGTCTGCTAAATAAACAAATAAAATCTCCCAAAAAAGAAGAAATAGATGTTTAAGTAATTACCATTTGTGTTCATTTGTTAACACAGCACAGAAAATACACAGTAGTCTTCCCTTATCCACAGTTCACTCTGTGATTTCAGTTACCAGTGGTCAACAGCAGTCTGCAAGCAGGTTGTCCTGATGTATCCTCAGGAGTCAGTAGCTTAATACTGTATCACAACGCCTATGTCATTCACCTCACTTCATCTCATCACACAGACATTTTATCATCTCACATCATCACAAGAAGAAAAGTGAGTACAAACCAATAAGGTATTTTGAGAGAGAGAAACACATTCATGTAACTTCTATTATACTACATTGTTATAAATATTCTATTTTAGTACTAGTTATTGTTATTTATCTTTTACTCCGCTTATTTGTCAATTAAATGTTATCATTGGTATGAACATATAGGAAAAAACATAGCCTATAGGGTTTGGTGTTATCCATAGTTTCAGGAATCCCCTGGGAGTATTGGAGCTTATGCCCCATGGGTAATGGGGGACTATTTTAACTTTGTTTAAAAATCACACGAATTGGGGCGCCTGGGTGGCTCAGTGGGTTAAGCCACTGCCTTCGGCTCAGGTCATGATCTCAGGGTCCTGGGATCGAGTCCTGCATCGGGCTCTCTGCTCAGCGGGGAGCCTGCTTCCCTCTCTTTCTCTCTCTCTCTGCCTGCCTCTCTGTCTACTTGTGATCTCTCTCTGTCAAGTCAATAAATAAAATCTTTAAAAAAAAAAAAAATCACACGAATTATCATAAAAAAGATCAGCAACCCAACAAAAACATGGAAAAAAGATATGAATATACAAATTTGAAAAGAAACATGTTGGTCGGGAAATATATTAAAAGATGTTCGATGTCACAAGAACTCAAGGAAATGGAAATTTTAAAAGTCTGGTATTATTAAGTGTTGATAAATGTATGTGGAAAGATATTCTGGTATTGGTATCCATTAAAACTACTTCAGAGATTCCACTACTAAGAATGTACCTAGAAAAAACATGTACACAGGGACAATATATTTTATTTAATCATTCCCCTACGAAGAAATAATTTAGAGTATTTCAGGTTTCTCATAGCTATTAACAATGCTGAAATAAACAGCCATGCCTCCAGTTCTCTTGATTTATAAAACTCTGATTTCATTCAGAAAGCAACAAGCTCAGGGCAGGTGGACTCATCCTCTAACCCTAGGTATAAACCATGCCTGCATTGAGCCAACCATTTCTTTTTAAGTAATGATTGCTTTAAATGTGGGAAAGATTTTGCTCCTTGACAACAAGAAAGGTAGAAGAAAGGTATTCCTATTATTCTTGCCTTGAACATGGTTGTGTAAAGTTACAATGCTTGTAGCCTGAGCAGTCATCTACTGACCATGGAGTGAGTATACTCAGGATGAAAAGCCAACATGCCAAGAAGAAAGAATGGCAGAGAGAAAGGAATGGAAAAGAATGAGTCCTGGATTGTTATTACTGAGCCACTTAACCAGCATTCCAATGACCTACTTCTTAAGATAACTGAATTAGTTTATTGTTTAAACTACTATTACTCAAGTTTCCTATTACTTGATGCCAAAAGTGCTCCTGATTTTACACATAAGGAATTTTCATTATAAAATATATCATAAGATTAAAGAAATAAGTTCTATTTTCCTTCTTACAATAATACACAATGAATAAATAATAGAAGTTTTCTTTTAATTTAGAATTATCAAAACTAAATTAACACGAGCAATCCTGATACCATATTTTAAACAACTATGTCACTTGGAGAGAGTTTTGACTAATTATACTACAGCTTACTCTCTAGGTAAAAAGAGAAAGACTTCACTCTTCAAAAACTTAAGTAAAATAAATCAAGAAATCACACCATTCAAACATGAATCTGAAACAGATCAGTTTCTCTTAGAATTGCCAGGTGTACATTTTTGGCTTTTCTAGTCTATCTACTCATAAATTTCTGACATTTATTATACTAAATCGTATTTCTTAGATTTCTTATGAACTTTGTGAAGTATTCCACGATCGACTAATGATAAATCATAATTCTTTATACCATGTGTCTCCGTTTCTGAGCCTACCATTCAGGATTCTCATGCTACACACTGCTTAATAAAGATTTCAACACTATAAAATTTACCACCACGATTACCTCAGACATTTCATAATATTTAAGACTCACAGATTATAGTTATGACTAAATCACATAATTACATCTGAGGTATACATTTCTGATTTTTAACAAAGAAAAAGAATGAAAATGTATACATATTGTCAACTCTTGATTATCTGGGCCAAAGTAGGAGACATCTGGTATAAAAAACTGAAAAATGAGATACATATATCAGAATAACCCACCCTCCATATTGAATTGAGATTATATTCTCACTCTTAGAATCAATGTTTTCTCCACTAACATCAAGCCAAATGCTGCAATTTATCACTTTCTCTAATTTTTCAATACTAAATATCACAGTTACTTTTGTATCAAAATCTTTGTTGAGAAGTACTTACCAGAGAATAGCCAAAAATACAATTATCTTTTCCATGTAACTTTTACAAAGGAACAAAAAAGAATTACAAAACTCAAAAGCAATGAGCTGGTTTCCCTCAGCAAATATTACCTTATTCTATCAATCAAACAAGAGAAAAACACAATTAAAAATGTACTAATAGGGGCGTCTGGGTGGCTCAGTGGGTTAGGCCTCTGCCTTGAGCTCGGGTCATGATCTCAGGGTCCTGGGATCGAGCCCCACATCGGGCTCTCTGCTCAGCGGGGAGCCTGCTTCCCCCTCTCTCTCTGCCTCTCTGCCTACTTGTGGTCTCTGTCTGTCAAATAAATAAATAAATAAATAAAATCTTTAAAAAAAAAAAAAAGAAATAGCCAACATTTCAAAAAAAGAATGTACTAATAATTGGAACAGTAATACTGATTGGTTAAATCACTATATGAATAGCCTTCTTAGCGCAGTGGATAATGCGTCAGTCTCATAAATCACCGCATGAGGATATGAAAGATGCTCAAAATAGTACAATAAAGAATAGTGCCAAATATTTATCTGGTCGCTATTTTAAGTGTTCTCTGACTACAGTTCAGCCTACCAACCTATTAATAGGGAGTTTAACATAAAGTTCGTGCATGAAACTCTCTCATAAATGAAATATAAATAAGCAGTAACCAAGAACAAAGAAGCCTAAACTGTTTATGGAACCACAAAAGATCCCAAATAGTCAAAGCAATCTTGAGAAAGGACAAGGGTGGAGGTATCACACTCCCTGATTTCAAGCTATCAAAGCTATAACAATCAAAACAGTATGGTATTAGCATGAAGCAGACACAAAGATCAACGGAACAGAATAGAAACCCCAGAAATAAACCTATGGATGTATGGTCAATTAATCTATGACAAAGGATGTAAGAATATACAATGAGGAAATGACAATTTCTTCAATAAATGGTGTTGGGAAAACTGGACAGCTACATGCAAAAGAATGAAACTGGACCACTATCCTACACCATACACAAAAATTCAAAATGTGTTAAAACCTTGAATGTAAGACCTGACACCTCAAAACCACCAGAAGAAAACATAAGCAGTAAGTTCTTTGACATGGATCTTAGTATTGTATTTTTGGACCAGTCCCCTAAGGCAAGGACAACAAAAGCTAAAATAAACAAACAGGATTGCATCAAACTAAAAGCTTTTGCACAATGAAGGAAATCAACAACAAAACAAAAGGCAACCAACTGAACAGGAGAAGCTATTTGTAAATCATATATCCAATAAGTGATTAATATCCAAAATATATAAAAAACTTATATAACATATATCAAAAAACAAACAACCCAATTAAAAAATGGGCAGAGGACATAAACAGCCACTTTTCCGAAGAAAACACACAGATGACCAACAGGCACATGAAAAGATGCTCAACATCACTAGTAATCAGAAAGATGCAAATCAAAACACAATGAGATATCATCTCATCACACTGCTCATATTGGCTAACATCAAAAAGATAAGAAACAAGTTTTGGTAAGGACATGGAGAAAGGGGAATCCATCAACTGCTGGGAATATAACTTGGTGCAGCCAGTCTGGAAAATAGCATTAAGGTTCCTCAAAAAGTTGAAAATAGAACTAGCATAAAATCCTAGTTCTAGGTATTTATCCAAACAAAAAGGAAACACCAATTTGAAGAGATATATGCATCCCTAAGTTCATTATAGTATTATTTACAATAGCCAAGCTATTGAACCAACCTAAGTATCCATTGCTAGAAAAATGGATAAAGATGTGGTATGCAAGTAATTTTTGAACAACACAGAAGTTAGGGGCCTCGATCCAACACAGTTGAAAATCTATGTATAACTTCTGACACCCCAAAACTTAATTACTAATAGCCTGTTGACTGGAAGCCCTACCAATAACATAAACAGTTGATTAACACATACTTTGCATATTTTATGTATTAGATATTATATTCTTCCAATAAAGTAAGTTAGAGAAAAGAAAATGCTATTAAAATCATAAGGAAGGGAAAACAGATTGATAGTACTGTACTATATTTATTTTAAAAATCCACATATAAGTAGACCTCTGTAGTTCATTCAAACCTGTGTTGTTTAAGGGTCAACTAAATGGGGTACCTGGCTGGCTCAGTCGGTAGAGCATCCAACTCCTGGTCTGAGGGTTCTGAGTTCAAGCTCCATGTTGGGTGTAAAGATCACTTAAATAAATAAAACTTTAAAAAAGGGGGGTCAACTGAATATATACAATGGAATATTACTCAGCCACAAAAAACACAAATTCTTGCCATTTGCAAAAACATGGAGGGTATTATGCTGAGTGAAATAAGTCAGAGAAAGACAAAAACTGTGTTATTTCACTTAGTATGGAATCTAGATAACACATGAACAAAACAAAACAAAAACAGATTCATATAAACAGGAAACAAACTGTTGGTTATCAGAGTGGGAAGGGGTTGTGGGGTGGACAAAATAGGTGAAGGGGATTAAGAGGTACAAACTACTTATAAAATAAGTAAATCAAAAAAATAAAATAAGTAAATCATGGGGATATATCTAGGGAACACGGAATATAGTCAATAATATTCTAGTAGGTTTGTACGGTGACAGATGGTGACTAGACTTATCATGGGAATCATTTCATAAAGTATAAAAATATTAAACCACTATGATATACATGCAAAACTAACAGGATTTTTTATGTCAATTATATTTCAATTTAATAATAATAATAAATGTATTTTAACTTTGGGGAAAAAAAGGTATTATATAATTTCCTCACATAAAATTCCATGAAATGGTTCTTTCGGATTCTAATGACTCAAATAATTTATCAACATACAGAAAAAAAAAAGCAGTGACTAAAGCAATCAACAGAACAATGCAAACAGTTTATACAGCCAGTCTCTAATAAAATAATCTATTAAGCATCCAATAAGTCAATATATGTCATCAATTGTTACCAGAATATGTTCAATAAAAATGACACAGGCACAAATTTCTGTAAAGATATAACCACATCTAATACATTTCCTGAAAGCTCGTTTTGTTGCAGACACTGGTCTAAGTGCTTTACATGTATCATTTTTTTCAATCCTTGCAATAATCCAGTGAAATATGTACTCTATCATTTCCACTCTAAAGTGATAAAACCATGGCAGAGAAAGTTAAATAATTTCACCAAAAGTCACACAGCTAGTAAATAGTAGAGACAGGATCTGAACTCAGGTGGTTCAACTTGAGCACCAACATTCGTTACCACTAAGCTACTGCTGGTTCATATCTCATTCAATTCCTAATAAAGAAACTGCAAAACCACCAGAAAAAATACTGTTAGCCCAGGATGGTTCTTCAGTTTATGTCCAAAGGAGCCTCTAAGGCATAAAGTGTTCTGCTCTCAAAGTTCTTAGCATATTCCAGCTGCTGAGTACATAGGTAACCTTCAGGAGAATAAAATTTCAAAGATGAGCCTATAATATGCAAGGTAATCCAAGAAAATGAGGATGCTGAAGATGAGTAACATATTTTCCTTTTAAATTTTCTTAAATAATCTGCATTAACTATGATAAACAATAAAATCAAGTTAAAATGGTCCATACCATTGTTTGACCGGTAAATTAAAAGTAATTTCTTGCCAATGTCTCTGAGCTTCATAATCACCAAACATAGGGGGTTTTCCAGCACCTAGATGAAAGGTAAAAAGAGCCAGACAACAATATACTTTAATGTATCAATGATATTTATTTCCTTACAAAAATTTTCTAAATCATAGAAAGGCAGTATAGGTTAAAGCAATATAGGTTAAAAAAACGAACACAGACATTACCAAAACAGCAGAGATAAGGTAGGAATCCTAGCACTGCTAGTACAATGAGTGACTGTGTGACCTTGGACGAATTACTTAACCTCCCTAAGCCTTGGCACTTTGAAACAGGATCTACCTACGTGCCCCTGGATGGGTCAGTTGGTTAAGTGTCTGCCTTCAACTCAAGTCACGATCCCAGGGTCCTGGAACTGGGCCCTGCTTTGGGCTCCTTGCTCAGCAGGGAGCCTGCTTTTCCCCTGCCTGCTGGCCCCCCCGCTTGTGCTTGTTCTGGCCCTCTCTCTGTAAAATAAATAAAATCTTTTTAAAAATAAATAAATAAAAGCTATTATTAACATTAATTAGTTAATTGTACTAACTATAAAATATCCAAGTTTATTTTTACTTCATGAGAAAGACTATCAATTATACTGTCCGGTAAGTATCAAGTACAATAATAATAATGAGTATCTGTGTTTTACAAAGGGCTTTTGCAAACTAAATATAAATAACTGAAGGTCAAGTATAGAACCAAAGCCAGACTACCTGTTACAAAGAAATCTGTTAGGGGGCACGTGGGATGCTCAGTGGGTTAAGCCTCTGCCTTCGGCTCAGGTCATGATCTCAGGGTCCTGGGATCAAGCCCCACATCGGGCTCTCTGCTCAGCAGAGAGCCTGCTTTCCCCACTCTCTCTGCCTGCCTCTTTGCCTATTTATGATCTCTCTCTCTCTCAAATAAATAAAATTTAAAAAGAAAAACAAAACAAAACAGAGATCGGTTAGGTCAGGCTTTGCTGTCAAATGACTGATATAAAGAATATTGGTTTACAGCTTTTTTTTTTATTTCAAAATTGCTAATTCAGGGTAATAAATCTTTAATAACTAATAATTGATAGCCCCTACTATGTGCCAGATATAGCAATGAAATAAGTATTATTATTATCCCCACTCTACAGCTGAGTAAACAGGCAGTTTACCTACGCATCAAGTAGCAGGGTCTGGAGTTGAACCCAAGCAAACTGGCTCCATAATGCATGCTTTTAACTCCTACTTTATATTGCTCACAAGTTGGTTAAGTAGCTTATTAACCTTAAGTCATGTTAAATGATATAAAGGTAATTCCATTTAGTAAATAGCAAACATCTACTATTTAAATAGCAGGTAACTACAAAATTTTGAGAAGCCCAGACACATACAGTTTTTAAATCAGCAACTGAAAATCACACTCAAATGTACTCAATAATCTATTAGTTATTAATTAATGCCACCTTGGAGAATGATATATTACCTCTGACTCAAATCCAACCCAGATTTTCTCCAGCTTTGGAACACTACATTAAATAGGGGCTTTTGCATGTAATGACTATATTATACCAATATTCTTTAATGACTAGCATCTTCACCCAAGGAGATATCCCCACTGTTGAGATGATCATGGGAAAAGCAGATTAACATCTCCAAAACATATAGAGTGACTATCACAAGCAATTACCCACAGTACACAGACACAAGTATATACACATATATACATATACACACCTCAAAATCTCAAAAAATACCCTATCTTTTCCACTTTTGTGTCTCGAATACAATGGCAAACTGCCAGACTCTCAGTGAATGATGCTGAAGCAAGAATACTGATACAATCAGAGTGATACAGCAAGGATTTGAAGATGAAACGATTTGAAATTTTGAGTCTGATTTTCCACTTAAACATATGTGCAACATTAAGCAATTTGTGATGGCAGACCAAATTATGCTGACTATTCTAATACAATGCCCATTTAGTGGTTCTTGCCCAAAACATCTTTAAGTTATTGTCAGAGACTTTAAAACTCCAAGCCTCTGTTCATGCTGCTTACTCCCTATTCATATATCCCTTTCATCAACTCATATCCAATCTTTAAGAATCACCTGAATTCCAAATTCTCCATGAAACCTTCCTTATAAATTAAAAGCACATGGTTTGTTGATTTTTTAAATTAATTTTAATTAATTTTTTAAATTAATTTAATTTTTTAATTTTAATTTTAAATTTTTTTAATTTTTTTAATTTAATTTTTTTAATTTGAGGGAGAGGGACAAAGAGAGAGGGAGAAGCAGGCTTCCCTCTGAACATAAAGTTCAGCACGGGGCTTGATCCCAGGACACTGTGATTATGATCGGAGCCAAAATCAGATGCTTAATTAACTGAGTCACCCAGACACCTCCTGATTATTTACTTCTAATAATACTTATATTTTTAGTATCACACATTTTGTCACGTGACTATACTATCTCCTAATTGCTACCCAAGTAAGAATTTTAGTTTCCATGAACAAGAGAACATGGTTTTCCAGAGTTCAAAGGAAACATATTACTATGTACATACTTTCATTAAAAACTTAATTAACTGAACAGGAGAGGGAGAATAACCTGTATTTTTTTAAAAGGAAAAATATATCCCTAATAAACTGCAATTTTACACTACAGGACTGTGTGTTTCTTTTTTAAGGAATACAATCATTGTCTATGGCTTCTTTTGTGGAAGGAGGAGTTGATTTCTATTTTTTGTTTGTTTAGTTTTTATTTGGTTGTTTAGTTCCACTGGGATAATAAAAGTCAGAGAGGATCTTAGGTAATTTTCTACAGCTGAAAAAGATCCAACTATCTAGATTTTTTTAAATTGCTCTAGATGTGTGGTCAATGTAGAAGGATTTATTACCATTCTCTAACAAATAGAAGAATGGATAATGACTCTCTTTAGGGTTGAGAAACAAGTTTCTATCCATAGTCTGACCTACTTCAATAAATCCAGCTGACACTGGCTATGAAATTAGTACTTAAGTTTTTAAAACTGCTAAAGTGCCCTTAAAGCAACCCAGAAGGACAACCCAACTGTACCTATGGGAGCTTCACCTGGGAAGGACAAAAAGGATTTGTTCCACAGTGATTAATTCTACAAATTCATTTACATAAAATTCAGAATTACATAAAGAAAACACACTAATGTATATTTACGGAGTTTCAACTTTGTCTTGATCTCAGGGAAATGGGCTTAAACAGCACTTAGATGTTCATTTTATCAACCATTGAACTATTCAGAATTATGCTATCATTTAAAAAATAAGTACTTTCTTCGATAACAATACATCCTGTCTTTACATTTAAATTTTAAACATTCTAAGAAAAGAAAATTTGGCTAAAATTTTCCACAACAAATCCCCCTTCTATCTGTTCTTGGTGAGTAAGAAGAAACATTATAAACAGCAATGGATAACTTGAGAGACACTAACCAATAAACATTTCTTTCTTCTTTTTTTTTTTTTTAAGATTTACTTATTTATTTGAGATAAAGAGAGACAGACGGAGAGCACATGAGTGAGGGAAGGGGTAGAGGGAGAAGGAGAGAATCTTCAAGCAGACTCCCCACTGAGTATGGAGCCTGATCCCATGACCCTGAGATCATGACCTGAGCCAAAACCAAGAGTCGAATGCCTAACCAACTGAGCCATTCAGGTACCCCAAAACTGATTAATTAAACAGAATACAGTCATATTAACAATGATTGATATGTTGGAAAAAAAAAAACAACAGATTCTCTGTGGGCTTATCCCTCCTAAACAGCCAATACAACTTTGGGAAAAAGAATACTAGAATAAAATAACTTTCCTTGGTTCAAGTGTTGCTATTTGCTCAAAAACACTGGTAACACTTTGGATCAACTATAAAGGAACTGTGAATCTCTACAAGATATAAGAAACGATCAATACTAAAATCAGAATTTGTTTCCGCCCTGGGGCTCCTGGCTGGCTCAGTTGGTGAAGCATGTGACTCTTGATCTCAGGGCCATGAGTTCAAGCTCCATGATGGGTGTAGAGATTACTAAAACATAAATAATCCCCCCCCAAAAGAATTTATTTCCTCCCCAAAGCTTATTTAAAAGTAACAATCAAGGGCACCTGGGTGGCTCAGTGGGTTAAGCCTCTGTCTTCAGCTCGGGTCATGGTCTCTGGGTCCTATGATTGAGTCCTGCATCAGGCTCTCTGCTCGGTGGGAAGCGTACTTCCCCTCCCCTCTCTCTCTGCCTGCCTCTCTGCCTACTTGTGATCTCTGTCAAATAAATAAATAAAATCTTTTTACATAAATAAATAAAATTGAAAAATCAAAAAAATAAATAAAAGTAACAAGCAGGGGTGCCTGCATTGCTCAGTCAGTTAAGTGTCTGCCTTTGGGTCTAGTCATGATCCCAGGGTCCTGGGATCAAGGCCCAGGTCCCCAAGTCACGCTCCCTGCTCAGAAAGGAGTTTGCTTCTCCCTTTCTCTGCTCCTGCTAGCAAGCCCACACTCTCTCTCTCCCTCCACCTCTCAAATAAATAAAATCTCTTTTTAATTAAATAAATAAAAGTAACAAGCAATATTTATTCAATATTTTTAGGTCTATAAAAATCAATTACATAAGCAGCACTTAAGGGGTATAATGTAAATATTGTAAGGCATATACATTTTATTTATTTATTTATTTATTTATTTTTAAGATTTTGTTTATTTACTTATTTGACAGACAGAGATTACAAGTAGGCAGAGAGGCAGGCAGAGAGGAGGAAACAGGCTCCCTGCTGAGCAGAGTCTCCCCCACCCCTGTGGGGCTCAATCCCAGGACTCTGGGATCACGACCTGAGCGGAAGGCTGAGGCTTTAACCCACTAAGCCACCCAGGCGCCCCAGGCATATACATTTTAGAAAAATTTAAATTACAATACACATAAGTAGTTTGCCTAAACAATATATGCATTTCCAAAGAATAATAGATTAACATGAAGCAAGCTAACCTGAGCTTCCTCACTTGAGCGCTTCTTAATTACAACCTTAAAACAAGATAAATGAAAAGCAAACTAAAATAAGCATGTTAAAAAGAAATTATAATAAAAAAAGTATTTTTTTTAAAGATTTTATTTATTTGACAGACAGAGATCACAAGTAGGCAGAGAGGTAGGCACACAGAGAGAGAGGGAAGCAGGCTCCCCGCTGAGCAGAGTCCCATGTGGGGCTCAATCCCAGGACCCTGGGATCATGACCTGAGCCGAAGGCAGTGGCTTAACCCACTGGGCCACCCAGGCACCCCCCAAAAAAGTACTTTAATTAAGAGAAAAAAATCTCAGCACAATCACAGATCTAATACTCAATTCTTTAATTCTCCCAGCATCCTACGATATAGAAGGTTTTTAGACGAGTGCTAAAGATGTTGTATTTTTTATGATGGGGTTAAGAACTCTAACAGAATCACAGTTTTTCTTAGTGCTTAGCACTTTATTCTTCTCATCTGAAAAATGACAAAAACATATAATAACCACCTGTAAAAGATGTATACGAATATTCTACTACTATACAGTAAGAATACTTTTCCTATAATCCAAAAGTAATCTTGTTACATTGACTTTCTTATGGGACATTCAAAGTGAAGTTTAAAATAAGCAGGAGTCCTATTCCCAGATAAAGTAAGTAACTAAATAAACTCAGACTTTAGGAGAGAAATGTTAGAATATATAATGTAAACCACAAGGATAGAAAAGTATTATATATGCTTGTCCTCTATTCAGTTCCCATTAAGCATTTGGTTACACATGCTAGTAATACTGAAGTAGTGTGATTTCTTAAATTCTATTATTCTACTCTATACCTTTAGTTCTTTTCTACTTCACCTCAACATGAAAAGTTCAAAGAAAATAATATATCTGTCAAAATTAGAACTAAAGGAAAATTGTAAAAACATAATGATCAGGAATAAAATAGTGCTGAAGGAAGAAAAGGAAAGGACCATTCAATAGATCAGTTATAGGCTGAAAGCAAAGGTAACGTAAATTACGTATTTTAACTTTTTTTTTTTTAAGATTTTATTTATTTGTTTGAGAGACAGAGATCACAAGTAGGCAGAGAGGCAGGCAGAGAGAGAGGAGGAAGCAGGCTCCCTGCTGAGCAGAGAGCCCGATGTGGGGCTCGATCCCAGGACCCTGGGATCATGACCTGAGCCGAAGGCAGAGGCTTTAACCCACTGAGCCACCCAGGCGCCCCTTAACTTTTTTTTTTTTTAACATTTTATTTATTCTACAGAGAAGGAGAGCACAAGTAGGCAGAGCAGCAGGTAGAGAGGGAGAAGCATGTTCCCCACTGAACAGGGAGCCCGATATGGGGCTCGAGCCCAGCACCCTGGGATCATGACATGAGTCAAAGGCAGACACTTAACTGACTGAGCCACCCAGTTAAAAGTTAACTTTAAAAAAAAAAAAAATATTGTATTTATTTATTTGAGAGAGAGAAAGAGAGCACGCACAAGTAGGGGGGGAGGGGCTGAGAGAGAGGGAGCAGCAGACTCCCCACCAAGCAGGGAGCTGGATGTGGGGCTGGACCCCAGAACCCTGGGATCATGACATGAGCAGAAGGCAGAGGCTTAATCCACTGAGCCACCCAGGCACCCCTAAAAGTTAACTTTTAACAGGTCTTTTCTTCCTGACCTCCTTACCCCATTCCTGTTACCAAACTAACTCCTTCCCTCAATTCACAAACTTCTAAGAGTCGCTATGCCCTCTTAACTCCTCTAAATGGGAATTATCCCATTTAGTCCTCAATTCATTACAGTCTGATAATTAAAAGGCTCACAATGGCCTCCTTAGAAATCTTTTGTCTATTCTTAATTTTCACCGTACTTAGCAGTCTAGAACTTGCCACTATAGGCCAGTCGTTATTTCTTAAATTTCTCTAATTTCCTGGCTCTAATCCTCCCTCCTCATGGTTTCTTCTCAGGCTCCTTTAATCATTTCCCTTCTCTGTAAAGTGACCAGTGGTTCAATCTGTTTTCTTCTTGCAGTATAAATGCCCCCAACCCTGTGGCTTTAACCATTACCTGTATCACCATTTTATAAAGTTCAGAGTAACCTGTGGAGCTTTTAAAAAAATAGATGAGGCCAGTTTTCAGCAACATGGCAGACTTAAAAGGCCAGAAAATCACCTCTAATGGGGGAGGGGGAGACGGGTAATGGCTAAATTAGCATCAAAACAAGAAAATTCCTTAGGAGCCAAAAATAACAAAAGAAGTTTAAGATCCAGACAAATAAGCATTTGTCCTGATGTTACCCAATGACTTTTTGTGATAGCCTGGCTATCGAAGTTCTATACAATGAATAAAGAGGTATAGCCTAGAATTTGAACAGATAAAAACTTCAGTGTCGGAGAACCACTTACTAAGATACAAAGTAACAATGCCTTTGGGGAAATGGTGAAGGCAATATTTTATCTCTGCCTTGGCTCCAGGTAGTACAGGAAAAAAAAAAAAAAAAAAAAAGTCTCCTGAAAATTCCTAACATTATCCTGCATTCACCCAGTGTAGGGCCTGAATTCACAACAAGAATTACAGCCAAAGAAACCTTAAGATGAGAATTTAGTTTGACTTTTAATAGTGCCCAAAGTGCCCAGCAAGAGGCAACCTAAATCCTCTGTGGAGAAATACACAGTAAACTTGGTCCTCAAAAATTTCTCACAGGTAAAAGTTCCAAGTAACTTGAGCGCTCGCAATTTAAAAAAAAAATCACTAAACCCTGAAACAAAATAACATGAGCTAGAGTCCATAGAACCAACAAACCAGGAAATCAAACTGCAGGTATTAGTATTCTCTGAAAGGGAATATAAAATAAGTATGGCTAGTATGTTTAAAGATATAAAAGACGACACTGAGAATATGTTGAAGGAATAAGAGACAATCAGAAATGAAGATGATTTGAAAGGAAACAAATAGAAGTTTAGGAAATAAAAAAAAAATACAGTAACTAAAATTGTAAAAATTCAATGGCCAGTTTAAAAAAACAAATTAAGGATGCCTGGGTGGCTCAGTCGGTTTAGCTGCTGCCTTCGGCTCAGGTCATGATCCCAGTATCCTGGATCGAGTCCCACATCAGGCTCCTTGCTCAGCAGGGAGCCAGCTTCTCTCTTGGCCTCTGCCTGCCACTCTGTCTGCTTGTGCGCGCGCGCGCTCTCTCTCTCTCTCTCTCTCTGACAAATAAATAAATAAATAAATAAAATATTTTAAAAATAAAAAACAAATTAAACACAACTATAAAGAAAAGTAACAAAAAGGAAGATAGATCTGGTGATTATTTTTTTAAAAGCAGTATGAAGAAACTGAGATGCGAAAATATATGAGATTATGAGAAACAGAAGATAGGATGAAAGGAACCAACTTACATCTAATAAGAGTTACACAAGGAAAGCAGAAATGAGGGAGATACAAGACTTGAAGAGAGAACTGAAAATATAAACTCAATGAGATGAAGAGATTGTTGTCTATTCTATTTTCTGCTTTATCACCTGCCTTTGGCATAAGTACCCTACACATATGTGGTGAATTAATAAAAGACCAAAGATCTAACATATATCTAACCAGAGTTTTACAAAGAGGAAACAGAATGAGAGGAGACTAGCTGAACAGTGTCAAGAATAGACAGAAGGTTACCATTCATTAGAGTCAGAAATCCCAGGAAATCCTGAGGATAAATTTTTTAATACTCACACTTTGATACATCACAGTAATACTGCAGCAAGAGAGAAAAGACAAATTACCTACAAAGAAATAACAACTGAAAAGATAGCTGATAGTCTGAACATAGCAACAGAAACTAAAAGACAATGAAATGAGATTTTCAAAATACTAAGAGCAAATAATTATCAACACAGAATTCCAAACCCAGTAAAATGTTAGGACCTAGAGCAAAATAAAGGCATTTTCAGATAAAAACTAAGCCACCAAAAGCCTCTCACTAAAAAAACTCCTGGAGGTGCCAGTTTGGCTCAGTCAGTAGAGCATATAACTCGTGATCTCAGGGTCCAAGTCCCACAATGGGAACTGAGCCTACTTAAAATAACTGTTTTCTAATTGAAGGGAAAAAAAAAAATTAAAAAACCTCCCAAAGATTTGGGGCACTTGAGTGGCTTAGTCAGTTGAGTGTCCAACTCTCGATCTTGGTTAGGTCTTAATCTCATGGTTATGAGTTCAAGCCCCACATTGTGCTCAGTGCTGGGTGTGGAGCCTACTTAAAAAAACGGAAACAGAAACAAAAAATTATGCCATGCAAAATAAATCAATCAAGAGAAAAACAGTATCATATGATCTCACTGATATGTGGATTTAAGAAACAAGGCAGAGGATCATAGGAGAAGAGAGGTAAAAATGAAGAAAGATGAAACCCGAGAGGGAGACAAACCATAAGGGACTCTTAGTGTTAGGAAGCAAACTGAAGGTTGCTGGAGGGAAGAGGGTGTGGATATGAGTGATGGACATTGGGGAGGGTATGTTGTAATGAGCACTGGGTGTTATGTAAGACTGATGAATCACAAACCTGTACCCCCGGAAACAAATAATACATTATATGTTAATTAGCTGAATTTAGGGGCACCTGAGTGGCTCAGTCGGTTGGGCGTCTGCCTTTGGCTTAGGTCATGATACCAGAGTCCTGGGATTGAGCCCCACACTGGGCTCCCTGCTTGGCAGGGAGTCTGCTTCTCCCTCTGCCTGCTGCTCCCCATGCTTGTGTTCTCTCTCTCTCTCACTCTCATTCTATCTCAAATAAATAAATAAAATCTTAAAAAAAGAAAAAGGTTATTACTCCTCCCACCAAAAAATGGAAAAAAGAATTAGCCGAATTTAAATTTTAAAAAATAATCCAATTAAAAAACAAAACAAAAAACAAGACAAAACAAAACAAAACAAACTCCCAAAAATGTACTTCAGGAAGAAAAACAATTATCTCAAAAGAAGATGCAATATGTAAAAAGGAAGGTTAAGCACAGAAAATGATAAACATGAGGGTAAACCTAAATAAATACTAATTTTATAAAAGTTATTAATTTCTAAAATCTTAGGCAATAATAACATTTTAATAGCAGGGGGAAATTTTAACTAGAGTTTAAGCATTTCATGGCCCCTGCATTGTTCAGAAAGAAAATATAAATATTAATTTTAGAGTTTATTAAGTTAAATAGGTATATGAAAATCTCCACACCACACTCTGAAAAAATAAAATAAAGCATAACTTTTAAAAACCATCATGAGGGGCACCTGGGTGGCTCAGTGGGTTGAGCCTCTGCCTTCGGCTAGGGTCATGATCCCAGGGTCCTGGGATCGAGCCCCACATTGGGCTCTCTGCTCGGCGGGGAGCCTGCTTCCCTACCTCTCTCTCTGCCTGCCTCTCTGCCTGCTTGTGATCTCTCTCTGTCAAATAAATAAATAAGAATCTTTAAAAAAAAATAAAAAATAAAAACCATCACGAGAAAGTGGAATTAGGGTGAGGAACTAGTTAGTCAGGTCCAAGTCACAGGGATTGAAAGACAGAGTAAAAGGATAGAAAAAGATATATTAAGCAAAAATTAACCTAAAGAAAACTAGTGAAGTTTATTAATTTCAGAGGAAATGGACTTTAAGATAATAGCATTACTGTAAATAAACAGGGACACAACAGTAATGTCATGAAATTCAAGTCCCAGGGAAAAAAATTCTACATCACCTAATAATATAGATACAAAATATACAAACAAAAATTGACAAAATCACAAAGAGAAATTGCAGTTCTCTCAACTGATAGTTTAATTGGGCAAAAATCAGTAAGGATATTAAAAATTAACATCAAAATAATAATATGGAGTTAATGGATACATGCAGAATATTAAACTGGAGGACATGTATTTTTCAAGCACACACAGAACATTCACAAAAACTGATCACATAGTATGTCAAGTCTCAATACATTTCAAAGAATATGTACCAGAGGGGTGCCTGGGTGGCTCAGTGGGTTAAGCCTCTGCCTTCAGCTCAGGTCATGATCTCAGTGTCCTGGGATCGAGTCCTGCATCAGGTTCTCTGCTCAGCAGGGAGCCTGCTGCGCGCCCACCCCCCGCCCCCGCCTCTGCCTACTTGTGATCTCTCTCTCTGTCAAATAAATAAATAGTCTTAAAAAAAAAAAAAGTACCAGAGAGTAAGATTCTCTTTCTTTTTATTTATTTATTTTTTTAAGATTTTGTTTATTTATTTGACAGACAGAGATCACAAGTAGGCAGAGAGGCAGGCAGAGAGAGACGGGGAGGCAGGCTCCCCACCAAGCAGAGAGCCCAAAGCGGGGCTTGATCCCAGGACCCTGGGATCATGACCCGAGCCGAAGGCAGAGGCTTTAACCCACTGAGCCATCCAGGAGCCCTGTAAGATTCTCTTTCTACAATGCAATTTTAAAAATATCAAAAAACCATTTTTAAAGCCTAAATAATTGAAAAATTTTAAATATGCTTCTAAATAATTCACGAGTCAAAGAATAATCACAATAGAACACAGAGGGATGCCCAGATGGCTCAGCTGGTTATGCATCTGCCTTCATCTCAGGTCATGATCCCAGGGTCCTGGGATCAAGCCCTGCATGTGATCTGTCTCCCCCTGCTTGTGATCTGCCTCTCTCTCATGAATAAAATCTTTAAAAGGAATAAAATAAAATCTTAAAAAAAAAAACAAAAACACATAGAAAATATTACTTGTGGGGCACCTGGTGACTCAGTCAGTTAACCACCTGCCTTCAGCTTAGGTCATGATCTCAGGGTCTTGGGACAGAGCACCACATTGGGCTCCCTGCTCAGCAGGGTGCCTGCTTCTCTCTCTCTCCCTCTGCTAACCCCCCACTCCCTTTGTGCTCTTAGTCACACTGTCTCTCTCTCAAACAAATAAAATCTTAAAAATACATATTATTTTTAAGGTGCCACTTGAAAGGAATTTTATAATTTAAATGCATGTATTTGAAAAGAAGAGAGACTGAAACTTCATGAGCTAAAGCATCTGACTTAGCAGCTAACACAAGAGCACACCCAAACATAATATTGAGTATCAGCAAAGCTCAAATTAAATCTTTGAAAAAACTAACAAAATTTTAAAACTTCTAATACTGATTTTAAGTAATGAAGCATAAACTATATAAAAAATGGGGAAAAAAAACCATAACCAGAAATACAACAGATGTAAAAGGTGAGAAAACATTATGAATAGTTTTAAGACAATTTATTATACCACTCAGGTGAAATGGACAAATTCCTAAAACAATATAAACTATAAAATAGTTCAAGAAGAAAGAGAAAGTTCAAATGATCCCATAGCCTTTAAAGAAAATAATCATTATTTTTCCACAAGAGAATTTCCACAAAGAGAATTCTAGGCCCAAATAGCTTTCCTACCAAGGCCCAAATAGCTTTCCTACCAAGTTCCTTATAGCTTTTAAGGAACACACAATTCCAATCTTACACACTATTCCATTCAGAAAAGAGGGGTATACTCCCTAATTCACTTTGAGGATAGCATAACCTTGACAACAAAAGGCATTTTAAGGAAGTAAAACTGTACGCCTATCTCATTTGTGCGCATGGATGCTAAAATTGCAAGTAAAATATTAACAAGCCAAACCTAGCAATATAGTTAAAGAAAAAAAAAAAGATATCACAAATAGGGTTGTTCCTGGAATGCAAGGTTGGTTCAATGCTATAAAAAATAAAAACAAACTCAAGAGGTGCCTGGGCAGCTCAGTGGATTAAGCGACTTCCTCTTGATTTCAGCTCAGATCTTCATCTCAGGGTTGTGAGTTCAAGCCCCATGTTGGTCCCCTCCCTGGGCACAGAGCCTACTTAAACAAACAAATAAACAAAAAAACCACCTCACCAGTGAATTAAAAACATTAGTTAAAATTAGGAACAATACAAAGATGCCCAAACCACTACTTCAAATCACTATTCAACACTATAATAAGGTCTTAGCAACAAAAAGACAAGGATAGTGATAGGAAGAAATAAAACTGTTATTCATTATTCATGGAACTTTTTTTTTTTTTTTTAAAGATTTTATTTATTTATTTATTTGTCAGAGAGAGAGAGAGAGAGTGAGCACAGGCAGACAGAATGGCAGGCAGAGGCAGAGGGAGAAGCAGGCTCCCCGCCAAGCAAGGAGCCCGATGTGGGACTCGATCCCAGGACGCTGGGACCATGACCCGAGCCGAAGGCAGCTGCTTAACCAACTGAGCCACCCAGGCGTCCCTGGAACTTTTTTTTTTAAATGAAGAAAATCCACAAGATCCTTCAGATTCTTAGAATTATAAGAGTTTAGAAAGGTTGCCAAATATAAAAAGTCAACTTCATTTTCATACGTTAGCAACGTGATTTTTTTTTTTTTAAGTAATCTCTACAGCCAACATGGGACTCCAAGAATCACATGCTCCCCTGACTGAGCCAGCCCGGCACCCCTCAGCAAAAAGCACTTCGAAAAATAATTTTTTAGGGGCACCTGGATGGCTCAGTAAGTTGAGCATCTGATTACTGATTTTGGATCAGGTAGGATCAGGGTCATGAGACTGAACCCTGCATCAGGCTCTACACTCAGTTGGGAATCTGCTTGAGATTCTTTTTCTTCCTCTCTCTCTGCCCCTCCCACACCCCCCACACCATTGCTCTAAAATAAATAAAATCTTTAAAAAAAAAAAAAAGAAAGAAAAACAATTTTTAAAAGATACCATCTATAACAATGAGGGGAAAAGGGGAAAATATGTAAGACAGCTAGGAATACATCTAATAAAGGATATATAAGACTTTCATGTAGAAAAGAAGACTTAAACAGGGGCACCTGAGTGGCACAGTCAGTTAAAGCAACTAACTCTTCATTTAGGCTCAGGTCATGATCTCACTCTCGCACTCTCTCTCAAATAATTGAAAAAAAAAAAAAAAAGAAGAAGAAGAAGAAGACTTAAATATTAAGGGAGAAAAAAACCCTATGATCTTAGTGGATTAAAAGTCCCAGTGTGGGGGGCACCTGGGTGGTTCAGTTGGTTAAGCATCTGCCTTCAGATCAGGTCATGATCCTGGGTCCTGGGACAGAGGCTTGAATCAGGCACCTCGCTCAGCAGGGAGTTTGCTTCTCCCTCTCCCTTTGCCCCTCCCCACTGCTCATGGTTTCACTTGGTTTCTCCTCTCTCTCTCTAATGAATAAATTTGAAAAATCTTAAAAAAAAAAAGTCCCAGTGTAATAATGATTGCCAATTCCCACCCAATGTAATTCCACTAAAAATGCCAATAGGATTGGGGCGCTGGGTGGCTCAGTGGGTTAAGCCTCTGCCTTTGGCTCGGGTCATGATCTCAGGGTCCTGGGATCGAGCCCCACATCGGGCTCTCTGCTCAGCGGGGAGCCTGCTTCCCTCTCTCTCTCTGCCTGCCTCTCTGCCTACTTGTGATCTCTGTCAAATAAATAAATAAAATCTTAAAAAAAAATGCCAATAGGGTTTTTCATTGGACTTTGACAATCTGATTTTTATTAAAGGCAGAGTCAATTAAGCATCTGCCTTCCACTCAGGTCATGATTCCACGGTCCTGGGATCAAGCCCCAAATCAGACTCCTGCTCAGCAGGGAGTCTGCTTCTCCCTCCCCACCCCACTCATGCTCTCTCGAATGTATGCTCTGTCTGAAATAAATAAAAATCTTTTAATAAATAAATAAATTAAAGTCATATATGTGTATATTAGCTTTCTATTGCTACATAACAATTATTACAAATTTAGTAACTTAAAACATCTCACAATTCTGTAGGTCAAAAGTCTGAATGGGTTTAACTTGAATCTTTGCTCAGGGTCTCACAAGGCCAAAATAAGAAGTCAACCAATCTGAACTCTCATCTGGAGGCCCAGGGAAGAATCTACTTCTAAGCTCGTTCAGATGACTGGCACAATCCAATGCTTTGCTGCTACTGACGGTCAGCTGGGGGCTATTCTCCATCTGCAGCCAGAGGCCACTTGCATTCCTCCAGACATGGCCCTTCCAACTGCGAACCAGCAACCCTTACGATATGAATCTCTCTGGAGTCCCTTTCTGCTGCCAGCTGAAGAAAGTTCTCTGTTTCTAAAGGCACTGAGCAACCCTGGATAATCCAACGCAATCTCCCTATTTTAAAGTCAACTGTGTCACAGAACCTAACAATCACTCTTGAGTGAGTTATCATTTTCACAGTCCTGGGGAATAGGGCCAGACATCTTTGGGGGGCCATTTTAGAAATTCTGCCTACTGTAATATGAATGAGCAAAGCCCAAAACAGCTAACTCCCGAAGTAGAAATTATCAGGTGGGAGGATGTGCCTTACAATATATCAAGCCTTATTACAAAATTATAGTAAGATACAGCAGTAGTGGACCAAGTGATCCGAAGGAACAATCAGAAATAGAACCGTGCATATATGAAAACCTGAGGCAGAGCTGATAATGCACATTAGTGGGGGGAAATACACTATTAGATAAATGGGTTGAAAGAACTGATTACCTATGTGAAAAAGAATTAAAATAAATGCCTATCTCACATGTTATATATAAAATTCAATTTTAAGAAGGACTTAAGTGGGATGCCTGGGTGGCTCAGTCAGTTAAGCCGCTGCCTTCGGCTCAGGTCATGATCCCAGGGTCCTGGCACGGAGTCCCGCATCAGGCTCCTAGCTCGGCAGGGAGCCTGCTTCTCTCTCTGCCTCTGCCTGCTACTCTGCCTACTTGTGCGTGCTCTCTCTCTCTGACAAATAAATAAAATATCTTAAAAAAAGAAGAAGAAGAAGAAGAAGAAGAAGAAGAAGGACTTAAGTAGGAGAGACAAATCTTAAAACTTTTAGAAAATCTTGTGGGCACCTGGGTGGCTCAGTGGGCTAAAGTCTCTGCCTTCGGCTCAGATCATGATCCCAAGGTCCTGGAATCGAGCCCCACATCGGGCTCTCTGTTCAGCAGGGAGCCTGGTTCCTCCTCTCTCTCTGCCTGCCTCTCTGCCTACTTGTGATCTCTGTCTATCAAATAAATAAATAAAATCTTAAAAAAAAAAAAAAAACTTTTAGAAAATCTTAGGAAAATACCTTTGTAACTTGGAGTAGGGAAGAATGTCTTAAAGATACAAAAAACACAAATCATTAATAAAGATTAATAAATCTCACTATTTTATCCTGTTCATCAAGACACTTTAAGATGTGAGGCTCCTGGCTGGCTCAGTGGAAAAGCATGCAACTCTTCATCTCAGGGTCTCAAGTTCAAGCCCCACATAGGGTACAGAGATTACATACATACATACATACATACAACTTTAAAAAAAGACACCTTAAGGTGTGAAAAGATAACCTATAAACTGGGAGAAGATATTTATGATTGTACAAAGGTTAGCTTCCAGAATATAGACTACTTGAGAAAAAAACCCAAAATACAGAATGTAAAAGAAAAAAATCAAACAGAAATATGGGGCACCTGGGTGGCTCAGTGGGTTAAAGACTCTGCCTTCGGCTCAAGTCATGATCCCAGGGTCCTGGGATCGAGCCCCACATTGGGCTCTCTGCTCAGCAGGCAGCCTGCTTTCTCCTCTCTCTCTCTGCCTACTTGTGATCTCTGTCAAATAAATAAATAAAATCTTAAAAAAAAAAAAAAAAAAGAAAAGAAAAGAAAAAGAAATATAGAAAGGACACAGCAAATATCCTAGAAAGGAAAATATAAATAGCCAGTAAAGATACAAATATGCTTAAGCTTTTAGTAATGAAGGAAATTCAAATTAAAACACAACAAAATATCATTTCACACACTCCAGAGTGGCAAAAGTTTCAACACTACCAAACATTGTGAAGTATGGAACTGCTTCAATACTAAAAAAGCTAGAATGGATGACAGAGATAAAATTTACTCTAGAAATTGGCACTAATGTTTTCTGGTTCATTTCTTGCACTTTCTTTGTAAGATCTCAGATTGAATGTGAGCTTAGAGAGAAACTGAATGAAACAGGACCTGCCTACTTTGGTTCTAGCAAAGAAAAAAGGATTCCTACAGTTGGCCCAGCCTTGTTGATCACAGAGCTGCACTGAAGTATGAAGCCAGGGCCTAAACTATTGTTCTCTGTGACCAGCCGAAGATGGATTTATGCATTCTTGCACCCCCCAGCCAAATTCCATGTCTCCAAATTCACCCTTCTTTATATAACTAAAATGCACCCAAACCTTAACGGATTCAAAATGGAATTCATTCATTACCTTCCCCACCGAATCTGCTCTGTTTTCAAGTCTCAGTATCTCTGAACTGGAAACCAGACTGTCAAACTCTTCCCCTTCTTATTTATCCCTACAATTCGTCATTACATTTTGTTGATTTTTACTCAATGGCTCTCAAATTTAGTCACTTCGACAAGCCTCATCATCCCTTGCCTAGACCACTACAACCAGCTTTATGCAGCAACACTCCAAGTAAGTGTTAAAAATGGAAGTAAGGCCATGGCACATATATGCTGCCGGTGTGGTCTTGCTACCATCAGCCTCTCCTTGTTCTACTCCAAACTCCATGCTGCCTCCATAGTTGTCTTCTTAAGCAACATACCTGATCATGTAAATCCCTACTTAAAAACCTCCACTGCCCAATAGATAAAACCCTCACATGTTACTTTGGCTTACAGTCCGGCCCCGTTTATTCCTACATCACCCACCTACTGCTCCATCTTAACCATGCACCCTGTATTCCGGTCACACTTACATCCTCAACATACCACAAAGAACTCTTGGCCTTTGTTCATGCTATTTCCTGTCATTGGAATACTATCTGCCTAGTAAATCCTCCCCACACTTCTTTTCAGAACAAACGTGTTATCGTTAATGTGATACTCTAACCTTTCTTGTCTGAATTACAAGTCTTTAGTGTCCCCAGTCTACTTCGTTCATATCACACTATATTTTGATGTAGTACATATTTACAAGTCTGTCCTACCCACCTGACTCTGAATATCTCTAGAGAAGTAAAAGGGTGATTCAAGAATCCAATTACAATGTGGGGATGGGAAATTTCCCTCACATCCAACAAGCAATGGTCTAACACCAACTCCATATCCTACAATTCAACTCATTCTGCCTCTATCTGCTCAGAGATACCATTAGATTCCACAGGTTATGGGTGCAGTACTACAAGACTGCCCCCTCCCTCTAAGTCACAAGCCCAGATTCTGATCAGCTGGAGGTTCCAACAACCCCCTCCAACTCTGAATGCCAACAGCAAGTCTAGGTTGTTAACTGCACTTCTGACCGACTGGCTATAGATTAGATGTTCCCACAAGCTCCTCCTTGGTCCAATTAATTTGCTACAGCAGCTCTCAGAACTGAGAGAACACTTACTTAATAGATTACCAGTTTATTTAAAAAGGCTATAACTCAGAACAGCCAGATGGAAGAGATGCATAGGGCAAAGATGTGGGGAAAGGATGTTGAGCTTCCAATCCATCTGAATCTCCATGTGTTCACCAACCTGATCATACTTTTGGGTTTTTATGAAGGCTTTATTACAAAAGCATGATTGATTAAATTATTAGTCACTGGTGACTGATTCAACCTCTGGCCTCTCTCCCCTCCCCGGAAATCAGAGGGTAGGACTGAAAGTTCCAACCCTCTAATAATGCAATCTGGTTTTCTGGGCAACCAGACCCCATCCTTAGGTGGGTCCAAAAGCTAGCATTACCTTAACAAAAGACAACTTTATCACTTTCACTTAGAAAATCCCAAGGGTTTTTAGAGGCTCTGTGCCAGAAGGAGGACAAAGACCAAATACATTATTTCTTATAAATCACAATATCACAGGAAGATACGAATTATTATTCTTGGCCATCCTGAAAGCCAGTTTGAAAAACCTGATCACCAGTAAGATATTTTTGCTGCACAACACACATTCAATAAACATTCTGGGGTTAAATGATCTGATTTAAGGATAAAACAAGAAAATAGTTGTGAACCATTACTATGCTGATTATATTCCTACACTACTAGAAAAGAAAACACACTGGGCATCTGGTTGGCTCAGTCAGTTAAGCCTTCAGATCAGGTCATGATCCCAGGATCCTGGGATCCAGCCCTGAATGGGGCTCCCCGATCAGTAGAGAGCCTGCTTCTCTCTCTCCTTCTATTGTTCCCCACTCCACTCATTCTCTCTTGTTCTCTCTCAGTTCCTCTCAAGTAAGTGAATATAATCTTTAAAAAGAAAAATAGGTGGGGCGCCTGGGTGGCTCAGTGTGTTAAAGTCTCTGCCTTCACCTCAGGTAGTCATGATCCCAGGGTCCTGGAATCAAGTCCCACATTGGGTTCTCTGCTCAGCAGGGAGCCTGCTTCCCCCTCTTTCTCTCTGCCTGCCTCTCTGCCTACTTGTGATCTCTGTCAAATAAATAAATAAAATCTTAAAAAAAATAACAAAAGAAAAAGAAAAATAGGGCACCTGGGTGGCTCAGTAAGTTTAAGTGTCTGTCTTCAGCTCAGGTCTTGATCTCAAGAGTCCTGGGATACAGTATACATGTGCAGGGAGCCAGCTTCTCCCTCTCCTCCCCACTTGTGCTTTCTCCCTATCTCTGTCTCTCCCTCTATCAAATAAATAAAGTCTTGGGGTGCCTGGGTGGCTCGTTGGTTAAGCATCTGCCTTCGGCTCAGGTCATGGTCCTGGGGTCTTGGGATCAAGCCCCACATTGGGCTCCTTGCTCAGCAGAAGTCTGCTTCTCTCTCTCCCCATGCTCCCTGCCCTCCCAACCCTGCTTGTGCTCCCTCTCTTTCACTCTCTTTCTCTCAGATAAATAAAATCTTTTTAAAAATAAATGCTTTAAAAAAAAAAAAAAAGAAAATAGGGGCGCCTGGGTGGCTCAGTGGGTTAAAGCCTCTGCCTTTGGCTCAGGTCACGATTCCAGGGTCCTGGGATCAAGCCCCGCATCGGGCTCTCTGCTCAGCAGGGAGCCTGCTTCCTCCCATCTCTCAGCCTGCCTCTCTGACTACTTGTAATCTCTATCAAATAAATAAATAAAATCTTTGAAAAAAAAAGAAAAAGAAAATAGGGGCACCTGGGTGGCTCTGTCTTCGGCTCAGGTTATGATCTCGGGGTCCTGGGATCGAGCCCCATGTTGGGCTCTCTGCTCAGTGGGGAACCTGCTTCCCCCCTCTCTCTCTGCCTGCCTCTCTGCCTACTTGTGATCTCTCTGTTAAATAAAGAAAAAAAAAAAAGAAAGTATGTTTCATACATATTATCTCAAGAAATTCCCACAACCCTGTTAAAATACATATTAATATTACCACTTTGTAGAGATGGTACCTTTGTAAAAGGTTGGTGGAGATTAAGTAACTACTCCAAGATCTGGCAGCTAACAAGCAAAAAAACTATAATTTGAACCCAAGTCTACTGCTGTATCCAAGTGATTTTACTTCCTCACTATTCCTCAAATTCATTTATCCATCTTTTAGCTGGCTTAGTTTGACTTCTCTCTCAGAAGCCACAGACTAGTGTCCTAAAAGCACTCCTTTTGGAATAAAATACAACTATATTTGAATTTGAGTCAGTTATCAGTAGTCTCACTTTCCATTTGTAAATTATAGACAATATCTTTCTTCAGTAATCATGGTAAGTAAAAGAAAATGCTCAGTGTCTAGCATATGACAAATACTTAAAATAGTACTCATACTTATATTATTATGATTGTGTCATTTGTCTCTTTACCAATAACCTGCTTCCTACAATCCTTTCATTACAATCAAAGTTATTTTTCTAAAACACAAGTTATTTGCCAAGCAAATTATATAGCTAAATCTTGAGCTGCTCCCTCCCCTTCCTTCTTTTTATGCAACTCCAATACTGACTACTTAAAACCATGTTCTCATTCTACCATGTTTTTGTACATGTTCCCCATTTCATTTGCCTAGCAAATTCCAACTCATCCTTCAAACCCTGAACTCAAACATCAACTTCTCTGGAAAGTTTTCTCTATTGCAACCTCATTATTCATTTCTCTGTATTACCTTTGTACTTAACAAATACTTCTAGTCATAATAATCACATTGTCCTGTGACCACTTACCTACTAAAATGTGGACCCTTTCAGTACTGGACATTCATGTAGTTTAGCACCTAGCACAGTGCCTGGGATATGAGCAGTGCTAAATAAATGCTCACAGGGTGAAATCCAATCCTATCCCCTATCCAGGACCTATACCATCAATTCTCCCTCCCTTTCTCTCACATGGTTCCCAGTCTTATGTCTCCACTGGTCTCTTCCCTTCAGTCTAGGAACATGGTTTCTCTACCCTAAACAAACAAAAGCCTCTTTTGATTCCACTCCCACCTTTAAGTACTACCTCAGTTCTTTCTTCGATGCCTAAGACGTAATCATTTCTCAACTTGTCATTTTCCCCATTAGAATACATTTTTGTTTTCTCATGTCATAAATTCTATGCCTCTATTAAGCTCTTACACTGTTATTTTTACTAGAATTCAATGTTTAAGTGTATTTTCTTGACCATACCAATAAAGCCTCAAATTCTTCTCTGTCCCAGGCAGGTGTCTATAAACTATTACAAAAAAGGAGGAGGAGGAGGGAGGAAACTATTCAAAGGAATATCTGTCCATCTTCTACAGCAAAGACGTGTAAGTTACCTGAGTAAGAATTAAGGGAAACTGTCCACCGTACTGTTAGTCCTAGTAGGACCACAACTGCCATCAAGTTCCATTTCTCCATATTTTTTCTACAAATCTAAGGAGGGAAAAAATAGGACCAGTGCCAGAATACTTTTAACAGGTAGTCAGTCACTTCTTTTCTTTATCGGAGAAATGTTATCAATTCTTTGGGATTAGGAGTTTGAGAGAACTTTAAGTGATGCTTCGTTTCCAGTTAAATACGGACTTTTCTGTCTGTGAAGAAGTAGCCTGGAGGAAAAAAAAAAGAAAGACCAAGAGTTAGCTGAGCACAATAAAACAATGAACCCATTAAACTAAGTAGGAAGATGGGGAATTATGTGTGTTGATAAGAAGGAAAAGTGGGTAGTTTTAAGTTCTTTATTCACTAGACCTCTAGTTAGGAAATATACCTTAAAAGGTAGCTCTCCCTGTTAAATGAGACTCAATATATCGAAAGATGTGGTAAGGTTCTTTCTTACAAAGGAACAGTCCTGAATGAAGAAAAAGAACAGATAAATAATAGATAGTTGAAGAGTCAATGCCATCTAAAGCATGTTTGCCTACATTTAAAAATAAAACTACAAAAGTTAACAAAGAGATAATTTATCTTTGGTACAGAGAGAAAGAGGAATTTTACCTTTCTATTAATTTGAGAAAGTCCACTAGGGTAATTTATGTAGTTTGACTTTTATTTCTTTTCTTCCAAAATATACTTTCACTAACCACACCATCTTTCCATCTTAGAGAATGAACCTTTATTAGAATCAAATAATAACCCCGATTCTTTTTTTTTTTTTTTTAAGAATTTACTTATTTATTTGACACAGGGTAGCAGCAGGCAGAGAGGGAAGGAGAAGCAGGTTCCCCACTGAGCAGGGAGCCCCACTCAGGACTCAATCCCAGGACCCTGGTATCATGACCTGAGCTGAAAGCAGGCACTTAACCAACTGAACCACCCAGGTGCCCCAATGTCTCCAATTCTTGAGAGAATGCAGTAAGATGTAATTAACCATCTATGTGTTTCTTTTTTCTTTCAGTTTTTCCCTTGGGTTGGATGCATTACAAGGAAAAAGCTTTGGGAAATAATGGGCCACTTTAACCACAGGATATGCTTTAGATGTAATCAGAAAAATACAGTAAGTCAACTGAAAAAACTAGGTGAAAATTGGCACATTCCACCTACTGGGCAAAAAAAAATTTTTAAGGGGCGCCTGGGTGGCTCAGTGGGTTGAGCCTCTGCCTTCAGCTCAGGTCGCGATCTCAGGGTCCTGGGATCAAGCCCCGCATCCGGCTCTCTGCCTGGTGGAGAGCCTGCTTCCTCCTCTCTCTCTGCCTGCCTCTCTGCCTACTTGTGATTTCTCTCTGTCAAATAAATAAATAAAATCTTTTAAAAAATTTTTTTTAAGAATGTAATTAAACATATTAATTTTATTTTTATCTTTTATTAAGTTTTTTTTTTTAAGATTTTATTTATTTATTTAACAGAGAGAGAATGAGAGGGCACAAGATGTGGAAGTGGCAGAGAGAGAGCAAGAAGCAGGCTCCCGGGTGCCTGGGTGGTTCAGTGGGTTAAGCCACTGCCTTCGGCTCAGGTCATGATCTCAGGGTCCTGGGATCGAGTCCCACATCGGGCTCTCTGCTCAGCAGGGAGCCTGCTTTCCCTTCCTCTCTCTCTGCCTGCCTTTCTGCCTACTTGTGATCTCTCTCTGTCAAATAAATAAATAAAATCTTTAAAAAAAAAAAAAAAAAAAGAAGAAGAAGAAGAAGAAGCAGGCTCCCCTCTGAACAGGGAACTTGATGTGGGCCTCTATTCCCAGGACTCTGGGATCATGACCAGAGGTGCAGGCAGGCGCTTAGCTGACTGAGCCACCCAGGCACTTAACCAACTGAGCCACCAGGCACCCCAAGTTTTTTAATTCCAGTACAGTTAACATACAGTGTTATATCAGTGTCAGGTATATAATATAATGACAAAAATTATTTTCTTACTTAAATATAGTGAGGGTCAGGGCGCCTGGGTGGCTCAGCTGGTTAAGTGGCTGCCTTTGGCTTAGGTCCATGGTCCGGGGGTCCTGGAATCTAGACCCTCATCAGACTCCCGGGGAGCTTCTCCCTCTCCCTCTGCCTCTCTCTGTCTCTCATGAATAAATGAATAACATTTTTAAAAAGCAAAACAAATAAATATAGCAAGAATCAACTCTAGAACTAATGAAGTCTAGCATCCCAATTAGGTAGTATGACTCAAAGCAGTAAATAAGTCTATGTAAATATATTAGTCACATTTAGATTGTATAAATTCCACTTCCTCCCTCATACCACATCCATTTTTGATCATCTTACTATTCACTAGAACTTTCATCACAGAGGCAAGGTAAGAGGAAAAATTAAAATTCAATCACTGTGGCACACCTGGGTGGCTCAGTAGGTTAGGCCTCTGCCTTGGGCTCAGGTCATGATCCAGGGGTCCTGGGATCAAACCCCACATCAGGCTTCCTGCTGGGTGTGGAGTATGCTTCTTCCTCTCCCTCTGCTCTCTCCCCACACCCCCAAAAAAAGAAGGAAAAAAAAAAGCTATACACTAGGGGCTTTTGGCTAACTCAGCTGGTGGAGTTTGTGACTCTTGATCTCAGGGTTGTGAGTTCAAGCCCCAAGTTGGGTATATAGATTACTTAAAGTAAAACTTAGAAAACAAACAAACATAAAAACAGGAAAACTTCAGTGGCTCAGTGGGTTAAACATCTGCCTTTGGCTTAGGTCATGATCCCAGTGTCCTGGGACTGAGTCCCACCTCAGGCTCCTTGCTCGATGCGGGGGCTGCTTCTCCTTCTGCCTGCAACTCCCTGCGCTGTGCACTCAATCTCTCTCAGACAAATAAGTAAAATCTTTAAAAAAAAAAAAAGGTTCGACACCAAAGAATACATATTATCTGGTTCCATTTATGAAAGGTTCATAAATGGACAAGACTAATCTATGATTAGGTTATCTTTGGGGAGAAAAGAAAGGATGGTGATTGGGAGAGGTCTCCAGGGAGGTCTTCTGAGAAGAAGCTGAGAACTTTGTGTTTTGTTGTTGCTGTTGTTTTTGAGCATTTTTTAAAAATTTTATTTATTTATTTGACAGGCAGAGATCACAAGTAGGCAGAGAGGCAGGCAGAGAGAGAGAGGAAGCAGGCTCCCTGAGAGAGAGAGAGAGAGAGAGAGAGGAAGCAGGCTCCCTGCTGAGCAGAGGGCCCAATACAGGACTCGATTCCAGGACCCTGGGATCATGACCTGAGCAGAAGGCAGAGGCTTAAACTACTGAGCCACTCAGGTGCCCCTGTTGCTGTTGTTTTTTAAAAGAGGGATGGAGGGTGGGAGGGTCGGAGGAAGAGGGAGAGTGAGAACCTTAAACAGGCTCCAGGCCTAGAAACAAGTCCCACGCTAGGTCTGAACTCAGGATCCTGAGATCATGACCTGATCAAGAATCCCTCGCTTAACCAATGTGGGTGCCCCACATGTTGTTTTTTGATTTGAGTGGTGGTTAAAAGATGTGTTTACATGGGGCACCAGGGTGGCTCAGTGGGTTCAAGCCTCTGCCTTCAGCTCAGGTCATGATCCCAGGGTCCTGGGATTGAGCCCCACATCAGGCTCTGTGCTCAGCGGGGAGCCTGGTCCCCCCCCCCCTCACTCTGCCTGCCTCTCTGCCTACTTGTGGTCTCTGTCAAGTAAATAAACAAAATCTCTTTTAAAAAAAGGCTCTAAAAAAAAAAAAAAAGACGTGTTTACAATAAATTAGCAAGTTACAACTTATGATTGCTGTATTTTCTTGGACATGTTATATTCTAATAAAAAAGCATAAAAGGAAATTACATTTTTTAAAAAAGATTACATTTACTTAACAACTACAATATAAGTTCCGTGCGAGCAAGGATCCTCCTGTCTTAGGCCCTGGCTCTGTTCCCTGCACCTAGAACAAAGTTGCAGGAAGCAGGTACTCATAAAATATCTTTTGAATAGAGAGATTCCTCTGTACAAAGAGGAGAGGTACCTAATTTTACTGAGTCCTTTGTGGCCAAAGTTATTATGAGACTTATCGCGTCTCTTCTTGAACACTAACAAAGGTGCTTTATTACTTTTTCCATCTGCAAAGCAAAGTGCAGTAACTTTCTAACCCATCCACACAACACGACGTCTTCACGCAGGTGGCAGATAGGTTTTCAGTCCTACTGTGCCCTAAGATTAGTACATTTCGATCAAAACCAAAACAAAACAAACAAAACCTCATTGGTTCCCTTCCACTGCCCAATTTGTTCTTTTTAGTCTGAAAGGTCCTTCCCCCAAGGTGGACACAACACCCAGGGAGTGCAGCTATTCCGGAGGAGCACGTCTGGCAAAAGGGACCATCCTAACGTTTCTCCTCCCTTTCTCCAGCGGGCCAGACCCTCAAGACCGCAGGAACAAGAGCGTCAAGGGAACCAAGCCCGCTGCCAAGTCAAGGGGTCCACCACCATCAGCCCGTCCCGTCACTCGACCCCCCTCCACGCAAGCCAGCAGGGTGACCTGGGGAGGCCTTGCCAGCCGCCCCTCTGAGAGAAGCCGGACCTGGAGCCGCGCTGCTACCTGCGCGCGGAATCGCTGCGCGTCGCGAGTCCCCCTTCCGCACCCTCTCCCTACCCTAGCCGGGAGACCCAGATGCCCCAAGATCCCGGCCTCTTACCCCACCGCCCGCGGAACGTTGGGATTCGCGCCTGCAGCTATCCCAAGAAGGCGCCTGCGCGCTCGCCCCCGCGGCGGAGCGCTTCTCTCCGCCTTCCGCCTCCGCTTGAGCGCGCTCCGAGCGCGGGAGCGAGCCCGTCGAACGTAAGGGGAGAGGCCGGGAAAAGGCGCGGAGAGGCGGTGGCCGGCTTAGGAGGCGGAGCAGCGGGGGCTGGAACCCGAGAGGCCTCGCACCCCGGGTTAGGCTTGGGGCAGGTGGAAAGCCCCTTGCTCTTCTTTCCCGGGATGATGGCCAAGTCCTGAGCGGCTGCTTAGTCCACGGATTCCTGTCAGGGGCGCGTCCTGGCTCCCTTCGCAGAGTGGAGAGCCCTTGGCTAATCCTCACCACCGGGCAGTGGGTCTTCCTCTGCGACTGTGCTCTCAAGGAGCCAGAAAGCCAACCTGCTTCACAGTCTTTAAGCCACATGCCTACGGAGAATGTACTAAGACTGGTAAGTCACTTCATGTAAGAAACATTAAACGTCCAACCATTTTTGAGAGCCTGTGGGTTATACAAAAGAACAGCCCTGCCCTCAAGTAGCCACTACACCTTTCCCATCAAGCAGCTTGGATCACTTATTCCCAAACTTGCCCAAAACAACTACCTTACCTCCTTTGTTCAGAGAACGCAAACGTTACTCTCTGCTGAATCCTACCTTTCTCTATATGCCAACACCTCTGATTTATAATCCATAATTACGGGAAAATATTTGACTATGGCTGTATACTAAGTGGATCTACACAACTTTCTGGATCTACTTTTCTTCATCTGTGAAATGAGTGATAAGTCTATGTAAACTTCCACATCTAAAACTTTATATTTAAAAGACTGTCAAGGGACGCCTGGGTGGCTCAGGTCATGATCCAGGGTTCTGAGATGGAACCCCACTGAGGCTCCCTGATCAATGGGGAGCCTGATTCTCCCTCTCCAATTTGCTCGTGCTCTTTCTTTGCTATCTTTCTTTCAAATGAATAAAATCTTTTAAAAAGAAAAGAAAAATAAGACTGTCAGTACTAGAAATATGTAGAAATATGGCCAAGTCCCTGCCCTCAAGAGATTTCTCTTTGGAAAGACATTTTTATGCATAAAAGGATATAAAGCAATAGAAGGGAGCACATGCTAAATGTCAGATTATTGGATTATGCGTTAAGTACTGTAGGAGTTCAGAGGAGTTCCAAACTGTAAATTTAAAACTATCAGGAAGGGGAGCACCTGGGTGGCTCAGTGGGTTAAAGCCATTGCCTTCTGCTCAGGTCATGATCTCAGGGTCCTGGGACCAGAGCCCCGCATTGGGCTCTCTGCTCAGCAGGGAGCCTGCTTCCCCCTCTCTCTGCCTGCCTCTCTGCCTGCCTCTCTGTGTACTTGTGATCTCTCTCTCTCTCTGTCAAATAAATAAATGAAATCTTAAAAAAAAAATAAAAACAACTACCAGGAGGGGCGTCTGGATGGCTCAGTGGGTTAAAGCCTCTGCCTTCGGCTCAGGTCGAGATCTCAGGGTCCTGGGATCCAGCACCAAATCGGGCTCTCTGCTCAGCGGGGAGCATGCTTCCCTTCCTCTCTCTGCTAGCCTCTCTGCCTACTTGTGATCTGTCCATCAAATAAATAAATAAAATCCTTAAAAATAATAATAAATAAATAACACTATCAGGAAATGCCTTCCCTGAAGCAGTCAGCAGAGCTCTGAAGGAAAGCCTGGAATATGGGAGTAGGACTCCAGGCAAAGGAAATAGTTCAAGTCAAAGTTGCGGCAGCTGAAAAGTACAGAACATTTCCTCCAGTTCAGATGATGGCTAATGAAGCTGGAAAGGAATAATTGTGGAGAACCTTGAATGTGGTGGTTGTGGTGTTTGGAATTTATTCAATGATCAGTAAGGAGCCAATAAATGATTTTAGCAGGGATTCCAGTGTACAGCACAGTGTTAGAGAAAATTTAAAGTGGTGATAGTGGTTAAGATGAATCAGAAGAGGTAGAAACCACTGTAGTAGTCATGCATGATTAGACAAAGGCCTGGACTGAGATGGTAATAGTGGAACTGGAAAAGAAGAAATCAATGCAACAGCAAGAATAGACAGGTCCTTGCAACAGTAGATATGTAGAAGTAAAAACTAAGGAGAGGGTAAAATCAAGGAAGGCTCCCAAGGTTTCAAGCCTGAGTTACTAAAACATCTGAAAGATCTAGGGAATCCTAAGGAGAAGCAGGCTTGGAGGGAAAGGCGATGCACTGTATTGAATTTGAGGTGACAGCAAGACAACAAATTAATAATCTTCAGATCCCAGTTATGAATCAGACCCTAGAAAAACAATTGGGGTTGAAGATAGAGATATGAAAGTCTTTCATTTGGTTGAAGAATGAGGGAGACAGTACAATGGGAGAATAGACAACGATATTTCAGTAAACCATTATTTAAGGTCAAATAGGACCTTTTAAGGTCAAAAGGAAAAAGACAAGCTAATGAAAGATATTACATGGTTACAAGCATAGGGGAAAATCCAGGACATTGCAAGATACAAATAAGCATTTTATGGACAAGAACCATGTTTTTTTGAATCTTATTGGCTTGTAATACATCAATTGTAAGAAACACCATTATTTTATGTACTACTAAGTAAAAAGGTTCCCATTTAAACTAGTTATGACTGTAAAACATTTAATTTCAGAGGTATTAATATGTGAGAAATATACATCTTCAGTTGGTAAAAGCCTCTCTCCTTTCTGCCTAGCTTCTGGCAGAATTATGAAGAACACAGTTGGTACTTTAAAAGTTCATTGAATAAATAGTAGAAGGGACCTCACAGACTCTAATTCGTAGTTGAACTGCCCTATCAGTCCATCTACATCCTACTCCTGCTCTTTCCCTCTAGTAAATACTATCATCTCTGAAAGCTTAATACCTATACGTAACAGATGCTGAGTAAATGCATTTTGAATGAGGTCATTAGGGTAAACCCTAGTCCAACCCGTCTTGTGTCCTAAGAAAAGGAAATTTGGTCACAGATGTGCCCATTCACAGAGAGACCATATGAAGACACAGGGAGAAGATGACCATCTACAGCCAAGGAAAGAGGTCTCAGAAGAAACCAACACCGCTGACACCTTGATCTTGGACTTTTGACCTCCAGAAGTATGAGAAAATAAATTTTTGTTGTCATCCAATCTGTTGTATTTAGTATAGCAGCCGTAATAAACTAATTCCTACCTTATGAAAGGTACTCTAAGTATTCAATACACTAGGCCAACTTCCTTACATAAATCATACCTTAATGGTAGTTTCTAGCTCCTTCCCTAGATTACTTTCACCCACTAAGAAAACAAGCCCTTTTCTGTCTCAAACCCAGGGCTTCCCTGAGTCTGGACATAGCTGTTCTTTAAAATAGAATCATTTTACCAGTCTGTACATCTTCCTAATTTGGTCCTTGTATGTCATTTTCCTTTATTCTGCAATCTCCAAGTTTCAATACACCCTGGCCCTCTCCAAGGAGTAAGTCCACCTAAGTAGATTAGAATTAGAGTTAACCCCCACATTTCCAAGTTTGATTACAGCCATTAGCAAAATAGTAGCCTCTTCTATCTACTAAAAATCTTTCATATCCAATTCATTTGATCCAGACAATAACTCAGAGAATGGTAGAATAGGCATTATCCCTTTCTGATACACAAGAAAACTTGAGAGCCTCAGTTCCCCAAGTATGCTCCATTGAACTCTCATTCACTAAGTATTGTTTAAAAAAAAAAAGTCTGAAGACAGTCTCTTGATGCAGAAATAAATAAGTTTGAAAACAGTGGGTTATACTAATGTAAAAAGGATTTCTCACTCCAGGTCTTTTCAGAGCCTTTTATGTGTTATATACATCATTCTCCAAGAGAATATGGAATTTTCAGACTTATTTGGACCATGGTATCCTATCCCCACACTCACCCCACCTCCCACTTCCCATCTTACAGAGTGGTCAGTGAAACTCATACTTGGAAATGCTGGTTTGAGACATTATGTAATTTCTGTAAGAGATATAGCAAATCAATGTCAGAACTATGATTAAACATGGATCTTACTCTGATTCATTTTCAGATCTATATAAAAGAAGTTCAGAAGCATAGAGATGGCATACAAAAAATGCCAAAACATTGACATAAAGACTATCCTTAGTATGACTATGAACCTTGAAAGTTAATTAAAAAGAAAACTAAATCGAAAAAGAAATCCTTAAAAATCAAAAAATGAAACAAAAAAACTGTAATGTGTATCCAGGTGGTAGCTCAACTACGCAGAAAGTAACTCTTCCAAGTGACTTTAAAACACAGTAATCTGGGGTGCCTGGGTGGCTTAGTGGGTTAAGCCATTGCCTTTGGCTCAGGTCATGATCTCAGGGTCCTGGGATTGAGTCCCGCATCAGGCTCTCTGCTGAGCAGAGAGCCTGCTTCCCTCTCTCTCTCTCTGCCTGCCTCTCTGCCTACTTGTGATCTCTCTCTGTCAAATAAATAAATAAAATCTTTTAAAAAAAAATTTAAAAAAAAATTAAAATTAAAAAAAAAAACACGGTAATTTGACAGTAAATCCCTACTGCAGTATACCCTAAGGAAAAAGATCTCTTAAAAAAAATAAAATAAGGGGGTGCCTGGGTGTCTCAGTGGGTTAAAGCCTCTGTCTTCGGCTCAGATCATGATCCCAAGGTCCTGGAATCGAGCCCCACATCGGGCTCTGTTCGGCAGGGAGCCTGCTTCCTCCTCTCTCTCTGCCTGCCTCTCTGCTTACTTGTAATCTCTGTCTGTCAAATAAATAAATAAAATCTTTAAAAAATACATACAAAAATCTGGAACACTTTGTTATACTATCAGGGAAACTATCAAAAACTATGCCAAGTGTCAAAAACTAGCCAATGTCAAAAAGTCTCAGGAGCTAACTTGAAGAGATTCCCACTTGTTATAGGTGGGACAACATTGAGCATCAGTAAACATAATAGCCAATGGATCGATACACATCAAATCTGAATTGTCTGTGGAATTGTTCCATTCTCCATGAGTTCATAATGATTAAAAAAAAAATCATCAGTGGACAAAGCTGGTATACCACTTACTATTTTGAAAACTGGTAGATAAAGAATCAGTTATTCTGCCTTTGTTATACAGATTATTCCTCTGGGTAGCCAAATAGTTTTTATACATATTCAAACACACACACAAGAAGTCACCCTTGTTTCAAATCACCAAACAGCCTTATGGATGAGACTAATTGCTTTTGGGACTTCAGAAACTTACCTCTCATTTGAATGGAACCAAGTGGACTCAACCTTAACTGCATTATTGTCTACTGTGAATATAGTGATTTAAATTTCTTTATTGCTTAAATGAAGCTAATTGAATTAATTTATAATTACTTATGGATATACTCATTTATTCAACAAATATTTATTGAATAAATAGCCTGCCTTTAGGGAGTTTATTACCCCCAGGGGGTAATAAATCATTGTTATTTTTACTGTCAAGTTCAGATGGCACTTGGAATTATTCTCCTACAAATATAAATTTTTCAACTGTATATACATAATCATACATATAAAATTATTTTGTTGATAAGGACCTAAAAGAAATAATACATGCTTCTGCCACATAGTTTAAACACTGTTATTGTAACAGAATCTAGGGACAATTCTAAAAAGTTCATATTTCTATATCTTTTATTTTTTTTATTTGACAGAGAAATAGAGAGCACAAGTAGGCAGAGAGGCAGGCAGAGGCAGAGAGAGAAGGCTCTCTGCTGAGCATGGAGCCAGATGCCGGGTTCCATCCCAGGACCCTAGAATCATGACCTGAGCCAAAGGCAGCCGCTTAACCAACTGAGCCATCCAGGTGCCCCATATTTCTCTATCTTTATATCGAGGTATAAATAAAACAGAAGAAATAGAAATCTATAAAGATCTAACAGATATAATTTGGTATGGAAGTCTAAGTTCTTTAGAATCATAAGATTTTAAAACTCTGTTTTTATAAGTTATTAAAATGGAGGATGGTCCTTATATCTTTTCAGATAAAGAGTTCTTTAATGTGACAATGTAATGTATTCATTGGTTCATGGTCCCCAACCCTCCAAGGAGTGTTGCAAATCTAGATTTCTCTCAGCCCAGGATTCTGAATTTAAATTTAAATATATGACATAGCATATTTTGGAGAATTATAAACATCTATAATTTCCAATAATGAGTAACACTGTTGGGTCAGTGTTTAACTAGATTTGTAAAGCCACTGTGATAACACAAATGCTACTTTATTACTTTATCTTCAGTGCCTTTCACAATTGAGTGGATTGTCACACTCTATTATGTGGCACACAGATCCATTGGCTAGAGCTATCACAGTACTTATCTAAAACGGTTTTTGAAAATGAAAATTTGGGCTAAATATAAAGAAGGCAACCTGCCAGTAAGAACTATTCAAACCAAAAAGTCTCCCCGAGGGAAATGGTAAGAACTCCATTTTAAAATCATATAAATCAAGATGGTAGGAGGTTCCAACTTATAAATTTTACAGTAAATACATCAAGATTTAAAGTCAGATTTTTAAATAAATTTTTATTTATAGTAAAGGATGAAAGTCCATACCAGAGAAACAGAGTAAGTACAAAATAAAGCCTTTGTTTCCTACTCGATTTTTTTGTGTTGGCTCACCAATTTTTTTAAAAGATTGCCAAACTAAAAAAGAGCACTGAGGAGAGGGTAAGACACAAAATATGTAAGGTGTGATTTTTTTTTTTTTTATCACCGTTTTGTTTTACAGTGGGTTTGGGGTTTGGTTTTAATGAGAAGGGAGATGGCAGTTGCTGTCAATAGCAGCACTCTGCCCGTGGGAACATGGATTAAAAAATCTAAATGAGATACCACATGTGCCCAATAATAGTAGCTACTACATATCACCTGAATGATTCTCATAAAACAAAGGAAGAACCTAGGTGCTTTGATGGTGTGAAGGAAAATAATCCTTCCTGGATATGCAGTGAAGACAGGTTTGGAAAAAACTCTATAAAAAGTTATTTTCTATAATTGATGGAGTTAGCTTTCTGGAATAAGACTACTGTTGAATCCACAGTAGTCGGTTAAGCAGGAAAAATAACCTCTAAGTGCCTTTTCTCCTCCAGGATTACTTTTGGGATCTGGAGAAGGGGGCTAGGAGGAGGAAAACATCTTCCTTAAGTTATGGCACCCAAATTTGCAACCCAAGAATATATGGTAAGAAAAAATAAAAAACAACCAAAAAAGTTTTTTTCTAAAACCCCTTACCCCAAACTATATTGTAGTATCGTTGTGTTTACATTTCAAATACTGGAGCTCTTATTCTTTATAATTGTTCTTGGGAAAGATTGAAACTAATGCATTACCCTAGGTATACCTTTGGGCTGATTGGGCGGGTGGGGCCAGAGAGTACTAGATCCTATTCAAATAAATGAGAGGGGCTAGAGAAGAAAAGTGTAATCAGTCATTCTCCAAAATAGACCCCAGTGAAATGCAATTACAATTTATCACATACCCGCATTTTCCTCTCCAAAGAATTCTGTGGAACATCCTAATTTAAAAGAAATGCGCCAAAGCTTGTTATCTAGTTACATTAAGCCCAAATTTGACTCCTTAGTTATCTGCTGAAAGCTTTCTGTCTGTGTATACTTCTCTTTCCCAAATGGATTTTCCCTAAAGGCATCAAGGGGGTGGGAAACTTTTATCTAGAGTTTCCTTTTCTAATTTTTGCCTCTTTTTAAAAATATTCAGTTCCTTTAAGCCATTCCACAGTGAAACTTAATTGCATTCTGGGTTGCTTTTTTTTCTGGTCCTTCCTTGGTGTTACTGATTTGATTGAAACCCCCAAGTAGAAATTGTATTGGGTCTTGAGATCTAAGACATCCAGATCAAATTTTGGAAAACTTTTGTCTTAATAATGTTCTCTACTTTCTCAGCAGGGTTATCTTACAATGAATTAATAAAGTTTTGGTAGTTGTTTAAATAGATTAAATGTCACACTTTAAATAGAAAGAGAAGGCTCTACCTAACTGACCTATTTTTCATCTGTGATTTAGAAAAAGGCAAGATTAGCATGGATATTGCATTTTCAAGGACCTCGCCACTATTAAATAGACTGTTAAGTGCATTTTATGGCTGAAGAGTCTGTTCCCAGTTCAGTCTACAAGACGTGCTAAGTTCATCTCTACCTGCTACATTGAACACTCACTGACTAAAATACTTTCTGTGGAGGTAATACCTATGCTCTGTATCTTTTAAGTACATAACTCTAAATATTTTAGGACTAATAAAATGTAACTCAATAAATGTCCCAAGAATAGGTATTGTCCCTCAAGAAAAGTACAATGTTCATATTTATCCAGTGATATATATCCTGTGCTCCTGCTTATGATTAGCACCTGCTTATCATAAGGTGACCAGACTTTGAAAAATAACAGGCACTCATAAAATGGGACTGAAAATCTTGTTCATCTGCTCAGCGGGAGCCTGCTTCTCCTGCCTGCCTCTGCCTACTTGTGCTCTCTCGGTCAAATAAATTAAAAAAAATCTTAAAAAAAAAATAAAAATAAATAATAATAAATTTCCCCAACTTGAACTTTCTGTGAGGAAATCCTGTTAATTACTCTAAATACAGAAGACTCTTTCAGGGGCACCTGGGTGGCCCAGTCGGTTAAGCTTCTGCCTTCTGCTCTTGTCATGATCCCAGGGTGCTGCGATTGAATCCCACATTGGACTCCCTGCTCAGCAGGGAGTCTGCTTCTCCCACTCGCTTTTTCGATCTCTCTCCCAAATAAATACATAAAATCTTTTTTAAAAAAGCGCCTCTTATTTCTTCTTCCTTTCCACTATAAATAATGATAAAGCTTTACCTACACTGCCCAGTTGGCATGATTGTTATTGTTCTTTAAGAGAGTTGGGGCAGAGCAGAGGGAGAGAGAGAATCTTAACCAGGCCCCATGCTCAGAAGCACAGAGCCCAACTTGGGACTTGATCTCATGACCCCAAGATTGTGACCTGCTCCAAAATCAAGAGTCAGTTGCTTAATCGACTAAGCCACACAGGTGCCCATAGATGTTAAGCTTCTTAAGAGGAGAGGGACTGACTTGATTTTGGCTCAGTTGGGGACTCTGCTTGAGATTCTCTCTTTCCCTCTGTCCCTACCCCTACTCCCACTCACACACTCTCTCTCTCTCTAAAAAAGATAAAATCTTAAAAGAGAGAGAGTGAATGCCTATTCTTTTCTATATTCTTCATAGACGCTTAACCATCCAGGTGCCCCTGAAAGAGTCTTCTGTATTTAGAGTAATTAACAGGATTTCCTCACAGAAAGTTCAAGTTGGGGAAATTTATTATTATTATTATTATTTTTTAAGATTTTTTAAATTTATTTGACGGAGAGAGCAGAGAGCCCAATGCGGGGCTTGATCCCAGGACCCTGAGATCATGACCTGACCCGAAGGCAGAGGCTTCAACCCACTGAGCCACTCAAGCGCCCTTTTTTTTTTTTTAAAGATTTATTCATTTGCTATAGAGAGAGAGGGAGAGAGCGCACAAATGGAGCAGCAGGCAGAGGGAGAATCAGGCTCCCTGCTGAGTGAGGAGCCCAATGTGGGACTTGATCCCAGGACCCTGAGATCAAGACCTGAGCTGAAGACAGATGCTCAACTGACTGGACCACCCAGATGTCCCAACTTCTAACATTCTTTACTACAAGAGCAATAGGGCTACAAAGTTGTAATATTGTCTTGAACAAAGGTCACTAATAAGCTTTTCTGGCCAAAGGAAATCTTACTGTGGAATTAAGAGCAGGAGACTGGAAGTCAGAAGATCTGGTTCTTTCCTGATGCTACTACTGAGTTACCTTAACCAAAACACTTTACCTTTCTGACCTCAGTGTCCTTCCTATAAAATTAGAGGGCTTTATATAAGATAATCTCCAAGGTTTCACCCAATTCTTTAAAAGGTTTTTTAAGAAAAATTTTTAAGAAATATAGGCCCCTAATGAGGGTCTCAAACCTACAACCCTAAGATCAAGAGTCACATGCTTTTCCGACTGAGCCAGCCAGACACCCAGACCCAACTCTTAAAATCCTATGAATTTATTACAATTGGCATTATTTTATTTAAGTAACCTTCTATTTGAAAAAAGTAATGTGTGAATGTGGTAGGTTAAAAATGGCCACAAAGTCTTTGAAACTCCTTGAAGTAAGAGGTGGAGTCTATTTCCTCAGTCCATGAATCCGGGCTAGTCTTGTGACTTCCTTTGACTAACAAAATGTAGCAGAAGTGTTGTGTGAGTATCTCTGGGACTCTGAGTTTCAAGAAGCCTTGTAGCTTCAGCTCCTCTCTGAACAAAGGCATTGTATTAAGAAGCTGAGGCTGCGGCGCCTGGGTGGCTCGGTGTGTTGAGCATCTGCCTTAAGCTCAGGTCATGATCTCAGGGTCCTGGAATGGAACCCCGCATCGGTCTCTCTGCTCAGTGGGGAGCCTGCTTCCCCCTCTCTCTCTGACTGCCTCTCTGCCTACTTGTGATCTCTGTCCATAAAATAAATAAATAAAATCTTAAAAAAAAAAAAAGAGGCTGAGGCTAACCTAGTGGAGACAGATGTCTCTGATGACAGCCAGCAGTGAGTTTATCTTAAATCATACAGCTCTTGTCCAGTCACCAAAATACCTCAACCACATGACCAAGAGAAGACCAGGAGAACTGCCTGGCTGAGCCCAGCCCTAGCTACTGTCCTAAGAATCTTAAACAAATTAGATAGTTGTTTAGTCACTAAGTTTTGAGATGATTTGTTGTATAGCAACAGATTACTGGCATCATACATCTGGTAAAAAAAAATTTTTTTTTTAGGGGCGCCTGGGTGCCTCAATGGGTTAAGCCTCTGCCTTTGGCTCAGGTCATGATCTCAGGGTCCTGGGATCAAGCCCCACATCCAGCCCCACATCGGGCTCTCTGCTCAGTGGGGAGCCTGCTTCCCCTCTCTCTCTGTCTGCCTCTCTCCCTACCTGTGATCTCTGTCTGTCAAATAAATAAATAAAATCTTAAAAAAATTTTTTTTTAATTTTTTTTTTAGAACAAGCAAAAAATGTGTCTTCCTTCTTTCCAAAATCTTCGGTCCTCATTCACAGAGACAACAGGCATTACAATGGGAACATATTGAAGCCACTGCTCTGTGTCTTGCTTGATTCTCTTAATATAATATGTAATTTACTCTACATCAGCCATATACATGGCTTTAGAGCATCCTATTATACGAATATACCATATTTTTTTTAAGTAGGCCCCTTCAAACAGAGATTTAGATGGTTTATGCTTTTTTTTGTTATTTACAAAGACTGAAGCAATGATCATCTTTGCCTGTATTTATCTATGCATACATAGTGTATCTTCAGTGAGGATCAAGGATGGTGCTCCCACTTGGATATGTGGAGAGCCCACTCCAACAAACTTCTGTCCAACAGCCAGAACTAGCAGGGGAACCCTATGTTCCAGCCAATGGCAATGAGGGGGATCCCCACTGAAGGCAGCTTAGTTTTTGTTTAGCTTTTGTCTCCCTGCCAAAGTGACTCTGTGTTGTTTTCAGTGCTGTGTGTTCCTCCTGGTACACTAAAGCAGGCTTATGAACTTTTACCAGAAGCTGTAATTGTCATATCCCTTGCCCGGACATCCATCCTATACCAAGGAATCTACCCAAGCTTTTTTGACTATGATCACCAATCTCACGATGGCCTCTCACTGAGAGAAGCCTGCCCCCTGGTAAGAGAGATATCAAACAGGTAATTGCTGATAAAAAAATAATGCTTAGTTTTCTTGATTTCACTTGTTACCTTCCCTATTCCAGGTCTCACCTTCTTCTGTGCTCCCTAGAGCCCTTCTTAGGGCTATAATTTTTCAGCTTTAACTTCCTATAGTCTTGAAACAGGCCTGACCTCCACAAATGCCTGACAGGAGGAACTGGCTTATAGAGAACGCAAACCTCCTATGGCTCTGGTTCAAGGCATTTACCAGCATTCCCCATCAAAGACTCTTAAATCTCTCCATTCTCAATTTCCAAAAGTACCTGAACCCCTAGTTATGAGAGGCCCAGTTTCTGAGGCATCGTATCATTATACCTCAGGCTGTTGAAGATGAATGATAACCCAGCACATAGGACCGAGACTTTCTCAGGGCCCTTTCTCCCAGATGACAGGAACCTTCAGTCACATACTCCCAGGTCCTACACATCAGCATAACCTCTTGTGCTTTCATTAATAATGAATTGAACCCTTGGGGTGCCTGTGTGGCTCAGTGGGTTAAGCCTCTGTCTTCAGCTCAGGTCATGATCTCAGGGTCCTGGGATCGAACCCCACATCGGGCTCTCTGCTCAGCAGGGAGCCTGCTTCCCCCCTCTCTCTCTGCCTGCCTCTCTGCCTACTTGTGATCTCTGCCTGTCAAATGAATAAATTAAAAAAAAAATCTTTAATAATGAATTGAACCCATCTACAAAACAAATGAGACTGGAGAGTGAGTTACCTTCCTACCCTCCCTTATGGCTAGAAGTAGCCATTGTGTCCAAGTTCTAGTCAATGATGTATACAGGGAAGTCAGCTGGTAGGGTGCTTGTGAAAGTTTTTTCTTTCCTGACAAAAGGGATAGATGTAGCATGCTCTGCCCTTTCAAGCCCTACTTTTTCTCCCTGCATTAAATATGTAAGTAATCCCTGGAGCTCTGACAGCCATCTTGCAACCATGGGTGATGTATTAATTTTCTATTGCCAAATTACCACAAACTTAATGGCTTAAAAAATATTCATTATATTACAGTTCTTGAAGGTCAGTACTTCTCCAGCTTTTAAAACCTGCCTTCATCCTTGAATCATGACTCCTTCCTCCATTTTCAAAACCAGCAGCACAACTTCAAATCCCTGTTTCTCTGACCTCTGCTTCCATCAACACATTTCTTTCTAACTCTCCCGCCTCCCTCTTATAGGGACCCCATGATTACATTAGTCTCACCTGAATAAGCCAGGGTAATCTTCCCATCTCAAGATTCTAAGCTAAATCTACAATGTCCCTTTTATAAGAGAAGTTAATATATTCATAGGTTCTAAGTATTCAGATATGAATATCTTTGGGGGGTGCCTTTATTCTTTCTACCAAAACTAATATGCATAATGACCAAAAGTTGAGGATGGTAAAACAGAAAGATGGGAAAAGCCCAGATTCTTTTTTTTTTTAATTAAAAAAAAATTTTTTTTTGAAGATTTTATTTATTTGACAGAGAGAGAGAAATCACAAGTAGAGGCAGGCAGGCAGAGAGAAGCAAGCAGAAAGAGAGAGAGAAGGAAGCAGGCTCCATGCTGAGCAGAGAGCCCAATACGGGGGTCCATCCCAGGACCCCGGGATCATGACCTGAGCTGAAGGACGGAGGCTTTAACCCGCCTAGCACCCAGGTGCCCCCAGATGAACACATTCTAACTGGTACACTGTGAAAGATTTAACATGTTGGATTAAACAAGATTGTGTTTGGGAAAGTGTTTTGTATGCTTTGGTCATATTGAAGTCCTTGAAAGCACCATGCTGTTTTGCCTTTGAGCCATTGTTCTTCCTTCTTGTACTGTTTTTCCTGTCTACCTTCTCTCACATGTACCAACACTTACACCACCCCCATTCATGTGGCTAACTCATACTCATTATTTTGCTCTCTCCTTACATATCCCTGTCTGCCCAGAAGTCCTCCACCGACCTACCTCTCTGCTCACTAAAGAGCCAGTCAGGCAGTCCCAAACACCATTGGTGTTTCCATGGCAGCCTGATCCTTTCCGATCATACTGTTCCTTTCCTGCCACAAAAATCTTAGTCACCCGGGGCACTTGAGTGGCTCAGTAGGTTAAGCATCTGCCTTCACCTCAGGTCATGATCCTAGGATCCTGGGATTGAGCCCCATATCAGGCTCCCTGCTCAGCAGAGGCCGCTTTTCCCTCTCCTCCTTGTTTGTGCTCTCTCTCTTGCTATCTCTCTGTCTCTTTCTCTCAAATAAATATATAAATAGTTAAAAAAAAAAAAAAAAGACTTGACCCAAATCACTCAGTTGATGAGGGGCAGGGTTGCGCCAATGGAGCATGTCTTCCTTCTACTTCATCATTCTGCTCAGTCATTAGGCAATTTTGTGTAGGGCAGGATGGGGTAAGACAACTGGGGTGATAGTGCCCATTCTTTGGCAAATAATTGCAACTTTAAGGGTTTCCCTCAGTCTTCAGTACTCATTAATTAACAATCTGTCTTACCCAGCTTGGATTGCTATAACAAAATACCACAGGCTGGGTAACTTAAACAACATAAATTTGTTTTTTTCACAACCCTGGAGGCTAAAAGTCCCAGATCAGGGTCTGTCGGGGTAAGTTCCTCATGAGAACTTACTTCTAGATTTGTAGATGGCTACCTTCTGTGTTCTCAAATGACCTTTCCTCGTGAGAGTGTGTGTGTGTGGGGGGGGGGCTCGGTTGGGGGGGTTGGGGGAGACACAGACAGAGTCTCTGTTGTCTCTTCCTCTTCTTACAGGGTCATTGGTCCTATTTGCTTAGTACCCCACTCCTATCACTTTGGATAGGACTTCAACATACAAATTTTGGGCCGGACACAATTCAGTCCGCAGAACAGTCCTATTAAAAGTTAGGAGAAGAAACAATGTGTCATCTCAGAAAACATTCTAACCTACCTCCCCAACTCTTTGTGAAGCCTTAATTATGAAAATAATGAACTATAGGGGTGTCTGGGTGGCTCAGTCCATTAAGCATCTGCCTTCAGCTCTGGTCATAGTCCCTGTGTCTTGCGATTGAGCCCCGCATCAGGCTCCTTGCTCAATGGGGAGCCTGCTTCCGCCTGTCCCTCTGCCGCCCACTCGTGCTCTCTCTCTCTCACTCTCTATCTCAAACAAATAAATAAAATCTTCAAGAAAAAAAGAAAATAGTGAGTTATGGATAAACTCGAGTTTTCATTAATAGGCAAAAGACCTTGCAAATTGCCTAATAATTCTTGAGTGCCTACTATTTGTGCCAGGCACATTATAAGCACCTTACATGTATTAACTAATTTCATCCTCACCCCACCTTATTAGGTAGATACTGTTTTAAAGATTTATTTATGTATTATTTATTTGTCAGAGAGAGAGAAAGAGAAGGCGGGAGAGCATGAATAGGGGGAGTGGCAGGCAGAGGGAGAAGCAGACTCCCTGCCAAGCACGGAGCCCGAGGTGGGACTCCATCCTAGCACCCTGGGATCATGACCTGAGCTGAAGGCAGATGCTTCACTATCTGAGCCACCCAGGCATCCCCATTTTTTAAAAAAATATTTATTTATTTAAGGTAGATACTATTTTAATTCCCATTTTGTAGATGAAGAAATGGAACCTGTCCGATATCACACAGCTAGTAAGGGGCAAGGATTCAAACCGAGTCTGGCTCCACAGCCTGTGCTCTTAACCACAGCTCCATATTACTTGTACTTATTGTAGTTATTTCTAATTTCCTGTGGCAAATAAACAGGTTTATATAAAACAATTTGAAAATAATATATATTTTATACAGCTTAGTTATATAAACTGCTTAGAGTAATTTTAAATTGAAATGCAAAAATAGAAGCAATTGGGACTGCCTGACTGGCTCATTTGGAAGATCATGCAACTCTTGATCTTGGGATCATGAGTTCAAGCCCCATTTTGGGTATAGAGATTACTTAAATGAATAAGTAAATAAAAACTTATAAAAAATGGTAGCAATTGAACATTACAGCCAACTCAAGTCAATAACATGGAAAAAGCATCCCCCGTAAAACTTTGGGGAGTTCCAGCTATCTACTTATGTCATATATAATAAGAACACTGAAATACTGCCAAACTTTGCCTCTATTAGTAGAATACGCAATTAAAGTCCTTAATTTATCCTAACAACACAATTTAGTTTGTAAATACAACGTATAATTGGAAGCAGAATAACCTCTCTGCCAAACTAGGATTACCAACTGTCCCAGTTTGCCTAGGACTATCCTTCTCTTCCAGTCCAGAAAATGTATATCTCCTCTGAAACCAGAAACAACTGTACTCATCCAAAGATGTTTTTTGTTTCTTTGTTTTGTTATGTCTTTGGGTTTTGGTGCTCAAAAACCAAAAATTTAACTTATTTTGTTTCTTATAGTTTCCCTTTCCTGAGGTAGTAGATGATGGTCTAGTTTGGACTGGAGAGAGGGATGGGATTTAAAAAAAAAAAGACCAAAATACATATTTCTTCTTATAAATCATAAATACCAAACTAAAGGACGTTATGCTAGATGAAATAAGCCAGACATAGAAAGACAAATACTGTATGATGCTGTTTAAATGTGGAACCTAAAAAACTCAAACTAATAATACCAGCAGAGAGTAAAATGGTCGCCAAGACTAGAAGAGGGTGGGAGGGAATGGAGGAATGCTGATAAAGGATACAAACTTTCCGTTATAAGATGAATACATGCTGGGGATCTAACTTAAAGCAGGGTGATTATAGTTAAATCTGCATTATATACTTCAAACTTGCTAAGACAGTAATTCTTAAGTGTTCTCACCACACACTCACACACACACACACACACACACACACACACACACAAGATTGCATCGCAAGAGTCCAAAAAATATTCGTTCGAAGCATAATTGTCCTCTGCTGTCCAATTCCCAAATCCGTCCAGAGGGATATTTACCCCAACTCAAGGAATTAGTCTGGCTTGGGGCAGGTCCCCAAATACCATCATTGGCTTCTCCCTCGTTGTTTCTCCTTTGTTCTCCCCAGGACTAGGACATTTTACACAATTTGGCCAGGTGCGACTCTTTATCTCTTGTTCCAAAATGAATTAATAATGACATAAACTTTTTCCTTGGGTACATAGGTTTTTGACAGGAAAGGAGCTCAGTTTCTTTCAAAAGGTTTCTTTCCCACAGCATTATTTTTGCCAAGTACTTCAAAATGTTCATTTTAAAGCTCAACAACTGGTATGCCTGGGTGCCTCAGTCAGTTAAGTGTCTGCCTTCAACTCAGGTCATGATCTTGGGATCCTGGGTTCGAGTCCCACATCTGGCTCCTTACTCAGTGGGGAGCCTGCTTTTGCCTCTGCCTGCCTTTCCCACTGCTTGTGTGCTCTTTCTCTCTCTCTGATAAATAATTAAATAAAATCTTCAAAAAAATCAAAATAAAACTCAAGAACTAAGCAGAGGAGTACCTGGCTGGCATAATGAGTAGAGCACCAGACTCTTGATCTTGGGATTGTGAGTTTGAACCTCCTGTTTGGTGCAGAGATTACTTAAAAACAAAATCTTTAGGGGCACCTGGGTGGCTCAGTGGATTAAGTTCTGACTCTTCTTTTTTTTTTTTTTTTTGGACAGAGCGACACAGTGAGAGAAAGAACACAAGCAGGGTGAGTGGGAGAGGGAGAAGCAGGCTTCCCACTGAGCAGGGACCCCCCCCCCCATGCTGGGCTTGATCCCAGTACCTTGGGATCATGACCTGAGCCGAACACTTAACGACTAAGCCACCCAGGCACCCCAAGTGTCTGACTCTTGATCTCTGCTCAAGTCTGGATCTCATGATGGTGAGTTCAAGCCCCACCCTAGGGCTCTGTGCTGGGCATAGAGCCTACTTAAAAAAATAAAATAAAAACATAAAATAAAATAAAATCTTTTAAAAAACTAATCAGAGATTTTTCTCTATGAATTTCTGCTATAACAAATAGTAATAGCAAATATACACTACATTTTATAATAATGGTACTACCTCATGAGGTTTTGGTGAGGATTAAATAATTTGTTAATATGTACAAATTTCTTAACATAAGTTAGTACTCTACAAGTGTCTGCAGGTCACCCACTATTGCAAGCACTTTACATGCATTTTCACAACTTCATAAGGTAGGTATTACTCTTACTTCTTTTACAAATGAGGTCACTAAGTAACAGTAAAGTTACGTGGGTCACATGGCTAGTAAGTGGCAAAACTGGATTTCAAGCCCAAGCTGGATTTCAAGTTCCAAAGCCCTTCTTCACTCAGCCCCACACACACACACACACACACACACACACTTCTCAGACAGGAAAGAGAAGAGTTGCAGGAATTCCAAGGAAAGAAGCAAAGGTTAGCATTTCAAAATATTGTTGCAACACCCTATTTTGAAATGCACCAGAAAAGTAAGGTGGGGGGATGGATGGATGAAAGGATGAATGGCTGGAAATTCTGTGATAGAGGAAGCGTATTAAAATGTTAATGGGGGGGACGCCTGGGTGGCTCAGTTGGTTGGACGACTGCCTTCGGCTCAGGTCATGATCCTGGAGTCCCGGGATCGAGTCCCGCATCGGGCTCCCAGCTCCGCGGGGAGTCTGCTTCTCTCTCTGACCTTCTCCTCGCTCATGCTCTCTCTCACTGTCTCTCTATCAAATAAATAAATAAAATCTTTAAAAAAAAAAAAATGTTAATGGGGTACCTGGCTAGCTCAGGCGGTGGAGCATGCAACTCTTGATCCCAGGATTGTGAGTTTGAGCCCCATGTTGGGTGTAGAGATAACTCAAAAAATATAATCTTTAAAAAAAATTTTTTAAATGTTAATGGTAGGATGGTGAGTATACAGGGGCTTGTAAAATTCTTTCAACTCATTTGATTCCCAGAACAACCCTGGTAAGGCAGATATTATGATGGAAATTGCGTTTTGTGCAGGAGTTACATTATAAAGTAACATGTCAAGTAAAAAATCAAATATAAGAAAAATTAGTCACAAAATCCCTTCAAGTCGCCCTTAACTGTATACAAGCATCCCATCTTCCATTGATCTAATAGCTTTTTCTCCATTGTTTGAAGAGGTTGATGTCTTCTGGTTGAACTCCAGATGTAATAACTAGCTTGTATTTAGGGACTATACTGTACAAAAATATAAAGAAAGTATATTTAGACACTGAGATCCCATCCCATTTTCTGTAGCAAGATGCTCACATTATAAAATACTAAAGGGAGGGGCACCTGGGTGGCTCAGTGGGTTAAAGCCTCTGCCTTCAGCTCAGGTCATGATCCCAGAGTCCTGGGATCGAGCCCCGCATCGGGCCCCGCATCGGGCTCTCTGCACAGCACTGCATCGGGCTCTCTGCACAACAGGGAGCCTGCTCCCCCCTGCCTCTCTGCCTACTTGTGATCGCTCTCTGTCAAATAAATAAATAAAATCTTTAAAAAAAAATACTAAAGGGAGGGGCACCTGGGTGGCTCAGTCAGTTGAGTGTCTGCCTCTAGCTCAGGTCATGATCCCTGGAGGCTGCTTCTCCCTTTCCCTCAGCCTGCCACTCCCCCGACTGTGCTCTTTCTCTCTCTGTCAAATAAATAAATAACATCTTTCAATAAAATTTTTAAAAGGGCGCCTGGGTGGCTCAAATGGTTAAGGATCTGCCTTCGGCTCAGGTTGTGATCTCTGGGTCCCGGGATCGAGTCCCACGTCTAGCTCCTACCTCAGCAGGGAGTCTGCTTCTCCATCTCCCCATGCTTGTGCTCTCTCTGCCTCTCTCTCTCTCTCTCAAATGAATAAATACAAATCTTTAAAAAATTTTTAAGAAATACATAAAGGAAATGAGACTAACTGGAAACAGCAACTTCACACCATTCTTACACATTTCTCTGTGTCCCATAACCCCTGGAAAGAATTAAAGGCAGCTTTGCATTTCAGTGGATTTTCATTCTCTCTTTCTCTCTCTTTCTCATACTTTTTGTGTTGATTTGTTTAATTTGAGTAAGCTAAATAGACGTATGTATCAAATAATTATCATAATTTGAGGTTTCAAGTGACTTAGTCTAAATCACCAGGCAGCAAACCCCAATCAATCTGATTTCTATCACATTTTCCTTTAATTATATGACATCACATCCTCCCATTAACCAGATAGGATAACTGAGGTGATGTTTGCAAGCTCAAAATTAGTTGTTTGCCTGATCAGATCCAATCTAGGCAGATAGTGACTTCTCCTAGTGAAATTTTACTGCAGATCTAGAAAAATGTTAAAATTAGTCCACCTAGACCAGAGCTCAGCAAAGACATAAGGCACATGTCCTTGTTCTTGTGAAAGTGCTATCATATCTTTAATGACTATTGTCAAGACCTCTCATCCACAAGACTGAAAAATACCCTGAAAGTGAAAAAGTGATTTACCAAGTGGCACTACAGAGTAAATTGTTTCACATTTGTTAAGTTGTGAGAACACAAAAATGATACGTCGCTCAAACAGATGGAAGGGACAGTGGTATCAGCAACTTCATTTTTAAATATGAAGTGTGACAACTTTTGGTATATGACATCAAAGAAAAAAAATAAAGGTAGCCTCATGAAAATATGACTGCTATAAAATCAGCAAAACTGTAAAGTAGAAATAGCCACCATTTTTGAGCACTCCAAACATTATCATAGTAAATCTTCAAATTATGAACCCCATTTTATAGATAAGGAAACTGAGATTCAGACAAACTAAGTAACTTTGATGAAAATCATATTTAGGAAATGACAGAGCCAGGACTTGACCCTAGGACTATTAGATCCACAGTTCATGTCCTTTCCAGAATATCATTCTGGACCTCAAATAATAAACCCTCCTTAGCAAGGGAATGAATTTTGAAAATACAGTATAGCTATCTCTTACACAGTACATTTTTAGCTCTCAAAATTTAATAAAGTTTTTCCTCACACTTCATCTCATCTATATAAGAATATTTAAAATCAATAAAATGTAACCCATTATGTATGTATATTGAATATACTGTACTAGAATGATGGTTCCTCAAGTGGAGGGTGGATTCATTCTCAGTGTCCTGTGGAGGAGGGCTTCAATTTATTCATGGGGCCCCATGGATGGTGGTGGTAGAGAGGGATGATTCAGGCTCCTACCCTATACTACACTATATACTATCAATATCAATAAAGGACTCATTAAACTGCTGGAGGTAGGAATGGCAGATGTCTTGGGGAAAAAAGTATCTTAGGGGCACCTGGGTGGCTCAGTTGCTTAAGCCACTGCCTTTGGCTCAGGTCATGATCCCAGGGTTCTGGGATGGAGTCCTGCATCGGGCTTCTTGCTCAGCAGGGAGCCTGGTTCTCTCTCTAGCTCTGCCTGCCACTCAGCCTGCTTGTACTCTCTCTCTGACAAATAAATAAATAAAATCTTAAAAAAAAAAAAAGATATCTTAAGCCAAGGTAAAAGTGAAATTAAGGGGGCACTTGTGTGGCTCAGTCGGTTAAGTATCTGCCTTTGGCTCAGATCATGATCCCAGGGTCCTGGGTTTGAGCCCCACGTCAAGCTCTCTGCTCTGCGAGGAGCTTGTTTGTCCCTCTCCCTCTGCCCCTACTTGTGTTCCCTCTCTCACAGTCTCTCTCTCTCTGTCAAATAAATTAAATCTTTAAAATAAAGATTTTTTTTAAGTGAAATTAAGATTTAAAAAAAATCTCTAAGTTTTTAAACAGAACCCAAAAAATATCTGTTGGCTAAAAATCTGAAATGATAGTTATAATACCATAACTCCTCTCTATCTCTCAGCTAAGTTTTCAGTAACAGTCTTTACATGGGCAAATACAAAGTCCACCAGATACTTCCAAGTTCAATGTCAGGACTAGGACTAGGAATTAGTCTTGTCTTTTAATCCAATCTATTAATACTTGCACTTGATTCCCTCTAGCAACAAGAGCAACTTTATCATAAAGTCATAATTCCTGATGTATGTGGAAAGGTGATGCTGTTGAAGTACCATCAATAAAGCAGATGTTTCTCAGTGGTTGTGATTAATTTGTGCTGATCCTGATACCACCTTGCTCTTGTAACCAACATTTACATTTGCAAGATGGTAGAATTTGAGAGATGGCTTACTGGTATAATCTGTAACAATGGCAGAGGAAGAAGCTAACTGGGCTATATAAAGACTAAATCAATAGGACCACACAAACTATATATAAATTTGCAAAACAAAACTGCATTAAGGGCATAAAACTAAAGGGCATATTCTCATGATCCTAGTGGAAGGGCAATAGCCAAATAATCTGGGATTTTCCTTCCTTCTTCTTTATATTAAATAGTAGAATCCACATAAATATTTTTCAGAAGAGAAACCTAGTTTCATATGGTGAAGATTGAGTTGAATGACAGGTAAGAGATAACTATTATGCCATGGTTATTGCAAGGAAAGAAAAATTAAATGATTTAACTTTAAAATTTTTTTTTTCTGGTTAAAATAAAGAACATGAAATTCTAAAACCATCCCAAAGGACTTTTACTGCCAGTATTGTCTGAACCCAATTCTAGGAGAGGTGGTAACTAGAGATCTCCAAATGGGTCTCAGAACAAGGCTCCTGGACAGACCTGAAACACATACACTGAACACAGAACCCTGATGCTTTCTCAAAGCTTTAACTTTTAAACAGCAGTTTTAATGTAAAATGTAATGTAATGTCATGCTGTTACTACTTCACAGTTTTGCTGATGTTTTAAAAGCCAAACCACATTGAATATTGTTTCTAGATTTAAAAAAAAATATCCAACACATGACAATATAATCATCTTACGGAATGCCTTGGGTGGCTCAGTAGGTTAAGCGTCTGCCTTTGGCTCAGGTCATGACATCAGGGTCCTGGCATCAGGCTTCTTCCTCAGAAGGGAGCCTGTTTCTCCCTCTCCCTCTGCCTGATGCTCCCCCTCCTTGTGCTCACTTTCTCTCTGACAAAAAAAAAACAAAAAAAAAATATATATATATATATATATATATATATGATTATCTTATATGGTCATCTTTATTATTAAAATCTAAGCAAATGACTCTCAAATCCTCTATATTTTACTAAAGAAATAAACAAGTTCTATGAAAGAAAGTGTAGCAAATAAAGATGCCCCTAAGAGCAATGAATGTTTGGTGAGGTTTGATTCCTCTTCCACTGGAAAAATTGAAGCAGAGGTTCATTAGGTTGGCGGTACAACTGTCTGATGCTCTTTCGGGTAGAAGGCTGAGAAAACATTCCAGAAAATCAAATTATATTATGAACCTGACATCTCTTACAACCTTTAGACCTCTAATAAATGTTTTTAAAATTCCTTCATTTAAAATACTTAACATGGTGTTTACAAAAGCATTATCATAAAGAAGGGGAATAAAGAAAAAAAAATGGGAAGAAAATAATCGCCCAAACTCTTGAAAAAGATCTGATTTGATCAATTAACAGCCTTCCTCATCCTCATGCCCATGGTCCTCGTTTGTCATATGCTTAGACAAATCATTTCAGTTGTCCCTTTTGCGCTAGGCAATGTTAGTAAGAAACTCACAGGGCATTATTGACAACGGTTCATTAGTTGGCACAGTGGGCTCCAACGAGGTGCAACTAACCTGGCTGCTTCCCAGAGGCGCTGCCTCCCAGGTGGAGCTTGAGAGCAAAGAGACCATTCAGGGTTTGGGGTTGTTCAGGCGCTGACCACAAAGCTGTCTGCGATACCAGGTGCACGCCGCTTGCAAAAAAGGGTAACTGCAAAATATGTTGTTGATCTTTGGGAGAAAACTGAGTCTCTCTTACCATGCATGTGTCGAGAGGAGAGAATGGAAGGGATGGAGTGAGGAAAAGAAGCAAAACCCTTCTTCAAAAAAGGCGTGCACTGCAGCCTCTCTTGCAGATCCGGGGAAGGAGAATCCCAAATGCCAACTCCGCTGAAGAGGTAGCGGGCAGGGGCCGGGAGACCTTGCGGCGCCTTGGCGGCCGGGCGAACAGGCCTGGGTTGGCGATACTTGGGACTCTCCACCACCCAGGCCGGGTCTCCGCAGTCCTCACTACCCATCCTCCTTTTAAGGCTCGCCAGGGCTGTGGCCTTGACTAGAACATAGTAAACTTCCTCTTGGTTTCCCAGAGATCCCAGGCTGGGGCTTCCAGGCCGCCCAGGTCCACACGGCGGGGACTTGTTTCGCGTAGCGAGCTTCCCTAAGTGCCTGCAAGTGGGGCGCCGCGGGAGAGGGCCGGGAGGAGAGTCCCCACCGCGTCCTCCGCTGCCCCCACTCCTACAGCGGGTACCTTTTACAGATGGGTTTTCTACCTAATTAATTCAAATTCTCTTCCTTTCCCCCTTCAGACAGGGGGAGCTGGAGTCCCGCAGGCCGAGCCCTCGTGCCTTGCGCAAAGGTGGACCCAGAGTGGGAGGGATGGGGAGGTACCCACGGGGACCGACTGCGGACATCGGAGCGCTGTGGATGGGCCGCTGACCTGCAGGGTAAGGGGAGGTGTGGGCCCGGAGTATCCGCCTTCCTTCTTCCCCTCCCAAATCACGCGGCAAAAAGGAAAACTAGCCCTCGGTCTCCGCAGAACCGCCCAGTGCTGGGCTAGCCGCGCTCGCGCGGGTTGGGGCTCAGGGGACTTCAGCTCATCGGAAACGCCCCAGGGTCTAGGTCATCGGTCTTCCCGGAGCTGAGTCCCGCTGCGCCCTGCGCTTCTTTGAGTTTGTCTTTTTTCTTTTCTTTACTCTTCCCAGCCTTGGTTGCCCCGTGATTTGCTTTTTCCTTTCCTCAAATGAACATCCTTCCTAGCTGGAGAACACTTTTTAGTCCTCTGAGCATTTCCATAGCTTACACTTGGGCTGCTGAGTTACCTTGGGGCAGTCACAGAACCTTCTGGGGCTGTGTGAAAAGAGGTGAGGGTGTTCTGGAGGACTGTTTTTCTGAAAATACCTCTGAAATTCAGCCCCCCGGGAGAGGGGGGACTCAGACAAGGGAATGGAAGTGTTCCCTCCTCCTCCCCAGCTTGGCACTGATGGGAAGAAGCTGTATGCCTAAACACAACGTCATCTGGAAAAGAAGAACTAGGGTATGGGTTTTATGTTAAAATAGGGAAGGGGATTAATGTAATTCTTATTCTGAGAAATTCTGTTATAAGACACCCCCTTGGGAAATAAAAAAAATAAGATGACAATGCTTTCTTATGACCTCATGGGTGATTTTGCAACATTTCTTTTCAAATCTTGTTCTGCACACCCACCCTCCTTGGCTGGTCTTGCTCCTGAGGAACAGAAAATGGCCGCCTGTACATTCCTAAGAGGGCAAGGGGTGGGGGTGGTGATGGTTAAGAGAGAAGTTGGCTCTAGGTGCAACTGCCAACTGTTGGAAGGACGCAAAGGGAGGGTAGTCTTTTCTGTGAGTTTAGGCTCTGGCTACCTTTAATTCACCCCGGAGTCCATGTCTTGTGCTAATGGGCATCTGTCAGTGAAGAGCTCCTGTTTCCCTACTTGCATCAGCTGGTGGAAGCAAAGGGGCAAACAGCAAAGTGGACCACTCAGCCAGAAAGAAACATGCCAGGCCTCTGGAGCTGGCCTGAGGGTCAGGCCCAAGTTATGGTGGAAGGACTCAAAACCAGGAGGAGACTCCATTTTCTAAAAGTCCATTCTGATTAGCCTCTTTTGCTCTATCCTTCCAGGCAGCAAGGGACTGGAATAGGTTCTGTGACTCCTTTTAGAAAAACCCACTTTTTACACCTAAAATCGAGTTTTTCAAAACCAAACCAAATACTGTTGATGTTTGGAAGAGAGTTGTTCCTCTGTCCAGAAGCCATTAAAAACAAGTAAACTCCTTACATTCCCTTAGCTCCTTAGCGTTTATAAAACATTTTTCACTGACACCAACTCAGCTAATCCTGCAAGCCCAAGCATCAGGTGGACTCCTCATTCTCATTGTAGCAGTAAAGAAATAGAGACTCAAAGACACCAAGCAGCTTGTCCAAGGTCACAGTCACGAAATGCCTATCCCTGATTGAAACCCTTTCTACAAGGCTTCTCTCATCCATTTCTTCCCATTATCCGCTCCCATGAAATAGGCCCCCCACCCCCTCATGACTGGGCCTGGGCACCCTGAGAATGTTCTTCCAACATCCCCCCACACCCCCAAAGGGGAGAACATTGACTGACTCAGGCTGCAGTGTGCCACCATCACAGACAAAAGTAGAGTCCAATGGACACATGGCTTTGGAACTGCCTTTCAGATCACATTCTCTTCTGGACAGTTCTTCAAGGAACCCACATTAAAACACACCCCCCACCCATCAATCTTTCATGTTTCCCTCACTGCCAAGACTCTCCCTATAAACCATGTAAAATAAATAACTTCAAATATAATTCTTAATAGCAACCAAGTCCATGTTTCCTCATCACTAAATTTTATTGCTTCCCAATCTTTAAGACAAATTTCCCATGGGACTCTGGCCCTTTCAGAAGACAGGCCGAGGAAGCGGCTTTTCCAAGATTCTACCTGGATGCCCCAGGCCCTGATGATGAGCAAGGGTGTCAGGGTGTTCAGAGGCTTTGAGACAAGGAGTGGCCTCAGAGGGCTGGAGCTGGACGCTAGGAGACAAACCCGGTAAGTTTTCCATCTGCTCGTCGCCCCCTACAGGCCACATCCGCCATCGCAGGGAGCGCCCATCATAGTCCGTGCAAGTATCTTGGTCTAGTCTAGGTTCGCGTTTCCCTGGACCTGCAGACTCACCCATTCCCAGAGGAACTGCGTGCGGGGACTCCACTCAGGCACTCAGTCCTGGGGAAGTTCTAAGGACTACAGGCCTCGGAACTGGATTCGCTTTCTAGAAATGAGTGCTGGAGGAGGTGGAAACCAGTTTAAATTCGTGTGTATCCGAAAGCTAAAATTCTCCCCCATAAAAACCATCCCTCTTCCTTTTTTTTTTTAATTACAAATAAATCTGCCTAAGTGGAATAAAAAGCAGATATCAGTCGTGTTGCCTTTAAATCTCAATGTAAAGGGGGATTTCCGTGTCTTTCGCCGCTGGTGCCCGCGTTCACATCAAATGTGAGTTTCAAGCACACCCCCCCCATACCAAATGCTTGCGTTCATTATACATAGTTGTATTTTCCCCGTCTGCTCTAAACCTTCGTGGCTTAACAAGCTTAAACCAAAAAGAGCTTTTCAAAGGGGTACAGCCAGATCTATCTCCAAGACATCTGCCAGCACTTTAAAACAGCCGCCGTCCCGTTTGGGGTCTGGCTCTGGGAGTCTCCTATCCTCCAAGGAATAAAGGAAGGGGACCATCTCCAGGCTCTAGTTCAAGGTTGAGAAGTGACTAGAAGGAAAGTTGCTGGCGGATCACTCCTCTACTCCCTGCAGCCTAATGCAGCGCTTGGAAAAAGCCCCGCGGATCTCAAGCGGCGGCTTGTGGCCGAGTGTCAGGCTGCGGGCTCAGGCTCGGCCGGTATTGCTGCTATGCGTGGAAATATGAGCGAGTAATTTTATAAGTAACAAAGGATCAGGGATGGAATGAGGCCTCTGTTATCCAATGTCATTTAGAAGCCTTGGATCAGCAGCTTCTTGAGGCTAAAAGTGAATTCAAGAAGCCCTGCCTTTCCCTTTTCCCAGGGGTGTCAGCTAAAATTAGAAATAACCTCTATGTGTTTGCACAAATCATGTACCATTTGCTGTTTGTGTAAAAACCGATTAGCCAGACACAACTGTGAAACAACTTGTTACTTTTATAGCTGCAACACACAAACAAATTTAGATCCGTTTAGTTTTCCTTTTAAAAGGAGATTAGAAGGGACTCGCCCGGAGACTGTGTGGTCCATAATCTCTTCTCGGTGAAGGTTACTGTTGCGCCTCTCCGCAGAGGTTGATTATCAGGTTCCTGTTTATCAAGTTAAACTATCTCACCCCCGGCAGCTTGTTTTATTTTAGGACCCTGATCCAGGAGTAATGTTTACTCAGGACACAGTAATGTTTACTGTTTACCAGGAAAACAGATTCGGTATTTTCGAGGACGTGTCTTTCAAAGCGACTCCCTAGCCCATGCCGACAGCAAAGGAATAAAGCTCGGATCCGAAGCCGGATGGCATCTCCACGACCAAGAGCCGAGGTGGACGCCACAGACAGGGACTGGCCGTGTTTTGCAAGCAGGACGCGCATAGGGCCGAGCTGGCAGCATTGCTACCGGTTCCGGTATAAAAAAGCGATTTCGCATAAGTAATTGTAACAGCTAAATTAATTACAAAATAATTAGAATTGATGCCGTTTGAGGATATGTTGGTGGTGAATGGGAAACGGCCTTCCGCGTCTAGACGTTTTATTTCTACTTTAATACTTTAAAGGTTGCAACAGCTGAAATGCACATTAAAAATAATCTACGGGGACATCTCCCCATTCCTGCCCTATGATCTCTCATTTCCCACTAATCTAGACTGTGGTTTGCTTTTTAAAGATTTGAAAAGAGGGGAATAAAGGTAAAGGGGAGGGGTGATGTGCACCTGTTTTTAAAAGGGTGTTAAGGTTCCTATTCCTTGGCCTTCCAAAACACTGTGGGTTGAGGAGAGAGGAGGCATTTGTAGGAATCCTTCAGGAATTAAAATTATGTTGTGGATTTATTATCACCATAAGAAAAGAAATATCTTACTTGAAAATATTCTGAAAGAATAAGAATTATGTGTTATTGATCAGATTAATATAGATAATACATTTTCACTGCAAAAATAAAACTGCCATAACATACATTTAAAAATTAACTGTGTTTATTTACCATTTCCACTTAAGGAATGAAAAGAAATAATTTAAAAAATGTAAGATTTAAGTGCTAAAATGGAGGATGTTTGTAATTTACATTATTTTGAAAGGATAATTGAAATGACCACGAACTCTCATTATGGAAGACAAAATTCTGGTATTAAAAAAATATATTAAAAGATTGTGTGGTTGTTTAGACTTAAGTTGTTTTTTTTAAATGGAAGCTTATTTTATCTATAGAAATATCTGGTCAGACTTAATGGATTGGTATGAATGAGATCATCACCCACATCCCAATTTTGTGTGAAAACTAAAAGAAAAATATTAATGCGATTTAAATTAGGCATATTCTTTCCTTTCTTCAATTAAATTTTTCTTACATTGCAATCATGCATAGCTAAGTTTAAAAGGGTCATTATTTGAAACTCCTTGAATTTCTGGTAAAGATAAAATACAAATACAATTTTAAAATATTGTCGTTTACCTCAGACATCTAAATAAAACACTAGGGTGAACATTTTAAAAATTTATTTACAAAGTTGTGTACAACACGATGGAATAACATTTAGAATACCATATATATTCATTCATATATAAACAGACTTCTATAATAGAATGACACTTTTCGCCTTTTGAAAATTTTTATATTTAAAATCTCCCAACGTCTCTATACACTTTTTTCTCACATAAAACTGCGGAGAGTGAACCTTCAAAAAAAATGAAAGTTCAGAGCTCTAAATCTACTGAATTTGTTTTTTCTTAAAAAAATAAGAACCCCAAAAGGAAAGTCAATAATTTTTATACAAATATGTACAAAGATTTCCCTCCCATCCCTACGGTACTGAGAGCAGGAGCCGTCGGGGTACATTTTTGGAAAATTCGGTTTTCGGTTTTACCTGTACCGCAAGCTATTCCCGGCGGGCGTGCGGTGAGAGTTTGCTCCGCCAGCCTAGGTGTGCGCGAGGGGGTGGAGGCAGCCGAAGGTCGGTGTTGAGGGGTCGGGGGGGAGGAAATGGAGGAGAAGCAGAGTCCGGGATTGGGCAGGGGGGCCGGGCCCGGGGCGGGGCGCGCAAACTAGAAGGGCAGCCGCCACCCGGCCCTCGGTCCCGGCCACCGGCGCGTCCCTATTGAGCGGGCCACTTTGCTTGCGCTGCAGCCGCGGCAGCAGCGGCGGCCGAGGCTGCGGGCTGCAGGAACTGTCCAGAGAGCGGCACGCTCAGGATGGGCGCGATGGTGGCCGTCGTCCGGCTCAGCGACAGCGGCTGATGCGTGGCCATGAGCGCCGCGGACTGCACGGTGCCCGGCGGCCGTAGAAAGGACTGCGCCGCGCTGCCGCCCCCACCGCCCCCGGTGCCCCCAGTTACCCCCGCGCCCCCAGCGCCCGCTGCCGAGCCCCCGGGCGCCGCGGGGCCCCCGCCGATGATGTTTTCGATGCTGAACGACGGCCGCGCGCTCGGCTCGGACTTGATCAGCGACGCCGTGGTGCCCGCAGCGCCCGCCGTGCCCGCGGCGGCCGCGGCGGCGCCCAGGCTGTTGAGCTGCAGCTGCAGGCCCGGGCCGAGCTGTGAGCCGAAGGCGGCCGCTTTGCGGCCCAGCTCGCCCGAGGGCAGCAGCGGCACCGCGGGCGGCAACACCGGTGCCACCGGCGGCAACGCATAGGGGTACTGGAGCGCCGCCGCCGCCGCCGCCGCGGCCGCGGCAGCCGGGTGAGAGTAGGCGCCCGCCGCGGCCGCGGGGTGCAGGCCGTAGGGGCGGCCGTAGGGCCCCGCGGCGCCTGCCGCCGCCGCTAGGCTGTAAGCGCCGAAGCTCTGCATCATGAGCGCCGTCTGCTCGCGCAGGTGCTCCTGCTGGTGGCGCTTGAAGCGTTTCCGGCGCCGCAGGAAGCTGCCGTTGTCGAACATGTCCTCGGACTGCGGGTCCAGGGTCCAGTAGTTGCCCTTGCCTGGGTTGCCCGGCTCGCGGGGAATCTTGACGAAGCAGTCGTTGAGCGAGAGGTTGTGGCGGATACTGTTCTGCCAGGCGGGGAACTTCTCCCGGTAGTAGGGAAAGCGGTTGCTAATGAACTCGCAGATGCCGCTCAGGGTCAGCTTCTTCTGCGGACTCTGCAGGATAGCCATAGTGATGAGCGCGATGTACGAGTAGGGAGGCTTCACCAGACTGTTCTTGGGCTTACTGGGGGCTAGGCCTCCCGTTGCACCGCTGCCGGAGCCCGGCCCGCCGCCGCTCCCGCCGCCCTCCTCGCCGCCAACGCCGCCCTTGCAGCCGTCAGGTTCGGAAGCGCCCGCCTCGCCCCCCGGCCCAGCCCCGGCTCCAGTTGCCTCTTTGGGCAATGCCAGAGGCTGTTGGTGCGGCGGCTGAGGCTGCCCATGGTGGGGTGCCGCGGGCGTCACCTCGTCCGCCTCGTCCAGGCGCAGCTCCGGCGGCCCCACGGGGCTCTCGCAGCCCGCGTCGCTGTCCTTCTCCTCCAGCCCGTCGTCGCCCTCGCCCACCACATCGATGTCCACGTCCTCGGCCGTCAGCACCGTCTGGCCGGACATGTCGCTGGCGCTGCCGCCGCCGGAGAGGGTCATCCCTCCTCGGGGTTGGTGGCGGCGGCGTGGAAGGATCGGCGGACGATGGCAGCCGTTAGGGGCTACCGCCGAGCTCCGGGGAAGGGGGTTTGAGTGCTCCCGAAAGATGGGAGACTGGGAAAGGGGAGGGGGGCGTAGATGGTTCGGGGCCCTCCCGGCTTGGCTCACACTCGGCAGCCCGGCATCGCGCGGCGCGGGCACTGCCGTCTGCCCCCCGCGGCCGCGCTCCTCAAACTCTTGCTGTCCCTGGCGCTCGGCACTAGGCGCTCGATGCCGCTCCGGGCCACGGCGGCTTCTCCACGCCGCGCCCCCTCACTTCGGCCGCGTTCCTCGGCCTCTGGCCCGGGCGTGGAGAGCAAGAGCTGTGCAGACGGGCGCGGGACGCCGGGCGCTGAGCAGCTCCGGAGGGCGCAGGAAGGGGCAACGGGGGGAAGGGGGGGTGTCAGGGACGCCAGGCCCCCGTAGTCGAAAGTCCCGTTTTAAGGACTGGCCTGATAGATTACTTTCTACTTAAAGATCCAGCGGGAGGCGGGGCCACGTGACCGCGCGTGACGTCAGGGCCGCCGCGGAGCCGGCCAAACTCAAGTTGGTTCTGGGAATTGTCAACAAAGGGACGAGGGACGCGCCACTCAGCGCCGTACGGTGCGCCAGCATCCCGCGGGCTCCGAGGGCGTCCTGGCCCGCCCCGGGACCCCAGTCTAGGCTGGAACCCCGCGCGGGGTCGAGGGAGCCTCTGGGTGTGAGTGCTGGAGGGTGGGTGTGAGCGAGTGAGGGCGTGGGCCTGGGAGCGTCCTCGGGACCCGGCAGTTCTCGCTGCTCTGCCCTCCCTGCTCCCTCTCCCTTCCCCCTTCTCCCTTTTGCCAACACTCCTTAGGCTGGGACTGGGCAACGCCGAACGAGATTCCCGTCCCCCCCGCCCTTTTTTAAAGAAAAACTTAGTAGTCTCTGTTCAGTTTTTTTGGATTTGATTCTTTTTACCTCTTGGGTTAAGGGCTGCGTACCCGGCTCCGTTTTGCTAATTAGACTTCAAACCCCCTCCTGCTTCACTGCTCACTAGGCGGAGACACCTACTGAGGGGACAAGTATCCTTTCCCCCCAAAGCCAAACCACCCGACCTGCCTTTGCTTTCCCCGCTGGATGTGGGCGTGTTATATATATATTGCACCCTCCCCCCGCACCCCGCGCGGCCACAACAGCATCAGCTGGGGTTCCCGAAGGTCAGAAAATAGTTATTGATTAATCTATTAGAATAGTTGCCGAGAGAAATAAAAACGACGTAAAATAACTGTGAACCTATAAATAAAGAGGCTGTAACTAGCTGTTGGGAGTTGTTAAACGACTTAACATGTGAAAAAGTCGGAAATGAGGCGCTGGGGAAGGAGCCGGGACTCTGCGGCCTGGGTAAGTCGAGTGGAGCCGAGTGGAGGCTTCCGGGCCTCTATGTTAGACGCTGCGCTCGGGCTGGGACGGCAGAATGACGCCGGGAGCTCGGATGTGACTTCCCCGGCCGTGGGGCCCAGCCTCTTGGGAGCGAGGGGAGGCCTCGGGTCTGCGGGAGGGCTAGGCTCTCAGTTGCTGCTAACTAACGTGGATTCTCTCCTCTTAAGGCTTAGGTAAATCCTCCAAGATTTAACTTCCGCGCAAACCAGTAGCAGAGCGGGTGGAGGAGGCGAGGATGCGGCTAGTACACACCGAGTTTCCTTGGCGAGGAAAACCATTGGTGGTAGGAAAGGCTGTGGGGATTTAACTGGAATTGGGGGTGGGGGGTTGCAAACCGACCACGGGTGCGTGGCATTACCCGTGCGCTCGGGCCTCGCACCTCGGAACAGTGCACCTGACCGGGTGAGTCTGCGATGGGCCACGTCTCTTAAGTTTTAGGCCGCCTGAAAGCTAGCTGCAAGCGCCTGCCGTGTGTGGCTGGGCTCCTTGAACCCAAGCCCTGCCTGTCCGCTGAGTCCTGGGAGGAGAAGGCTGAGAGGTGAGAGAGGAAATAGTTGGTGAAATATTTACAGAAGGCGCAAGGAATCCGATTTAATTCTTGGTGGACAGTGGTGCTTCTGATTCCCTCAGTCTGTGTGTCTCTCACCTACGATGCCCTCAATCCTTGGCCTAGGGGAAAAAAAAATCCGTAAACTTACTTCATTATAGGCAGTGAGACACACAGATTGACTTTAATCTCCATTAGATAATATTCTGGATATAATACTAGTCCATTGGATCTCCGTTTCGCAGAACGTTCTGGTTTGTGCCGGGGATGGGGTTGGGGGGGGGGGGCGGTGGCAGTTACTCCATCCTGAGACAACAGCGAAACTCCACAAAGTTTTTTTTGTATCAAAACCATTCCCCGTTGTACCGACTCTAAAATGCATCTCTGAGTTGATTTCCGCAGCTGCACCTTTTTTGTGGCCCCGCAGGTCCGAACCGTTTGCAGTGCCATCTAGACGGCCCTCGGACGCGAGCGGCGCGAACTGGCAGCCCACCACTGCACCCGGTTGCAGAGGTCGAGGCTGCAACTCTCCGAGCAACCCAACAATTACAAAAGGAAGGTCGGAAGGACAAAAAAAGAACCCGAAATTTAAAATTCAGAAATTACTTTTGAACAGTTTCTGTGGTCCAGCTGCAGTGAGAGGCGCGGGCCGCGAGCCCTATCGCAGCCCAAGAGGCTGGACCCGCGTGGCCGCGTGCCGTGTATGTGTGTGTGCGTGCGTGTGTGTGCGCACGTGTGCGTGCGCGGGAGTGTAGCGGCTTCGGGGGCTGCCCTCAGTAGTCCTCTGAAAATAGCCTCCAAATGAGCCTAATTTCGATTCTGCTGCCCTCCGGAGCTGGGTCTCAGGACTCCCTCGGTGCTGCCGGTCGCTGCCTCGCTCTCCCTCGGCGGAGACCTGGCCTGGTCCGTCCATTCCCCGGTGTCTCATTGGAACCTCCCTGGGGGAAGGGGTGGGGGATGAACAACTCCCAGCCGCCAGTTCCATTTGTTGCGCTTTTTTCATTCGACACAATAAAAGTCAAATTAATTGATTCATACCATTAATTACGGCGCGTAGCGTGAAAAGCAACGCTTCCCCTTGGTTAGAGATCTATTGTGCTAATCTCTTGTTCAATCAGTGTTACCATCTGATGCCGGGTCTGGCCCTTAGAGAAACTTTTCGACTCGATTAGCTCAATGATGAGACGTTGCAGGACCTACTGGCTGCGGCCGCGACGTCCATCGCCCGCACCGGCCCATCCGCTTAATATCGATTTCCAGCGGAGGCAGCGGATTTTCCCGCGATCACTCTCGACTGGGAAACCCGCCACCGTTCTCCCCCTTCCGGGCGGACAGTACCACCAGCGCAACCTCCCGGGGCCGGAAGGAGGCAAAGCGGCAGCCCAGGTGGGAGGCCGGAAGGTTCCCGCAGTTCCCCCTGCAGGACGCCGCCCGGGCGGAAGGGCCAGAGCCCATACCGGTGCAGGGACCTGCCCTACGCTGACTAGATTTGGGGCTAAGTAAATCCTGTTTGCCGCGTAATTGCAGTTTGCTGCTAAGAGCCCACAAATCGTCAGATACTCCCAAACTTCAGGACAGAGCGAGACTGAAGAAGCGACACAGCTAAGAAAGAGACATTAGTGAGGGGAAGAAAAATGTGATAGAGGGAATGGAAATATTGGGGGGGAGGGAGAAATGTGGATAAATATATTCTGGGTTGCAGAGGGTTACTGGGGGAGATGGAAAGAAGGAGGAGTACACACACAAAATTATATGAGTGAGAGTAACTACTTGGGTCACAAAAAGCAAACTTCACTGGAGGGATTTAAAGAAGATGGCACCCAGCTGTCTCACTCATTCAAAGGTTTGAAACGTCTCAGCCAAAGGAAAAGGGAATAAGCATCCCTCTCTTTCTCCTGGGGCCCGCAGAGTCTGTGGTACCCAGGTGGGGCAGCCACCCGGACGGGAGCTGTCGAGGGCGGTTGTTGGTGGTGGTGGTGGTGGAGGCGAACGAGTTTCCAGCAACAAGAAAAAAGAAAAGTGGAGTCCGGATCGATAAAATGGAAATTGAGACGTCTTGGGGGAGGGGCGATTTAGTGTGTTCTGGGGGGGGGGGGGGGGGGGGGGGGGGGAAGTTGAATGGAACAATTTATGGCGGAGAATAGGGAGTTAATTAGAATTCAATTTGGGTTCTTAAGTGGTCAACACGGGAGGAGGGGCACGGTCAGAGTGTGTGGGAGGCAGGAATGGCCCACCTACCCCTCGCCAGGTCCAAGCGAACCCAAGTGCCTTCTTCCTACTCCTTTAAGTCAGAGTATATGCCAATGGCTTGGATAAATCGTTGGCCCGAAGTGAGATAGAATCTTCATGCCCGTGTGCGGGTGCACTTTTCTTATAATCCGGGGAGATGGGACCAGGTTCTGCGCAGTGAGGGGAGCATCCCCCACCGAGAGCAGCCTCCGTCTCTCTACTGCAGAGGGAAGGAAACGTAGGTAGAGCTCATTTGGAAAATACCCCTCCTTTCTCCCCCCACCCCCTCCAAGGACCAAAGTCGGTTTCTTCTCGACAATCTTCATAGATTTATTAAACTATTACCAGCCTATACCTGGATGTCCACCACCGAGGAAGGCGGGATGGGCCGAGATGATACCCAGGTCCCCAACCCACCCAGATTATTTCTATTTCCAAGTGGGTGGGATTTTAAACGCACTTCCCACCAATCTTGTGTCTTCAGATCTCTTCGGGGTGAAAAAAAGGGGGGGGCAATTTAACGTTCTTGTTTGGATTTTCATCTTAAAACTTCATTTACTTTCAAGGTATCCGCCACTCAGGGCCCATGCCAAGGGGTGCCTATAAATGGCGAAAAATCAAAGGGAAAGGAAGAGAAGGAGAGAGAGGGAAAGAGAGAGAGAGGATGGTTTCGAATTTATTTATATTGGAAATGTATAAACATCCATTCTGTAAAAGGCAACACGTTTAATTAACGATGAGAGAGCAGTTAGGGGCAGAAAGCTAGTAAAATTGTGTGATAAATTTATGGCATTGTTAGCGTGCTTTTAATTATGGCTATTATGTTAATTATTTCACATTAGCATGGAGTTATCAGCAGCATGTCAGATTTAATCAAAACGAGCCTTTCTCTCGAAAATTGTTCTTTTCATCCACGAGGAGAAAGGTCCTGGGCAGGATCGGGGCTTAAAAATGACTTGGCATTGAAAGCTCGAGTCTTTCCGACACGGTTTGGAAGGATGCGGCGGGGCCCGGCTGACGGCTGGGTCCCTCCAGGCTACCGGCAGCTTGCGGAGGAGCCGAGGGCTGGGTTTTTAGGAATTCACCATTTTCACCCCCTTCGGAGCCGATACTTCATCATATGGGATCATTCTGTCAAACAATATGATGCTGCTCATTTTTATCTGTCCCACTTTACAAAACCCCCATTCAGCCCGCGGAGGAGCAACAAAAGCCTCGGAGCTGCGCTGCGGCCGCTGGCGGCCACTGCCCGCCCGGCACGCCAGACTGAAAGGCAACTGGGGCCGAGGAAAGCAGGCGGCGGGCGCGCGCGCCCCTCGCCGCCCGAGGGAACGCGGCCTGCCGCTGCCCGCGCGCCCAGGTGACTAGCCCTCGGGTGTGGTCCGGGCGGGACACGCCTCTCCCAGGCCCGCGCCCGCCCGCGGCCTCCCCGCGGGCGCAGCCGATAGCACCCTTCTCTCCCCGCTGGCGACTCGCCCACCCATGCCACATCGATTTCTTAATCACTGCCGATCGATTTATTGGGAGCAAATAAATAGCCCGTTTTGGAAATGTTTCAATTGTTGCCTTGATGGTTGGGGCGCTACCGCGCGCTGGCGCGCAGGGCCGAGAGGCGCGCGCCGGAAGGGGCTTGTGGGAAAGTGCGGAGCGCAAAGGCCGAGCGCGGCTCGCCGTGGGAGTGCTGTGTATGCGCGCGCGGGGCCGCCCACCACAGGTCCCCCTGCGCTTCCATCTCCCGCGACGCCTCGCCCCCCTCAGGGGTCCGGCTTCCTCCTCTCGCACTCAGCTCCCTCTGGCGGCGGGGCGGGCAAGAGCTCCGCGCCAGCCTTTCCAGCTTGTCACGTCCAGGCAAGTTCGCCGGGGTTCTGATTCCTTAGGAAAGTTTTTCTTCAGGCCATCGAGCGGCCCTGAGTCCAGTGCCTGGGACGCTCGCAGGTGGAGGCGTGCGGGCCCAGAGCAGCTCGCGCCCACGTCGCTGGCCCTCCGGCCCAGGCCTGCGGACGCTGCCTCCCGTCCCTAATTCGGGAGCGGCCTTCAGGCGCAGGACCACTCGGGCCCCCGCCCTTCCCCGCACAGGGCTGTGGACGCGCCAGCTGTTGCCTTATTTTTAGCGCCATTCCATTCGCGCGGTTATATTTAACTCGATCCACTCCTCCGAGGAGGTCGCTCGGACATCGAATTCTCTACATCGCAGCCTGGGCCCGCCCGCCTTGCCTCAGGGGCAAATTGGAAAACCCCTGCTTAAGAATCTTTGACATCTCTGGAGTTTGGCTAGAAGAGGAGAGGCTGAGAGGGCTGGTTCTAGGAGCAGTCGCTACCGCGCCAGCATGCACAGCAGTAGGGGTGCAGTCGTGTGGGGGAGGGGGGTATGGCGAATTTGCCTGTCCCTAGGGAAGGATTCTCTGCGGGGAGTATCGGGTCCACTTCCTTCTTATGCACGGCCCAGAGTATCCAGGAAACCTGGAAGACCTCTTACAACTCTATCCTTCAGAAAGTTTATGGGTTTTTTTTTTTGTTTGTTTGTTTTTGATTTTGTTTTAATTCATGCAGAGATCCTCTCTTCTCCCTACTCCCAAACACACACTCAACAGGATACGTAAATTTGAGTAGTATGTTGGCTCAGTGGCCCTGTTTTTTCCTTGACAAAGTCTCAGGAACACCATGCCATTGGTTCAGTTACTTGTTGGGGAAAGGACCCACTTAGATAACATATAGGAGCACCATTCTAATACATACTTTACTCACTCAGGTCCAGCCGAATTTACAAACAATGCAAAAGCCACATGTTTAAAGATACACATTCATCTGGGATAGGAAACACACTGTTAAAATTTAAATTCTAACACTTTTAAAGAAAGAACTTTCTTAACCTTTGGCCCAAAGTTGGCATTTTTGGTATGCTCTTTTTGTAGATCTCCCTACAATGTGTAGGAGAAGGATGGAAGTCACACAGCTGAACTCGGGGAGAAAATACACAGTTGACCCTTGAACAACGCGGTTTGAATCGCACAGGTTCACTAGTAGGCAGGGTTTTTTTCCATAGAGTACAGTACTGTAAGTGTATTTTCCTTATGATTTTCTATTTTATTTATTTATTTGTTGAGAGAGGGACAGCAAGAAAGAGCATGAGTAGGGCAGAGGGAGTGGGAGAAGCAAACTCACCGCTGAGCAGAGGACAAGGGGCTCCATCCCAGGATCCTGGGATCACTACTGAAGCTTGCGCTGAAGGTAGACGTTTAACTGACTGAGCCACGCAGGTACCACCCCTTCCCTATGATTTTCTTAATAACATTTTCTTTTTTCTAGCTTACTTTATTGTAAGACTACAGTATATAATACATATACAATATATGTGTTAATTGGCTGTTTATGTTATTGGTAAGGTATGTCAGAAGTTATACCCAAATTTTCAACTGCTTAGGTGTGGGTGCTCCTAATCCCAGCGTTGTTCAGTGTTAACTGTATAAATAAATATAATATATTCATTTACTCATTTGTTGATGCTATATTGAACAGTTCTAGATTCTGAAAAATGTAGGGAAGAAAAGAATTAAATTCAATGTTCCAGGGTGATAAGGACTATGATAGAGGTAGACAGAGTACTTAAGAGGCTCAGTGGGTGGGAAATGAGAAAATGTGAAGCTTTCCAAGACAGATGATATTACTGACCAGCTACCTCTAATGTCAGAGGCATTGGGGACAATTAGAGAAGAGTAATTAGAACCTGGGACACTTTGGGAAAACAAACTAAGATGCTTAACTGTACTTCTAGATCATGAGTACTTGTTACTGTACTTGGACAAAAGGTACTTGGTCTCAAGGGAAAGGGGGACTAGAGTGTGACAGGGAAACAGGAAGAAGGAAGAAGGTATAGAGTTAAAATAGAACTTTGCTTAGAAATTTGGTCTATGGGACGCCTGGGTGGCTCACTCGGTTAACTGTCTGGCTTTGGCTCAGGTTATGATCCCAGGGTCCTAAGATTGAGTCCTGCTTTGGGCTCATTGCTCAGTGGGGAGCCTGCTTCTCCCTCTGCCTCAGCTCCCCCTGCTTGTGTTTTCTCTTTCTCTGAGAAATAAATAAATAAAATCTTAAAAAAAGAAAGAAAGAAATTCAGTCTAGGTCCAGTATGACCCATTTTAGATTACATGGACGTGCTTTGACTAACACATAGGAGAAATTTATAAGGAAACATAGATAAAAGGAAAAGATCCAATAGGAGAGCCTGACAGGGAGAGACTATCGAAAAGACTGGCTGATAGGCCCATCTACTACTTTTCTAACCTTATCATATTAGCTCATCAAGGGCTAGACACTGGAACTACAGGGGTAAATGGGTAGGCTCCACTTTTCCAATGTTAACTCTACAAGTTCAGGAATTTTCATCTGTTCTTTTCACTGTTGTAGCCCTGGCCTCCAGATGAACATTCCTTGGGTGGGGAGTGTGGTGAAGGTTGGGAGGGGTGGTGAAGATGGGGAGTGGGGAATCATGCTCAATATATATTGGCTAAATGAAGGAATCGGTAAGGCACAGCCCTACTCTGATGGGTGACTTATTCAAGAAAATCCATATATAGTGTGATGAATTATACATACTTATAGAATGTTACAGGAGTGCAGAGTAGACATACCTAACTCTGCCTGGAAAAGACAAGGGTGTGTAGGAAGGTTTTCCAAAGGAAATAATGCTTGAGCTCTCTTGAATAATGGTAACTGCTGTTAGGTGGATAAAAAGAGGAAGAGTTCTAGATAGATAACACAGTATGAACAAAGATACAGAGAAGACATAAGGAGAAGCGTATAGTTCAATATGACTGAAAAAAGAGGTGGGGGAGTGGCCGGAGTTGATACTAGAGAGCTAGAGAAGGATGAAATCATGAAGATGCCTGAATATTGTGCTAAAGAGCCTGAAGGTGATAAGGAGTCACTGATGGGTTTCAACTTTATGGTTGGCATGATCAGATTAAAATCCTGGAACAATCTTTCAGGTTATACTAGATGAAGTAAGACTGGAGGTAGTAAACAGGCTATTTCAGTTATCTCAAAAGTGAAGATGTGGCTCAAATAATTGGCAGTGGGACTGGAGAGGGGGGATGAATTGGAGACGGATTTAGGAGCTAAAATTGGTAAGACTAAGTGTCTGATTAATAAAGGAGAAGGAGGGGGCGCCTGGGTGGCTCAGTGGGTTAAGCCTCTGCCTTCAGCTCAGGTCATGATCCCAGGGTCCGGTAATCAAGCCCCGCATCGGGCTCTCTGCTCCGCAGGGAGCCTGCCTCCACCTCTCTCTCTCTGCCTGTCTCTCTGCCTACTTGTGATCTCTGTCTGTCAAATAAATAAATAAAAAAAAAAATCTAAAAAAAAAAAATAAAGGAGAAGGAGTTCATGGAAACTTCTAAATATGAAATTTGGGTATCTAGAGGAAATGTTGGAAGAATACACATGGAGGAGCATTAGCTAGTCTCTTGCTCCTCAGTCATCCACATGACTACCTGATATCTCCTTAAATACCAGTTAGAACATGACGGTGACTTTCTGATCAAAAACCTCATTGTTTGTTTGTTTTGTTTTGGTCTTCATTTTTCTTTTTTTATTTGAGAGAGAGAGAGAGAAAGAGAGAGAGAGAGAACATGAGAGGGGAGAGGTCAGAAGGAGAAGCAGATTCCCCGCTGTGCAGGGAACCTGATACGGGACTCAATCCCGGGACTCCAGGATCATGACCTAAGCTGAAGGCAGTGGCCCAACCAACTTAGCCACCCAGGCACCCCAAAAACCTCATTGTTTATAGAAGAAAAGCCAACTCTTTTTTTTTTTAAGATTTTATTTATTTATTTGACAGATATTACAAGTAGGCAGAGAGGCAGGCAGAGAGAGAGGGGGAAGCCCGCTCCCTGTTGAGCAGAGAGCCCGATGCGGGGCTCGATCCCAGGACCCTGAGATCATGACCTGAGCCGAAGGCAGAGGCTTTACCCACTGAGCCACCAAGGCGCCCCCAAAATCCAACTCTTTAGGGAAGTATTTTACACATTCCACCATCTGTCTCCACCTTACCTTCTAGTTTCATTTGTACTCCATGCTCCAGCTCCATGAGATTGTATACTATTCTCAGGACACACCATGAACTCCATTATGTACCAGTTGTGTGACTTTGAGCAAATTCCTTAGACTTTTGTACCTTATTTCCTCATCTGTAAAATGAGGATAATAATACCTTCCTTATGTGGTTGTTGTAAGGATTAAATATACCCAAAACACTTAGAACGGCTTTAATAAATACTTAAATTTTCTTTCTTTCTTTCTTTCTTTCTTTCTTTCTTTCTTTCTTTCTTTCTTTCAAGTTGTGTCTTTGTCTTTTCCTGTTTTCTATTTGAAAGGCATAGTCCCAGCCTTCTAGGAATTTTCAGTTTAGTTGTAAGAGTAAGAGAGGCAGTCATTGTAAGCCCTTGAAGGTAGAGATTGAGAAGCTTAGATTATTATTAACTTTATCCTAAAAGTGACTACTGTAGAATTTTGAGCAGGGAAGTGATATGACTGGATATGTGTTTTAGCAATATCACTCTGTCACCAGTGTGGAAAATGACTGACAGGAGAAGATGAGTTTAGTTTTCTACTGAGTTGGAGGTGCTGGTGGAATTTCAGAGTAGAGATAATTAGTAGGAGATAAGAGTTTAGAGCGGTGCTATCTAATGGATATATAGTGTGAGCTATAAATGTGAGCCATGCATGTACTTTTAAATGTTTAATAACTACATTTTAAAAAGTAAATAGGGGGTGCCTGGGTGGCTCAGTGGGTTAAAGCCTCTGCCTTCAGCTCAGGTCATGATCCCAGGGTCCTGGGATCGAGCCCCTCATCGGGCTCTCTGCTCAGCAGGAAGCCTGCTTCTCTCTCTTTCTCTCAGCCTGCCTCTCTGCCTACTTGTGATCTCTGTCTGTCAAATAAATAAATAAAAATCTTAAAAAAAAAGTAAATAGAAACAGATAAATTGTTTTATTTTATTTATTTTTAAATAAAGGGAGAGATGGGACGCCTGGGTGGCTCAGTTGGTTGGACGACTGCCTTCGGCTCAGGTCATGATCCCGGAGTCCCGGGATCGAGTCCCGCATCGGGCTCCCAGCTCCATGGGGAGTCCGCTTCTCCTTCTGACCTTCTCCTCGCTCATGCTCTCTCACTGCCTCGCTCTCAAATAAATAAATAAAATCTTTAAAAAAAAAAAAATAAAGGGAGAGAGACAACACAAGCAGGGGGAGTGGGAGAGGGAGAAGCAAGCTTCCCACTGAACAGAGAACCCAACATGGGGCTCACTCCCAGAACCCTGGGATCAGATCCCTTGACCTGAGCCAAAGGCAGATGCTTAGCAACTGAACCACCAGGGTCCCCTGATTTTAATGATACATTTTATTTAGTCTAATATTCCTAAAAAAATGTTGTCATTTCAACATGTAATGTAATGAATATTTTGAGATATTTTCCATTCATTTTCTTCGAAGTCTTTGAAATATGGTGTGTATTTTATCTTTACAGACATCTAAGTTTCAGCTAGCCACATTTCAAGTGCTCCATAGCCACATGTGGCTAATGTCTATGGTATTGTACAGCCAGGTCTAGAGCCTAAAAGAGAAGTCAAGACTAAAAATAAAGATTTGGGAGTCATCAGCATTCAAGTGTGATAGTTTAAGCAACAAGAGTGTGTCAGCACAGCAAAGCAAATGGGAATGTGTGGGATGAGAAAAAGGCCAAGGGAATATCAGAGATGGGAGAAGGAAGAAAAGCCCATAAATGAAAAGTGAAAAAATAGAGCATAAATTAGGAGGAAGTGCTATCATGGAAAGTAAGCAAGAGGGGCTTTTGAGAAGATAAGTATAGTCAACAAGGCCAAGTGTTTCTGAGATGTTTTTTTTTAATTTATTTATTTGACAGAGACACAGCGAGAGAGGGAACACAAGCAGAGGGAGTGGGAGAGGGAGAAGCAGGCTTCCTGCCAAGCAGAGAGCCTGATGTGGGGCTTGATCCCAGGACCCTGGGGTCATGACCTGAGCTGAAGGCAGCTGCTTAACAACCGACACCAAGGGGCCCCGAGATGTATTTTTATTATGGGAATTTTTAAAAAAGATTTTATTTATTTGTTTGAGAGAGAGAGAGAGAAAGAGCATGAGCAGGAGGGGCAGAGGGAGAGGAAGAGAGAATCTCAAACAGATTCCACGCTGTGCGCAGGCCTGATGTGGGGCTTAATCTTAAGACCCTGAGACCATGGCCTGAGCTGAAACCAAGAGCCAGACGTTCAACCAACTGAACCACCCAGGCACCCTTATTGGTAATTGTTATATGGATCTTATTATAAGGGTTTGGCCATCTCTGATAGGAATTATTTCAATATAAGTAGATTAGTTTTTCAAATTCTGGCAAGACAGTTTATCAAGAGTAGATACCATTTCTTCCTTTTTGTGCATAGTAGCAAAATGTTATTATTTGCTTTCATTAAAGCATGCATATTGCCTCTTTCTACTTGTGCCACAGTTACAGTGACCAAAATGTCCCTTGCTGCTTGACTGGACGGATTCCAGTTTAAGCCTACTTTTCAAATTTTTCTAGGATCCATTTTGTTCTCAGAAGTGTCCCAGTTTGGATAATAAATTATTTGGTCACTCTGTACATAGTAGACATAATTTTCAACACCTGGAGTATAGTCAAGCAGCCCATCAAGTTTTCTACTGATGGATTAAAAAAGTGCTGCAAACAAACATAAGTGCCACTTACTATAGCTTTGATTGCCTCCCAGTTAGATCAGGGCTTCTCTTTCCACTCTCCTGAAGTGTTCTTTTTTTTTTTTTTTAAAAGATTTTATTTATTTATTTGAGAGAGAGACAGTGAGAGAGAACATGAGTGAGGAGAAGGGCAGAGAGAGAAGCAGACTCCCCGTGGAGCTGGGAGCCTGATGCGGGACTCGATCCTGGGACTCTGGGATCATGACCTGGGCCGAAGGCAGTTGTCCAACCAACTGAGCCACCCAGGCGTCCCTCTCCTGAAGTGTTCTGAAGGGAAATTGAAGAATATTACCTATCAGGTAAGACTATGACTGAATCTTCTTTGTGAATATGTCTATACATTCTCATCCCATCCACATCCCCAGGATAATGAAAATGATTTACTAAGCACTTGCTATGTGCTACACGTTCTCATATGCAATTTACATGTATTTAATCCTTACAACAATCTTATGAGGGAGGAAGAGGGAGGGGCTATAATTATTCCCATTTTACAAATGAGGAAGGTTACTCAACCAGAATTTGAACCTATGCAGTGTGGCTTCAGAGCCCATGCTCTTAACCACTACATTGTACTATTCTATATTATCATTTTTCTTTTCATATGCCCCTTCCATTCCTTCCTCATCCCCGATAACTTTCTCACTGGCACTCACAAGTGAATTAAACTTTTATTTATTTTTTTTAAAGATTTTATTTATTTATTTGACAGAGAGACATCACAACTAGGCAGAGAGAGAGAGAGGAGGAAGCAGGCTCCCCACGGAGCAGAGAACCTGATGCGGGGCTCGATCCCAGGACCCTGGGATCATGACCTGAGCCGAAGGCAGAGGTTTTAACCCACTGAGCCACCCAGGCGCCCTGAATTAAACTTTTCAATGGGACATATTGATTAAATACTTATATACATTTTTTAAAGATTTATGTATTTATTTATTTGAGAGAGAGAGAGAAAGCGTGCAAGTGCAGGGGTGGGAGGAGGAGCAGAGGGAGATTGGGACAAGCAGACTCTGCCCTGAGCATGGAGCCCAGAACAGGGCTCGATCCCATGACCCCAAGATCATGACCCCAGCTGAAATCAAGAGTCAGAAGCTCACCAGCTGAGCCAACCATGTGCCCCAATACTTCTATACTTTTAATATTAATTATTTGAATAATTGAAGATGAAAAAAGAACAGAGATCTTTAATGTCTAGTTATTACTTTGATATTTTGATATTTTGCTCTTTTGTGGAAAGAGACGATTTTTGTCAACCATTTTGTGTTAGTTTCTTTTAAAGGGGTCCATAGTACTTTTAAAATTAAATTAAATTAATTTTTTTTTGAAGTAAACTCTATGCCCAAGGTGAGGCTCGAACTCATGACCCCAAAGAGCAAGAGTCACTCTACCAATAGAGCCAGTAAGTGATGTCTAATAACAAATATTTATTTCTTATAGTTTCTGTGGATCAGGAATTTAGATGGGGCTTAGCTTGGAGGTTCTTGCTCAGTATCTCCCATGAACCTGCAGGCAAACTGTTGACTGGGGCTACCTTCATCTGAATACTTGATTAGGGCTCATTCACATGGCTATTTACAGGAGGGCTTAGTTCCTTGCCATGTAGATCTTTTCATAGGAGTACTTAAATGTCCTTATGACATATTAGGTAGCTCCCCAGAGAAAGAGAGAAAGCAAGGCAGAAGCCACAATGTCTTTTATGACCTAGCCTCATCATGTGCTATCACTTTTGTTGAGTATGTTGGTCACACAGAACAACCCAATACAGTGTAGGAGTGCACTATATAAGGATATGAATACCAGAAGGTAGGGATCACTGGGGGCCATCTTGGGGCCTGGCTACTACAATCAACTCCGTGGTCCCCTATGATTCATGTTGCTCCTGCATACAAAGTGTACTCACTTCTTCCCAAGGTTCCTAAAAGTCTCTTTTCATTACGGTATCACCTTAAAGTTCAGAATCTCATCATATAAATCAAGTTCAGGTGTAGATGAGACTCTCTGATATAGTTCCAAAAGTATAGCTCCTTGAGTCCAATTCCTCTTGATCTGAAGACCTGTGAACTAAAGAGACAAATTATCTTCCTTCACACACACTCAACATATAATAGTAGGATAGGCATAGGATTATTGCTATACAGACACTCTTTTATTTTTATTTTTTATTTTTAAAATTTATTTGACACAGAGAAAGAGAGGCAGAAAGAGAGGGAGAAGCGGGCTCCCCACGAAGCAGGGAGCCCAACGTGGGGCTCCATCCCAGGACCCTGGGATTGTGACCTGAGCTGAAGGCAGCCACTTAACCAACTGAACCACCCAGACGCCCCTATACTGACACTCTTATTCAAAAAGGGGGAATATGGGAGTCACACAAAAGTAACTGGTTCATAGCAATTCTGAAATCCAGTTAGGCACAGGTTGGCATTTCTTGATTAGGGCTCAGTGCCTGAGAATAAGTCTCCATGATCTTGTCTCCACCTTCTGGTTATTTCCATCCTCCAGATTATCCTTCCTTTCTCACGAAAGATACCACATGTCTGCAGTTAAGTAGTTTCCTTAGGCTGCTTCTTGCTTGTGGAAGTTTGAAAGATCCAAACTCCACTTTTCATTTTATACTGTTTATGTCCCTTTTTGTCCACTCTGGTGATGTTTCTGGCAGTCCAGTTCTCTTCTGCCAGTATAATTCTGCAGGCGTCTCCTGTCATCCTTGTATCTATGAGTATTAATGAAAATTAATCCCATTCCAACTCTAGGGAGGTGAAACTTGGTTGATTTAACCCAGCTATGATGTTTTCGTTCACCTTGCCAGAGACTGATTAAGACATGGTCAAATGATACCATTTTGTCCAGTGAGAAAGAAAGGGAAGGTAGTTCAGAGGTTCCTAGAAATGGTTTTTCTTTGCTGACAGAGATTTACAGGGAATAAAGAGTTCCTCTTCTGCTGTAGACATTTAGGTCTGCATATCATATTTGCCGTTGTCATCTTTTGGCCTTGAGGCTAGCAGAGGAAGAAGATGGAAAGCACTTAGGTTCTTCGTTATGTGATTGAGCAACTGAATTCATCAATGCCAGAAAATAAAATTTTCCTTTATTTTTAAACCAGTTGCTAGTGGTAATCATGAATTTTAAGTGAAACCTAGTTAGCATGACTATGTGGTTTTTTGCTTATTTATCTGTTTGTTTTTTGGGGGCTGATTGCTTGGTGAAGGCTGGAGAAAAATGGTGGAGAATGAGACACAAACAAGGTTATGTGCTTATGTATTTACCAAGTACAGTATGTGTACTTTACAAAGAAATTTATTACAATTATGGATCTCTCTCTCTTTGCTGTATTCTCTCTTCCCTGCTTTCCTGTGCCCCTACCTCTTTCTCCTATTCTTTCCCGTTCTCATTTCCTCATCTTATTTTTCCTTCCCTTTTCTTCCTCCTGTGTGGGTAACTTTTTTCCCATCTTCTTTGAGCTACCACTTATTTTTAATGCATTGTTTTACTCAATATCCATTACAACCTTGTCTTATAGATACTGATTAATATTCCCATTTTTTAATTGATAAGATGAGATTAAGTAACTTGCTTATGGTCATACAGCTAAAAAGTAGCCAAACAAGCATCCGGCTCAAGTCTATAGGATTCCAAAGTCTATGCTTTAACCATTATGCGGGAGTGAACCACTCTTATAAAAGAAAAGTCGCTAGCTCTCAGTGTTAAACTATTGGAGTTCATATATTTACTTATATAGATATATTAACAAAAAACTGTAGTTAAGACTTCTAATTCTCATGGTAGCCAATACTGTAACTTTAAAATAATCAGTATTTAAGAGTTTATTTTCCTTAAAAAAAAGGAGATAAAATCCCAAATTTCTCTAACTAGTTCCACCGTATTAAATTAGCCAGTTCCCGGAAGACCTGAGTACTTTGCCACCCCTTAGGTAGCTAAACAGGAGAAAAATGTCAGTCCCAGACCCTCTCACCAACCCCCATTTGTGAGGCTGCTCAAAGGGTGGCAACTACCTCTAACAGTTATCTTTTTTTTGGTAGAATATTTTATACTAAATCATGGCCTAGAAGGAGTTCTGTGAAGCCTAAGGAAATGAATCCTTGTGTATCAGTTTAGCTGACTTTACGTTTACTGCCCTGATTTTGCAGTTGTTTAGAATCATATTTAGTTTTGACATAGATCTTTCCTTTTTAGGAATAAGAAATTGGTCTCAAAAAAGCCATGAAATCTTCTGTCTCTGGTAGTTTTATCAGTCTGTAACTTGTTGAGATTATTTAGGAATTCAAAATTTTTTGAACACTGCCTTGGAAAGGAAAAATGTTTTCTTTGTGCTCTGATTTGGGTGTTGTTTAGAGAAAGTGGTACATAGTTTGGGTACTAACAGCCCTCTTGTCTTCTTATAGACTAGTATTGATAACTGACAAAAAGCCCTGATGCCCCCAGGACATTTACAGTTTTTGAATATTCACTCTTATTTATTTAAAAGACTTAGAGGAAAACAGCTATACTTACTCTTTTATTATGTTAATCTAATTTACATACGGACTGGAATTGTTTATACAGGGGATTTTGACTGTGGTATTGTTTGCCTAAGGAAGAAAACTTGGTAGAAATCTTGTCATTCAATATTTACAGTCTGTAAACTGTATATATTTGGGGAATCTTTCTAAAATATTGCATGACAGGAAATTTCAATAAGCATGTTTAAATGAATTCTAAGGAAACAGACAGAAAGGAAATATGCCTCTCTGGTTCTGAAACATTTATCTCCCTGGGTGGAAAAGGGTAGGGGTAAGCCTTTGAATGATAGATAGTCCAAGAGAAAAATGCACATTAATCTGAGGTTTAATGTGCTCTCTAAATGTCTTAATTGCTTTTAAAGTCATGTAAATAAATAACATTCAAAGGGTGTGAATTAATATCCTAAGAAATGACTTTCCTGATATAAGGGCTCCTATTTCAAATAATATTTATATGGCACTACATATAATTTTCAGCCAAGAATTAAAACCTCAGTTGGGAAACCAGAATTTACCACCTGTTAGGTAGAGAACATTTTTGTTTTGTTTTGTTTTGCTTTTTTGTTATACCAGAAGGCTAATCCTTGCCCTAGGTATTCACATATTATCTGGCAAAGGAAGGAAGGATCAACACTCAGGGAGAGGACAGAGGATCTTGGATTGCTAAATCTTTATGGCAGTGTTACAGTACTTTAAGGCTAAGAATTGAACCTAAAGATAGATTTAGCATGTCCTTAGTTTTATTTCCAAATACAATATTTTGTGTCTTATAGAGAGAGGTTTAAAAAAAAGGTTTGTCTTAAATGATCATCAATTTTCTGAATTAAAAGTAAGTGTATCTGGTCATAATGCTTTTCTTCGCTGTCCCCTCAGAGGCTTAAGTTAAAAATCTGTAAGCCGATTAACATTTGGGGAAGTTTTAATATTGGGCTTCATTTGATTCGTAAGACTCAGCTTATTCTCTTTTTTGTACCTATGAGTGAGCCCCCCCCCCGCCTCATCCTGGACATGTGAAGGTTCTATGATATTTTTACCTTTGACTCATTATAAATATAAGATTGGGTACATAAATACATGCAACAAGACACATAGATATGTGATACCCACGTTTCACAGAAAAAGATTCACTTTTTCTGTGTGGTGTTCTGTGTGTTGTAATATGATTTTTTTTCCTAGTCTGGGGGGAAAAATGCTAGTCACGACCCACAAAATTGATTTCATGGCCCACTAATGAGTTGCAACCAACAGTTTGATAAAACACTATCCAGACTCTAGAGAAATAACAGAATTGAACAAGCACTTTCTTTTTGACTTGCTGAAATTCTGAAGCCAAGTGAAACCTCCCTCCTTCCTTTTTATCATCTTCCATGTTTTTCCCTAAGTATTTGTTTCCTCCTGCTATATTCAGACCTGGGACTTCACACATTTGAAAGGTGGAAAGCTGATTTTTGTCATTGCTAGCTTCAGAAGTAGGGAAGTTGCAGCCAGGAATTGTCTCATGGAATAACCTGCAAAGGAATGAAACGGCTCTAATTTTGGTGTGACTATCAGATCCTGGTGGGGACACTTTAAACCTATGGTAGAGGTGGTCTTTATTAGAGATGTACTCACTCCTTTATGATAGATGAATCTATAGCCTTGTTTTTTAAGCACTGTGAATGGCTATTTAAAAGAATCTCTTTTTGAAAAAATTCACAAATTTCTCAAACTTCATAAATCCTTTTGTATTATAGGAAATAATATTAGAATATCAACTACAGGAAATATTCACTGATATATTCCTGATCCCTAGAACACTGCCTGATACAAGTTGGTACCTGTGAAATATTTGTTCAATAAATTTAAACGTCGTAATTCCTAAAGAATTCCCCTGCTGGGACAAACCTGTATTCACATAGCATGAACAGTTATATACAATGTTGCTGATCAGCTTTCTTTATCACATTTTCTAGAAGATTGTTTGGGCCAAGATGAGATTTAAAAGACAACCTTAATATAGTTTATGCATGTCAATTATACCTTAATAAAGTTGTTAACAAAACTAAAATAAATAAAGAAATAAAAAATAACCTAATTAACATAAATGTGTTGCTTTAAATGAGGCAAATGATGCAGGGAAAGAACTAATAACCAATGGGAGAGAAAAGAAATTCTAATATGCATAATATCAAGCATTTATTGAGTGCTTAATAGCTAAGGAGAGGGAGAAATATTCAGTCCGATGTTATTCAGTTTTCATATTTCTGAGAAGTGCATACTATTTTTAGTTCTTTTGCTTTCTGACAATACTGAGAGTTAGAGAGTTATTTTCTGACAATACTGAGATTTAGAGAGTTATTCTGACAATACTGAGATTTGAGTTAAGTAAATTGCCCAAGCCTGCACAGATTATATGCAGTTAAATGACTTTGGACCTGGGTCCATTGTTTTTAGTTTACAATATTTGAGGTCAAAGTTTATTAAGCCACCAAAGTCAACTTACATGCTTCAGTTTTATTTTATTTATTTATTTATTTATTTATTTATTTATTTATTAAGTAAGCTCCATGCCCAACATAGGGCTTGACCTTATAACCCTGCGGTTATGAGGTTATGCTCTACCCACTGAGCTTGCCATGCACCACTATACATTTTAGTTTTATATTCATGTTTTTGGCAACTTTTCATTATTCCCTTAAGCGTATGAATTGAGACCCCACTATATATATATACACCAGTTATTAGGTCTACATTGGTAACTTCATAGGTGTAGTCATTGCTCTCATGTCGTAGGATCTGATGGAGCGGACAGATTATAGACAAGCTAAGAAAAGAAATGCAAAATGTGATAAAGGAAGAAATAAGAGTGTTACAATAGGGAATAATAGCTAGGAAGCCTAGGATGACTTATTTTAAGGTAGAAATGCCTGATGGGTCTGTGGAGCTAAGATCTGAAGGATGGGGAGCCAGTCTAGGAGAATGCGGTAGTTGATAGGTGGTAAGGAGGGTGACAAAACTGTGTTCCAGGTAGCAGAATGGCTGGAAGCAAAAGCCCTAGGCAAAAAAGAACTAGGGTAATTGGACAGGAACTTTGTATGGCAGAGGAACAGGGAATGTGGTTGGAGAGGTTGACCTGGGGCCGGAGTATACAGAGTCTTGTTAGACATGGAAAGGAGTTTGAATTTCGTTACATATGTAAAAGGATAGCTATTTTCAGATTAATCCTTTGGATAACACTGCCAATGAGATTCTTAATTGGAATACTTGGTAAACCCATTGCAATCAAATGAAATTTCAGTATCTAATTAATTAGCATGTATTACGTTAACTATTGTGTATCCCTTTACTATTATCCAGCCCTGTAATGCCTTTTCAAGAGTGCATGTAGTTTCTTTGGTAATTTTCCATTTTATTTTTATTCCTGTACTATCTATCCCTATAATAAATTGATTGGCTTTTAGAAAGCATGTATTGAAGTCTTTACTAACTACTGTGGATCCTGACCTGATGAACTTGCAGACTAATAGCAGAGTTAAGATACGTAAAATATTACATTATAAAGTAAAATGTGTTAAGTGGATTAAAAGATACCTATAAAGTACTCCTAGGAATTCAGAAGAGAAAGAGATTCCTTTTAACCCTGAGGGATTAAGGGGAAGGGGAGCAGGAGGATTAAGAGAGACTTCCTGAAGAAGGTAGCTTTTGCTCATGGTTTTTGAAAGGATAAGTAGGATTTAAACATAAGGAAGTTGAGAAAAGGTAATAATCTTATTAAAAATTCCAAGTATAGATGAGTGTATATGTGTCTAGCGTGGTCCTTACTGCACTGTGGATCCTCAATTTGATATGATTGTCACCAGACCCTTGGGAGACATCCAGGACTAAAATAGTTTGGATGTGTTATGCTGTAGGATTGAAGTTCATAGTGCTCTGCAGGAAATTATCTGTAGTTCTAGCCAGGGCTGTTTGTCTTGACTTTTTCAGCTGCTTAAATTTATTAACAAATAATATGGAGACCTAAAGAATTAGAGAGGTAGTTAAAAGAGCACCTAGATCAGGACAAAGAATCCAGTCTTGTTCTCCTGCTATCTTTTTTTTTTTCTTTTGTTCTCTTGCTATCTTAACGAGTGAACTTGTTTCTAGAACTATTTCTGTTTCTCTGTCTGTAAAAGGGAAAATGGTAATTCTGTACCCTATCCCTTACATAGTAAGATATCCATTAGGATGAACAGTGATGGAAAAAAGCTCAGAAGAAAGATGTTGCATAAATAAAACAATAAAAATAGCAATTAAGAAAACACTATTATGCAAAATGGCTTTTAAGCTCTTTTAGGCAGAAAGTTTTATATAGAACCTTGAGGGTATCTGAAATTTCCCCCCCCCCCTTTTTTTTTTTAAACATGATATCTCAGTGGAAGTTAAAAGATGATTGGAGGTATTTAAATTTGTGGTTAGTGTGGTCAATTTACAAGGCAGTGTAAGCAGGCAGTTCATAAGGCTGTCTGTCCTTATTATCTGGGGAGGAGAATGGGGGTGGGTGGGTCTTGATGGTGTCCTTTGTTAAAATCTGGAAGTGAAAAGCTAAAACCTACATCAATTTAAAAAGCAGCATTTACAGTAACTTCAGGATGCAATTATACCAATTATAGTTAAAGCATAAGAAGTATTTGGAGTGAGGTTCAAGATGCTATAAAGACAGATTTCTTAGAAAATAAGGGTTTCTTAGAAAGCTAAGGCATAATGTTGCTATATTTTATTCTGAATGACTTTACTGTATGGTATAGCTTGAAAATAAATCTTAATTTGAAGCATGGTAAAGTACATTGTGGTGAAGCATTTGCTATATCCACCAAGTCACAGTTCTCTCAAGCTTAGTATATTTAAATAATTGTGATTACTATATGAAGATTATTCTTTCTGATCTTAATTTGAAGATTCTAGTTTTAAACACTAAGAAAACAAAAGAAAAAGGAATTAGTTAATAAAGCTGTTTCCTAGAGAACTAAAAAAACCCTTGATACATTTTACCCTTATAAAATCACAGCAATATCATCAACCAAATATTAGTTTTATATATTACTTAATGATTTAAAATATCTTCTTCAAAAAAATTTTTTGAAAAAAATCTTGACTTTTACATAACAATTGATAAGTAAACCCTGTTCCCAAAATAGGGTTTCTAGGGGTTGTGTTCTAATATGTAAAATATTTAGAGGTTTAAAAAAATATATATTGAAAATACTTATCTTTCATCTTTAATATCAAAGTTTTAACATTTATCAATATCAAACCAGGTTGAATGTGGACTAATGTTATGGGAATGGGAAAATAAACTTTCTTGGAAATGGCATACCAAAAGAGGGTTAGTCTTGTACTTAACAGAATTATACTTAAGTACTTAAGGCCAACTATAATATAGAACACTGATGAAATCAATCATATGTTTTCAAAACTTTAAATATATTTCTCTAAAGAATAATAAAACTTGGGGTGCCTGTGTGGGACAGTTGGTTAAGCCTCTGCCTTTAGCTCTGGTCATGATCCTGGGGTCCTGGGACTGAGATCCTTATCAGGGCTCCCTGCACCGTGGGAAGCCTGCTTTTCCATCTCCCTCGGCAGTTCTCCCTGCTTTCTCTCTCTCTCTCTCAAATAGATAAATAAAATCTTAAAAAACAAAAGAATAATAAAAGTTTTATTATCCTATATGTATTTATCTATGTATTGAGTATGAGTATGTACATATTTTAAATCCTGCTTATTATTTGGGCCAAACAAATAGATCCTTAAAATGGGTACAATAATAGCTGATAATAAGCAGCTATTGGTAATGGTTTTTTGATCACTGTAAATAATGAACATTATAATTAAAATGCTTTTTTTTCTTTTTCCTCTACCTTTTATTCATGTTATTACTCATCATTTCCAAGTTCTCTTCTATGAAATACTCCAAAATGAGTATAAAGTATTGATCTACAATTAACGAGATGTCATAGATAGATTATTTTATACTCACACCTAACTTTTGACTCCTAATTAGTACTGCCTTGATTATCCACTTTTCTGTAAGTCAGTTTTGGAGATTATTGTCTAATATAAAGCCAGCTTCAAATACTGACATTTCTCATCCTTAGGGATGATCAAAATAATCTACTTTAGTCTACGAAGGCCTCTCCAAACAGGATTCTAAAAATGTTTTGACCGTTTGAAATTAACATATAACTTCCCATAATGATCTCTCAGAAAGAAAACAGTCATCTGAAAAGAGAAGAATAGCTTTAAGCAACACTGATTTTCTAGAGTTCTGTCTTTGAAAAATTTTCCATATAACTATAATGCTTGTTGCCATAATTTAAGTATGTATCCTGCCCTCCTCCTGCCCCCATGTTCTATGAACTGTTGTATACTTTCTGCTATTGAGCTCTCAGGATATCTGAACTCTGGCCATCTGCTGTCATCCTCAGAGCTCTTCATCCTGCTCTCCTGAGTGGGGTGCATTTTGCAGTGGTGGTCCCTCTCTGCCATTTATCCAGTGTTCCAGCAAATCTATAATGTCTGACAAAAGATATACATGAACAGTACTTTGTGATGAAGTTAACAAAGGAAGAGTGTCATATTGGCTGTTAAAATGCATTTTTTAGGCAGCTTGAGGTGTCTTCAAGTGAAAGATGGAGGGAAGAGTCAGGAGCAGCCAGGAGTTCTTTAAGGATTGGTGGAGACTTTTGACGTTAGGAAGGGCCTTCTAAACATCGCTGAAATCTTTCAGGATTGACCTGGTTGTAGGAAAGGTAGCAGAAGTTAACTGCTGTTACCTAAGGGTTGTAGTGACTTCAGGGGATTTGAAGAGAACAATTGCTGATTTACAAAGCAGCTCCACAGGGGCTATGCTAAAACAACTACATATAGACTGATGTAGTTTGCACACCTATATCAGGAATGCAACCCACCCCCCTTTCCAAAACTAAACAGGATATTCATGAAATTCACCTTTAGTCTGGAATAAAAACCTAATAATAGTCTGTGATGTGCTGTGGGGAAAGTACCCAGATTTGCTATTTTTCTCAACATCAAGGAGGAAAGTATTGTCCTTTCTTTTGCTTTGGTTACTTAAAATTGTAGTCTCCTAAGTGGAGGAAGGTATCACTAAGGTAGATGAAGCTTTCTGAAAAAATAAGAATTGAATACAGAGGGCTTCCAGGGACCTTTGGTTTTTCGTTTGCTTCCGATTTTCTGTGAGTTTATTGCAGTTAACATTTGCTGGATTAAGCGAATTTGTAGATTATGTTATAGATTATATTACCTAGTGAAGTAAAACAACTTTACAAATTGCACATATAATGTAAGCTTGAAAAAATTCATGCAAAGAAATTTCAGTTTAAATATATACTAATGATAATTGTATACATTTCTCTTACAGTTCTTCCCTACTAGTAGAGGTCTTCCTTATCCACATTACAAGATAAAAAAAATGATGATCTAATTAGAACTTTTTATCTAGCACATTACTGCAAATAAAAAGTGCAATGATCTAATTAGAGCTGACAAGAAATTGGCCAAAAAACTTTAAATTATCAATACAAACTTTTTGAAATATGGATTTATATCTACTCTTGTTAATGATAAACCTCATCTTAAGTATGTATTATTCTTTGAGATAAACATTTGAAAAATCTTAAAAGAGCACTTGTCATAAACCAGGCACTGTTCTAGGTGCCCAGGGTATATCTGAGAAACAGGTGAAGATAATTATTCTAGTGGAGCTTACTTGCTATCAAGGCAATAAAAGATGTAACAACTTTATATATTACCTTAGAAGGCAATAAATGATCAAGCCCCCCCCCCCACAAAAAAAAGGAGGAACAAGGTAAAGGGATTAGAGTGCTGGGAGTAGGACAATTGGTACAATTTTAAATAGGGTTGTGAGGGTAAGTCTGAAAGGTGACATCTGAGCAGACTTGAAGGAGATATTGACATCCTATACTGTCCTCCTGAGATATCGGCATGCTATGTATTCTTTAAATTGGGGTTTATTTATAGTTATTGAAGATAATATAAAAATTCTAGACCCATACTATGTACTAGTTTGAATAGCTATATAGATGAAAGGAAGATAAACATTAAATAGCTACTTAGGTTAGGTAGTGATTATATAATTTTGTATAATCCTGTGAGGGAAATGTCATCCTTGCTATTTTAAACCAGTGCTTAGGGATACCCAGTGTCTTGTTTACAATCACATAGCTAAGTAGGTAATAGAACTGCTATATATCTAATTCCAAATCTCATTCTCTTTTACAATGCCAGGGCCTGCAAAAAGTTGGGTCAGTTGATCATAGCTGCTAGGAGAGTTGGGTTGAGAAAGATTCTGAGGCCAAATACAACATCTGTTGAAAGTACTTATATCAGTATAAACACGAGAGTGAGGAATGGATCATGTGTATATACTGATTTCTATGTTGTCATGAGATGTTCATCTCAAAAACAAATGAAAGACAATTTAGATACAATGGTGTGGTTTGTAAACAGTATTTTGAAAGGATCTATATTTCTTATTTCAATCATATTATTCTTTCTAAAACATGTCATTTCCCTAATAATATTCTATGTTCCACCTCTTTCCCATGAATAAACTGTTATTGATATGGACCCAACCTACCTTTCCATAATCCTGCTTCTTGGCCCTTTTTTTAAATCCATATGATTTTCTCTGACTTGCATGCTTATACAGTCCATTAAAATTACCCATATTTCAAATTACAGCTTCCTAGTGAAGTAGAATGTTTCTATTCCTAGGAATGTGTACATAGAGACGTTGGATGTCAGATACAATATAGAAGGAATAACTGTATTATATTACAGGGAATAATTTTTTTAAATTTTAAATTAAACTATTAATAGAGGTAGTATAATTATTAAATAATTATTCATAGTTATTATTAAAGTCCAATCATGGAGTTAACTGTGTACTACCTACTAATTGTATGTTATGGGAAAAAATTACTTAAGCTCTCTGAAATTTCTGTTTCTTCATTTCAGAAGCTTCAGATTCTTGGGTATTTATTAGAATTTGCTTTGTAATCTAATACCTGGTGTTGTTGCTGTTGTTTTAGTTAAATATTCCACATTTAATGTGATTACTGATAATCGTTGTTTTAAATTTGCCATTTGCCATTTGTGCAATCTGTTCTCCTTTTCCCTCTTTTCTGTCTCTTTTTAAAAATTTTTAATTTAATATTTTAAGTAGGATGTATGCCCAGTGTGGGGCTTGAACACATGACCCTGAGATTAAGAGTTGCATGCTCTACCAACTGAACTAGCCAGACCCCCCTTTTCTCTCTTCTTATGGACTGAATATTATGATTCTATTGTATCTGCTTTGTTGACTATTAGTTATAACTTTTTGTTATTTTAGTGTTTGATTTAGAGTTTATAATATTCAACTTTATCACAGTTTATATTCAAGTGACATTGTACTACATTTACAGTATATACATTTTTTTTTAAAGATTTTATTTATTTATTTGTCAGAGAGAGAGAGAGCTTGAGCACAGGCAGACAGAATGGCAGGCAGAGTCACAGGGAGAAGCAGGCTCCCCGCCAAGCAAGGAGCCCGATGTGGGACTCGATCCCAGGACGCTGGGATCATGACCTGAGCCGAAGGCAGCTGCTTAACCAACTGAGCCACCCAGGCGTCCCAGTATATACATTTTCTAATAGTATATTTCTGTTTCTCTCTTCTTAGCTTTTGTGTTGTTGTCATACATTTTACTTTTCAAAGATATCCCAGGGGTGCCTGAGTGGCTCAGCTGTTAAGCGTCTGCCTTCAGCTCAGGTCATGATCCTAAGGTCCTGGGATTGAGCCCCACATCAGGCTCCTGCTCAGTGGGGAGTCTGCTTCTCCCTCTCCCTCTCCCACTCCCCCTGCTTGTGTTCCCTCTCTCACTGTGTCTCTGTCAAATAAATAAATAAAATCTTTAAAAAAATAAAACCCACATATATCCCATATCACACTGTTATTATTTTTGTTTATATTTTAATGAGATTTAAATAAGATAAAAATGCATATATTTACTCACAAAGTTACCATTTCTAGTGCTCTTTACTTTTATGAGTAGGGCCATATTTTTATCTGGTGTCATTTCATTCTCCCTAAAACACATTCCTTTAAAAAAAAGAGAGAGAGATTTTATTTATTTATTTATTTATTATTATTATTTTTTAAAGATTTTATTTATTTGTTTGACAGAGAGAGATATCACAAGTAGGCAGAGAGGCAGGCAGAGAGAGAGAGAGGAGGAAGCAGGCTCCCTACTGAGCAGAGAGCCCTATGCGGGGCTTGATCCCAGGGCCCTGGGATCATGACCCGAGTCGAAGGCAGAGGCTTTAACCCACTGAGCCACCCAGACGCCCCTATTTACTTATTTATCTTTAAAGATTTTATTTATTTATTTGACAGACAGAGTTCACAAGTAGGCAGAGAGGCAGACAAAGAGAGAGGTGGGGGAAGCAGGCTCCCTGCTGAGCAGAGAGCCTGTTACAGGGCTCAATCCGAGGACCCTGGGATCATGACCTGAGCTGAAGGCAGAGGCTTTAACCTACTGAGCCACCCAGGTGCCCCAAAATTTTATTTATTTATTGGAGAGAGAAAGAGAGCTGGAGGAGGCAGAGGGACAAGCAGATTCTCCACTGAGTGCAGAGCCTGCCACCGGCTCCATCCCATGACCCTGAGATCATGAGTTGAAATCATTCTCAACTGACTGAGCCACCCAGGCACCTCCTAAAAGACATTCCTTAATAGTTTTTGTAGTGCAGGCTTGTCGACAATGAATTCTTTCAGCTTTTGTATTTTGGAAAAGTCCTTATTTCCTCTTTTTTTTTATTATCTTCATTTTAAAATTTTTTAATCTTTATTTATTTATTTATTTAACAGACAGAGAACACAAGTACGCAGAGAGACAGGCAGAGAGAGAAGGAAGCAGGCTCCCTGCTGAGCAGAGAGCTTGATACTGGACTCGATCCCAGGATCCTGGGATCATGACCTGAGCCGAAGGCAGAGGCTTTAACCCACTGAGCCACCCAGGCACCCCATCTTCATTTTTTAAAAACAGCTTTGTTGAGATATAATTCACGTCAGTACCATTCAATTACTTAAGGTGTACTGTTCAACAGTTTTTAGTATGTTCACAGTTATGTGCAACTATTACCACAGTGAATTTTAGACTATTTTCATCACCTGAGGAAGAAACCTTATCTTCCTTAGCTATTACTCCCTGTCCCCCTGTCTCTCCCATCCTCAAGCCCTAATTAAGCACTACATTAATTTCTGTCCCTATAGGTCCTTGTTCTAGACTTTCATATGAATGGAATTAGGTAGTATATAGTCTTTTGTAGCTGGCTATTTTCACTTAACAGTATTTTCAAGTTTTAACTTTTTGTAGCATTTATTAGTACTTCCTGTTCATAGCAGAATAATATTCCATTGTATGGACATAGTACATTTTGTTTATCCATTCATCCACTAGTGGAAATTTTTTTCCCACCTTTTGGTTATTATGAATATTTTCCTTTATTTCTGAAAGATATTTTCCCTGTATATAGAATTGTATTTTGGTGGGGCACCTGGGTGGCTCAGTCAGTTAAGTGTCTGCGTTAGGCTCAGGTTATGATCCCAGAGTCCTGGAATCAAGACCTGTGTTGGGCCCCCCCGTGCTTGGTGGGGAGTGTACTTCTCCTCCCTCTGCCACATCGCCCCCCAACTGTGTGTCCTCTCTGTCTCTCTCTCTCAAGTAAATAAATAAAGTCTTTTTTTTTTTAAATTGTAGTTTGATAGTTTTATTCTTTCAGTACTTTTTAGATATTGTTCTACTGACTTGTTTTCATTTGTCCTGAGGAGAAACCTGCTGTAATTCATATCTTCATTCTTTATAAGTAATGTGACTTTTTTACTAGCTACTTTTAAGATTTTCTATTTATTACTAATCTTAAGTAATTTATTATAATGTGTCTTGGTATAGTTTGTTTTTATGTACTTGGGGTTTACTGAAATTCTTGAATATGTAGTTTGGTTTATTTATTTAATAGCCTCCAATGCCCAGCATCGAGCCCAACTCAGGGCTTGAACTCATGACCCTGAGATTAAGACCTGAGCTGAAATCAAGAGTCAAATGCTTAATTGACTAAGCCACCCAAGTGCCCCTTGAATTTTGAATCTGCAGGTTTATAGTTTTCATCAAATTTGAAAAATTTTTAGACACTATTTCTGCAAATATTTCTTTTCTGTTTGTCTCTTCCTTTTTTGTGAATGCTAGTTATAGGTATACTAGATCACTTGAAGTTGTGACACAGCATATTGATATTATACTATATTTATTCTTGCTTTCTTTTTCCTTTTGAGTATCTATTCTCTGTGTGTTTGTGTTTATTTTCTAATGCTGTATCTTCAAGTTCATTGGTGTTTTTTTCAGCAATGCCTAATTTTCTGTTAATTTCACCCAGTACATTTTTCATTTCAGACATTGCAGTTTTTAATCTCTAGAAATTTGATTTTTCTTTTAAAGGTTTTATTTTTAAGTAATCTCTACACCCAATGTGGGCCTTGAACTCACAACCCTGAGATCAAGAGTCACACCCTCTACCATGTGAGCCAGCCAGATGCCCCAAGAAGTTTGCTTTTTAAATATTCTTTAATGTGTTTACTTAACATGTGTAACAATTCCTCTAGCCTTTTGAATGTATAAAATGTGGATTATAATAACTCTTTTATGTCCTTATCTAGTAATCCTAACATCTATGTTAGTTCTGGCTTGGTTTTGGTTCATTGATTTTCTCCTCATTCTGGCATATGGCATACCTTTCAATATAGAATATGTAGAATTTTGTGTTTGGCTCTTTTTTTTTTTTCTTTAGAGAGAAAGAGTGTGTGCATGTGAGGGGAGGGGCAGAGGGAGAGACAGAATCTTTTTTTTTTTTTAATTTTGTTTATTTATTTGTGTGAGAGAGAGCATGAGAATACACAAGCAGGGAGAGAGAGCACAAGCAGCAGGCAGAGAGAAGCAGGCTCCCCACTGAGCTAGGAGATCAATGTGGGACCTGAGCCTAAGGCAAACGTTTAACTAACTGAGTCATCTAGGCGTCCCAAGGGAGAGAGAGAATCTTAAGCAGGTTCAGGATCCCATGACCCTGATTTCATGACCTGAGCCAAAATCAAGAGTCAGATATTTAACCAACTGAGCCACCCTGGCGCCTCTTATGTCTGGCTTCTTTCACTGTGTAATGTTTCCAGAATTCATCCATGTTGTAACATGTATTAGAACTTCACGTTTTTGTAGACAAATGATATTTCCACATTTGGATATATCATATTTTGTTCATTTATCAGTTTATGAGCAGTTGAGTTGTTTCTATTTTTTGGCTATGATGAATAAGGCTGCTATTAATATTCATGTACAACTTTTTGTGTGGACATATGTTCTCAGTTCTTTTATAAATATACCTAGGATTTATTGCTGGGTCATATTGTAATTATGTTCAACTTTCTGAAGAACTGCCAAACTGTTCCAAAGTGGATGTACCATTTCTGTAGCTGTTATCTCTTGAATATTGCATTTCCTCTATTCTTTCTTTCTTTTTTATTTTATTTTATTTTATTTTATTTTATTTTATTTATTTATTTGACAGAGAGAGATCACAAGTAGGCAGAGAGAGGAGGAAGCAGGCCTCCCGGTGAGCAGAGAGCCCGATGCGGGGCTCGATCCCAGGACCCTGAGACCACGACCCGAGCCAAAGGCAGAGGCTTTAACCCACTGAGCCACTCAGGCGCCCCTATTCTTTCTTTTTAACCTAAATATTTTATTTAATTTGTCAGAGAGAGAGAGGATAAGCAGGGGGAAATGGCAGGCAGAGGGACAAACAGGCTCCCCACTGAGCAAGGAGCCCAATATGGGATTTGATTCCAGGACTCCCAGATCATGACCTGAGCTGAAGGCAGATGCTTAACCCACTGAGCCACCCAGGCATCCCCATTCCCTCTATTCTACCGATTCCCTTCTTATCAGAGATAAGTTGGAGTTTTTTATTCTTTCATGTCCCTTTACTTCTTTTAAAATTTTCCCATTTTTTTTTTTAGATCTTTGTGCTTCATTCCTCAGATCTTTTACTTCAATTTCTTTTTTCAGCTGTGCTTAATCTTTTATTCAGCCCATTCCTTGAGTTTTAGCTTTCTTTCTCTTTCTTTTGCTTTTTTTTTTTTTTTTAGATTTTATTTATTTATTTGACACAGAGAGAGAGATCACAAGTAGGCAGAGAGGCAGGCAGAGAGAGGGAGGGAAGCAGATTCCCTGCTGAGCAGAGAGCCCCATGTGGGGCTCGATCCCAGGACCCTGAGATCATGACCTGAGCCGAAGGCAGAGGCTTAACCCACTGAGCCACCAAGATGCCCCTTTCTTTTGCTCTTAATAGTTTAATTTTTTACTTCTTGAAAGTGCCGATATTATTGTTTTTTAACTTTTATAGTATTTTTCCTCCATAATCAGCTTCTTTTCATAGTACTTCCTTTTTTATGGCTTATTCCCTTTCCTATGTTGTCTTACAGAATGTTGTTTTATTAAAAGTTCTTAGATACAGATCTTGATCATTATGGATTGTTTTTTACTTGTTTTGTTGTGAGATTAACTTTACTGAAGCTTTTTTGCTTTGGCTTCTACCAAGATACTTCAGAGAGATCACCAACCAAATCTCAGTCATCGTGTTACCGTCTCAATTTGAGGCCCCTGAAACCATGCATATTATATTTATTTTAACCTCAAATTTATGGGAGGCACAGGCCTGAGACTGTGAATTTTGGGGAGGTTCCCCCCCCTTCCACCAACTTAAAGACCAAAAGAGACAGATAAGCTCCTTTGTCATCTTGTCGTGGTAAACATACTTCTTTTCTAGTTCAACTCTTCTCAGAAAGAGCAGACATTTAAGAATCTTGGTTTTATCCGTTAATTCTCAGTCCCTCATGCACACCCAAAGTCCCATGGTATTTTTTTGTTTTTGTTTTTGTTTTTTTTTTTTTCTATGTGAATATTAAGACCTAAGTCTCAGTTACTGAAACCAGTTCTTCCCCAAACCAATTGAAACTCTGTTCTACGTTATGGGTTAGCAATCTGTTCATTTTTGGCACCTAGGATTGATTGATTTCCCTTTTTCCTTCTTTCTTTCTCAGTTGTACTTTTAAAATGTTTATTTTATTTCTAGGCATTTCTTCATTTTTATTTCTAGCATTTCTAGGTCTTAGTAGTGGACAGCTTTTGTTATCTTAAATCACTGTATTGTCAGAAGTCCCAGTTTCCTCACCAGTAATGGATTTTTAGGATTAAGTGAGAAAATGTAACAAAGTGCTTCGCATAGTGCCCATTATGTAAATGGGGCATAAACTCATGACCCAGAGATCAAGAGCCATGTGCTCCACTGACTGAGCCAGTCATGTGCCCCACTTTTTTTTTTTTTTAATTTTAAATTCAAGCCCCTATATGGGACTTGAACTGAGGACTACAGACCAAGAGTTGCATGTTCTACCAACTAAGCTGGCCAGACACCCCAGTTATAACATTAATTAATGCTGATTAACAAGCTCTAGATAAGAACCCAAATCTGCATAAGGAAAATTACTAAAATAAATTTAGAAATTAATATTTTGGCCTCCTTTTAGAGTGTAATGTTGGCCTATTTTAAAGTTAGCTCTCTATTTGATAAGATGTGAACACACAAAACTTAGTGCTTGAGTATATTCTGTCTTGCAATTTACATCCTTGAGTGTGTCATCGCACTTTGATCCTGCTCTGCTTAGAATGTGGGTAAGGCATGGAACAGTATTTATAGATATTTGATACCTGATTCAACTGAAATGTGTCTTTTTTCATTTTACAGATAAATTTCAGTTCAATTCCTTATAACGTACCTTATTTTATAAATATGTTGATAAGTTTCTCTATCAAAAATCATCATAAGCTGACATAAAATTAGATCATTTGAAACTCATTTTATTAAGAAAAATATAATCTCTCAGTCTTATTTTAGAATATTTATTTACCAGAAGTTATGAACTTTGAAAGGCATTGCATGGATTATTAACAGGCTATCTGGTTTGATTATTTCTACTTAGGAATATAATTCATTTAAACAAAGGCCATATCTGATTAAAATGCTGTGTGGAAGTGATCCTTTCATGTTCTTAAAATAGAGGAATGATGGAGGAAAAAAATAGTATTTTTGATCTGAGTTTTTAATGTAAAATTGAAGTAGATGCTATTCTTTTTGCTTCCATTCTGTAGTAGACGTTGTGTTTGTGATGCAGTCTGTGTATGTTGTAGTCCCACTTTTGTTAATGTGTCTTCATTTCTCTGTGAAATGAAAGCTGACCTAGAACTGTGGTCATTCCTGTGTCAAAGTTGCAACAACTGTGGTCACTGAGCAATTACTATGGCAATCCGACTGGTCCTAAAGGGATAGTTGTGTTAGACCAAGATCTAAAATAATCTGTAGAAGGGGAATGAGCTGAGCTATATAAACTGAGTGCACTGTAATGCAGTTGGATCTTGTGTCACTGTTTAACCAGACGACCAGATTTATAAACAAGTAACTTATTCTGCAGAAGGATTAAAATCCTAGAAAATCTTTAAGTGCTGCTTTTTTACTTAATTGCTTTTTCTTTTTTTCTTTTTTTCAGATTTCATTTATTTATTTGACAGAGGGAGATCACAAGTAGGCAAGAGGCAGGCATAGAGAGAGCGGGGAAGCAGGCTCCCTGCTGAGCAGAGAGGAGCTGTGGGACTCGATCCTAGGACCCTGAGATCATGACCTGAGCTGAAGGTAGAGGCTTAACCAACTGAGCCACCCAGGTGCCCCTTAATTGCTTTTTCTTGACAATTTTATTTTAATAATGAAATATTGGTAGAACTCTAACAAATGATACAGATTTCTATGTCCAAATAAAGTTCTTTTTTTTTTTTTTTTAGGAACATTAAAACATTTTTGAACTGGTATGTGAATAAAAATGTTATTGGTTTTCTTTTTTTTTAACATGATCCTAAAATATTTACAAGGTATGTAACTGATAGAGATTATTAGTATATAGAAGAAAATTTGGAAAAATAACAACATATGTAGCAGTAGGACGTTTGTTTTCATTCCTTTTTTCCAGAGGGGTAATAGGTTTGTACTGATCCATCTACCTTTTCTCCTTCCCTCACATCTGTTGTACAGTTGTGAGATTTTTGTGTGCGGCTAGTACTCAGCCGGAAACAAATGAAAATCCTGCCTTTTTCAAAACTGTTTTTGTTTATTTCTTTATCTTCATTCTTTAATTCATTCAGCATATACCAAACACTTGTTCTACACCAGGCACAGCGGCAGATGGTAGGGGTACCTTATTGAATAAGACTATCAGGGCTTCCTTGATAAGTTTCTGTTCTAGATAATTTTTTCCCTCTCTTTACTTTTCATTCCTATATTTTCCTATTGTTTTCTTTCTGTATCCCTTCTCTTCCTTACCTTTATTTCTTTCCCTCATTTTCTTGCTTTTCTTCCTTTCTTTCTTTGTCAGGAAATTGCTAGAGGGCTTCCCTTTCTTGTTCAGGCTTGTCTAGGCTCAATAGATGAAACTCCTTTCTTTGCACTACAGTCTTTTCCCGTGGGAATTCAGGGACATTCATAACTTTTGGCCTGACTTAGCTGTGTCTGTACCTCCTCTGAGGAAAATTGGTTGCCAGCTGATGAGAGTATCATTTCCTCTACTGCCATGGAATCATACTCCTCTGCCTTTCATCATGCTGCCAAACTTTGTGAAGAGTGAATCCTTTGGGGAAAGACGTCTTCCTGTCTCTGTCTACAAGCAATCATTTTTTGTTAAAACCATTTTTTAAAAATTGGTTTTTATATCTGTGTACTTAAATTTATCTCCAATTTGGTTCCATTGGTCACAGAATAGTTTTACCTTACTGGCTGAGTATTTTCATTCTGCTGAGCTTCCCTCAGTGAGTATTATAGGTATTTTCCAGCAGTATTTTTGGGAAAGAGGGTGTAGTGGTAGACAGATGTCTCATATAAATTCGGATATAGCATTGTCTTGTTACTTTCTGACACAATGTAGTAAGAAATCAATGCAATCAGGGTCACAAATGACAGTAGATAAGGATAAGCAGCCTGGGTTTATCTGAATGCACAGATGAATTAGAATGATAAGATTAATTCTGTCCTGGAAGAGTTCTTTTGATCCAGTCCTGGCTCTTTAAAGTTGAAGAGCAGAGATGTGACATGCTAGAAATCATACAGCAAGTTAATGATAGCTGGGGTTAGAACTCACATGGCAATTCCCAGTTTCTTATCTTTTTAAGATTTTATTTTTGAATAATCTCTACACCCAATGCAAGGCTCCAACTTACAACCCCAAGATCAAGAGTCACATGCTGTACTGACTGAACCAGCCAGGTACCTCTCAATTTCCAGTTTTCTTTTTCATCTGGCAGGATATAGGAAGTAGGGCATTGGGAAAATTATCTTTTTGGTGGGGAGTTATCATTTGATGGAAAAAGATTGGTCAAACCTGTTTGTCAAAACCTCAACTTTTCAGCTGAGAATCAGAGAATCTAGTTGCATATGATCCTTGTGCAATGAACTGAGATGTTGAAAAGAACTAGTGTAATAAAATTAAGTGTTGCCGAGTAAATATTCAGTCTGTGTCTTTTAGCTCTTAGATCCATAGGTGTGGGTTTATTTTATGTCGTGTTTGTTGATGTTGTCTATTGCTTAGGAGAAATATGATTTTTCCTTCACCCCAAGGGTTGCAATTAAAGGTAAAGTTGAGGAAGGTAAATTTGCTTTTGGTGAATTCAGGGAATAAGTGATACAATAAAAAGTTGTGGATATAAAGCCACAGAAATAAGGAATCAGAACTCCAAGTTCATTTACTTAATTGTTATTTGAACTGGCTTAGTACACTTTAATCTCAGTGCTGAGGAAGTCATTTTGACTCTGGCTTTCCACCCAGTTGAATGATAAGAATCATTTCTTCTCTGCTCCATTGGCATAGATAATAGTTTCTTTTTTGGTGTGGTAACCAGGCTCCAAGATGGTCCCCAGTGATGCCTTGCCTCCTGCTAATCATGGTCTTGTATAGTTAGTCCCCTCCCAACATAATATCAACTTTGGTTTATGTGACAAATAGAATATGATAGAAAAAACGGTATATCACTTCTGAGGTTACTTCACAGAAGACATTGTGGCTTTTTTCTGCCGTGTACTCTCTTGCATCCTTCACTCTGGTGAAGGCAGCTGTGAGCTCCTGAAAATACTCAGACAGCTCTATGAGAGGTCCACATGGCAAGGAACAGAGGCCTTCCACCAACAACCAGTGTTGGTGTTGGTTGAGGAAAACCAGCTTTTTGCTAATAGACACATGAGTTGAGCCATTTTGGAAATGGATCCTCTAGCTCTGGTCAAAGTTTCACATGGCTGGTTGTTGGACTGCATGAGAAATCTTGCACCAGCCCCACTTAGCTTAGTCACACTCACATTCCTGACTGCTAAAACTGTAAGATAATAAATGCTTGCTGTTTGGAGTTGCTAAATTTGGGGGCTTTGTTACACAGCAGTGGATAACTATGTAATTCACAAGAAAAAAGTTGAATATTCTCAATTTAAAAGCAATTATAATAACAATAAATGTAGATATTTTTATTATGAGATTTGATCCTTAGAAACAAACACTGTATCTGTACTTGACCTATATCAATATTTTCATTTTACGACATAGGAAACAGGAATAGAAAATTCAAGTTATTGGGGTGCCTGGGTGGCTCAGTGGGTTAAGCCTCTGCCTTCGGCCTGGCTCATGGTCTCAGGGTTGTGGTATCGAACCGCACATCGGGCTCTCTGCTCAGCAGGGAGCCTGCTCCACACCGGCCCCACCCCTCAGCCCCAGCCTGCCTCTCTGCTTACTTGTGATTTCTGTCTGTCAAATAAATAAATAAAATCTTAATAAAAAAAAAGAAGAAAACTCAAGTTATTTGTGTTGGAGGAATGGTGGTAGCTAAAAATTGAGACATAGTTTTTTCCTTTTTCCATTTCTCTTTGAACTATGGTTCTATTAAAATACAGGTAAAGGCTAAATCCAAAGTGACATCAACAAATTCAAAAGAGTTACAGTTTGAGGACACTTACTTAAAGAGAAGTTTGCTGATGGCTCTTTGTTTTTTGTTTGTTTGCTTGCTAAGATTTTATTTATTTATTTATTACTATTTATTATCATTATTTATTTATTTATTTATTTAAGAGCGTAAGAGAGGGAGTGAGAGAGAGATTAAGGGTGGGTGGCAGAGGAAGTGAATCTTAAGCAGACTATGCTGAGCACAGAGACCAGTGCTGGGCTTGATCTCACAACCCTGAGCTCATGACCTGAGCTGAAATCAAGGGATGCTTAACTGACTGAGACACCCAGGCGTCCCAGCTCTTGTTTTAATATTAAATAACTTCAAGTGGTCGGAGTATTTTATCTTTAAATGCAGATCAGTTATGCCACTTTCAATTAATAAATGTGGAGGTGGTTTCATGGATAATTTATCTCAGGCCTGGATGTGAATATTTTTTATCAATTCAGCAAACATTTGTCAAGAGCACCACTGCTGGCCAGGGGATACAAAGATAAATAAGGTATCTCTGCTCACGAGTAGCTTATAGGTTAGTGGTGGGGAAGATCATTTCAATAGTGTGGGAAGAGTTCTGATACAGGATTTAAAAGGAAGAGGTAGATGTAGAGTAAGTGTACCTAACCCAACTTGGGAGTTCAGGGAAGGCAAATGACTTTCTCAAAGGGGTACAGCCAGTTTGTAGCATTTTGAATCTGTCCTGGCTGTTTTCTAGATACATGGCAGTCATAGTAAGAAGATTGTATGCTGCCTGCCTATTATCTTTATATATGGGTAAGGCGCTCTCTGTTTTTTACAGAGATCCTTTCTATGACAATTATTCATTGAGATATTATTCAAACTTTTTTTTTTAAAACTTACTTTTTCTTCCAACCAGGATAAAAGGAATGGGGTAGAGATACCAAGAAGAAGAAAACTTAAACCACAAAACAAAACCCAGGAAAGAGAGAAATGTTGGGAACATGAATTAGGAGATTGAAATACATGTCAAACTATAAGAATAAAACATTGAGGGTATGGGATTCTTTTTTTTTTTTTTTAAAGATTTTATTTATTTATTTATTTGACAGAGGTCACAAGTAGGCAGAGAAGCAGGCAGAGAGAGAGGAAGGGAAGCAGACTCCCTGCTGAGCAGAGAGCCTTATGCAGGGCTCGATCCCAGGACCCTGAGATCATGATCTGAGCCGAAGGCAGAGGCTTTAACCCACTGAGCCACCCAGGCACCCCGAGGGTATGGGATTCTTAAAAAATTTTTATCAAGCAAATCTTCTTAGTGATTTGTCACATATATTTTTAGCCACCAGTCAGTAAGAAATTTGTGACAAAGTCCTGATTTGGCTTTAAGGAAAGATTGTACCTGTGGATCAATTTGGTAGAACCTGGGAATCTGGGGTGCCTGGGTGGCTCAATAGGTTGGGTGTCCAACTCCTGATTGGGTCTTGATCTCAGGGTCATGAGTTCAAGCCCCATGTTGGGCTCCACTCTGGGCATGGAGCCTATTTAAAAAAAAAAAAGGTAGAATCTGGAACTTATTTATTTCAGTATGAACAAGCAAGTTTCAGACATCAGGGAGCCAAGGAAACTTCCAACATTGTTTTATGAATGATGCAGTATGAATGAACAGGCCTTTCACATCTTCATTCTGAGCTCTGCCCACAAACCAGAGATCAGCAGGCTCTTTGATCCAAAGGGGGAGCACAATGCCTAGAGGTGCTGGTGGTGCTGGTGGTTGGTACTGTAGGACAGGTGGGGATAAAAGAAAAAGGGAAGAGGGGCCAAAAGATAAAAAGAGAGACTGGAAGAAGTGAAGAGAGAGAAAGAAAGACGGTAATGGGAGAATTAATAACTATAGTTTGTTGTACACAGCTATCCACTGTACTAAGTGCTTCGCAAACCTGATCTCAGTCCTCACTACAGCCCTATGACATGGTTGCTGATAGTATCTGCTTTACTGATGAGGATATTGAGGCAAAAAGATGGTCATTTGCCAAAAGTCATACAGCTAGTAAGTAGCAGAGCTGTGATTTGAGCTCAGGTCTGTCTGCCTCCCAAATCCAACACTCCTAACCACAATGCCGGGAAGGGAATATATTTACCCACTGTGTTGTGGGAGAGGGTTACCACAGACAAACACCTGGACTGCTCCATGGCTGGCTCTGGGAATTTTTTTTTTTTCTCTCTAAGTTTGTAGACAAGTCTTTAACAGAATGAAGATCCCTTAATTGGATTTGCCTGTTATCCAATATTGCACACCACATCACATGCTGTGCTTCAGTTCTCTACATGAATCAGTTAGAACCTTCCCATTTAGTCTAATGAACCCTAATTTCAGACAAAGGTAACTGTCACCTTTTGTTTCATCCTGTGCTTTTATTTTTCAAATACCAGAGCCGACCTCTGAACTCAATCTGCACTTGCCTATTGATGCATAAATATCTATAATATCACAGTAAATTAAATTCTATTTTAAAGGGTTTCTATTTAACAATCTGTCAGAACTTTCACAGTATTTGATTTCTGGTCTCCTCCGTCCAGTGACAGGTTTATCTCAATATGGCTTGATTAATGAAACCTTTTATTTGGTGTAAGCACACCTATTATTACCATAATCTCTTAATGCTTGCTTAGGCAACATTGAGGTCTGGCGGCTGGGACTCTCAAAACTTTTAGCTTCTTTAGCTCCACCAGAACATTGGGTGAGATTAACGGGCCGGGAGACTGATGCCCTCCTAATGGGGAGCATGGTAATGTTAGTGTCAGCTAAATGATATAGCACTCTTTCTCAGAGCCTTGGCCAGACTCCCTTTCAACCTCTAAGGTTTAAGAAATGTTTCCGACTTAGTGCCAACAAATCCGCCTTCCTCTCCGTTACTACCTTGTCCTTGCATGTCAGTCATTGGGGGGCGTGGCTGACATCTCCCTTGGTAGCCAGGAGATTGCAATGTGCACTGTGTAGCTGAGAAGTGGGATGAAGTCTAAAATAAAAGAATATATTGAAAAAGAGTGTCTTAATGAAGCCAAGGGGCCAGGCACTAATAGCTCTTAAGAAATAGAAATGACTTCATGATGGATATTCCACAAGCAACCTTTTCAGAAAAGAAGAGTGCAATTGAATTATGTTTTGTTCCTGACAAGTATTTACCTCTGAGAGAAGCTGCCATTACTGCTGGATTACCTCCTTTGCATCCTACATGCTTCCAAAGCCCTGCGAAAAAAATATTTTGGATTTCACATAGACTCAAAGCTGTCACTCTGTTTTACTTTGCTATTAAATATTTAGTAATGTTGAAAGTGAGACATTGAAAATAAAATGTGAAACTTGTTTGTGCTACAGAAATTGTCTTCTCTGCAGGTTTTTCCTCTCCAGTATTTTCTGCACTGGTAAAATGATAGGCTTCTGCCGTATATTAAACTGTTCCTTTATTTGTACCCCTGTCTGCCTCTAATGCTTAAAACATCTCATACTGGTTTTTTTTTTTTTCCTTTCTCTTTTCAGTTTGTTGTCATTGTGGTTTTAAGTGCAATAAAATCCACCTGGAGAGTTCTGCTGTTTTTAAACTTCCTGAGGTAGGAAAGAGAACAAGATAATGTTCATAAATGTGAGTCAATGTCCTAACAAATAATTAAATCAGATAAAAGAAACAAGTGGATCTGTTATTTAAAAAGAACATGTTTTTAAAGAGCAAGTTAGTTAAAAAGAGCTTTATGATTATTATCATTCTTTGTTCAGACTGAAATAATGAGAAGGAAAATAACCCTTGAAAACAATAAAAATAGTATTTGTTTATCTAGTGACTGTACCAGCTTGATTATTAATTTGATTGTGTTTGCAATTTGTTATTAAATATATATATGTATGCAGACTTTAAAATGCAGAAAATTTTTTTCTGGAGTTTCTGTAGTGAAAAGGAAAATACTACAGAAAATATTTTTTTGAAGTGGTGACATCAGATTTTTATTATCAGTTTAGCTCTAACTGGATTAATTACAATCAGATTGAATAAATAAGTATGGTTAACTGTACTTTCAGAATTAGGTATATAGTTTAAGATGATCCATTCAATAAAATAAGGAAGTAGAGAACCTAGTTTAATTTAAAATGAGACTGAAAGTCAATCAAATAATTTTCACTTAACATAATTAATAATCCAGATCTCGTGTTCTGCTGAAAAGTATATAACATTTTTCTTCATTAAAAATATTCTGTGTAAGAAAATACAGAAGCCTCTCAATGAGATACTGAGCAGAGGATTATTATAATTCTCTAACATGTTTCTTAGTTTTTAGTTTATTTCACATCATGCTTTTTAACCTTAGACAACAAATATTGTTATACCGTGAAGACAGCAAATCCAAACAATTACATATGTAGTCCAAAGGCATACACAAGAAAATCAATATTTGACATCTCTGCAACTCCCTCTTTGCAGTAGCGTTCAATAGCTCTTATTCATTATACACTTATATCTCTTTCAGATTCGCCTTTGTCACTGGAAACCCATTTTTTTTTCTCCTTTGACTTCCACATAACTTCTTTGCCCTGTACTTTTACAGATGCCTTCTGGCTATAAATACTAATGAAATCTCTTTGCTTAATTCAATTTTGCTGGTACACTTACAGTTATGACCTAACTTTCCCACGAGAGAGACTGATTGAACGTTCCACTACCTTATGGATGGGAGCAAACATTCTTACAGAACTGGACTGACAATTTCCATAATTATAGAATTCACAGCCTAATGACCTTAAAAAACAATAAAAAGATCTCTTGTTAATTCCATTTCTGTTACTGACATTCAAGATATTTCATTTTTCACGGGACAACAAATTTACTTTTTTATTTTCCAAGGAGCAGTCTATTCTTTCCCCCCAGATTAAATTTTCTGAATATTGAAGTATTCCATTGAATATTTAGCATTTCTTTGTCTTTTAAAAGTTAGAATATTTATGATCCTTAGAATGCATTTGACTGATTTATAGCAATCAATTATAAGAGTACGTTTTCAAATAGCCCTTTTAAAAATGAAGAATAGAATAATTAAAAAGATCACAAGTCCTCCCTTGCATATAATTATTTCATTATTTCATTACAGTGCAGAAATTATTTTTGCTGACTGTGAGCAATTTTAATTGAGCGAGATCTGTGTTAATATACGATAGCAAGCAGTTCTTCCTAAGAAATAAGATCACTAATTGCCTAAATTTTTATTCAGTACAGTGAGTCTTATGAGTCACATTGCAATATAAACCTAATCACTAGGTAGAGTGGGTACAATACCTTTTCTGTAGTGTAGATATCCTAAAAGCATAACCTTCCTGCTAATTTATTCCTTCAACAGGTTTATTACCTTATTAAGCATTTGTTTTGTAGGAAATTCTTAATCTATCCAGTTATCACAAAAAACTATGATAATGAAACATTAAAATTCAGACTTGAAGTCTACTAAGGCTGGCATAATAAGCAAAGCTAAAAAAAAAAAAGCATTTTTCATACTTCTTAAATACCAAAATGTTTAGCATCCTAGAATGTTCTAGAAGCTTTTGGCTTGCAAGTAAAGACTGCTCCTCAGATATGGAAATCTTTTTTTTTTTTTTCAGATATGGAAATCTTGAGAGTAGAAAGACAGCCTGCTATTAAGTGAAATTAAATTAAATGTTAATAATAACCATATTCTTGCAAAAATTTAACATTCATCATAAATGTTATAGTATCTTTGGCATATCTAAATTTTTTATATGTATCTGAGATATTTTCTTCCCAATAGTATTTTACATATATTTATTATTATGAAAGAATGAATAAATTATAATAAAATAAACCAGAACCATTATCTTTTTTTTTTTTAAAAGATTTTATTTATTCATTTGACAGAGAGAGAGAGATCACAAGCAGGCAGGCAGGCAGGCAGAGAGAAAGGAGGAAGCAGGCCCTCCGCGGAGCAGAGAGCCCGATGCAGGGCTCGATCCCAGGATGCTGGGATCATGACCTGAGCCGAAGGCAGAGGCTTTAACCCACTGAGCCATCCAGGCGCCCCCCATTATCTTTTTTTTTTTTTAAGATTTTATTTATTTATTTGACAGAGGGAGAGAGAGATCACAAGTAGGCAGGCAGAGAGAGAAGGGGAAGCAGTCTCCCCGCTGAGCAGAAAGCCGGATGCGGAGCTTGATCCCAGGACTCTGAGATCATGACCTGAGCCGAAGGCAGAGTCTTAACCCGCTGAGCCATCCAGGTGCCCCCAGAACCATTATCTTAACAACATAGACTGTTTTGATAAAATCTGAATAAAAACATATTATTCTTATATATAGTTTAGTATTGAATATACTGTTGAGGGTTTAACTTAGACCTTAACCAAAAAGTGCTGTATTGGGGTGCCTGGGCGTTTCAGTCCTTAAGTCTGCCTTTGGCTCAGGTCATGATCCCAGGATCCTGGGATCAAGCCCTACATCAGGATCCCTGCTCAGCAGGAAGACTGCTTCTCCCACTCCCACTCCCCCTGCTTGTTTTTCCCTCTCTAATGTGTCTCTCTCTGTCAAATGAATAAATAAAATCTTAAAAAAAGTACTGTATTTGAGTGTTTTCTTAGTTTATATATAACTTTTAAAAGTGGAAACAAAACATTTTGAAAACTCAGTGGTATTTATTGGTTAACCCATTTGTTCATTTAACAAATATTAGTATGCCCTCTATGTGCTAGATGTAATTCTAATATGCTAATACTACTTTCCTGCACCCTTACAAGAGAAGTGCTAACATATTTGCCTCCTTTGCTTAGATTCAGGTATGTTTGTTGCTAAATGGGGAAGTTGACCAGATTGGTACTTAACCATCAATATAGAAATTACAGAGTTGTTTATAATTCTAATTTCTAGACTAAAACATTTAATATATTAGCAGTGACTAAAGCCTTTTGGAAATCTCTAAGAAATGAGTTACTATTGTGAAGAGAACAATTTTTTTAAATTTAGAGCATTTTCATTAGAAATCAGAGTTATGTGTGTTATAAAAAGGTAAAATAAACTATTGGAGGAGGCTTTCTAATGATGAAGAAGTTCTAGCATACTGCAGTGGGAATGTGATGTGATGTAGAAAAGAAACTAGACTGTCCAGAGCCTGGGTTCTGTTACTGCTTATTGTTAACTAGCTGTAAGACTTTGGGCAAATCTTGAAACCTCACTAGACCTTGTTTCCAGATCTGGAACATGTGAATAACCCTGACTCTGCCTCCTCAAAGGGATGCTGTCATGATTAAATAGTAGCTTCCTCATTTATAAATTGAGAATTGCAAATTAGAGCACTTCTTAACCTGGGGCAGTCAAAGAATCCCTTTGAAACTGTGAAGATTTGTGTGTATATGTTCATTTGTACATCTTTCTGGGTAGGAAGTCTGTAGCTTTTGTCAGATTCTCAAATAGGCAAGTGACCCAAAAAAGGTTAAGAAACACTGGATTGGAAAATCTCTAGCATCCTTTCTACTCTTAAATTCAAATTTCATTCTTCCTCTCTGAATAATATGTATGAAAGCACTTTGAAAGACTGCTAAACAAATGCAAAGTATCATTCTCCATCTCTCTTTATGGATCTAGCCTATGTAAAAGTCATAGCCTTACTTGAAAAGGTGATATTATATTATGTTGCATGGATTATTGAATAAACATATTGCCTGGGGGGATTCCTCAAATACAGGGTTCAGTATTGGACCCTTAGGAGAGTTAGAGAGTGTCCCAGAGGCTCAGAGATGATAGAAGGAAATCTAGGTGATAGTGCAAAAATATTTTAATTTAGGTTGGTATAGTCTAGTGGGGAGGTTTAAACTAGTAATTAAACTAGCATGAGGCTACTGATCTAGTTCTAGTCTAGATTATGACACTCATAGCTGTGTCTCTGTTTCTTCTACTCTAAAATGATTTTTACTAATTCATACTTCGCAGGATTTGGGGAAAATTAAGTTAGTTAAATTAAATTAGTATAGGTGACAGTATTTTTTTTTTAAAGATTTTATTTATTTATTTGACAGAGAGAGAGATCACAAGTAGGCAGAGAGGCAGGCAGACAGAGAGGGGGAAGCAGACTCCCTGATGTTGGGCTCTATTCCAGGACTCTGGGATCATTACCTGGGCTGAAGGCAGAGGCCCAACCCACTGAGCCACCCAGGTGCCCCTAGGTGACAGTGTTTTTAGTCAGTGGTACAGTATTACATAAAAAGCCATGAGTTCTCCCTTCAGAGGAGGAAATTCCCACTATTCAGAAATTCCGGTTAATGGAGGGGAGGTTAAGTTAGGGAGGGCACATTGAGTTAGAGTACCCTTAACCACAGTGAAATAAACCTGCATAGGCAGAAACTTTTTTTTTGTCTAGCAAATATTTGAAATGAGTTTCAGTCTACCTCTTTTTTTTTTCTTTCTTCTGGATTTGCATCAGAATGGAGAAAAGAACACTTGGCTCTAGAATTTGTTTGCTTTCTTACTTAGAGTGAGTGTGAGTTCCTAGATAGAAAGCAGAGATGGGATTTCATGAATTTTTATATCCACAGCCCTATGAGGATTCTGAAGTTTACACAAGTGACTTAATACTAATACCATAACCACCTTACAAATTTATTGGAAAGATAAAACTATGTAATGTACTTGACCATACTTTAAAAACTATTTAGACTACATAAATATAAAGCTGCTGCTGCTGCTTTTTTGCTTTTTGTTCCTTTTGTCAGCTGCTCTAGTGTCAAAGATTTTTCCTTTATTAATAAATAGTCTCCTCATTCAACCAAGAGTGTTCTCTCTCTCTCTATATATATCTTAATATAGTACCTATATGGTTCTCTCTCTCTCTATATATATCTTGATATAGTACTCTATATCAAGATATAGGGTACACTGTATCCCAGAAATGCAGTTGCAGTGATGACAGAAAATGGTTATTGCTAGGTTATTTTTGATTGTGACACACCTGTTATGTCACCAAGTAGCTGCTGCTAGAAGCTGTGAGAGGAGAGGAAGAAGGGAAACCATGAATGTCTGATGAGTGAGATCCTCACCAAGTAGATTAAGATTTTGAGAACCAAGACATTCAGACCTAAAGCCAAGATGCAAGGTTGGAGTGTCATCAGTTTTAACTGGTGAATGCAAAACCAGGAACTTTTGTGGGACCAGGCCATGAGTTTGCTCTGAATCTCATGGTTTTTGTGAATATGAGATTCATATCCAATGTATATATCTAATGTTGAAATACTTTAAGGCTTCATAACATAACAAAGACAGATTTATAATTAGAGAAAGGTACTGTCTACCAGCCTGTCATTGGAAGAGTGGTAAAGTCAGGTTAGAGGAAAACTGCTGATTACCAGGGAGAGTTACCTTTTATTTCTGATAACTATTTTTCTCCTTGGTTTTAAAAATACCTTTTTATGAGGCAATTTGATTTTGCACAATTTTTTCTACTTAAAAAATTTATTAGGTGACCTGTTGGAGGAATTTGATCATTTATTGCACATCTACACATTCACTAGTAATGATGGAAGAATTTTTGGTTGTCTAGTTTATCTGAGAGAGAGATGAGCCTCACCATAAGAGAGGGTGGGGAATCTGGGCTCAGTGCCCAGGATTTTTCTTTGCTATTTGGATCACTGTGTTTGCTAGAATATATAATTAATCCCACTCTTGGAGTAATGCTTATTGCTGATGGCCATTGCTGAACTGAAATATTAAACCATATGTAATATATCTTCAATAAAATTGAGATTTAAGAGCCTTAAATGATGTATATATTTGACAGTCCTTAATGAAAACAGGCTAAAGGAACTTCAGAGAATGGATAGGCTTAATGGTAACTTCATTCATGTGAAAGGAAGTCCAGGATTATAAAATTAAACTTAGAGAATTAGCACGACATTGGGGGTAGGATTATACCAATTCTTTAATATGTAGGTTGTTGTTATTGTTGTTTAAGTTTTGGCTCTTCTACTTTATCTCTGGTGAAGGCCTTTTCTGAAACTCTTTAAGATCAATTCTTTTTGGAGTACATTTTAGCCATAGTTAGACCATCAGGGGATTCTCTGGTAATTCTCTTTTGAGTAATTCAATACATGGCATGATTTTCTTTTATTATTGAACCGATGCCTCAGCAAAGGGTTAGAGGAATTCTGCTGTTTGTAGCAAAAATCTTGTGCCAAGAACATTAACCTTGAAGTTCTATACACTTTGCAGGTCAGGCAATTACCACAGTTATCCTATTTACTTATTTAAGGATGTGGCAAGAAGAGCTGCCCAAAAATGGACTGATAAATGTGAGTGGAGGGGAAAAATCAATTTCTTTTTTTTGAAAGGATAGATTGAGAATTGTAATGATGGAAAGAATTCTAAGATTCAGTTAAAATATCTCTTGAACAGGTCAGGACAAATCACCTGCCATGTTGGAGTATGCCTGTGCAGTCAAGAGTGGTAGAATATTTGAAATGAGACAACACTTACGAATTTGATCAAATTCAGACTTTGTAAAGGCTTGAGTTCCTTTACTTAAACAAAATCTCATATACTTAATATGTAAAACAGTTTTAGGGGGGAGCTATTCTCCTTGAAGCCGAAGAGGTCACACCTGTTCATATGTTTCCCCTTCTTCCTTCCTTCTGTGCTTTGAAAATCAGTCATCTAATCCAACTCTTTCATTCGACAAATATGAACATTCATTTCCAAGAGGGGTGAAGCGGCTTGTCCAAGATTGTATAAATAAAAGATGTCAGGGTTGATTCCAGACCAGTGCTGTACTTTATTGCATACCTTTCTATTTCAGACACTCTGCTTCTTGCTTGGAAGTTGGCAGAGAGAACAAGTAGGGAATACTAGAGAAAATACCAGGGAATACTAGGGAAAAGAAATGTGGTCAGGGGTTGTGAAGACAAGTGGGTGATATGGGTCACAAATACTGTTCTCTTAGCCTGGAGCCCAGCCATTCATAGGATAGGTATTTGTTGATTGTCTATCATATACAAGGCATGGCTTGAGGCCACAAAGGAGGTATAGAATCCCACAGTAGAAGAATAATGTCTTAACCATTCTTTGCCTTGTATTTTCTCCCTAGAAATGTGAACAAAAAGGGCACCTGGGTGGCTCAGTCAGTTACGCATCTACCTTCAGCTCAGGTCATGCTCTCAGGGTCCTGGGATGGAGCCCCACATTGCATTGGGCTCCTTGCTTGTCAGGGAGTCTGCTTCTCTCTCTGTCTCTGTCTCTGCCTCCCCCTTCATGCTCGCTCTCTTTCAAATAAATAAATAAAATCTTTAAAAAATATGAACAGAGGCGTCTGGGTGGCTCAGTGGGTTAAAGCCTCTGCTTTTGGCTCAGGTCATGATCCCAGGGTCCTGGGATTGAGCCCCACATCGGGCTATCTGCTTAGCAGGGAGCCTGCTTCCTCCTCTCTCTCTGCCTGCTTCTCTGCCTACTTGTGATCTCCGTCTGTCAAATAAATAAATAAAATCTTTTAAAAAAATATGAACGAAATGATAATTTAGAGAATACATATCATATATTCACTACATGGGCATAGACTCTGGAAACAGACAGCCTGCTTTGGAAGTGGCCCCGACACTTACCTTGGGCAATTTTTTTTTTTTTTTTTTAAGATTTTACTTAATTATTTGAGAGAGAGAGAGCACAAGCAGGGGGAGCAGCAGGTAGAGGGAGAGGGAAGCAGGCTCCCTACTGAGCAAGGAGCCTTACATGGGGCTTGATTCCAGGACCCCGAGATCATGACCTGAGCTGAAGGCACATGTTTAACCAACTGAGCCACCCAGGTGCCCCTAAAATGATGTCTTTAACTTGTCTTAGTCATTTTGGGCTGCTATCACAAAGTGCCATAGACAGGGTGGCCTATAAACGATAGAAATTTGTTTCTCACAGTTGTTGAGCTGGAAGTGAAGATCAGGATACCAGCATGGTCAGGGTCTGGTGAGGGCTCTCTTCTGGGTTGCAGACTGACAGTTTCACATGGGGTAAAGAGCAAAGAGATGGAGCAAGCTCTTGTGTCTTTTCTTCTGAGAGTGCTAATCCTATTCATGAGGGCTTTATACAATTACATTGGGGGTTTAGGATTTCAGCATTTGAATTTTGGGGGAACACATTCAATGAATAACAATACTTTAAGTTTAATGATAGTTCTTATACTATATATATATGATATACAGTATGATATACTTCACTTATCATGATTCCTAAGATGCTTTGTACATCTTAAATGAGAATCTTGATAATTAGAAATATATGACACTTGCCAGTGATAACCTTGTACATTAGTTATTTTTTTCAATACATATGCTATCTTCGCAAATAAAAGGTAATACTGTGGGCATAGACAAGGCCATGGGTATATCTTCATATTTTCAGAGTCTAGCCTTGTACCTTGCACACAGAAGGCGATCAACAGATGTTTGTTATGTCATGAATTCTACTGTTAATTATAACATCTCTTCTCAATTTTAGTTTTTCTTTTCTAATTTTAAACTGTCAACCTAATTATGATATCTTCTATACTAATTTTTCTTTGTTCTGCTGGATCTGAGGTTCGTAAATTTGTTGAACCGTGAATAAAAGCAAAAAGCTAGCACATGTAGGTAAGAGCCATATGCATTGCTTTAATGAATAGTCATAGTGACATATGGAGGAGGACTGCCCGATTAATTATTGGGTTTGATGGAGTTGCTGCCTGCCTGAATGAGTCAGTCCAGGGGCCAATTTATAGTGGCAAAATTCTGTGATGGGCTGGTCTGACCGATAAGCAAAGTAAATAAATGAACCAAGTTGACTCAGTAGCCCAGATAATTTGCTAGATTAGCATGAAAATATTATATTGCTTCTTAACAAGATTTGCTTATTTTTTGGAAGTATGTAGAATCTCATGGTGAGATCCCATTTAATAAATTTCTTCAGCACATATAAACAAAATGTTTTAGTTCTTTAGAACCAATGGTGCAAATTGTCAGTCATATTAATAGTCAAAGAGACAGGTGTTTTTAGACTAACTTGGTTTTTTAAAAATCTAACTTTTTAAAGTAGTAAAAACCATGAGTACTCAGAAAAACAAATTAAAATTCCACAGTATGTAAATTGAAAATATTTTCTTCCTGCTACTCCTAACTCCCTTATACCTCTTTCCCAGTAATAAGCAGTGTTACACATTTAAAAAAAATTCTTCCAGATATTTTTATGTATTTACATATGCAGGACCATATTTACCTATTTTCTTACAATTTGTGTTCTCTTAACAATTTCCCATACCAGAACATATAGATCTATCTCATTAAAAAATAATTGTGTAGGGGCGCCTGGGTGGCTCAATGGGTTAAAGCCTCTGCCTTCGGCTCGGGTCATGATCCCAGGGTCCTGGGATGGAGCCCCCGGACTGGGCTCTCTGCTCAGCAGGGAACCTGTTTCCCACCCCCTCTCTCTGCCTGCCTCTCTGCCTATTTGTGATCTCTGTCAAATAAATAAATTTTTAAAAATCTTAAAAAAATAATTGTGTAATATTCATTTTTATGAATGTATCAAAATTTAACAACGTCCATATTAATGAGCAGTGTTTTGCCATTACAATCAATGCCTCAATGATCATCCTTTAAATAAAATCTTTGTGCACTGGTAGATTTATCTATAGGATAAATTTCTTGAAGTACAATTGGGCAAAAAGAAAATGCATTTGAATTTTATTTATTTATATTTTATTTTTAAGATTTTATTTATTTATTTGACAGAGAGATCACAAGTAGGCAGAGAGGCAGGCAGAGAGAGAGGGAGAAGCAGGCTCCCCACTGAGCAGAGAGCCCTGTGCGGGGCTTGATCCCAGGACCCTGAGATCACGACCTGAGCCGAAGGCAGAGGCTCAAACCACTGAGTCACCCAGGTGCCCTAAAAATGCATTTGAATTTTAAATAGATATTGCCAACTTACCTACTCAAAAGAATACATTAAAATGTTTTTTTCCTTATTGGGTGTTTTGTTATTAGTTTGTTTTAAAATTTTTTACTTTATCTCCAATGGATATTTCTTTTTTCTGCTCCTCATTATTTCTGAAAGCTACCCAAATGTCTTTTGGAGAACTCTTTCCAGTGCACCTGGTATTAGGCCAGGTGATTGAGTCATGTCCAATCAAGAGCATTAGATCTTGCCAATAAATTGTTTTTGTTTTTATTTTAGTACCTTTATTTTTTTCCAGTTTTACTGAGATATAATTGACAAATAAAATTGTATATATTTAAAAGTTACAGTGTGATGACTTGATATTTGCATTGTGTAATGATTACTACAGTCAAATTAATTAATACATCCATCACCTTGGGTGCCTGGGTGGTTCAGTGAGTTAAAGCCTCTGCCTTCAGCTCAGGTCATGATCCCAGGGTCCTGGGATTGTGTCCCGCATGGGGCTCTCTGTCAGTGGGGAGCCTGCTTCCCCTTCTCTCTCTGCCTACCTCTCTGCCTACTTGTGATCTCTGTCAAATAAATAAATAAAATCTTTTTTTTTTTTTTACTGTTTTTTTTTTTAAAACGTTTTAATTTTTTTTATAAACATATAATGTATTTTTAGCCCCAGGGGTACAGGTCTGTGAATTGCCAGGTTTACACATTTCACAACACTCACCATAGCACAATCCCTCCCCAATGTCCATAACCCCACCACCCTCTCCCAACCCCCCTCCCCCCCAGCAGCCCTCAGTTTGTTTTGTGAGATTAAGAGAATAAATAAAATCTTAAAAAACAATACATCCATTACCTCATATAGTTATTTTTCCTGATAATATTGTTGTCTGCGGACAGAGAGCAACTCTTACGTTGTTCCAATGCCCTAAACTCCCATGGGAGCACCAGGAAGAGGTTCTTCCGTTTTTGTTGAACTGAAACCTGGGAGAATAGGCATGGAGTTACTGGCTGGTGCATTGCCTCCTTGTTGCATACCAGTGTGGTAGAGAGTAAAGCTGATAGATAGAGACAGATAGTGTCTCTAGATCAAGTTTAGATGAAAGTCAGAAAAATCTACTCTGCACATTCACAAGTGCATAGGAATGTTTCCCTGACATTTTTCCTTTTTTTTTTTTTTTTTTTTTGATTTTATGACCATTGTCAGGAAATGTGTTCTCTTTGGCACCTGTTTCTCCATCCTAGCCTGTTTTTTATTTAATCCATCTGAACTGTGTAAACCCTGGAAGCAAGTCTGTATGACATTAGGATTACCACTCTTTTCTCTCTGGGCCTCAGTTTCCCTCATTTAAAAAATGAAGTGGGAATGGAGAGTAGACATTATTTAAGGTAATTTCCATCTCTGCCGTTCTTGTCCAACTGTGTCTCCCTGGATTCTGATCCCATAGGTGCCCTGGTATGCTAAGGCAGTAAGCCAATTTAATTGGGTTTTCACTTTTTCCACCTTGTCCTTCCATTTACATCCACTGAATTTTTTTGTTTTGTGATGTATTTTAGCATTCTTATTTTTATTAAGTTTAAATTTGCAAAAGCAACACTGGTCCTTGATCAGAGTTAAGTAATATTGAGACATAAGAAAAACAGAAGGTTTTTGTTTTTTTTTTTCCCTGATAGCACACTCCCTATGCTCATTCACAATTTCTTCCCTATTAACAACTTGGTATAGACATCTCAGTATATTCATTATCTATTAGTATTTTTCTTCCTCAGTTTTTTCCCATTTTTTCCTTTAGGTTCTTCTATTTCTTATTGGTTGAGTCCTTTGACTTCTCATCTTGTCTTACCTGTGGCCCCCACGTTGCTGCCTCCCTACTTGGTTTTAGTCCAGTGCTTTGTTTGACCCTTATTACTCTAAGCTAGTCATTTGTATCCAGGCTTCTTAGCTTCAGCTTGAGTGTCAACTTCCAGCTTTACCTTCCTCAATCCTGCTCCTGCTTCTGTTCCCTGGTTTTCCAGGCAACCCAGTATAGGGATGTGTCTAGAGTCAGTCTCTAGAGTCAGACTCCTGGCTTTAAGTCATAGCTCTACCACTTATTGGTCATGAGACCTTGGGCAAAGTATTTCTCTTCACACTTCAATTTCATTCTCTATAAAAAGTATAATTATCTATAAACGTATAACTCTCTATAAATATATAATTCTCTATAAATATATAATTATAAAAAGATTAAAATAGTATCTCATGGTTCTTATTAGTGTTAAGGGTGTTTTACATGTAATACTTTCTCAATCTTATCACAACATCCCAATCTAGTTCAGGTTTTGGCATATTGTGTGTTTTTAAAACTGTCAGTTCTTTTTGGGATACCTGGATGTTTCAGTCAGTTAAGCATCTGACTTCTGATTTTGTATTGGTTTATGATCTCAGGGTCCTTTGATGAGCCCTGCATGGAGCGGAAACTTGCATGGGATTCTCCTTCTCTCTCCCTCTGCCCCTCCACTCACGTGCATGCACTCCCTCTCTCTAAAAGAAACAAACAAAAACCCCAAAACCAAAACTAAACAAAAGAACCCCTAAAAGCTCCTGTCAATTATTTTTGCAAAGCAAAAATTAGCAAGTTGAATAATTCACATTGGCAGATACAAAAACAACAGTGAGGTTCAAAGAGATTGAAATGACTTGCTTAAAATCACATGCATAGTAAATGACAGACTCAGGATTCAAAATCAGATTTATTGGCTCCAGATCTCTGTGCTTCTCAACACTTTAGCAATGATAATCTGTATCTTATTTATTGGAAGACTTTGATGCTCTCCTGATGCATATGGAGACTTCCATTCTTTAACTTGGAATCTGATTGGCTTGTTCTTTCTCAAGCATGTCGTGTGTGTGTGTGTGTGTGTGTGTGTGTTTAAAGATTTTATTTATTTGACAGAAGCAGACAGCGAGAGAGGGAACACAGGCAGCAGGGAGCTGAGAGAGAGAAGCGGACTCCACTGAGCAGGGAGACTGACACAGGGCTCGATCTCAGGACGCTGGGATCATAAGCTGAGCCAAAGGCAGATGCTTAATGACTGAGCCGCAGAGGCACCCCTCTCAGTCATGTCTTAACGGGTTTCCTCTTATGAACCCCCTTCTGCTAGGTCATCAACAAGATCCCCTCACCGTCCCCAGAAAGGACAAAGACTAGTATTAAATCTGGAGTTTACTCTACTTTCAGAGACTTTGCTTTCCAAGGCAAAATGGTTAGTGGAAAAAACATTGATTTTGGAGCTAATTGGGTCTAGTTTTGATCCATTAATTCTTTCCTTTAGTAGTTGTATGGCTTGGCCAACTCAATTACTTTCCTTGGGCCTCAGTTTCTTTTATTTGTCAGGTAAGAATGATAATGTTAATAATATCTGCCTTATAGGATAACTGTGATGCTGGAGGTAAAGTATGATAAATGCTTGGCTCTAGTACACACTGAATAAATCGTTGTTATTTTTAGTAGCAGTTACTACGACTGGTGAGAGACTGAGCTGTTACAGGCCCTAAAGAGGTTCGATATTATTTTGGGGGCTACACTCTGAGTATATGATCTTTTATTTGTGTTTGGGAGTGGACGGGGGAAGAGAGTAGCCTAGTTAGAAGGGCACACATTTTGGATTTAGATAGATCGGGATTTGGATCTGAGCATGGCAATTAAAAGCTGTGTAAATAGGCAGGTTGCTTAATTATTTTAGGCTGCAACCTCTTCATTTGAAAATCAGGGAAAATAATACCGATTTCATAGAGGCTATTGAAGCAACTGAAGTAGAGTATGTAAAAGCATGGCAGTGATTTTAAAAATATCTGTTCTCTATAAGGCATTGTTATAGAAAGTCCCAATATTTGTTATATATGTCACTGTATTCCTCTTTGTGCTCTCAGCACTTACCGATCACATGGTAGGAACTGCAAAAATATTTGTCAAACTGAATGGGCCCTTGAGTTGAACAGTAAAAACATTTTAAACTCAAAGTTTTATTTTATTTTATTTTATTTTGGGTTTTTTTTTGGTAAGAAACTGATGTTTATTTTATTTATTTATTTATTATTTATCAGAGAGAGAGAGCACAAGCAGGGGGAGTGTCAGGCAGAACAGACAGAGGGAGAAGCAGGCTCCCCACTGAGCAAGAAGCCCCAGGCAGGCCTCAATCTCAGGACTCTGGGATCATGACCTGAGCAGAAGGTAGCAGCTTAACCGACTGAGCCACCCAGGTGTCCCTGATGTTTATTTTCTATCCACCTTATTTCCATGTTCTGTTTTATTTTTATTTATTTATTTTTTACATTTTTTCTTTTTTTTTTAAGTAGGCTCTACACCCAGTGTGGGACTTTAACTCATGACCCTGAGATCAAGAGTCTGCTTTACCAACTAAACTACCCAGGTACACTTTCCATGTTCTGTTTTAGAAGATAAGGAAGAACAGCATAAGACCACTCAGTGTTGTTCTTTCCCATTCAGTGACCTGAGCAATGGGAGTTGCAGACCGGTCTTCAAGGGCAGGCCAGGGGCTCTGGTCTTCAGTAGGGGACTGCTGGATAGGCACAGAGACCACCTTGTGTAGTTTCAGTCCCGTCTGCAGCCTGGGGTCGATAGCCGTCAACTCACGCCATTTACTTGGGCTGGAGACGTCAATTCACCCTGAATTCCTCCTTGGTTGTGGCCTTTTCAGCAGCGGCCTGCTCTTCCTTTTCAGTCTGTCTCCGTCAGAATGGATCAGGCATGAGCTCCCATGGGTGTCCATGAGGGATGGTGGCAAACACGCACAGAACTTTCCCGGTCGTCACACAGCACGTTAGACCCACTGAGCTCGCTTGTTGTTGCACACAATGACGGTGTCCACATAGCACAGAGGAGAGTCTGTGTTCTACAGAGCAGTGGTTGGCAGGTAACCCTAAGATGCCTCTGTGGGTGGTTGGTGGTCAGCCCCGGGGTCAGTAGCCACCAGAAGATGTGGTTCCTGGAGGGCAGCCTGGATCTGGTTAGTGAAGATTCTGGGAGTGATGTACCTAGCAGGAGGAGTGGCTCCAGGGATAGGAACAAACTTCAGGACAGCGCACTGGCCAGTATTCTTAGAGGCCATGACACTGACATCAACCAGGTTTTTTCCCTTCCTTCCTTCCTTTTTGTTAAGATTTTACTTATTTATTTGAGAGAGAGAGAGAGAGCACACAAGCAGGGGAGGGGCAGCAGGCAAAGGGAGATGGAGAAGCAGACTCCCCACTGAGCAAGGAGCCTGCCTGGGGCCTCAATCCCAGGACCTTGGGATCATGTCCTGAGCTGAAGGCAGACGCTTAACTCACTGAGCCACCCAGGTGCCCCTCAACCAGGTTTTCCGCGGTAACAATGGACAAGCCATCCGCGGAAATTTCTCCCAGGTCCCTTTCAGATTTAAGACGTAGGTGTACTGTTCCATTTGGAAATCAAGGCTGGTGCCACATAGGTGGGTTCCTGCTGCAAGAATTTGAGGACATCTTCCTCCTTTATCTGTAGGACATCAAGGGCTCTGTACATTGTAGAAATCTTCCTTTAAGTTATTCTGAGAACCGAGGACCACACTCTGTGAACCCCTCTCTGGACAGTGCTGAGTAGCATACCTAAAGTTTGATTGCTGGTCTACTCACTCTTCTGTGGCTGGAAGTCCTAAAAAAATAAAATGTTAAGGGAGTTATTATGCTGAATAAAATACCCAAGCTTAAGAACTAGTATGCATAAGACCTCAAATTTCTTTCTGGCTCTCAATATGAGAGTCATGATTGTTTCCCTTGCGTCATCTTCTGCATGTGGCTTTTCATCTTACATTCTGGATTTACTCCAGGAGACGACACTGTCTTATGCCAGGGACCTGGTGAAAGGTCACACTCAGAATGGCTAGGCTGGGAGGAGCTCACTTAGCAGTGTGTTTCTAACTGTATTCCTTAGTGTTCCATCTCAGTGGGGTAAAAGCAAGAATGAAAAATTCCAAAGGAGCCTAAAATTTAGATTTTGTCCTAAAGGTATAGCTAGAAAGTTTTTTGCTCTAAACTGCTATAACCAGGAGTGAGTGAATTTCTCTCATTTTCCTACCAAATAAAAATGGAATTTATGATGAATCATTGTTAAGTAGAGTGATCTGGACTTATTCTTTTCAGCCTAGTGAGACCCATCCCAGCATTTTACAGACAGTTTCTTTAAAGATAGCATGAGAAAACTCAGTGTCCTCTTGAGGTTTTTGTAAATGGATGCCAGCCCAGTCTTTATTAAACTGGGTTTATACATCATATAATTGCTCATCTTGACATAACTCTTTTAGACTCTGCTTGAGCAAGGACAAAATTAGTTGAGGGTTCTGTTCTGCTGCAAATGATGATCTTTGGTGTTTTTTGGTTAATGATGCTTCAACTTCATCTTTTCCATGTTGTCCTTGAATTTCTTGAAGTTTCTCCCTTTTTCAGTCTTTTAAAAAAATCTACATAGATTATGTGTACTTAGATTGTTATTCACCTCAATCCAATTTAAAGTCCTATAGCAACATTTACTGAGCACTTATTCTAATTAAAGCACGATGGAGCTGTTTTCTAAAGCTTCAACAGTCTTTAGTGTTGCAACATCCAATATGGTAGCCATTATTTGCATGTGACTGTTTACATTTAAATTATTAAAATTAAATGAAATAAATAAAATCTTTTAAAAAATTAAGCCAAATAAAGATTTTTTTTTTAAATTTTATTTATTTGACAGAAGGAGAGATCACAAATAGGCAGAGAGAGAGGGGTGGAAGCAGGCTCCCTGTGGAGCAGAGAGCCCGACGCGGGGCTCAATCCCAGGACCCTGGGACCATGACCTGAGCCAAAGGCAGAGGCTTTAACCCACTGAGCCACCCAGGCACCCCGCCAGATAAAGATTTTTATTTCCTCAGTTGTACTAGCCATATTTCAAGTGCTTTATACAGTGAAACACTACATACAGTTCAAGTGCCACATACTGTGGCTACTGTTTTGGATGGCATAGGTATAGAATGTGTCCGTCATTGTAGAAAGTTCTATTGGACTGTGCTGTTATTATAGAGTTTCAGTTATTTAGGACTACGACCACTACTTGTCTTTCATTTTAAGATAGTCAAAAACTCATATCTTTCAATGAGAAATTTTTTTAGCAATTCAAATAACATTAATTGATTTTACTGTTAGGTACTGTGGGAAATACAAGAACAAATAAAATATGTTCCTTGTCTTCAGGGAACCTAAAATATATTGAGGAAAACTGTCATATAACACAACTAATGAAATTGTAAGGCAGGATATGCAAAGTAATGTAGTAGAGGCATAGTCAAAGTACAATAGACTCATTTGAGGAAGGATTCATTTCTATTTTGCTTCAGAGTGTTCATTTGGAAGGGGACATTTAGAAAGGAAAAGACATCAGGAAGTCAGAAAGTCATTTTAGGTGCCAAGGGAAGAATATGAGCAAAGACATGGAATAGGGAAAGTAGCTCAGTCTAAGGCAGGTAACATAGCATGGAGATTAAGAGCATAGCCTCTAGGGACAATCTGCCTGGGCTCAAAAATCTGGCTTCTTGTTAACAAAAAATTAATCTTTCTGTTTCTCCGTCTGTAAAATGGAACTAATAATAGTAGCTACCTAATAGAGTATTTGTGAGGATTCAGTAAGACAATATTTTGGAGACTTAGCACAGTGCCTAGGTTATAGCAGGCTGCTAGGGGAGGATCTGGGGGAAAGGGAGGTTGCAAATAACAGTCTGCCAACAGTGGCTGAATTTTCAGTTAAAAACCTGGAGGTGGGCAATCCAGGACTGGTTTGTTGACTGTTCCACAAAGATCAAGGACCCACTTCCTACCAGCTATCTGCTTCACTATCCCTAGTGTGTGCCCCTTGTCATGAAAGTCCAGGATAGAATATTAGTCATGACATTCATGTCCCAATAAGCAGGATGAGTAGGCATCCTTTGTCTCTTAAGGTTCCCAGAAGTTGCAACCTGACATTTCTACTTGTATACCATTAGCCTGAATTTAGTCACATGACCACACCTAGCTGTAGGGGAAATGGGGAAACATCATCTTTTTTTCCCAGGTGGACTTGTTTCCAGCTAAAATTTTTAGTACTAGAAGAGGAGGAAGTGGATTAGGAAGTTATAGTCTCTGTTACAAAGAGGGACAAGACTGAAGCCAGATGACCGAGATCTTTAATGTAGTCTAAGGAGTTTGTACTTTTATTGCTTGGGTTCTGATACCTCAACATAGGGGATTAACACAGTTAGAGGCTGTTCATTGTAATGGACTTGGACATGGTTCCTTAAACCAGAATTATTCACTGTAGCAATACTCAGATACTTTCAAGAACAGTTACTTTGAATTAAAAAAAAAACAAAAAACAAAAAAACATTTCCCCTTGAGATTCCAACAGTCTTTCCCATTCTCCTTCCTCTTTAAGGAAGAGAAGAGGTAACCTGAGGGGAGGAAATGTGAGAAGGCAATCCTTCCACCTGGCAGCTCTCTTTTAGACTTCCTCCAGTATGTCATTGGCCCTCTCAAAATGTGCTGGGAATGGAAATCAGTTCTTTATATGGGTGGTAGTGCCAAGTAAAGGGAATTGCTATCTTATTATCAGGATATTGTGCTCTTTCTCTGAGTACTTTGTGCTCAACTTAGACACTACACTGTTGACAGCATGCCCGAGTAGATTCTGAGCAGTTTGAAAACAGAGTTCAGGTCTTGAGTCTATATCCTCTGCATTTAACACAGTGCCTAGTGCAAGGCACACATAAAATTGTCAAATGTCTGGATAAATGCTGAGTATATGAATGCTGTCTAGATAGTGTTGGCTTTAAAGCAGCTGTACCAGAGCTTAAATCCTTATACAGCTGATTATTACTGAGTCAGTGGTAAAATCATTTCAGGCAAAGGCTAAGAAAAGACTAGGTAAGGTGAAGACATATTGTGTCCACCTGGATTATGGTTCTGTTTAGAACGCATTGGACAGTGAAACAATGAGATCAGGTCAAATAATTTGTGTTAAATTCTGAAGGCTGTCTTTTCTTAGTCTTTGTAATTCTGGGCACTACTTTACTTAGACAATAAAAATATGCTAAATTTGTATACTTATAAAATATATCTTGAAGTAAACCCCTACAAAAAAGATTTTTGTTTCTCTTTTATTTTTATTTTTTTAAGTACTCTGTATGTCCAACAAAGGGCTTGAAATCATGACTCTGGGATCAAGAGTCACATGCTCTACTGACTGAGCCAACAAGGCACCCCCAAAAAGATTGTTAAATCAACAAATATTTACTAAGTATGTGTGAAGCCTTATGGTAAGGGCCATAAAGAATAACACTAATAAAGAACCAATCCTTGCTTTCAAGGAATTTACAATCCGCAAACACTGTGCTAGGCTGTAGGAATCAAAGTATAGCGGACTAGCCTCCTACCCACACGGTACTTACAATATGGTATGAAAAACAGATAAATGGATGATTACATGTACTATAATCTAGTGTTTGAACCTCTCTCAGGGCCAAATATACATAGTTTGGTAAAAATTTGAAGACATTTGTGCGTTTGAGATTTTCTAAAGTCTGCAGGCTCATTCTAGTTAACTAGTATATAAAATGTTTTCAGGATTGGATATATTTCAGGAATGGCAGTGATATGATATGCAACCAGGAGAGAGACAGAAGGGAGGAAAAAAAAAAAGAGGGTTGATCATTTTGAGGTGACATTAAATTATCTTTTGACACCAGCTGTATCTTTTTTATAACAGAAAGTGGAAACAACTCTGTCCTTGACCTTCAAAAAGAAATTGACTTACCTAGCTTAACTATTCAAACAAACAACTGTGTACTCTCTTCAATTCCTATGATGATTTTGATTTACTGTAAATGACTGAATTTAATGAACTAAATTATGCTATTTAAATGCATTTTGTGAATGGTATTGTAGTTTGTTACAAAGCATTATGTCTATGCTAAATTGTGCCGTAAATGATATGGTATGGAACATATGTGCTGTATTCATAATTTAACTGTTGCTATGGAGTACCTTCTTGGATAGGACATACTGAAAAAGGAGCCTTTATTTACCTGGTGAAATGAAGGTGATATCTCAGCAAATCACTAGGTCTTACTGACCTTGGCAGAATTACAGTGCTAATATTTTCACATGGATGAACTGTTCTTGAACAATTTCTCTAATGTATATGGCAGAAATAGGCTTTCCATTAAAACTGGGTATATATGGTATATCTTCTCTTTCCATTTTTTTCCCCTTCAACAAACATTTACTGCAGTCATTGCAAGGATAATTCCACCTCCATTAAGGTACATGTTTTCTCCTGGCCTCTCAAATGATAGAGATAATAGAATACAAAGGTTTGTCCTGCAGTTATGCTGGTGGTCTTTGGAAGGACTTGCATTAAATAACACACTGATTCTCCTCTTTTTGAATAATTCGAGAAAGCTTAAAAATTAAACAGTAAAAACTGGAGCCAAAATATCACCTTTATTATTGACAAAAAGTCAATAAAGTGTGGCTAAATTGGCTTAGTGTGGGAGCCAAATTTTCTAGCAATATTCTGACCTCAGATAACGCTTATCTACTAGGCCTTGGGCTTCTTTACATGGAAGGACTGCTGAAGTGAGATTTTTAACACGGAAGAGCAAAAAATTTGTGCTTTTGCTGGATAAGCTCATTTAAAGAGAAAAAAAGAGTTGAGTCAATTGGAGTTATTCTTTATAAAAATGCACCAGGTCAATTTGAATGGTGGTGGAGAGAGGGCTTACCTCTATTCCAAGAAGGGAACATTAAGCATAAGAAAATCATTCCCCAATAACAAGTGTAGTTTTTTTCTTTAAAGGAATTGTTTAAAAGTTTATTGCTAGAGAGAAAGCCATAGAATTTGTCACACATTAATGATGACGTTTCCATTTTCCCCTCTAAGGAGTATCTTCATGGCAATAATACTTCTGTTATTTGATGGAAGGTGAAGACAGAGCAGCTTTTGGGGTGGTCACAATTAAAAGTCCAGGAAAAATTGCTTGGGAATTAAATAATCATTCTCAGTACTTCAGTACTGATCACTTTGATATAGCACAAGACAAAGAGTCAGAAGACTGGTTCTAGGAGAAGTTTCATGATCATTAGCTCTTAGTTTGGGCTACCATAACAAAATAGTATAAATTGATTAAACAACAGACATTTATTTTCTTGTAGATCATGAGGCTAGAAGTCCTAGATTAGAGCTTCAGCATGGTTGGTTTCTGGTGAGGACTATTTCTGGCCTGTAAGCAGCTGCCATCTTGCCATAAGCTCACCTAACCTCTTTGAATGCATCCAGAAACAGTGAGAGAGTGCTGTTTTTGGAAGAATACTAATCCTTTCATATCTGGGACCAATCCTTATTACTTCCTTTAAACTTTAATTACTTTTTTTTTTTAAGATTTTATTTATTTATTTGACAGACAGAGATCACACGTAGGCAGAGAGGCAGGCAGAGAGAAAGGGAAGCAGCCTCCCTGCTGAGCAGAGAGCCTGATGCGGGGCTCGATCCCAGGACCCTGGGATCATGACCTGAGCCGAAGGCAGAGGCTTTAACCCACTGAGCCACCCATGTGCCCCCTTTAATGACTTTCTTATGGTCTCTGTCTCCAAAATACAGTCACATTGGGGGTTAGGGGTTCAATATGAATTGGGGGATGAGGCACAGTTCAGTCCACAGCAAGCTCATTGTGTGACCTGTCAAGTGATTTCTGTTTCATTTTCTCTTCTTATGAATGGGAGTTCATGCTTTATGAACTCAGGCTCGTGAGCCTGAGATCAAGTAAAATCATAGGCATCTATTCTAAAGTATTTAAAGTGCCATACAAACACCATTATTTTAGTTCATTTCTGAATCTAATAGTTACTGAGGGTAGGTTTTTCTTGTTATTTACCCATCCATAGTTCTTATCTTTTTACCTGAGTATTTCTGGATGGTAGGTGGGAAGAGTAAGTTATGTTAGTGGTCTCACCCCTTTAAGAACCTATCTTTTGGGGGTACCTGGTTGGCTCAGTCAGTGGAGCATGCAACTCTTGATCTCAGGCTCATGAGTTCAAGCCCCACGTTGGGTGTAGAGCTTACTTAAAAGAAAAAGGAAAAGAAAAAGAAAAAGAAAACATCTTCAAGAGGTAGAGAACAGTATGAATTAGGCATTGCACAATAAGAAATGTCAGTTTTTCCATAATGACTTCAAACATTCAGCAACTAGATTTCACAATGAACCAATCCTATGGCAGAAAATAAGAGTTTAGTTTTATTTTGATTGTTTTTGAAGGAGAGATTTTAGATCAAATGAATGAAAGCTTAGAAGAAGAAATCTATAAAAACCCATCTCTAGTTATACTGCAAAAGAATATCATAATGTCAATGCTGGAATATTAAGAGAGTATTAAGCTGGTGGGTGAGTTTTCTCGTTTTAGTGAGATTGCTTCCAAATTTAGCTTAGAGTTAGGGGTATGCAAATGACTAGACAGTCAATTTTGATGAGTTGCTATAAGAAAAGAATTACTCATTTTTCTGTCCTGTATTTGGCATATTTCTCAGAGTGGTTCATTTAACATATCTCTTGGTAATATTCTCTCTATATTTATTTTAGAAGCAGTAAATAGTACAACTAATATTTTAAAATATTGTAGTGGCAAAAAATTTTAATTTGAACTCAGAGCACATTTACTTGCTCTTTCTTTGTTTTTTTTGAATTTTATTTTATTTTTTCAGTGTTCCAAAATTCATTGTTTATGCATCACACCCAGTGTTCCATGCAATATGTGCCCTCCACAATACCCACCACCAGGCTCACCCCCACCCCAAAACCCTCAGTTTGTTTCTCAGAGTCCATAGTCTCTCATGGTTTGTCTCCCCCTCTGATTTACCCCAACTCACTTCTCCTCTCCATCTCCCAATATCTTCCGTGTTATACCTTATACTCCACAAGCAAGTGAAACCATATGCTAAATGACTCTCTCTGCTTGACTTATTTCACTCAGCATAATCTCTTCCAGTCCTGTCTATGTCGATACAAAAGTTGGGTATTCATCCTTCCTGATGGAGGCATAATACTCAATTGTATATATGGACCATATCTTCTTTATCCATTTGTCTGTTGAAGGGCATCTTGATTCTTTTCACAGTTTGGCGACTGTAACCATTGCTGCTATGAACTTTGGGGTACAGGTGGCCCTTCTTTTCACTGCATCTGTATCTTTGGGGTAAATACCCAGTAGTGCAATTGCAGGGTCATAAGGTAGCTCTATTTTTAATTTCTTGAGGAATCTCCATGCTGTTTTCCAAAGTGGCTGCTCCAACTTGCATTCCCACCAACAGTGTAAGAGGGTTCCCCTTTCTCCACATTCTCTCCAACACATGTTGTTTACTGTCTTGTTGATTTTGGCCATTTTGACTGGCATAAGGTGGTATCTCAATGTGGTTTTGATTTGCATTTCCCTGATGGCTAATGATGATGAACATTTTTTCTTGTGTCTGTTGGCCATTTGTATGTCTTCTTTGGAAAAGTGTCTGTTCATGTCTTCTGCCCATTTTTTGATGTGATTATCTGTTTTGTGTGTGTTGAGTTTGAGGAGTTCTTTATAGATCTTGGATATCAGCCCTTTGTCGGTAGTGTCATTTCCAAGTACCTTCTCCCATTCCATGGGTTGCCTCTTTGTTTTTGTTGACTGTTTCCTTTTACTTGCTCCTTCTTAAGATTGTAGCAGAGTTATTTTGGGAGCAGGGGCAATATGATTTTTATCAGGAATGTAAACTGTTTGGTAATACAATCTGCAAGTTGAATGTTGGAGCTGATTTGTGAAGGTTATTTAACTAGAGAAACTTCAAGGGTCTTTTTTTATGATTGATCACTATGAATGGGTATGGTTGAAGCAAACAGGGAGAAGTCAGTTATTTTTGTTTTTTGTTTTTGTTTTGTTTTCATTTCAGAGGTAGAATTTCATGATTCATCAGTTGCATATAACACCCAGTGTTCATTCATTTTATCAAGTGTCTAAAAGTCAGTTTTGACTGTACAATTTCCACATTGATAACATGGAATTATAATGTCAGAGATGTTACATTTTTCTGTATGTCAGAAAGAGAATTTTGGATGGTTATTCTAGAAAGTCTCTAGGCTGATATACAGGTAAGTTTCAGAGACTTGGGAAAGCAAAGTCTATAAAGTGGAATGAACTCTTGAGACATGTGTTTAGCGCCTCCAGGCCACACTTGCAGATGACAAAACCAAAACCAAGAAATAAAAATGATTTGTTCAAAATTACCCAACAAATTGGTGGTAGAACCAGAGCTATCCTAGGTCTCCTTATAGTCCAATATTTCCTATATATAATAAAGGGACAGGCATTACAGTCATCCTATGGAGAAATTAAGGCAAAGGAAATTCCTAGTATGAACACCAAAGCATTTAGGATCATAGAATCAGATCATCTGAATGTTTAGAAAGACTTTAAGATTAAATGTTGTCTAATCTAATCTACTACACAACGCTTGAATTCAGTCTACAAAATCCCTGCCAAATGGTTAGTCAGTATTTGCACATTTAGAGTGATAAGACAGTTGATCTTTGATCTCTAGAAAGTTTAGGAAGTTAAATGTTAGAAAGTTTACTGTTATATTGGGCCTAATTTATCTTGACACAACTTCAATTCTTCTTTAATTTCCTGGTTGACCCATTCATTCTTTAGAAGGATGCTGTTTAGTCTCCATGTATTTGGGTTCTTTCCAAATTTCCTCTTGTGATTGAGTTCTAGCTTCAGAGCATTGTGGTCTGAAAATATGCAGGGAATGATCCCAATCTTTTGATACCGGTTGAGACCTGATTTAGGACCGAGGATGTCTTGACACAACTTCAACTTCTAGATTTTAGTTCTGCTTTCTGGTACTTAAAAAATCATTTAGTTAGTCATGGGAATATTACCCTTTGACCTCTTTTATGTGTATTATCCTTTTCTTTTCTTACATCAATACTCTATTTTAATAGAACATATTTAAATGTCCACTGGACCAACCATAAATATGCTTACTACCAAAGTATTTCAAGTTCATTGTATAAAACAGGCCTGAAAAATCTCACAGAAGGGGTTAGAAAAAGGGAAACTGGAGTCCACTATAATTCATTTAGGCTAATTGTTTGATTTCTTTGATGTCTTTGCAAATGCTGGTTTTCTAGTGGGTCTCGGTATGGCTAATATAATCTCTTTCCTCAGGTTGATTCAACACATTTTGTAAAATTGATTAACTTGTTCTCTCTATGTATCTTTGTGAGATCTTTATTTTTGTGTACCTAGTGTTAAGAAACTTTGATGTATAAAAATCAGATTTAGACAAAAAGTTCAGAAAATGATCAATACACTCAAAGAAATAGTTTATTTTATTTTTTAAAAAGATTTTATTTATTCATTTGACAGGGAAAGAGACAGAGCATAAGCAGGGAGAGAGGTAGAGGGAGAGGGAGAAGCAGACTTCCTGCTCAGCTGGGAGCCTGCCATGGGGCTGGAGATTATGACCTGAGCTGAAGGCAGACGCTTAACCATCTGGGATGCCCCAAAGAATTCTTTTGGATAGCAAGTTTTCCAAATTCCCTTCAAGTGTAATTAAGATTGAAAAAAGTTCTGTTTCAACCTAAAATCTCTGGAATACTTTGAGTACATAAAGCAAGACACAAAAGTTTGAAAACTCCATGAGGGAGAATAGAATTACAGAAATAAACTTGTAAACGAACAAATAGAGATAAAATTAAAAACAAAAAGGCCATCTGAATATTACCACATTTTGGAGCCTGCAGACATGCACCAAGCTTTGCTGTTTGAGAGTTGGTATGGAGCTTGTGGTTCAACCTAAATAATTCAAGTATCATTTCAACCAATCAAGTGTTCCCAGACTTACAGAAAAGATAGGTCAGGTATATGTCATATTTTACTGCAAATATATCCGTATCATATAGTTAGAATGGTATTTGAAGTTTACAACGATATTCCAAACCATCTGTGTTTTTAATTCATCCTAATGTCAGGAAGTTTTTCCTCCTGATCTAAGCCTTTAGCTTGATTTTCCTGGAAGAAAAAGTTAAAGCTGGTTAGCATCTCTTCGTAAGGACCCTCTATGCGCACAGGCCCCATTTTTCTCTGGATCGTGAAGACCTGAATTTGCCACGAAGGTCACAGTAATTTTGTAAGGACCTGGTAAGTGGGATGATTTTCTTACTGATCCCGTGCCCTATTTTATCCAAGTGAATAAAAACCAATTAAGGGACAGAGTCAGTGCTTACTAGCACTTATTTGTCTGATTCAGGCTCCTGCCTCTGCATTTGCTGGGGCCCAATTTGGTATTTTATAGTAAAGTTTTGGAGTATAAAGCTAGGTAACCTTATAATAATAATGAGAATAGGAAACATTTATTTTTATTTTTTCAAAAGATTTATTTATTTATTTAGTTGAGTGGGGGTGGGTGGGTAAGAGGGATTCTCCAGCCTGACTTACCTCAAGCCTGGAGCTCCGTGGCCACTGGATCTCACAACCCTTAGATCATGATCTGACTGGAACCAAGAGTTCGCTGCTCAATGGACTGAGCCACCCAGATGCCCCCATTTATTTTCAGTTTAAGAGTTCAGCTTTTCATTGAACAGGTTACAGAAGAGGTTTAGTCAGAAAGTCCAAAGCCCATGTCATCAGCAGACTCTTCTGATTCTTCTTTCTTGGCTTCCACTTTCTTCTCAGCTGGGGCAGCAGTGGTGGAGGGAGCAGGACCTCCTGCTGGGGAAGGTCCACCACTCCCTACATTGCAGATGAACCTCCTGATGTTCACATGGGCCAGGCCCTTTGCAAACAAGCGTGGCCAGAAAGGTTCAACATTTACACTGGCTGCTTTAGTGAGGCATGGATCTTCATCTCTGTGACCAGTACTTCATCCTGCAGGATGAGGGCTGAGTAGATGCAGGGAAGCTCCAAGACAAAGGCCATGGTGCAGGTGAGTGCTGAGCAGGCACTGCCAGGTGAGGTGCTGTTGGTGTGGATAAAGGGAGAGACTTACCCCCACCAGGCCTTACCTTCCTGGGCAGGACCCAGCCCCTTAAAGGCAGCTGAGGAAAGGAAGGAAATATTTCTTTATAAAGCCAATAATTAAAGAATAAGATTCATTACAAAATTTCTGAAGTATTTCTCATACTTAGTGGCAAAATTGACTATTTGTATTAGATTGAAAATTACTCTTAGAAAAATCTTCTGAGCCAGTATTCTAGGAACCAAACATGAGACTGACTTCAGATCAGGTCTGGACCAATATATTTTGGTTTCTGCTAGAGACATTTAAAATGTGTCTACACTGCATTTAAAAGTACATTTTAGGCTCTTTGATTTATGATGAACCTCGGTATAGCTTCATTTTTGGGGGGTATATAATTTCCATCAAAATTGGAAAATTTTTGGTCATTATTTCTTCAAATAGTTTTCCTCATCCCTTCTTCCCTCTCTTCTCCTATGATTCCCAGTTACTCAGGTATTAAGCTGCTTGAAGTTGTCCCACATCTCACTGTCTTTTTTTTTTTAAGTCTGCAATGTCAAAATACTTAGTCCTACCCAGCGTATTTTTCATCTTTAGAAATTTGATTTTGGTCATTTTTGTATCTTCCATGGTCTTTTCATGAGTTAATGATTTTGGGTGTTAGACATTGTAAACTTATGTTGTTTAAGCACATTATTCTTTTGTATTCCTATAAATATTTTTGAACATTGTTCTGGGCATTCAAATAACTTGGAGATAGGTTGATCCTTTTGCGATTTGCCTTTCAGTTTTGTTAAGTGGCACCAGAGCAACTTTAAGTCTAGAGCTAATTTGTCCCTACCGCTGAGATAATATCCTTCTGGGTTCTCTACCTGTTGCCTTATGTATTATAAGGCGTTTATTCTGTTTTGTTTTTAACTCTGGCTGTGAGAATATTCCTAGCCCTGTGTGAGCTCTGACAATTTTTCCACCTGCTCTTTTTCCAGTGGTTCTTCGTTTCAGCCTTGAATAGTTTCCTCTTATACATGTGCTAATCAACACTCAGCATGAGACTTGAAGGGTATCCTCTGCAGATCTACTGCAGAGTACCCTGGTACTCTCTCCTCCTGGATACTCTGTCCCACCGTGGCTTCCCCAAATTCTCAACTCTGTTAACTCAGGGAGACAACTTCTTGTATTTCCCCTTCTCTCAGGGATCATTGTCCTGTACTGCCTGTTGCCCAATGTCCGAAAACAACTATTTCATATATTTGTCTATATTTGTAGTTACTTCATCATAGCCAGAAGTGTCATCCTAAAAGTCCATATATTTTAGGACTCTTAAGTGAGAATAGTTTCTGACTTTCTGTTAGTTTATCCTTAAAGTGTTTAATACATAGTATTTAAAGGCATTTATATAAACAATTGAAGTCTTTCTTTGGGGAAATTAAAACAACAAAACTTGATTGCATATCATGCTTTCATATTTTGCAGATGTTAATATTTAATCATATGCAGAACCATTTAGCTTAAGTGCATTAATGTAACTCATTTAAAAGAGGCCAGTAATTGTCCTATTAACTTCCAGTCTGGATGTTATCTGCTCTGCCCTGCTGGTAAGGCCAGAGGGGGTCTCTTCTATTGGCACCCTCAGAGATTGCTCTGATCTGTTGAAAATCCTGTTAAAATCTAATTACTTAGGAGAATCAGCCAGGGAATATCTAATGAGCTCTAGGAAACCCACTGAAAGAAATTCTGTGTTACTAACAAATGAAATGTCTTCTGTCTTTCAGTTACACTGGTACCACATGAATATAATTGCTGCCTTATAAAATGTGACTCTTGTTTGTTTTTAATTGTGTGTCATGAATTTTTTTGATCACGTGAAAATAACTTAATTTCTCGTGGAGGAGAAATGCTGGGGTAAAGCTTAAGAAGGTATACCTTATTTCTTCATGAATATTTGATAACTTGTTGTTAACAAATGCTTAAAAAAAGTATGCACATTATTTAATGAAACCACTACACAGGTATGAAAACATAATTAAAAAGCATTGAATTTTAAGTCTAGAATGAAAAATATGTTCATCAGAAAAACTCTGAAAAGGACTATTATCTGCAGTCATATTAAAAATATTGCCAAAAGAAATGGATTTATTAAAAATGAAAATTCATTTGTCTCACTTATTTTGTAAATATATTCTTGAGACTCCTAGTGTAGTTTATGTTCCTCCCGTCTTAAGCAATCAGTAATGTCTTTTTTTCATATCCAGCCCAACTTTATATTTCAACTTAATTGACTTCTATGTCTTTATATTTAGGACTTTGCTTTCTTAAAATTGGATGATTGGTTAAGACTATGGGGTTTGTAGTGAGGTAGACATGAGGTATTCAGATTTTGGTTCTTATGTTCACAAAAAATATCTTAACCCTCTTAGTCTCAGTTTCCATTTCTATAAAATGGGGACACTAATTAATATGTATAGTTTGTTGTGAGGATTTTGTGAAGTAAAGCATATAAGCGCTTAGCATAGTATTGTGCATGTAGTGACTGTTCAAGGGATGGTAGTTATTATTTTTGAAGACTAATTAAAATTTGGACTATGAAAGAATTGTGATATCTAAGATTCATTAAAAACTAATGTAGGGTGAATTTCTATTATCCTAATGTATTTCTATCACCATGTTCATATTAAATTTGTTGAAAAAATTAAAAGGAGTCTATTTTTAGCATGTCAGTGAACTTCATTCCAAAGTTTATCAAGTTTTTAGCTAATATGTCATTTTATAACATGGATTGATTTCGGCAGATGACACCAGAAACAAAATGTGGTTTGGTGATACATTACTTAGAAAAATATCTGTCTTAGTGATAAATTATTATTGGAATATTATATAAGATTTTAATGATTGAGGAGAAAAAAGACTATTATATATTATTTCAACAATTAACAATGTAACTATTATTTAAAATTATTATCTAGTCTATAGAACCCTGGCAGTTGAAATACTTAAATTGACAGTGCTTTTATTTTCAATCATGTGATAACATGTTAAAATTAGATTTCCTTTTTTGCCTAAAATATAGATTAAACATTTTTTTAATCAGGCTATTTGGAAGTTGATATACAAGTATACTTATAAAAAGATTTTTGTGTATTATAACTGGATAAGGAGGTAGAATTGTTATAATAATATTTTCACTTAGGATAGGCTCCTTTGTACTTAAAATTTCTTTCTTGTATAACTCATTAATTCTTACAACAACTTTATGAAGCAGCCACATAGTACTATATTGTAGGCAATAAAAGAAAACACAGAGTTTTTGTATACACATAGCTCTGATTATATTTCTTTTTTTTAAATGAGTCTTTTTATTTATTTTTTAAAAATATTTTATTTGACAGAGAGAGAGCGCGATCGCAAGCAGGCAGAGAGGCAAGGGGGGGGAAGCAGGCTCTCCGCTGAGCAGAGAGCCCTATAGTGGGGCTTGATCCCAGGACCCAGCGATCATGACCTGAGCTGAAGGCAGAGGCTCAACTCACTGAGCCACTCAGGTGCCCCTCTGATTATATTTCTAATATAAAAGATATACATACAAATTAGGATGTTTCAATGAAAGAATATTTAAATATTTAAAATAATTTGCTAATACTTGTTAATTTAATACTTTACATGGATTTAATTCTTTTTTTTTAAGATTTTATTTATTTGACAGAGAGAGAGATCACAAGTAGACAGAGAAGCAGGCACAGAAAGAGAGGGGGAAGCAGGCTCCCTGCTGAGCAGAGAGCCCGATGCAGGGCTTGATCCCAGGACCCCAAGACCATGACCTGAGCCGAAGGCAGAGACTTAACCCACTGAGCCACCCAGGTGCTCCCATGGATTTAATTTATTTAAAAATATCTGATTAAGAGGTATTGGTGTTATTTGGTAGGGAAAGATGTTACATTTGAGCAATTTCTGGTGACTTGTACTATTTGTTAAAAAGTTTATGTATACTAAATAAACACGGTGAACTTCTTTTATCTGGTAGGAATCATCGTGCTGTAATCAAGGACCCAACATCAGCTAATTAGTTCATTCAACAAATATTTATTGAGAGCTTATTATTTGCCAGAATGGGAATGTAATGTTGAACAAGATGGGCAGGGAAGAAGAATTAGCAGATTTATTATTAAAGCTAACATTTTGCCACATTGTCAGTTCATGAAACTTCATTCAGTTGAAGTCCTTGATAGAAAGTGCTTTGGTTGTTGATATTGGCATATGAAACTACTGGCTAAGCCTGGCTTTGCTGGGGAATTCATATATTAACTTGATTAAGTTAGCACATCTTCATTAACCAGTTTCTGTTGGTAACAGAAAACAAATACTTCACTTTGACAATAGAAGTAAAAACCAGAAAGAGGTAGTTTTGCATCTTTCCCCATGCCTTTCTTCTTCTTCTTTTTTTTTTTTTTAAGATTTTATTTATCTATTTGACAGACAGAGAACACGAGTAGGCAGAGAGGCAGGCAGAGAGAGAGAGGAGGAAGCAGACTCCCTGGGGAGCAGAGAGCCTGATGCGGGGCTCGATCCCAAGACCCTGGGATCATGACCTGAGCCCAAGGCAAAGGCTTTAAGCCACTGAGCCACCCAGGTGCCCCTTCCCATGCTTTCTTAAGTCAAACTCTCTGCTTGGGGGACGCCTGGGTGGCTCACTTGGTTAAGCATCTGCCTTCGGCTCAAGTCATGATCCCAGGGTTCTGGGATTGAGTCCGGCATGGGGCTCCTTGCTCAATGAGGAGCCTGCTTCTCCCTCCGCCTGCCACTCCCCCTGCTTGTGCTTGCTCACTCTTTCTTTCTGATAAATAAATAAATTAATTAATAAAATCAGTCTTAAAAAACCCCCCAAAACAAAACCAAAAAACCTGTCTGCTTGGCAAGCTTCAAATGTCAAATCTCTATAAAGCATGCTCTCCCTCCCACCCTAAGCCCCACCTTGCCCCACACACATCCACTTCCACAACTTCACCTGCCATGTGGTAGATGCTCAATGAGTGCTATCGAGTTAGCATAATTAGTAATTCATATTCTATTAGGTTATATTCTGTTTGTTGATTCCTTTGGATATCTGGAAAAAGCCAAGTTACAGGACCTTAATTTTCCTACATAAAAAACACTTTGTTTTCCAAAAACCTGATTAAAATATACTGAGGACTATGAGATATTAGCTTGAACCATATGAAATTGTGATATCTGATCATTTTTTGACCTATAAAAATAAAAATTTCATTTGATTAAACTGAATATTGTTTTTCTAAAGTGTTTTAATTGGACCAAAAATGCAATATAATCATCAAAATAATCACAACTCCAAATACATTAATTACACCACTACTTACAGTTTTCTTTCTGCCTTTCTATCTATTTCACCTTGATTGCTGATTTTGGCCTTGCTTTCTTCACTGAATGGTATTTTATTACCAAAAAATTAATTGCATAATATACCTGTCACTCCAAATACTAAATTATATATATTTTAATGTTAATGATCCTAGAGTCCAATAGGCTAGGTCTAGCAAGCAGTATTATTTGACTTCCTTAAGGACTTCTAGGTATCAGGGGATAGGGGTAGTATTTAATTTGCAAATTTAGTTATAGTTTAAAAAAATCAGTTTCTTTCAATATTAGAAAGTACATATAAGACTAATTTGTATTGTTTCCAACAAATTGGAAGATTTCATTAGTTTATAATTTTCAAATTATCATGGTGTTTACTCTGAAACTTTACTTGAAACTAAAATTTCAAGCCCTAGTCCACTAATTTCTGATTTATCTTGACAAGCTTCACAACATATGGTTATGACAATATGATATTTTCTCCAGAAATTATTATTCTATCTCTGAAGCAACAGGAATATTCCAAAAGTTAGCTTTTTCTGGAAAGGGCACAGATGATCATTCTTTCTTACTTAATATAAAGCAACCCCACTGAATAAGCTAAAGCTCCCCTAAGGTAAAGCTTGAGCTGCTCTGTTTTACATCTTTTAAGGAAAGACAGCATAATTTAATTTGCCTAACATAGGGCATCTGGAAGATGGTGGGAGAAGAGAGATGTAACCTGGCTCTTTATGCAAATACAGGGAAGTCCTTATAGCTACTTATCACTTAATCCAGGAGCCCTAAACAAGTAACTCAAATGAGTGATCCCTGCATTTGGGACCTGTGACAAGGCTTTTATTGGCTGTCAGCAAAATGAGAAAAGACAAGACAATACAAATTTTCCATAAAGCTGAATTTATAGAATTGAAAGGACTGTTTATGTTCTTTTACATACATACATACTTATTTATTTATTTATAAATTTTATTTATTTATTTATTTTTTTTAGTGTTCCAAAATTCATTGCTTGTGCACCACACCCAGTGCTCCATACAATATGTGCCCTCCACAATACCCACCACCAGGCTCACCCCACCCCTACCCCCCCAAAAACCTTCAGTTTGTCTCTCAGAGTCCACAGTGTCTCATGGTTTGTCTCCCCCTCTGATTTACCCCAACTCACTTCTCCTCTCCATGTCCCCATGTCCTCCATGTTATACCTTATGCTCCACAAGTAAGTGAAACCATATGATAATTGATTCTCTGTGCTTGAATTATTTCACTCAGCATAATCTCTTCCAGTCCCATCCATGTTGATACAAAAGTTGGGTATTCATCCTTCCTGATGGAGGCATAATACTCCATTATATATATGGACCATATCTTCTTTATCCATTTGTCTGTTGAAGGGCATCTTGATTCTTTCCACAGTTTGGCGACTGTGGTCAATGCTGCTATGAACTTTGGGGTACAGGTGGCCCTTCTTTTCACTGCATCTGTATCTTTGGGGTAAATACCCAGTAGTGCAATTGCAGGGTCATAAGGTAGCTCTATTTTTAATTTCTTGAGGAATCTCCACGCTGTTTTCCAAAGTGGCTGCACCAACTTGCATTCCCACCAACAGTGTAAGAGGGTTCCCCTTTCTCCACATTCTTTCCAGCACATGTTGTTTACTGTCTTGTTGATTTTGGCCATTTTGACTGGCGTAAGGTGGTATCTCAATGTGGTTTTGATTTGCATCTCCCTGATGGCTAATGATGATGAATATTTTTTTCATGTGTCTATTAGCCATTTGTATGTCTTCTTTGGAGAAGTGTCTGTTCATGTCTTCTGCCTACAACCCACGGCATGGGAGAAGTTATTCACAAATGATACTACAACGGGCTGATATCCAAGATCTATAAAGAACTCCTCAAACTCAACACACATACATACATATTTAAATGGAACTTTTCTTTTTAAAGAAAATTCTTTAACAGCAATTTTAGGTTCATAGCAAAATTAAGAGGAAGGGACAAATATTTCCCACATGACCCTGCTCCCCAATTTGCACTGCCTCTCCCATTATCAATGTCCCCCACCATAGTGATGTTACAACTGATTAACCTATACTGATACATCATTCTCACCCAAAGTCCATAGTTTACATTAAAATTCACTTTTGGTCTTTACATTCTGTGGTTTGGACAAATGTATTATAATATATATCTACCATTATTAGTATCATATAGAGGAGTTTTATTGCCTGAAAATCCTCCATGTTCCATCTATTCATCTTTTCTCTTCTCCCCTCCTGCAACCACTATTTTTTTTTACTATCTCTGTAGTTTTACCTTTTATAGAATTGCATATAGTTGGAATCATACAGTGTGTAGTTTTTCAGATTGCCTTCTTAGTAATTTGCATTTAAGTTTCCTCTATGTAATATAGTCTATCTTTTATGAAATTAGAGTAAATTACTTTTTCAGTATTCCTCTTTGTCAAAAACAAAACAAAACAAATAGTAAACCTGTGTAACTCCTACTAGTTTTTGAAATGTCTTTGAAACCTAAAAGTTTTGGAAGCATGTATTTTATATACCTGTTTTTTCATCTTTTAAATTTTTCTTATTTTGCTGGACTAGTGTGATCATTAAATGAGGTACAGAGACATATATGGTTGGGATAGTACCTGATACCCTGTGGATGCTTTCAACTTCGGTCCAACTGAAATGTTAGTGTAAGCCCAAGGTTTCATCTAGTTTTCCTTTCAGGAGAGTGAAGATAATAGTTCATATTGGGACATTACTTGGCACTTAGTAGATGCTAAATAAATATTTTTTGAGTTTATGGGATACTAAAGTAGAAGTCTTATAGGCAGATTGGTATGAGGGTCAGGAGTTCTAGAATGAGTTCTAGACAGGAAATCATTATTATAGCATAGATGGTAATTGAAGTCAGGAAAGTATGAAGACAAGAGGATCTGAGACACAATGTAATGCTTTTAAAGCCTATGATGCTGTGTTGCCTCCCAGTCATATACGCAGAGGAGGTACAAAGGTCGGGACATCTTACAGTGTCAATGTCCTCCTAACTGTTGTTTGTACCATATCCTCAATTTTTTGGACTTTTCGTTCTAGATAAAAATGTGAAAGTCTTTGGATTCCCATCATTAAATCTTTCATTCCAGAGCCAGCACCTCTTTTCCTGTGAGGTCTTAGTCACTTTGGGTGCTGTTGGCACTACAGATAATCCTTTAGGGTGAAAAAAAAAAGTTAGAACTAAGAGATTATTTAGGGGCTCTTGAATGAAGTTGGGTTATTCTCTGATAATAAGTATATTCTTCTCTGGAGAATGATTCCCCCCTACTAGAGGAGCATGCCCTCTTTGACAGAGCATGCAGCTTGAGAAGAGACACATGTGGAGAGGTAAGAGAGAAAGGAGATCCTAGCCTAGCCAGCCAGAACTAATGAAGCCAGCCTGGCAATCAATGCAATGACAGATGCTGTAGCCAGATCACTCTCACACCCAACAGAGATGTATGGTTTTCTTACTCCTGTGTAAAAGGGCAGCCAGAAAGACCTTTGTGCAGCCTGGCCTTTGTTACCAGCTGTCTGGCTGTTGGTAGGACTTGTCTCTGTTTATAGTACCCTCCCCATTTCATCCCAAGGGACACACATACTCTATAAATCCCATTCTCATGTGCTGGGTCAATCTGCCCATTTGAATAGTTTTAAAGTTCTCTTGGCATAATTTTGATTCCTGGACTTTTTGTTATTGGGTGTGGGCCTCTGCTAAGCTGCAAAGTTGGCAAAATTCATGGTCCACAACTCTGGGATTTTGCCTGTGGTCCTCTCTTCCTGGCTACCTGATGCCCTCTCCCTTTCAAAAGAACATAGTTTATATTTACATAGTCCCCTTCTTAAGGGAGATCAGAGAGACAATGTGATAAATCAGTAAACAGTATTTATGGCAAATGCATATTCCTTAGACCCCCTAAAAGCTAATCTGTATTCACACCCACAGTTCTCTTCTGGTTTGAATTTAAAGGATAGTCATCCTTAAATCTAAGAATTATTCCTCTACTTGTGCCCTAGATCTCATTTCCTCCTCCTACCTTAGGTTCCTTGTTTTATCAGTGATGCCCACTCTCCTGTACTTTCATTGTCTTCCTCTCTTTTTTAAAATATCTGAGTTCTAACTTTGGTTTTGCTATCTGCTACTTACGGTGTGAACTTAGGAAAATAGTTTCACCTCTCTGGACCATAACGTTCTCATCTGTAGAATGAAAGAGTGAGATAAGATGATCTCTAACTACTTTTTGTTTCTTACTTTCTGATCTAAAGGTAAAAATTTATGAGGCCTGGTTTATCTTTGCATTCTCACATACTGACTTATCTGTCTTGGTGATAAATTATGACTGGAATATTATATATTAATGATTGAAGAGAAAAAAGTCTATTGCAGGGGCGCCTGGGTGGCTCAGTGGGTTAAGTCTCTGCCTTCGGCTCAGGTCATGATCTCAGGGTCCTGGGATCGAGCCCCGTGTCGGGCTCTCTGCTCAGCAGGGAGCCTGCTTCCCCGCCCCCCCCCGCCTGCCTCTCTGCCTACTTGTGATCTCTGTCTGTCAAATAAATAAATAAAATCTTTAAAAAAAGTCTATTGCATATTATTTCAACAAGTAACAACGTATCTATTTTTTTAAAGTGTTTAATTCCAGTTTGTTGGCATATAGAATAATATTGCATTCAGATGTACAGTTTTGTGATTCAGTACTTCCATACAGTCCCTGGTGCTCATCACAGTAAGTGCACTACTTAATCCCCACCACCTAACAATGTAACTTTTTTTTTTAAGTAAACTCTACCCCCAGTGGGGGCTTGAACTCATGACCCTGAGATCAAGAGTCCCATGTTCAACCAACTGAGTCAGCGAGGTACCCCTACAATGTAATTGTTATTTAAAATCATTATCTGAGTTAGAGGAAAAATTTTCTGGTCTATATAAGCCAAGAAACACTCTCAGGTACTTAGAATTTAATATTGTTCTAGTTCTTAGAAAGCAAAATGATTCTGTAAATAACTCAGTTTACACTCAGGTATTATTGATTTTTTTTTTTTTTTACATATTTCTTCCTATGTTAGAAGTCTTTTCATTGCAAGAAACTGAAACCCGATTCAAACCAATTTAAGCAAAAAGATTTCCCAGAGGAGTAGCTAGCTTCAAACCTAGATGGCTCTATGGATTCAAACAAGGTCACTAGGGCTCTGTATTTCTCTATTAATCATGCTGTTACAAACAACACCCAAATCTCAGTAGCTCAACACAATAGAAGTTTATTTCTGTACACATAATAGATTTAATGAGCATGTTCCATGGGTAGCCTTCCATGTGGTAATTTAGGACTTCAAGCCCATTTCATCTCCTAGCCCGCTACTTCTAGGGCATCTGAGGCCTTTGCTAGATTTTACATCTAGCCAACAGATAGGGGTGGAAGTCGGGGAGACCATACAGGATCACTGTCACTGGCCAGAGTTTAGTCACATGGCTATAATCATCTGCAAGGGAGACAGAGAAATATAATTTAACGGTGATCAGATGTAAGAGGAAAAGGTTTTAGTAAACACATAGTGGTCTCTATTGCATTTTCTTTTCATTTCTTGGCTTAATTGTCTCTCCTGTGTCATTCTTCACCAAGTTCTCTCCATGTAGAAGCAAAAATAGCAGCATGCAGCCACAGACTCAAATCCTCCTAACCTTATCAAACCTCATTTACAGTGACTGTCTTCCTTAGTAGCTCCAGCTGAAAAGCCCATTCATGGACCAAATGAGGCCAGTGGAGTGGATCCTACTAGTTGGCCAGGCCTGGACCTTTACTCCTCTAACTTTATCTCTACCTAAAATACATGAATGGGTTATCCCAGAAAATTCTCTAACTAAAAAATATAGGAGCAAGTGTTGCTATAGAGGCAAAAACCAAGAAATATATACTATCTCCCTATTAGGAACAATTATTATTTTAATTTTATTAAAAAAATTTCTCATTGCTCATGTCTTGATAATTTGTAAAATGTCTCTTTGTCATTTACACTGATATGTGAATTTATTGATCTTACCAAACAAATGAGTACAGACGGGGACAATATATTTGAGTAGATGTGTGCCAATATCATTCTGAAAAATGTCACCGAGATACTGTCACCAAGATAAGTGTAATTGTCTAAAAAATCAAAACAAAACAGGTATTTAGAATATTGTCTATGTAAAGAGAAGATGGCAATGTTTATCTCACGGGAATTAATCTTCAGTGGTAGAATTTTAGGTCTCTTGATTGGGGAAGATGCTTTGGGTTGTGTTTCTTCTCTGAAGCCTTCAAATCAGGCCACGTAAATGACTCTGTGTTGATGAAAGGGCAGTGAGTGAAATTTCAGGGCCTGTGCACCAGCTGCACTGCTGGCCCCATTGCTCGTATGGAGAAAGCTGACTTACGCAGGCACATAAGACTTATAAACAGGGGTTGGGTTCTTAATGCTCACGTAGAGGTAAGAGGCTTTGACTAGCAGGCCTACATAAGGTAGGAAAGCTGGAATTGATGCCCCTGTTCAGGCCCTGGGACTTAGGCGTTCATATATTCACAGGCTAGAAAAACACTCTGACCAGATATGTGGCAAAGAAGCCTGCCATCTGTCTAGGAAATTAAAATCTTAAGTTTGTGTTAAGTATGTGTGATACCCAGATTTATTCTACCTGCGTGATGTGGGATTCATAGTCAAAGAAACAGTCCAGAGCCACTCATAACATTGGGAGAAACATGTTTGTAAAAACAAGCTTGAACATAGGTATCTTTACTCTCAGAACCCAGGGTAACTATGATTACTATAGAATGAATAAACTTTTCTGAAAACAGAATAGAAAAACATTACCAACCATAAAAAGAAAAAAAGCCTTTCTGAGGAGAGTTAACAGATGCAGTCAACAGAATTAGCACCCTAAGAACTAGAAATAATGGAACAGTTTGAAAGAGGTTATAAAATAAATATGTTTATAATGATTTAAAAAAAATAAAGGGAAGAGTAGGGGTGCCTGGATGGCTTAATAGGTTAAACATCTGACTTTGGCTCAGGTTGTGATCTCCAGGTACGGGGATCAAGCCCCTAGTGAACTTGGGCTCCATGCTCAGCAGGGTGTCTGCTTGTCCTCCTTTTCTCTTTGTCCATTGCCCTTGGCCAAAACAATTTTGAAAAAGAAGAACAAAGTTGGAGGACTCATATTTCCTGATTTCAAAACGTATTATAAAACCAAAACAAAAGTAATCAAAACAGTGCCATACTAGCATAAAGACAGACAAATAGATCAATGGAATAAAATTGAGAGGCCAGAAAGAAATCCTCATATATATAGTCAAATGATCTTCAACAAGAGTCCGAAGACCACTCAATGGGGAAAAGGCAGTCTTTTCAACAAATGGTGTCTGAAAAATTGGATATCCACATGCAAAAGAATGAAGTTGGGCTTTTGTCTTATACCATATACAATTATTAATTCAAAATGGATTAAAAACCTAAACATAAAACCCCAAATGACAAAACTCCTAGAAAAAAAAATAGGAAAAAATGCTATATAACATTGTACTTGGCAATGATTTCTTGGATATGACACCAAATGCACAGGCAACAAAAAAATATATATATAAACAAATGGGACTACATAAAACTTAAAACCTTTTGTGCATCATTCAACAGAGTGAGAAAGGCAGCCAATGGAAGGGAGAAAATATTTGCAAATGACTGAATAGTATTTCATTATATATGGTGTGTGTGTGTGTGTGTGTGTGTGTGTGTATGACTTCTTTATCCAATCACCCATCAATGTTCCTGTGCCTTAACTATTGTAAATAATGTTGCTATGAACATGAGAGTGAGAGTACAGATATCTTTTCAAGTTAAAAGAAATCAGACTTGTGGTTATCAGAGATAAGGGATGTGGGGTGGATTGGAGGAAGATGGCCAAAAGCTAGAAACTTCCAGTTATCAGGTAAATAAGCACCAGAATGTAATGTATAGCATGATGACTATAGTTAACACTGCTGTAGGGTATATAAGTTGTTAAGAGAGTAGATCCTAACAGTTCTCATCACAAGGAGAAATTTTTTCTTTCCTTTTTATTGTATCTATATAAGATGATGGATGTTAACTAAACCTATTGTGGTAATTATTTAACAATATATGTAAATCAAACGATCATGTTGCACACCTTAAATTTATATGGCGATGTATGTCAATTGTTTCTCCATAAAACTGGAAAAAATTATTGTACACTAAAAAAAACCACAATGAGATATCACTTCACACTCATTAAGATAGCTTCTGTAAATACACACACACACTCAGACACACAATACCAGAAAATAGTGTTGACAAGGGTATAGAGAAGAAATTGGAATCCTTGGAGGATTGGACTTTTGGTGGGATTGTAAAATGGTGCACTACTATGGAAAACAGCATGGAAGTTCCTAAACACAGTTAAAAACAGAACTACCTATGATCCAGCAATTTCTAGATACATAAAGAAAGCAGGGTCTCAGAGAAATTTCCCATGTTCACAGCAGCACTATTCATAATAGATAAGAGATGGGATGTAACCTAAATGTCCATCAGTGAATATATGGATAAATAAGTGAATATTACTCAGCTTTAAAAAGGAAGGAAATTCTGTTACATCCTATAACATGGATGAACCTTAAGGACATTATATTAAGTGTAATATTGGTCAAAGAAGACCAATATTGTATGATTCTACTTATATGAGTTATCTAAAGTTGTCAAATTCATAGAAACAGAAAGTAGAATTGTGTTACCAGGGGTTGGGATAAGGAAGAAAGAGAGAGTTATTGTTCAATAAAATGGAGTTTCAGATTTATAAGATGAAAAGTTTTAGAGATTTGTTTCATAAAACAAATATATTTAATATTACTGAACTTTACACTTAAAAATGGTAAAGATGATTAAAAACAAAACAGGAAGAAAGAATTAAGAAAAAAATAATTCATATAAACATGTCCAAATAAGAATATTTAATGTACATGAGTTTGTTATATTATTTTGTACACTTTTCCATATGTTTGAAATATTTCACAATAAAAATGTAATTTATTGTTCTTAAAAAAAATCTCTGATAAAAAAAATCAAAGAATAAATGGACCAGTGTTCCATGTTTATGGTATCAAGTTCCAAACTTGATCAACATTGTCAAGATGTCAGTTCTTCCTAACTTAATCTATGGATACAATGCAATCCCAATAAAAATCTAAGCAAGTTATTTTATGGATATTGACAAACTGACTTTATAGTTTGTGTGGACAGACAAAAGACCCAGAATAGCCAATGTAATATTGAAGAAGAACAAAGTCAAATAATTAATACTACCTATAGTAGTATTACTACTATTATTATGTAGTATACTTACTATAATCTAGACAATGTGGTACTGGTGAAAAAATAAATAGACCAATGAAACAGAATAAAGAACCCAGAAATAGACCCACATAAAGATGTCCGTTGGTCTTTGAAAAAGAGCAAAGGCAACACAATGGAGCAAAGATAGCCTTTCAACAAATGATACTGGAAAAACTGGACATCTACATACAAAAAAAAAAAAAAACCAACAAAAAGAATCTAGAAGCAGACCTTACACTCTTCACAAAAATTAACTGAAAATGGGTCACAGACCTAAATGGAATGCAAAACTACAAAACTCCTTTAAGATAACATAGGATGAAGTATAAATGACTTTGGGCATGTGATGACTGATTAGATAAAACACTAAAACCATGATCCATGAAAGAAATAATTGATGAGGTGGACTTCATTCAATTTAAAAACTTCTAGTCTCCAAAAGAGACTGTGAAGGGAATGAGAAGACAAGCCAAAGAAAGGGAGAAAATATTTGCAAACAACATATCTGATAAAGGACTGTTACTAAAACATACAAAAAATTCTTAAAGTTTAACAATAAGAAAATGAACAACTCAATTAAAAAATGAGCAGAGGGGCGCCTGGGTGGCTCAGTGGGTTAAGCCGCTGCCTTCCGCTCAGGTCATGCTCTCAGGGTCCTGGGATCGAGCCCCGCGTCGGGCTCTCTGCTCAGCAGGGAGCCTGCTTCCTCCTCTCTCTCTGCCTGCCTCTCTGCCTGCTTTGTGATCTCTCTCTGTCAAGTAAATAAATAAAATCTTTACAAAAAAAAAATGAGCAAGAAGAGATACAGTTGGCAAATAAGCATATTAAAAGATGCTCCGCATAATATGTCATCAGAGAAATGCAAATTAAAACAATGAGATACTACTACACATCTATTAGAATGGCTAAAACTCAAAACACTGACAAAACCAAATGCTGATGAGGATATGGAACCACAAGAGTTTTCGATTGCTGGTGGGCACACAAAATGGTAGAGCCACTTTGGAAGACAGTTTCTTACAAATTTAAACATATTCTTACCATATAATCCAGCAATATTACTCGCTGGTATTTATTCAGAGGAGTTGAAAACTTATGTTTACACAAAATCCTGCACATGGATATTTGCTGCTTTATTCATAACTGTGAAAACCTGGAAGCAGCATGTCTTGTAGTAGGTGAATAGATAAATAAACTGTGGTACATCCAGATAATACAGTATTAGTCAATGCTAAAAAAGAAATGAGATAATCAGACCAGGAAAAACATGGAGGAAACTTAAGTGTATATTAATAAGTGAGAGAGCCCAACCTGAAAAATTTTACTTGCTGTATGATTCCAACTATATGACATTCTGATAAAGGCAAAATTATGGGAAAAGTAAAAGAACCAGTGGTTGCTGGCAGTTAGGGGGTTGGAAGGGATAAATAGGCAAAACAAAGAGGACTCTTATGAAAGTGAAACTATTCTGGATGATAATATAATGGTGGATATATGCCTTTATAGATTTGTCCAAACACATAGAATGTACAACAGCAAGAGAGAACCCTCATGTAAACTATGGACTCTGGTGATCATATATTAGTGTAGGTTCATCAGTTGTAACAAACATATCACTCTGGTGGGAGATGCTTATAGTTTTGGAGAGGCTATGAGTGTGGAAGGGCAGTTGGTATATGGAAACTGTCTACTTTCCTCTCAATTTTGATATGAACCTAAAAATGCTCTTAAAAATAAAGTCTTATTTTTTTAAAGCTAGTATTCTGAAAAAGAATATGTTGAATTTAGAGAAAAGAAAAGCTACATGGGTGGTGTAGTAGCCATTACCATATTGACCAATGTTGTTTTCTAAGCACATGGAAAGCTACATTTCTCAGCTCCCTTATAATCAGACTGTGCCATGGAACTAGTTCTGGCTAATCAGCTCTCAGAGGAGGTAACTTTTAGGTTCAAAGTATTTCATTGCAGATAAAAGAAATGCAGGTGCTTGTTTCCTATGTGTTGACCAAGGAAGCCACTTGTTTGAGATTGTGAAATTTCCACCCTGGTAGGGATTCATATTGCCTATCTTGTACCCTCGTTCTACATTCTTGCTTTCTAGTTGCTTTGCACTTTGGAATGGCCATGAGACTCATTTTAACTAATGGGTTGTAAGGAAATGCCTATTTTTCTTCTTAGATAAAATGAAAGGCTTGATGAGAAAGCCTTTATCCCCTTCTTTTCTGCTTGGAACAGTGTCATGAAGATGTTATATTTGGAACTCTGACATCTCTATCATGTGACTAAGCATGAGGACCAAGGAGAGTGAGGAGCAGAAAAACAGAGCCTCTGTGTGTGTGTGTGTGTGTCTGTCTATCTGTGTTTTAATTCCAGTATGGTTAACATACAGTGCTATATTAGTTTCAGATGTACAATATAGTGATTCAACAATTCTCAATTCAACAATACATTACTCAGTGCTCATTGTGATAAGTGTACTCTTAATTCCCTTCACCTATTTAACCCATCCCCCATAAACCTCCCCTCTGATAACCACCAGTTTGTTCTCTATAGTTAAGAATGCATTTTTTGTTTGGTTTGTCTCTTTCATTTCTTTGTTCCTTTGTCTTGTTTTTTAAATTTGACATATGAGTGAAATCACACGATATTTGTCTGTCTCTGACTGACTTATTTCACTAAGTATTACACTCTCGGGATCCATTCATGTCATTGCAAATGGCAAGATTTCATTCTCTCTTACGGTTGAGTAATATTCCATTGTATGTATTTACCACTTCTTCTTTACCCATTCATCTATTAGTGGACACTTGAACTGCTTCCATAATTTGTCTATTGTAAAGAATGTTGCAATTAACATAGGGGTGCATGTATTTTTTCAAAATCGTGCCTTTGTATTCTTTGGGTAAATGCCCAGTAGTGCAATTTACTAGATCATATGGGAAATTCTATTTTTAATTTTTTGAGAATGTCCATATTGTTTTCCACAGCAGCTGCCCCAGTTTGCATTCCCCTCCCCCCCAGTGCATGAAGGTTCCTTATTCTCCACATCCTCGCCAACGTTTGTTGTTTCTTATGCTTTTGATTTTAGCCATCCTGACAGGTGTGAGGTGGTACCTCATTGTGGTTTTGATTTGCAGTTCCCTGATGATGAGTGATGTTGAGCATCTTTTCATATGTCTGTTGGCCATCTGTATGTCTTCTTTGGAGAAAGTTCTGTTCATGTCTTCTGCCCATTTTTAAGTTGGATTATTTGTTTTTATGGTTTTGAGTTGGGTAAGTTCTTTATATATTTTGGACACTAAACCTTTATTGGATATGTCATTTGCAATTATCTTCTCCAATTCGGTAGGTTGTCTTTTAGTTTTATTGATTGTTTCCTTTGCTGTGCGGAAGCCTTTAATTTTGATGTAGTCCCAATGGTTTATTTTTTTTTTATTATTTAAATTCAATTAGCCAACACATAGTAGTACCTCATTAGTTTCAGATGTAGTGTTCAATAATTTATCAGTTGTGTAGAGTTCCCAATAGTTTAATTTTGCTTTTGTTTCCCTTGCTTCAGGAGACAGATCTAGAAAAGTGTTGCTATGGCTGATTCAGAGAAATTATTGCCTGTGCTCTCTTCTACGATTTCTATGGTTTCACGTCTCACATTTAGGTCCTTGATCCATTTTGAGTTTATTTTTGTGTATGGTGTAAGGAAGTGGTCCAGTTTCATTCTTTTGCATGTAGCTGTCCAGTATTCCCAACACCATTTGTTGAAGAGACTGTCTTTTTCCCACTGCATATTCTTGCCTCCTCTGTTGAAGATAGATTGACCATGTAATCGTGGGCTTATTTCTGGGCTCTGTATCCTGTTCCATTGATCTGTGGGTCTCTTTTTGTGCCAGTACCATACTGGTTTTGTTTTTTTTTTTTAAGATTTTATTTATTTATTTGACAGAGAGAGATCACAGGTAGTCAGAGAGAGAGAGAGAGAGAGGAGGAAGCAGGCTCCCTGCGGAGCAGAGATCCAGATGCGGGGCTCGATCCCAGGACCCTGGGACCATGACCTGAGCCGAAGGCAGAGGCTTTAACCCATTGAGCCACCCAGGCGCCCCAGTACCATACTGTTTTGACCACTATAGCTTTGTAGTATATCTCGAAGTCGGGGATTATGATACCTTCAGTTTTACTCTTCTTTGTCAAGATTGCTCTGGCTATTTGGGGTCTTTGTGGTTCCAGACAAATTTTCAGAGTATTTGTCCTAGTTCTGTGAAAAATGCTGTTGGTATTTTGATAAGGATTGCATTAAACCTGTAGATTGCTTTGGGTAGTGCAGACATTTTAACAATATTTGTTCTTCCAGGCCATGAGTGTGGAATATCTTTCCATTTGTTTGAGTCCTATTCAGTTTCTTTTTGTTGTTGTTAAGTTTTTATTTTAATTCCACTTAGTTAACATAGAGTGTGATATTAGTTTTAGGTGTGTAATGTAGTGATTCAACATTTCCATACATCACCCAGTGCTCATCACAAGTGTACTCCTTAATCCCCATCACCTATTTCACCCAAAGCCCCACCCCCTCCCCCTGCCAGAAACCCTCAGTTTGTTTCCTGTAGTTCAGAATCTGTTTCTTGGCTTGTCTCTTTTTTTCCCCTTTGCTCATTTGATATGTGTCTTAAATTCCATATATGAGTGAAATCATATGCTATTTGTCTTTCTCTAATTGGCCTACTTAGCATTATACTCTCTAGTGCCATCCATGTCATTGCAAATGGCAAGATTTCATTCTTTTTTCTGGATTAATAATGTGATATATATATCTATGCATATACATATGTATAGATATATACATATATCTATATCTATACATATATATATATGCATATACATATGTATATGCATAAATATATATATCACATCTTCTTTATCCATTCATGTACCGATGAACATTTAAGTTTCTTCTATATCTTGGCTATTGTACTATTGTAAATGATGCTGCAATAAGGATATGGGCACATGTATCTCTTTGAAATAGTATTTTTGTATTCTGGGTAAATACCCAGTAGTGCATATGCCGTCTTTAATTTCTTTCATCAGTGTTTTATAATTCTCAGAGTACAAGTCTTTCACCTCCTTGGTTAAGTTTATTCCTAGGTATTTTACTATTTTTGGTGCAATTGTAAATAGGACTGTTTTCTTAATCTCTCTTTCTGCTACTCCATTTTTTATGTATAGAAATGCAATACAATTCTGTATATTGATTTTATATCCTATGAGCTTTCTGAATTTATTAGTTCCAATCATTTTTTGGTAGAGTCTTTAAAGTTTTTCTGTATATAGTATCATGTCATTTGCAAATAGTGAAGTTTTACTTCTTCTTTACCAATTTGGATGCCTCGTATTTTTTTTCTTCTCTGATTGCTGTGGCTAGGGCTTCTAGTACTATGTTGAATGAAAGTGATCAGAGTGGACACCCTTGTCTTGTTCCTGATCTTAGGAGAAAAGATCTCATTGAGTCTGATGTTAGCTGTGGATTTTTCATGTATGTTCTTTATTACATTGAGGTATGTTCCCTCCAAACCTACTGTGTTGAAGGTTTTTATCATGAAGGTATGTTGTACTTTGTCAAATGCTTTTTGTTCACCTAATGAAATGATCCTATGGTTTTTATTCTTTCTCTTGTTGACATGATATATCACACTGCTTGATGCAAATATCGAACCACCCTTGCATCCCAGGAATAAATCCCACTTGATTGTGGTGAATAATTTTTTTAAGTATTATTGGATTCAGCTTGCTAATATTTTGTTGAGGGTTTTTGCATCTATGTTCATCAGAAATATTGGTATGTAGTTCTCTTTTTTTGTAGCGCCTTTTTCTGGTTTTGGTATCAGGGTAATATTGTCCTCATAGAATTAATTTGGAACATTTCCTTCCTCTTCTATTTTTTGGAATAGTTGAATAAGAATAGATATTAAGTCTTCTTTAATTGTTTGACAGAATTTAGGGTCACCCAGCTGGCTCAGTCATTGGAGTATGATTTTTGACCTCAGGGTTGTAGGTTTGAGTCCCACATTGGATGTAGAGATTACTTAAAATAAAATTTAAAAAAAGTTTTTTAAAAATAAATGTTTGGTAGAATTCAGCTGTGAAGCCATCTGGTCCTGGACTTTTGCTGGTTGGGATTTTTTTTTTACTATTACTGATTCAATTTCATTGATGGCAATCAGTCTGTTCAAATATTCTATTTTTTCTGATTCAGTTTTGGTAGGCTGTATGTTTCTAGGAATTTATCCTTCTAGATTTTCTAATTCATTGGCATATCATTTTTCGTAATATTCCCTTATAAGTCTTTATATTTCTGTGGTGTCAGTTGTTATTTCTCCTTTTTTTTAAAATTTTTTTTAAGATTTTATTTATTTATTTGACAGAGATCACAGGTAGGCAGAGAGGCAGGCAGAGAGAGATGGGGGAGAAGCAGGCTCCCTGCTGAGCAGAGAGTCCGATGCGGAACTCAATCCCAGGACCCTGAGATCATGACCTGGGCTGAAGGCAGAGGCTTAACCCACTGAGCCACCCAGGCACCCTATTTCTACTCTTTACTTTTTTTAATACTTAGTATAATTTTATCAATAACCAAAAGTTCTGAGCATATTATATTTTGATAATAGAGAATACATGATACTTTTCTGCTTGTAACAGTTAATAGAAACCATGTTTTGCTATGAAATTTGATTTAAATACAAACATAGCATGTTAAACATGTTTTGCTATAGCATTTGTTTTTATTTTATTTTATTTTTTCTGTGTTCCAAGATGCATTGTTTATGCACCACACCCAGTGTTCATGTAATACATGCCTTCCTTGATACCCAGCACTAGGCTCACCCAACCCCCCCAACCCCTATCTCTCCAAACCCTCAGTTTGTTTCTCAGAGTCCACAGCCTCTCGTGGTTTGTCTCCCCCTCTGATTTACCCTAACTCACGTCTCTCCTTCTCCCAATGTCCTCCGTGTTATTCCTTATGCTCCACAAGTAACTGAAACCATATGCTAATTAACTCTCTCTGCTTGACTTATTTCACTCAGCATAATCTCCTCTAATCCCGTCCATGTTCATACAAAAGTTGGGTATTCATCCTTTCTCATGGAGGCATAATACTCCATTGTATATATGGACCATATCTTCTTTATCCGTTCATCTGTTGAAGGGCATCTTGGTTCTTTCCACAGTTTGGCAACTGTGGCCATTGCTGCCATGGACATTGGGGTACAAGTGGTCCTTCTTTTCACTACATCTGTATCTTTGGGGTAAATACCCAGTAGTGCAATGCAGGGCCATAGGGTTATTTCTCCTCTTTAATTTTAGATTTTATTTATTTAAGTCCTGTCTCTATTTAAAAAAATTTTGTTTTGTTCTTCCAATAATACCATCAAGAAAGTAAAAAGACAACTCACAGAATGGGAGAAAGTGTTTGCAAATTATATATCTGATAAAAGTCTTGTCTCCAAAATATATAGAAGACACTTATGACTCAACCAATAAAAAAATTTTGGGGGGCGCCTGGGTGGCTCAGTGGGTTAAAGCCTCTGCCTTCGGCTCGGGTCATGATCCCAGGGTCCTGGGATCGGGCCCCGTGTCGGGCGCTCTGCTCAGCGGGGAGCCTGCTTCCTCCTCTCTCTCTCTCTGCCTACCTGTGATCTCTGTCTGTCAAGTGGATAAATAAAATCTTTAAAAAAAAAATTTGGGGGGGCGCCTGGGTGGCTCAGTGGGTTAAGCCTCTGCCTTCGGCTCAGGTCATGATCCCAGAGTCCTGGGATCGAGCCCCGCATTGGGCTCCCTGCTCAGCGGGGAGCCTGCTTCCTCCTCTCTCTCTCTGCCTGCCTCTCTGCCTACTGTGATCTCTCTCTGTCTGTCAAATAAATAAATAAAATCTTAAAAAAAAAATGTTTAAAAAAAAAAATTGGGGGGATGCCTGGGTGGTTCAGTTGTTAAGCATCTGCCTTTTGCTTGGGTCATGATCCCAAGGTGCTGGGATCAAGTCATTGCTATCACAGTGAAATAACACTAGACACCTATTAAAATGGCTAAAGTGAAAAGACTGATCATAACAGGTCTTGGTGAGATGTAGAAAAACTGGAACCCTCACATACTATTGGCAGGAATATAAATTGCATAAACCCTTTCTAAAAATATTTTATTTATTTTTTTGAGAGAAAGAGAGTGTGCACAAGCAGAGGGGTGGGCAGTGGGCAGTCTTCCTCTGACTTTTCAGCAGACAGTCAGAAAGAAGCAGACTTTCTGCTGAGCGGGGAACCTGATACAGGACTTGATCCCAGGACCCTGGGATCATGACCTGAGCTGAAGGCAGACACTTAAAACTGAGCTACCCAGGAACCCTGTATAAACCGTTTAAAAAACAGTTTTCTGGGGCGCCTGGGTGGCTCAGTGGGTTGAGCCTCTGCCTTCGGCTCAGGTCATGGTCCCAGGGTCCTGGGATCGAGGCCTGCGTCGGGCTCTCTGCTTGGCGGGGAGCCTGCTTCCTCCTCTCTCTCTGCCTGCCTCTCTGCCTGCTTGTGATCTCTGCCTGTCAAATAAATAAATAAAATCTTAAAAAAAAAACAGTTTTCCAGTTTTAGGAAGTTAAATATACACCTACCAAATGCACTTCTAGGTATTCATCCAAGAGAAATGTCAGCATGTGTCCATACAAGGACCTGGATACTAATAGCCATAGTAGCTTTATCATCAACAGCCAAAAACTGCAAACAACCAAAATGCTCACCAACAGGTGAATGGATAAACAAATTCTGGTATTTCCATACAATAGAATATTACTCAGCAATAAAAAGGAACTATTGATACAATGTTGAATCTCGAAATAGATGAATAGATGAATCTCAAAATAATTATGCTGAGTGAAAAATGACAGACCAAAAAAAAAAGTGCATACATAGTGTATGATTCCACTTACAAAATTCTAGGAAATGCTTACTAAACTATAGTGACAGAAAATACAGGGGTGGTTGCCTGGGACAGGGATATAGCAAGACGAGGGACCCAAAAGTGATGAATTATAAATAGGCACAAGGAAACTGTTGGGGGTGACAGATGTATTCATAACATTGGTTGTAGTGATAGTTTCACAGGTTTATATATATGTCAAAATTTATTAAATTTTACACCTTAAATATATGCACTTTATGTCAATTTAACCTTTAAAAGCCGTATATATACACAAATGTATATATATGTGTATATACACATATATATACACATACATATGTATACACATACATACATATGCCAGAGAACAAATATATGGTCTCCCAAATACTTCAGCTAAACCACCTCTTCCCATGCCAATCCGTTCTTTGCTCTCCTCCCAAAATAAACTTTTTAAAGTATATGACATTCCCCATAACTCTTTTTCTTAAATTTTTCAGTGGCTCCTAGTGAATATAGATCTTAGGGAAACTCTTCTTAATCTAATCTCATCTTCCTTTCTAGGCTCATCTCTTTCTGGTCCCCTTCAAGAGCTTTCTATACCTGCTATAGTACATTCCTCATTTAGTCTGTGAACATCCACTTTCTCCTGCTTAGAATGTCTTTACCCTTCTGTGACCTGTACCAACTTCTGAGCCTGGAGAATTTCTATTCAGTCTCCAAGACCCATTTCTTTTCTTTTCTTTCTTTTTTTTTTTTAATTTTTTTTTTTATATATTTTATTTATTTGTCAGAGAGAAAGAGAGAGAGCGCGCGCTCAAGCAGACAGAGTGGCAGGCAGAGGCCAAGAGAGAAGCAGGCTCCCTGCTGAGCAAGGAGCCCAATGTGGGACTCGATCCTAGGACCCTGGGGTCATGACCTGAGCCAAAGGCAGTGGCTAAACTGACTGAGCCACCCACGTATCTCTTGAAGACCCATTTCAAATAGCATATCTATGTGAAGCCTTTCCCCTTTCCTCCAAACCTTCTCTCTCTCTCTCCTCATTGTTCTCAAAATTCTTGGCACTTACTCTTTTTAATAGCTTTCTATTGTAAAGCTTATTGGGATTTTTTGATTGAAACATAATTGACATACAACATACTAGTTTCAGGTCTATAATATGATTCCCTATTGGTACATATTGTCAAACAATCACAACGATAAGTCTAGTTAACCTCATCACCATATATAGTTAAAAAATTTTTTTCTTGTGATGAGAATTTTTAAGATATATTCTTTTAGCAAATTCCATATAAACAATATATTATTATTGACTATAGTCACTGTCTGTTTTTATATCTGTCTTCTTCACTAAGAAAGACATTGTGTCTCTTAGTTTTTCCAGAGCTTAACACAGTACCTGATACATAGTAGCAATTCAGTAAATGTTAAAAGAATGAAAGCACATTCTTTGGTGATTATCAATAGTTTTCATATATTTTATGATGTTTTAATACTTTTAATAATAAAGCAATTAGCTTTAATATGTTATTGTTGAGGCTTCCAAAATAAGCACATAAATATTCTATGCATATACTGAAAATCAGTTTTATAAAACTGGTAAAATAAAATGATTTTGTATTATATTAAGGACTTATACCACAAACCAACTATCCGACAGTCAAAAATTTGCCAAAGAAATTCTGAAGATCACCTAGTAAGAAAAGATAAAAAGAGAGATGTGGTTAATTCATCCTTCAGACTAAAGGGTATATTCTCATTTTGACGTTCAGCGATTTATATATGCAACTCCCATTAATGCTAATGGGAATTGTGCACATAAATTCTCACAAACTGAAATGAGAACACATCCCTAAATGTGCAAACCAGGGATACATGAAGATGCTATAATTTCAAAGCCTAAAAAACTAAGCCCATAATTAAAACGTGTGGATCTCTTGGTGGCAGCAGATTGAGTTGCTAACACACAGGCCCAATTCATCACAATATATCTACAACCTTCCAACCTCTACCAGTCCTGGAAGGCAGCAGGTGCTGGTGAACAGGAGACTGCCTTGACCAGGGGAAAGGTCAGTCTGATAGAAACTTCATCTGGAGAAGGGGAAAAGGCAATGGCAAGGTAGGGTACTGCCTGGGGAGGTTGAAAACCTGCCAAAGATCCTTTTTTTCCTGTTCCTACTGTCTTCCTTTGTCCTTTCACTTGATGGTTATATCTGCTTAGAAGAGGATTTTTGATTCTGAAACCTTTGAATGAGAACCAAATAATCTATTCTGTAAGAGGCTATTTGAAAAGCTGATTTATTAATAACATAGCATTAAATATGCTCTGTTGGGGAGAATCAACTGGTATTTCTGAAAATCCAAAACAAATATAAGGTGAATACAAGTATATGATTTCAGGGGTTCTTAGGGTGACTCAGTCAGTTGGGCAATTGCCTCTTAATTTTGGCTTAGGTCACGATCTTGGGGTCATGGGATCAGCCCTGTGCCAGGCTCCATGCTCAGTGAGGAGTCCGCTTAAGAGTCCCTCTCTCTCTGACCCTCCTTCCTACTTGTGTGCCTCTTCCTCTTTCTAAAATAAATAAATAAATAAATCTTTTAAAAACCCAAATACATGATTTCACATAATACATGATCATAATCACTAGCTCTTACAGACTCATTAAATTTCAACAACTTATTCTTAATACTTCTTTAATAATTTACTTCCATATTCAATCCCACCAAAAGTGTAAGAATCTGTACACACTGAGTAGACCCTAATGAAAAGCACATTGAACTTGGAGTTCAAAGATATGGATTCAAGTTCCACTTACTGGCACTAGATATGAAATCTCTCCAAGCCATAATATCTTCTATTGTAAATGAGAGGTAACAATCCTTGTTCTGTCCATCTCTTAAAATATTTATGATGCTCAAATTAGCAGTTTAAATGAAAGCCATTTGAAAATGCAAACATCAGTTCCTGTGCTCAATAATAATTTTTCTAAATTAAGCATATGTTACCCCCTAAATGCTGCAGAAATGGCCTCTTTTACTAAAAAAGAACCTAATGCCCAACAGAAAATATCTTTCATAATTCCATTTCCTCTCTCCTCCCACTATGATCGTCGACTCTGGTCCTTATCTTTGGTCATCCACCAATCCAATAATGAGTACCTTGTTTCACCTAAGTGATCTAAAACCACAAAGTGTGAAACTCTAGTAGCAGGGGAAGAATAATAAATTACACTAGGAGTCATGAGACTTTATTCTAGTCCCAGTTCTACCAGTAGTACCAAATATGTGCCAAACACTGTGCTAGGAGCTAGAAGCTAGAAATACTTCACTGAACAAGATTCAGCTTCAATTTCATGGAAATCATCCCTGACACATCCACCGCATCACTGCCCATATTCAAACAAACACTGAATCCTGTCATTTTTTTTTTTTAAAGATTTTATTTATTTATTTGACAGACAGAGATCACAGGTAGATGGAGAGGCAGGCAGAGAGAGAGAGAGGGAAGCAGGCTCCCTGCTGAGCAGAGAGCCCGATGCGGGACTCGATCCCAGGACCCTGAGATCATGACCTGAGCCGAAGGCAGCGGCTTAACCCACTGAGCCACCCAGGCGCCCCTGAATCCTGTCATTTTTGAAAAAGATTTTATTTTTAAATAATCTCTATAATCTCTATACCCAGTGTGGGGCTTGAACCCACAACTCCAAGATCAAGAGTTGCATGCTCCACTGAGAGCCAGCCAGGTGTCCCTGAATCCTCTCATTTTTACCTTGAATCCATCCATTGTCTCCATCTTCCCTGGTCCACGATGGCAACATTTCATCATCTCTTGTATAGACTACTACCATAACCTGCTAACTAGGTTACCTACATTCCACTCTTGGCACTTGTTGTAACTGTAATCTTTTCAAACCCAAATCTGGTCCTGTTACTCCTCATGCTTAAAACACTTAAATGACTTCTAAATGTTCTAAAAATAAAGTTGAAATTTTTATTGTGGCCTGCAAGAGCCCATATGATTTGGTCGTACCTACTTCTCAAACCTCATCAATCCCTTTTCCTCTCTTCAACTACATCACTTTCTTTTAGCTTCTTTGAAGTGCTAATGTCCTACCTTCAACCACACCACCTTTAACTTACTGTTCCCTCTGCCTTTTCATGTAGTTAACTCTTATCTTAACTAAATCATCACTTCTGAAGGAATGCCTTTCCTGTGCTCCCTTACTTGGTCAAATCTCCCTTTATATATTCTCATAGTATCATGAAAATCTCTTCAGCACTTAGCCCTCGTTATTTAATTATTAGCTGTCTCCTCCGATGAACCATAAGCTCCGTAAGAGCATGGTTTGTGCCTGTTTTTGCTTATCACTATTTTTTTCTCAGCACCTGTCACAATACCTTGTACATAGTAGCCACACATTTTTTTTATTAAATTACTATATTAACCATCTAATTTTAGTAACAAAGCAAGTCAGTGGCATTTATATCTTAGTAAATAATAATGGAAATTCTGAGAAGGCAGGGATTTTTGTCTGTTTTATTCCCTGATATATATACTCAGTGCCCAAAACAGTGGTTGGCACATATTAGGTACTCCATAAGGTTTTCTTGAATTAATGAACTAAGAGGTTAGTGGGATAATTCAATGAAATCCTGAACACAACCACTTCCTTGCTGAGTGACCTGGGGAAGTTACATAATCTCTTTCAGATTCTGTTTCCTCATCCAAAAAATGAAGATAATATCACGTGTTCTGGCCTCCTCACAGGGTTAGTTAAGAATTAAAGGAGATCATGTAAACTATGAAGGCATATATAAGTTAAAAGACCCAAACCAGTATTTTTCGACCCCCAACTATATGGTAGGCAGTAGACTAGGCATTGTGCTTAAGAAATGATAGGACAGTAAGTCTCTCTGTGCCAGTCACCACATTAAAAAACCCTAAAATCTCGTGCTTTTTCCTCTTCATTTCTTTCCCATCTCTCTACCGTAATTCATTTTGATTATTCACATACTCTCTTGCACTATGAAATACAGGAATGCTGGAAACTACAAGGCACAAAAAGAAAAAAAAAAGAAAAAGAAAAAGAAAAAAAGAAGTGTCTAAGGCTGGATGAAGTAAATTTAGAACTTGGATAAATTTAGAAATGGATAAAGTAGAATTTAGAGCTTGGATAAATTTAGAAATGGATAAAGTAGAATTTAGAACTTGAATAAGAGATTCAGCAAAATTCTAAATGTTGAGGAGGGACATGCATTGAGGCATTTCACATTATTCGCAGGCTAAAGAACTGAGGACAAAACTGGTTCTCTCAGGATGCCACTGAATGGTTGAGGTAAAAAAAAATAAATACGGGCACCTGGGTGGCTCAGTGGGTTAAGCCTCTGCCTTCAGCTCATGTCATTATCTCAGGGTCCTCGGATCAAGCCCCACATCAGGCTCTCTGGTTGGCAGGGAGCCTGCTTCCCCCTCTCTGCCTACTTGTGATCTCTCTCTCTCTGCCAAATAAATAAATAAAATAAATAAATATAGTTCTTTCTCTCTTGTACAGCACAGGTTTGAACTGTGTAGGTCCACTTAGATGTGGATTTTTAAAAAAAAATTTTTCTTTTGAAAATTTTCTACAGTATTTTCTTCCTTATGATTTTCTAACATTTTCTTTCCTCTAGCTTATTGTATATAATATATAATAAATATAACATAAAAAATATGTGTTAATCAATTGATTATATTATCAGTGAGGCATCCAGTCAACAGCAGGCTTCCAGTAGTTAAATTTTTGGAGAATCAAAAGTTATCTACAGATTTCCAGCTGCCCGGGGAAGGGAGCACCTGACCCCTACATTGCTCAAGGGTCGACTATATTGAAAGTTGAATGAATAACATTTTTTTCCTGAATAAAATTACCCAGGAAAGTTTAATTGGTTGGTAGAAAAAAGCATGGATATGAGTGGTGGGTAGTGGCACTATAGCTCCCTTTTCTTTATTCCACACAACACTTTCAGGTTGAGATGATCATGAACCCAACATGCTGACAGCAATCATAACATTTCAAGTTGCCCATCCCAGAAAAAGAGAAGTCCTGTTCTCACTATCCCCATTACAATCCACAGGCAACTATCATCCCTTCATCCTCTCCACTAATAATTACTGTTGTCATTGGGATCCAAACAAATTCCTCCAGATAGCTTGTTAATACAATGTATTCAGGCATTGTACTCAATGTTTTCTATCCAGAAATACTCAATCTGCAGGGATGCACATAATGTAATGTTGTAACACAAGCCGAGGGAACAAAGCATGACTAAGGATGCTTTGGCTTTCTTAATTTTATTCACTATTTTAGGAGAAGTACACAGCTTTACTATTTTTTATATTTTTAAAAGATTAGACTACCTGATTTATTTATTTTGTTTGTTTGTTTGTTTGTTTGTTTTTTAGATTTACCTATACTTCAGAGAGAGAGAAAGAGTGCAGGGGTGGTAGGGGGGCAAAGGGAGAGAATCCCCAGCAGATTCCCCACAGATAGCAGAGCCTGAATGCAGGGCTCAACCCCACAACCCATGAGATCATGACCGTAGCAGAAACCAAGGGTTGGACATTCAACCAACTGAGCCACCCAGGTGCCCTGAGAAGTACACATTTTTAATTATACAATCAAGTTGAGAGGTCTCATTCACTTAGGTTTGTTGATTAATGTCTTAAAAGGAAAGCATGAAATTCTTCCCTTTGAAAAATTTTTTTAAGTGTTATATTCCCTTGACTCTGATAAGAACAACCCAAGATTTTTCTTTAAGGAGCCTCCAAAACCATGGCAATCTTTTTTACCAAAAAATTAGAACTAGATTAAGGTTTCTGAACCTAGTAACTTTCAGAAAAGACTTTTCCATGATTTTCACAAGAATGATAGCATTTCTCCTCCTGCTGTTCTTGTGTATTTTTCCTAAAGTATAGCTTCTCTACTATAATTATACAATATTTGTGTTCTGTGAAATTAATGTTATTTAAGAAGTGATTGTACTTTTTGACCACTTTCATCTATTTCAAAGGGAGTCAGAACAATTAAGTTTTCTCTTATAAAATGAGTAAGTCGTAGGAAAGTAATATATAGCATGGTGACCATGGTAATAATACTGTTTGGGTATTTTCTTTTAAAGATTTTATTTATTTATTTGACAGAGAGATCACAAGTAGATGGAGAGGCAGGCAGAGAGAGAGAGAGAGGGAAGCAGGCTCCCCGCTGAGCAGAGAGCCAGATGTGGGACTTGATCCCATGACCCTGAGATCATGACCTGAGCTGAAGGCAGCGGCTTAACCCACTGAGCCACTCAGGTGCCCCTGTTTGGGTATTTTAAAGTAGCTAGGAATCGTGAAAGGTCTTATCACAAGAAAATAATTATAACTATGTATGGTGATGGACGTTAACTGGACTTATTGTGGTGAACATTTTATAATATAAGGAAACATCAAATCATTACACTGTACACTTGAAACTAATACAATGTCAGTTATAGCTTAATTGTTTTTAGTTTTAAAAATAAAGCTGATTGTAAAAACAGTGGGGGAAAAAGAAAGTTTGGAAGGTTTCTGGTTCCTAGCAACAAGGGAGAATAAAGGAATTTATAATGCATAAGTATATTCTAGTTTTGAGGTGAAAGTTAGGTGATCAAATCATTATTAGCAAATCCTAAGTAGCATACAAGACTAGATAAAAATGACTGAGATTATAGACCCATTATTATCAAATGATAAATAAGGCAGAAATTTTTAGTAAGTTGGTATTTTTAAAGTACAGAATCAAAATAAATAGCATAGTTCCAAACCGCCAAAAAAGAACAAGAATAAGTTGTCAAATGAACAGCTAGCAATTCAAAACAAACATGCATGTGTTCCCAATGCTGTGTGAATAACAACCTTTCTCCTGCAACTGATATATAGCCAACAGCTGCATGTAATACAAATCATGTTCTCTAATTACTCTACCTCCATATATCCTACTTGTATTGTGCAAACTCTCACTGTAAGAGAAATGTCTATTCATTATACCTGCCAGTCTCTATGCAAAATTCAACCAGCAAACCTATCACACCAAAACTATAGCAACTCTTTGCCATTCAAGAAACTTCAAATATAAGGAATAGTTCCAGTGGTACATTAGAATTCTGGCTCTGTCACATACTAGCTATGTGAACTTAAGAAATTTACTGAATCTCCCTGAGTCTTGGTTTCCTCATCTATTCAGTGAGGATAGTAATACTCTAAGGTACTAGTAAGAATTAATTGAGATGCTATTAACCTCAAAACATAAATGCAAAAATTTCAGGGAATTGTAGCTATTAGACAACTGACTTCAATGTGAACTCTATCAGAATACCCCATTAAAAGTGACTTAAGCAATAAAGACCTTAATTATCTTACATAATTAGAAGATGGAGGTTGGATGCTCCAGAGTTGAATTGGATGCTCCAGAGCTGAAAGCTGAAAGAAGTAGCTCAATGCTGTCAACAAAAACACAGGCTCTAAAATACCTCTTCTTCTCAAACTATTCCAAAAAATAAAAGAGGAAGGAAATATTCCAAATTCATTCTATGAGGCCAGAATTTTCCTGACACCAAACCAGACACAGATACTGCAGAGAGAACTACAGACCAATATCTTTGCTGAACATAGATGCAACCCTCAACAAAATATTACCAAATGAACCCAATACCTTAAAAAAAATCATTCATTGACAAAATGGAGGGGAGACACACCATAAGAGACTCTCAATTGTAGGAAACAAACTGAGCGTTTCAGGGGTGGGGAGGATGGGTGAAATAGATGATGGGGATTAAGGAGTACACTTGTGACGAGCACTGGGTGATGTATGGAAATGTTGAATCACTACATTACACACCTAAAACTAATATCACACTCTATGTTAACTAAGTGGAATTAAAATAAAAACTTAACAACAACAAAAAGAAACTGAATAGGACTCAAACAAATGGAAAGATATTCCACGCTCATGGCCTGGAAGAACAAATATTGTTAAAATGTCTGCACTACCCAAAGCAATCTACAGGTTTAATGCAATCCTTATCAAAATACCAACAGCATTTTTCACAGAACTAGGACAAATACTCTGAAAATTTGTCTGGAACCACAAAGACCCCAAGTAGCCAGAGCAATCTTGACAAAGAAGAGTAAAACTGAAGGTATCATAATCCCCGACTTCGAGATATACTACAAAGCTATAGTGGTCAAAACAGTATGGTACTGGGGCGCCTGGGTGGCTCAGTGGGTTAAAGCCTCTGCCTTCGGCTCAGGTCATGGTCCCAGGGTCCTGGGATCGAGCCCCGCATCTGGATCTCTGCTCCGCAGGGAGCCTGCTTCCTCCTCTCTCTCTCTCTGCCTACCTGTGATCTCTCTCTGTCAAATAAATAAATAAAATCTTAAAAAAAAAAAACAAAACCAGTATGGTACTGGCACAAAAAGAGACCCACAGATCAATGGAACAGGATACAGAGCCCAGAAATAAGCCCACGATTACATGGTCAATCTATCTTCAACAGAGGAGGCAAGAATATGCAGTGGGAAAAAGACAGTCTCTTCAACAAATGGTGTTGGGAATACTGGACAGCTACATGCAAAAGAATGAAACTGGACCACTTCCTTACACCATACACAAAAATAAACTCAAAATGGATCAAGGACCTAAATGTGAGACGTGAAACCATAGAAATCGTAGAAGAGAGCACAGGCAATAATTTCTCTGAATCAGCCATAGCAACACTTTTCTAGATCTGTCTCCTGAAGCAAGGGAAACAAAAGCAAAAATAAACTATTGGGAACTCTACACAACTGATAAATTATTGAACACTACATCTGAAACTAATGAGGTACTACTATGTGTTGGCTAATTGAATTTAAATAATAAAAAAAAATAAACCATTGGGACTACATCAAAATTAAAGGCTTCCGCACAGCAAAGGAAACAATCAATAAAACTAAAAGACAACCTACCGAATTGGAGAAGATAATTGCAAATGACATATCCAATAAAGGTTTAGTGTCCAAAATATATAAAGAACTTACCCAACTCAAAACCATAAAAACAAATAATCCAACTTTAAAATGGGCAGAAGACATGAACAGAACTTTCTCCAAAGAAGACATATAGATGGCCAACAGACATATGAAAAGATGCTCAACATCACTCATCATCAGGGAACTGCAAATCAAAACCACAATGAGGTACCACCTTACACCTGTCAGGATGGCTAAAATCAAAAGCATAAGAAACAACAAATGTTGTTAAAAATGGAACTTCCCATATGATCTAGTAAATTGCACTACTGGGCATTTACCCAAAGAATACAAAGACAGGAATTTGAAAAGATACATTGCAACATTTTCTACAATAGGCAAATTATGGAAGCAGTTCAAGTATCCACTGATAGATGAATGGGTAAAGAAGAGGTGGTAAATACATACAATGGAATATTACTCAACCGTAAGAAAAAATGAAATCTTGCCATTTGCAACGACATGGATGGATCCCGAGACTATAATACCAAGTGAAATAAGTCAGTCAGAGAAAGGCAAATATCGTGTGATTTCACTCATATGCAGAACTTAAAAAACAAGACAAAGGAACAAAGAAACGAAAGAGACAAACCAAACAAAAAAATGCATTCTTAACTATAGAGAACAAACTGGTGGTTATCAGAGGGGAGGTTTATGAGGGATGGGTGAAATAGGTGAAGGGAATTAAGAGTACACTTATCACAATGAGCACTGAGTAATGTATAGAATTGTTGAATCACTATATTGTACATCTGGAACCAATATAGTATTGTATGTTAACCATACTGGAATTAAAATCAGAAAATTAAAAATTTTTTAAAATTTTAATTTTGATGGAGTTTAAAATTATATGTATTTCTAGTTCTATCTATCTATATATATATTTTGTCACTTGGCACTTTTGGTATTATATCTACAAAACCAGGACTTATTCCAAAGTCATGAAAATTTATGCCTATGTTTTCTTCAACAAGTTTTATTTCTTTTTTTTTTTTTTAAAGATTTTATTTATTTATTTGACAGACAGAGATCACAAGTAGGCAGAGAGGCAGGCAGAGAGAGAGAGAGAGGAGTAAGCAGGCTCTCCACTGAGCAGAGAGCCGGATGCGGGGCTCGATCCCAGGACCCTGAGATCATGACCTGAGCCGAAGGCAGAGGCTTTAACCCACTGAGCCACCCAGGTGCCCCAACAAGTTTTATTTCTTATAGTTAGGTCTGTGATTCATTTTGAGTTCATTTTTGTATGTGGTGTAAGGTAAAGGTATAACTTCATTCTTATGTATGTGGATACAGTTATTCCAGGACTGTTGTAAAGACTATTCTTTCTGCATTAAATTATTTTTTCACCCTTGCCAAAAGTCAATTGATCATAGATTTATTTCTAGAATCTTATTGCTATTCCATTCATCTAGATGTATATCCTTATGTCAGTACAATCCTAGCTTGATTACTGTAGCTTTATAGTAAGTTTTGAAATCAGGAAGTATGATTACTGCAACTTTGTTCATTTCTTCTCAAGATGTTTTTGACTATTCTGAGTTTCTGAAAACTTCATTTTCTTTTGAATTATTATTTTATTTATTAATTTTTAAAAGTTATTTCTTTGAATATGATCTCCCTGATATGAGGGAGAGGAGATGCAACATGGGGGGTTAAGGGGGTAGGAGAAGAGTAAATGAAACAAGATGCGATTGGGAGAGAGACAAACCATAAGTGATTCTTAATCTCACAAAACAAACTGAGGATTGATAGAGGGAGGGGAGTTGGGGGTGGGGTGGGGTTATGAACATTGGGGAGGGTATGTGCTATGGTGAGTGCTGTGAAATGTGTAAACCTGGCGATTCACAGACCTGTACCCCTGGGGTTAAAAATATATTATATGTTTAAAAAAATAAAATTAATTAAAGAAAAAGTTATTTCTTTGAGAGAGAGAGGAGAGAGAGGGACAGCAGGAGAAGGAGGGGCAGAGAGAGGGTGAGAGAGATTCTCAAGCAGACTCTGAGTTAGGTGGGGACCAATGCAAGGCTTGATTTCATGACTCTGAGATCAGGACATGAGCCTAAACCAGGAGTCGGATGTTTAACCAACTGTGCCACCTAGGAGACCCCCTTTTGAATTTTAGATTAACTTGTCAACTTCTATAAAAAGGCTACCTGGAATTTTGATAAGGAGTGAATGAATTCAATAGATAAATTTGGAAAGATTTGACATCCTAATAAAGTAAGGATATCTTTCCATTTATTTAGGTTTTCTCTAATTTTCTGCAATAGGAACACTGAATATTTTCTTGAATGACTTGGGAAGACGTTGGAAGGTTTTGAGGAGAGGGGTAATAGAATGTGACTTATGTCACCATCAAAAGATTAGCTTTGGTTGCTTTTTGTACGATAAAACATAGGTGGCAAAAGTAGACAATTTAGAAGGCCACTACTATTGGCCAGGTAAGTGGAGGCTTGGACTATGGTCATTAAAATGGTGATAATGAGTAGTGTAAGATCCAAGGTCAATTTTTAGGATAGAGCTGACAAGATTTGTTGAGGAATTGGTAATGGGAGAAAAAGAGATGAGTCAAATAGTGAGTCCAGTGTTTTGGCTTGAGCAACTGGAAGAGGGAAGTTGACACTGAGATAAGGAGGAGTTGTGAGAGAAACATGTTCACGGCAGTTGGGGCAGGGATCTTTCAGGAGTTCAATTAAGTATGGAATGGCTATTAGACATTCAAGCTGAAAAGTCAAATAGGCACTTGGTATAAGAACATAGGAATTCAGGGTAGAAGTCCAGGTAGTATATATAGATGGTATTTAAACACCAGAGATTGTGTGACTTTATCTAGAGAAGGAGACTGGACAAGGAAGAGGTCTCAGGTCTGAACATTGGGAGACTGTAGTGTTAGAGATTTGGGAGATGAGGTGGAGCTACTGAAGGAGGCTAGAAGGAACAGTTAGTGCAGAGGGGGGAAATCAAGAAAGCATGATGTCTTAAAATTAAGTAAAAAAAATATTTAAGAAAAAGACTGATTAAGGAAATTGAGGAGGGAAATTAAGGATTAAGTTTGTCAAACACTGCTAGGAGGTTAAATAGAATGAGACCAGAACGGACCATTGGATTTGTCTGTGTGAAAGTAATCGGTGATTTTGCCAAGATCTTTTTTGGTGACGAGGTAGGGAGTTAGCCTATTCAGGGATTTAGCCTAAATTCAAGAAAGAATGGAAAGAGAGGAAATGGAAACTTTGAGTATACAACTCTTTCCAAGGAAATTTCCAAGGGGAATAGAGAAATGGAGCATTAGTTATTTTGGAAGAGATAAGCTATCAACAGAGGCTTCTAAAAAAGTTTTTACTTTAGAAAATTTCAGACCTATGGAAAATTTGGAAGAATTATACAATGAACAACTACATATTCTTCACCTAGATTCACCAATTTTTGTTATCTTTCTCTGCTTTCTCTAAGTGGCTTATTGAAGCATTTGAAACCAAGTTGCAGATATCATGATTTTATCCATAAATACTTCAGCTTTCATATCCCAGGAAAATTAATAATAATTCCAAATGATCTAATATCCAGTCATATCCACATTCTCCCAATAATCTCAAAAAAATCTCTTGTATGTTTTTAAAACTTGGAAGCCAATCAAAGTTTACATACTGCATATTGTTGTCTCCTTAGTACTGATTAATAGAAAAGTCCTCATGCATTTCTTTAAAAATGAATTTTATTTTTTGAAAGCTCAGGTCAGTTGTCCTATGGAATATCACATATTCTGGATTTTCCAAATTGTTCATGGTATAGTTTAGCTTGTTTCTTTTTCACTTATGTATCCTGTTAACCAGAAATTAAGTCTAGAGGCTTAATGAAATTCAGGTAAAGCATTTCTGGCAATAATATCTTAAGTTACATTATGTGCTTCGCATTATATTCCATTAGGAGGCACATAATGTTAGTTGTCCACTGTAGTGATGCTAAATTTGATCTCACAGTTAAAATGGTGACTGCCAGAGATGCCTGGGTGGCTCAGTTGGTTAAGTATCTGCCTTTGGCTCAGGTCATGATCCCAAGGTCCTGGGATTAAGCCCCAACATCAGGCTCCTTGCTCAGTGGGGAGCCTGCTTCTCCCTCTCCCTCTGTTGCTCCCCCTGCTTGTGCTCGCTCTCTCTCTCTGTGTCAAATAAATAAAACCTAAAAAAAAAAAATGGTGACTGCCAGATTTGCCCATTATAAAATACTTTCTCCACTTTGTAATTAGTTAAAAAAAAAAAAGAGCTGTGAAGTAATGTTATAATACTATGCACATATTTCATTCATCAAGAGACGGCTTTATTTTTTAAGACAAAAGTAAGTATAGCAGATTTGTTTGCTGATGGAAATGACCCTGAAAAAAATGAAAAATTGATGATACAGGAGAAAAAAGAGACGATGGCTGGGGCAACTGGTGGCTCAGGCTATGAAGCATGGGACTCCTAGTTTTGGTCCAGGTTATCATTTCAGGGTTGTGGGATCTAACCCAGCGTGGGCCATGCTCACCTCGGAGTCCGCTTGAGATTCTTTCCCTCCTCCTATCCCTCTGCTCCTCCCCCAGTGTGTGCTCTCTCCCTATAAATTAAATAAAACAACAACAACGACAACAAAAAACAATGATTTTATTTATTTTTTGAGAGAGAGACACAGTGAGAGAGGGAACACAAGCAGGGGGAGTGGGAGAGGGACAACAGGCTTCCTGCATAGCAGGAACCCTGATGTGGGGCTTGATCCCAGGACCCTGGTGTAATGACCTGAGCCAAAGGCAGACCCTTAACGACTGAGTCACTCAGGCACCCCAATAAAAACATAAAAAAAAAAAAGAACATTATTCTTGAATAGATGAGAGTGGATAGGATCCAGTGCACGGAGAACTAGATTTTAGAGAGAAACATAAATATTCTCCACAGTAGTTGGAGGGAAGTAGGTTATATGGGTATGGATGTAAGTAGCATGGTGTACATGATGGTGGGAGCTTTTGGAAGTTCTTTCCTAATTGTTTCTTTTTACCAGTAATTATATAGTGATTATTTCAAATGTATACCCAGCTAAATTTAGGGTTCCACCCTTCCCTATGGCAACATCTGAGCTCTTAAGAGTTTAAATTTGCTGTGGTCTGGGGAGAAGGACAAATCTGATCTATGATAATCTTTTGTCTCTGCTGTTCCTTGGTCACTCTTGCATCTGCTTCAATATCTATGGCTCTATTATGACGTCCAGCTTGTATGGTTCATACCTATGGTACCTTCTCACCCTTCATGTCACTGGCCTTCTTGTAGCCACTTCTGGGGTCAAGGAAGACTTGGAGAACTGTCACAAGCTCTTTCTTCCCACACCTTGTTGAATTTCTGATGAATTGTTGCTGTATCTTTCAGGTACTGGGGTTTTCTTTATGAGAGTTGCTGTCTTTCTGGTCTTTACCCAGGAAGCGAAGTACAGATCTCTTTTCTTAGAATAACCCAAACCTATCTAAGATTTTTATTGTCATCTCATGAGGAGCAGAGCCTAGGGGAATCAGAGTGCCAGTTCCCTCTCCAAGACTCACATTGATGGCTAACTTCATTGTTCTCCTTTCTATCCTCAGATCTTTCTTCAGCCCAACTTTCAAACATATGTCTCCTATCATTATGTCTTTTCCCCAATTCTATTGTTTCAATAAGGGATTTATTCTTTGAGAACTTCATACTCTTACTTTTTAAAAGAAAACTTCTTCTCTTTTTCAAAAACCAAGTAAACAACTATACCAACAAAACAAAATAAAACATTTGTAGGCTTTTCCATATAACCATTTCTGTCAGAGATTTAACAGATTTTTTTCTTTCCCCCAAGAGAACTTGATTTTGCTTTCTGGATTTTGGTTTCCCTTCAGTACATAAGTTTTAGTATCAAGGTTTCATTTTAATGGTAGAAGAATCAAGCAATTCCCAAGAACAAAAATCATTGAATAATCTTTAAAATGTTATTCTATATATATACTATTTTCTAAAGTTTTTGTTTAAATTCCAGTTAGTTAACATGCAGTATAATATTAGTGTCAGGTATACAAATATAGTGATTCAGCACTTCCATACAATAGCCGGTATTTATCACTACAAGTGCACTCCTTAACCCCCATCATCTAGTTCACCCATTCCCACACACCCTTCTTCCCCTCTGGGTAACCCATCAGTTTGTTCTCTATAGTTAAGAGTCTGTTTCTTGCTTTTTCTGTCCCTTTTTCTTTTTTTCCCTTTGTTGATTTGTTTTGTTTCTTAAATTCCACATGTGAGTAAAATCATATGGTATTTGTCTTTCTCTGACTTACCTCACTTGGCGTAATACTCTAGCACCATCCATGTTGTTACAAATGGTAAGATTCCATTCTTACTTATGACTGAGTAATATTCCACTGTGGATATATACCGCATCTTCTTTATCCATTCATTAGTCAATGGACACTTGGGCTGTTTCCATAATTTGGCTATTGTAGATAATGCTGCTATAAACATCAGGATGAATGTATCTCCTTGAATTAGTATTTTTGTATTATTTGGGCAAATACCTAGTAGTACAATTGCTGGATCATAGGGTAGTTCTATTTTAACTTTTTGAGGAAGCTCATACTGTTTTCCAGAGTGGCTGTACCAGTGTGCTTTCCCTATACATACACTATAAAGGGTTGTATTATCCTCTGCTATTGGTGTATTAATCAGAATATTGAATATCTACTTTGAAAGACCAAAACAAGCTTTCAGAATGTCCTAGGGAATGAATGACAGAACCGGAAAAGATAGGCTCCAAAAAGAATGTAGCCTGAGATTTTTTTAAATTAAATTAAAACAAAATTTTTTAATAAACATATAATGTATTTTTAGCCCCAGGGGTATAGGTCTGTGAATTGCCAGGTTTACACATTTCACAGCATTCACCATAGCACATACCCTCCCCAATTGTAGCCTGAGATTTAAGGTGAAAAGGAGGATGCTCTGACTTCATGCATATTACTGATATTCAATCACTTTTGGTGTGTAGACTGGCAAATATGAAGGGATTGATTTGAAATGTCGTGAACTCATCAAGAAATGGACTGGGTCCCTTTGGAACCACATCTTATTTTGGCCCTCCTAAAGCAAAGAAAGCAGAATTATATCATCCTTCTGGTAATCCAAGGGAAACTACCAAGCTCGCCATTTGGTTCTGCTGATCCTTTTAATATGTATCCAAGTAATGTGACTCATCATCGTATTAATTTCAAAATATGTAGCATTCTATTTAAATAAGGTTTTTTTGCAGGCAAAAGGAAATCATTTCTGGGCTTAAAGTCGTTTTAGCAATTTATTAAAAATGAATAGTGTCAGAGATTTGAGAGCTTGTTTTAGAGAGTGTACTGAAAAGTGACAATTTGCTTTTAAATTTAGGGTGAAATCTTGGTATCGGTTCTCTTCATACATAAATATTAGCTCTATCAGCATATTTATACATGCATATGATGTTACTGGTTATATTATACTTACGCAGTAGTATGTATTTGTCACAAGACATATTTATGCAGATGCCCTAAAGTTATGGAATCTTAGAGGACACCGCAGACATAAATCAACCCAGTGCTTCAAGATATGTTACTGAATAGTGGAGGAGGTAGTCTCTCCTAGAGAGTTCACTTGAATATTCTGTCCTAGAGGCAGCTTTTGTTTCTTAGGTACCTGATTGATTTTAGGGCTGATTCTTTTACTGCAGAAGCACTTGGAATACTACCTGGTTGAAAATGGTCGCAGCAACTTTTCTTGCCGTGTGTAAAACTGCTTATATGAGGGTCCATTATAATGTATGTATACTGAAAGGCACATTTGAGAGTTTCTACTATTTGTTCTTATACATGCATCCATTTAAGAATAAAGTCTCTAAAAATAATTTGCATATGCTGACTGTAAATGTCACCTTTTACTAGATGATATATACGCGTGGGTCACGTATATGACCCTATACCTGAAATGCCACCCCTCTTTTCTATATCCATATAAATCCTTCCCATCCCTTGAGGCCCAGCTTCATCTTTTCCATGAAGCCTTACCTGATTCCATTAGCCCATAGTGATTTCTCTTTCTCTGTTCTCCAGTGGCGTGTACTCTGATTCACACCTGTGGTTTTTCTCATTTATGCTTTGTGACCAGCCCTGTTTGTATAACCATTTAACTCTTTCTGTTTTTATGTCTTGTCTCTTCAATTGGATTACAGATTCTTTGAGATCACAAACTATGTGCAATAAGTCTTCACATCTTTTTACATTGCTTAGCACATTTGTTAAGTAAGTAGATGAAGCAAATGCCAGTTTTATGCATACCACAATAAGCTATGTAAAATGTGGTCTATGAACTAAGCATAGGAGAAATATATGTTTTCAGAGGATTGTGGACTTCCAGAATGAGAAAACACTTTAAGGATTACTTAGTTTATTCCACACCCTGATGTGAAATATCCTCTGCAAATCAGGGTTGTCTCCCTCAGACAAAACATCTTGCATGATTCAGAATGAATGCCTCTATTATAGTAAAATGGTGAAGCATGGTAAAATTTCAACCAAATCGTCTGGGCTCAAGTCCACTGCTCCTTGTTATCTCTGTGGCCTTGGACAAGTTCTTTTTTTTTAAGATTTTATTTTTAAATAATCTCTACAGCCAACATCGGGCTCAAACTCACAACCCCAAAATCAGGAGTCACCTTCTCTATCTACTGAGCCAGCCAGTCACCCCACCTTAGACAAGTTCTTTAGTTTTAGTTTCTTCATCTATAAATCTGGGATGACTATACAATATTTGTTCATAATTCTAAAAACCCAGATCCCTGAAAATTAAAGTTTTTTGTAATTCATTTTCCAGGAAAACCTGCCCTGATCTGAACTCAGAAAGAATATAACCTAATGGTAGGGGTGCTACCTTGTAGCATACGTACTCTATTAATTTTTGGAAAAGTTCTGAATGCCAAAGCATATTTGACCCTCAAGTGGTTCAAAAAGGGATCATTGACCTTTATTATGTACTTAAAGGATTGTTATGAGGATTAAATGAGATAATAGATGGGAACCATTTAGCACAGTGCCTGGTATACCGTAAGCCTTTAATAAATGTCAGCTAATGTTATTGGTACTTATATTTTAAATTAATCACATCAACTTTTTGTGAAAGTTAATTTTCTTTCAAGATTTTCTGTGTAGTATCTACAAGAATACTGCTGTTTTTCTTATTCCCTAATGAACAAATGATTTCTCTAGGAAGCTAGATTTTGACAATTTTTTTAAAATTAAATTATATTCATGATTAAATTTTTTTTATTTTTTATTTTATTTTTTTTTAAGATTTTATTTATTTATTTGACAGACAGAGATCACAAGTAGGCAGAGAGGCAGGCAGAGAGAGAGAGGAGGAAGCAGGCTCCCTGCAGAGCAGAGAGCCCGATGTGGGGCTCGATCCCAGGACCCTGGGATCATGACCTGAGCCAAAGGCAGAGGCTTTAACCCACTGAGCCACCCAGGCGCCCCATGATTAAATTTTTATTATTGACTTATTTCAGAAGCAATACTACTCTGAGAATGTATTCATTCTTTTTTTTTTAGAGAGAGAATATATTTTTTTTACATAAACTCTATTCCCAACGTGAAGTTTAAATTCACGATCCCAAGATCAGGAGTCACATGCTCTGCTGACCCAGCCATCCAGGTACCTCAAGAATGTATTCATCCTTATTCATTTATTTGTCAGTGGATTCATTCGTTTTACATATATTGGGCAGTCAGTTCCTGGTGATATGACGATAAGAAAACAGATGTTACCCCTGCCTTCATACCACTTATAGTCTAGTGGAAACTAATTAGCTTATTTTTTGTTGATTCATTTTTTAATGTATTCAACAAATAATTGAGTACTTATTATATACCAGGCACCCTTCTAGGTACAGGGCATAAAAGAATTACCAAGGCAGGGCGCCTGGGTGGCTCAGTGGGTTAAGCCTCTGCCTTTGACTCAGGTCATGATCTCGGGGTCCTGGGACTGAGTCCTGTGTCAGGCTCTCTGCTCTGCAAGGAGCCTGATTCCTCCTCTCTCTCTCTCTCTGCTTGCCTCTCTGCCTACTTGTGATCTCTCTCTCCCAAATAAATAAATAAATAAATAAAATCTTAAAAAAAAAAAAAAAAGAATTACCAAGGCAGATAAGGGCCCTGCCTCCATAAATTTAATTTTTTAGTGGGGGAAAGAGGAAGTAAACAAATAAACAGTATTTTCAGGTGATGATTAATTCATTGAAGGAAGTAAAGCTGATGTGATAGAGAATGAGTTGGTATATATCAGGGGGAGCTGCTTTAGATGGGGTAGTCAGAGAAAGGCTTGGTGAGGAAATGATATTTGAACCAACACCACGTATTGGATATAGACTTGACTGAATGTGACAGAGACTCAAACATAACAGAGATTTAAAACACGATAATTTTTTTTCTCACCAAGTCTTTTGGTAGTTCTCCTTCACCAAGTTGTTTGGAGCCTATAGTCTTCCTATCCTGTTGCTCTATCATCTCTTTTTTTGTTGTTATTTTATTAAAGATTTTATTTTATGTAATCTCTACACCCAATGTGGGGCTGAAATGCCACAACCCAGTGATCAAGAGTCCTATGCTCTACCAACTGAACCAGCCAGGTGTCCCTCTACCACCTCCTGAGTGTCATCCATATGGTCCATCTTGGCTAACCACTAGGTCCACACTCTAGCCATGGGAAAGGGAGAGAGGGACGAAGGAGGAACTCTCTCCGTAAGTATGTATTCCCTTCAAGGAAATCATCCCCAAATCAAGCACATCATTTTCTTCACATACCATTGGTCAGAACATAGTCCCAGGGCCATAATGAGTTGCCTACTACAAAATGTAGGTTTTACTAAAAATTCTATTACTGTGGCAGAAGTAAATGGAAATAAATATAAGAAAAATTCTATGACTATTACTAAGCTAAAAATTCTGTTACTATAGCAGAAGGGGAGAATGGATATTGGAGGATTGGCTGTCTCTGCCATAGACCTGAATAATTAAATGGACCCTGGGGAAGAATATCTTGGGCAATAACATTTTGAGCAGAAAGAATAGAATTTCAGAGACCCTGAGCAGAGGTGGATTTTCCATGAAGATAAATGACACTTAAGTATCAGAGCATCTCACTTGCCTCCATCCCTTCCCATGTTTGCACTTAATTTTGTGTCATTGTATCTAGATTGAATAAACTTCAGGCCCTACAAAACCTTGATCAACCCCTACCCTGAGGAAGAAAAGTAGTTGGCATATTAGGAATGGAAAACAAAACAAAACAAAACAAAAACAAAACAAAACAAAACAAAACCCAATATGTATAAAGCAGAATGAACAAGAGGGAGAGTAGGACTAGATGTGTTTGGGGAGGTCAGTGGGACTGGCTTGTATAGGATGTTATATGGAAAAAAGGTTAAATTTTATTTCAATGTAATAGGAAACCATTGGAGAATTTTAAGATGGAAGAAGTGAAATTTGATTTATGTTTACCCTGAAGGAGACATATAAGAGAATATACATTGAAAAATTTAAAACAACCTAATTTATATCAACAGAAAATGGGTTAAATTATAGTGTATTCATAAGGAGAATATTTTAGAGTAATGAGAGTAAATGCATTAGTTCTTATATCAATATAGGTGAATTCCAAAAATATGTTGAGCAAAAAAGCAAATTGTATAAAAGTAGCACAGTATGATTTCATTTATGTATAATTTTATTTACATAAAATTTAAAAGCCTTCAAATCAGTATATTATTAAGAGTACATATTGTTGAAAAGACAACTAGTGTCCCCTTCTTTCATAATAGCAGCACCCTGCTTTTATTGTGGTGAGAATGGATTCATGTGAAAAACTACATTTTTGAGCTTCTCTTGCAGCTAAATGGATTGTGACATGGTTCTGAAAAATAGAATGTAAAGGGAAGTTGGATAGGGCTCTTGGGAAAGAGTCTTAAAAGGAGAAAAAAATTCAGCAGATGTACTCTTTTGTCATTGGCTTTTTCTTCTTTTCCTTGCCTGAAAACGGGTCACGATGATTGAATCTGGAGCAACTGTATTATAGCCATTAGGGGAAAACCAAGAGAATCCCAAAGAATTTAACCTTTTTTTTTTTTTTTAATTTTTATTTATTTATTTATTTATTTTTAAAGATTTTATTTATTTATTTGAGAGCGAGGCAGTGAGAGAGCATGAGCGAGGAGAAGGTCAGAAGGAGAAGCGGACTCCCCATGGAGCTGGGAGCCCGATGCGGGACTCGATCCCGGGACTCCGGGATCATGACCTGAGCCGAAGGCAGTCGTCCAACCAACTGAGCCACCCAGGCGTCCCACAATTTAACCTTTATACCAAACTAACTTAACTGCCTCAAGTCCCCACTCCAAGTCTCTCAGTCATGTGAGAAAAGTAAATTCCCATTTCTTTTCAAACCACTGTTATTTGGGTTTTCTCTTACATGCAGTTGAACCCAACCCTAGGAGGGATATGCATGAATTTAAACACTTGATAAAAATTAAATCTCATCCATGGAAATGAAATCACTAATTTCACAAAATTCCAGGGCAGTTATTATCTCTGCAGTGGGGGTAATGATGAGGGAACTGGAGAACTGGGGATGAGTACATAGGTCCTTCAATTATATTTTATTTCTTAAAGAAAAAGAGTGGAATCAAATGTGATAAAATGTTAATGTTTTTAAAAGTTGGGTGCTTGTGGGGCACCTGGGTGTCACAGTCAGTCAAATGTCTAACTCTTGGTTTCTGCTTAGGTTGTGATCTCAGGGTTATGGGATTGATCCCTGGGACAGGCTCCATGTTCAGTGCAGAGTCTACTTGAGATTGTCTCTCCTTCTCTGGATGCCCCTCCTGCTTGTGCTCTCTCTCTCTCCTAAGTAAATCTTTTTAAAAAAAATTTGGATGACCAATATATGGGTATTCATTACTTTTTTGCTTTTTCATATATGTGGATGATTTCATTAAAAAAATCTGTGTGGAGAAATAATGGAAACATGGAAGTTGAGGTTCCTTGTAGTAATATAGATGAGAAATGATGTTAGCTTGGGTTAGATTAGAGAAGGAGAGAATATATTTGGAATTTAGTTGGGGGTAGAGCCTACAGAATTTCATGTTGAATTGGAAGGGACTTGTGGAAGAAGGAAGAGAATCCAGGATGACTTCCATTTTTTTTGGTTTGGGTAACTGGGTAGGTGGTGGTACAACTTATTGTGATGAGGGTGACTGGAGGAGAAGCAAGTTTAGGAAGGGCAACAATGAAGAGTTTGATTTGGGACAGTTAAGATTGAGACATCTAAGTGGAAATGTTAGGTAGGCAAGCTGATACAGGAGACTGTGAATAGAGAGCTTGTCCAAGGACTTCCAGGAAATGAAATCAGATTGGTTTTATCTGTGCATCCATGTGGAGTCTTGTTTATTATCTCCCCTCTAATTCCTCTGATAGGAATTTGGAACTTGCAAAAATAAATGGCTCTGGTAGAGAGTCAGTTGCAATAGAGTTGGGATAATTCTTTTTAAGACCTGGCATACTCTTTTTCAAGAGGCTTCTTAGAAGTGAGTATAAGGCAATAATGCAGAGTTTAATAATCAGTGATTGTTAATATGAATTTCACTCCCCCTTTTTTTTTTCCATTCGGACAAGTATCTAAGCTTTTAACTTTGGAAGTACTTAGGAAGGGGCATCAGGCTAATGTTCATCTGTTGTGCCTAACATTATGCTTAGCTGATATCTTTTCTAAGCCCAAGAGGGTGAAGAGTCTAATATTTGATAAATATTATAGTCAAAATTGTGTATAAATATCCAAAGATATTAAAGTAAAAAATTCACTAAATGAACCCCAAATCTTTTAGAAGAGCTGTTTGCAATACATAAAAACAAATGTAACCATTTATTGAAAACCTAGTATATATATGCCACACACTTTATATACATTAGCTAATATTAATTCTTATAAACTTTTATGAAGTAGGTACTTTATTATTCTATGTTACTTAACCTTTTTGCAACTCAGTTTTCTTATTTTAAAACCAAGGATTATAATTGTATATATGCCAAAGATTTTTTTTTTACAAGTAAGTTTTGATCAAGTTAGTACCTATGGAATACTTTAATGCCATAAATAGAAGCTAACCAAGAAATGAATTGTATATTGTCCGAGAAAAGTGATAGATGTAAAAAAAAATCAGATTTGAGTGAAGGCTCTAGTTCTTTTTTTTTTTTTTTGAAGGCTCTAATTCTTATCAAGAAAGAGCACTTTTGTTGAAATACAGACATATACAGTGGCACATTCTTAAATAAATGGCTTTAATGCATAAAAATCTAGTGTAGAGAAACCAAACTGTGATTAAAATTTAAAAGGTTTGATAAATAGCTTTTAAATTAATTTGTGTGTGTGTGTGTGTGTGTGTGTGTGTGTGTGTGTGTGTGTGTGTGTTATTTCTGGGTAGAAGTTTTCTGGCTTATAGTAGAGTCTTGTGTCCAAATAGTCATCGATTTTCATGATCTTCTGAATATTTTCCAATTTTAGATTATTTCAGCTTTTAGCTGTAGAAAAACAAATTACAAAAAAAGTCAACATAAAAGACTGCAGCTAAATATAAAAATTTAAGTGCCCAGAATCAAAAATAATAAGATCACTGATATGAAATTAGAAGAGACTCATCAAAGTAAAAGTAGCTGTGACTAAGGACTATGAGAATATAAAGGGATTAACATATGTGATAATAGGCTAATTAAACCTCAGCTTTTCACTGTGATGATTTTATAGCATCTTCTTCTTGTTGCCAGTTTGGAAGCTGCCAGCAAATATTTTCTTAATTGCAAAAGGAGACAGTATGTGTTCTACCGTCTCATTCCTAACATTTAATGCAGACATTATTAAGATACTGCATGGAGGTTGAAAAAGACCATATTATTTGGAAAGCCTGCAGGATGGTGGGGAAAGGGGAGAGAGAATGTGTTTTAAAACAAAAACCAGCCCAAATCCTCAGAAGAAATATTTAACTAGAATTTGTACAGAAAAAGTCTACTTGTCTTGATAGACTAGCCTGCCCCTGTAATAAAACCTCCCAAAGTCAACAGTTCATAAAGTCTTTTGTTCTAGTAAAAGGGTCTTTAATTTTTAACACAAACTCATACTTTGGTATGCATGGGCTTAAGTAAAATTAGAAGACATGTATATAATAGGATTTAATGGATTATCATCTGCATTTTCCAAAGATGTCAGCTTCTCTCAGCTCTGATGGAGTAGCACTTAATGTAAATTTAATTTGAAGTGATGTATGGAAGGCTTGAGGTGGTACTTCGTGATTCCCTAACTGCCTGGAGAGCCTCTGTGGGTAGCATCTGGATTTGGCGGCTCCACATGCCCGGCAGCATCTACTAACTAGGATTAATGAGGTAGCCTGTTCACCAGTGATCCAAAGGAGGTATGCTACATTTACTCCCAACAATATGAATAGGAGGGCTAGTTTCCTTTGGGGGCACATTGTATGATGAAACTTAATGATGGACTTGATATTAGGTGTAATAAATATACTGTATTGGAAGCACTTTTGCTTTGTCAAATTTTAATGTTATTTAATCATAAAATTGTGTTTGGTGGGTAGGGTTTGACTTGACGATTTTAATGTATGTACATGGATGTGTGCGAGTGTGTTTGTACAATGACACTTTATGGCTAATGTGTGTTTTATTTATTTTTTATGAGATTAAAATAGTAAATTGTCCCTCCATTATATTTAAAAAATGTTTGGGATTGTTTAAAATAAAGCTTTATTTTTAGAAGTTATTAAACTGTTAAAATAGTTTTGTTGCAGGGTGTGTGTGTGTATGAGAGAGAGAGATTGTGTGTCTGTGGATCTCGTATGTGTATTCGGTGTGGGTATATCAGAGACTGCTGAGTTAGGCAAAACTTCTTAATCCGTTCTCAACTCATTTAGGCACCAAAATTTTATTTTGTCTTTGTGTCTAACTGAGCATTGAATAAAATCACAGCTAATTTCAAATTCCCTTTGTCATCATGGTTCTCAGCCAAAAGTCTATAATAAATGGTCAGAAGATGAGCTGAAACTGAATGAATAGTGAGTGGTATTCATCAGCCAAACATAGAGTCCAGATCCAATTATATGTATTCATTAAGTGATAATGATATCATGGTCTTTAACTAGGAAGAAAAGAGTGTAATTGAATAATAACAGTTGTACAATCCCAACGGAACACACTTTCCATCCCAGCCCAGCGACCCTCAGGGATGATGCAGGATTGATGGAATTCTATTACTCTTTGATAGATTTATTATGAAGGGCTGAGTGGACTTGCAGCACCACTTTGTCACTCACACTAATCAGTATCGTAAGGGCCCCGAGCGGGCAGGCTTTTGTATCCCTTTGACAAAGACAAGGTTAGAGGAGGATGACAGACACCCAGACCTTTACAAACCCATACTGCAAGATAAAATGGGCCAGCTGAGCTCTGAGCTGGGACAGAATTTTAATTTGTTTATCAATGGCTCTCACATGTGCAAGACCATAAGGATATTTGTCAGATGGTAACACTGAGGCTAAACTCTTTTGTTTGGCAAGTGGAGCTTGGAAAAATATTTATTGAACTGTAAAAAACAGGCTAAATGGGGGGAAAAAGGTAAATGTCTAAAGAGATGGCAAATAACTCACATTACTATACATATGATTTGAGCCTAATGGTCTATTTTGATTTTTACTTTTAAGAAATACTTTTATTACTTAAAAAAAAAAAAAAAGAGTGCTTTTAAGAGCAACAGAACAGTAATGAAAATTTTCTTCCACTTCAGTTTCTTTCATTTCTAAAAAGAATCTAAAAATTATGAAAGGACCAGTGGAGCATTTTTAAATGTGGAGATGGATGTTAATTTTTTGTTTTCTTGTTGTTTGTAAACAACATTTTATAACTTAGTGGCCAAAAACAGCCGAAGTTGCCAAACATGTTTTTTATATGTAAAAAGTACTTTTTGTGCCTGCCAGCAGGGTTCTATCAGTAACAGCTTTTCAAATTTAAATGGAGCTTGCTCTCCTGTGTCTGCGGTCAGAGCCCATTGGATTTAGGAAACTAGATAATTTGTTGTGCTACTGATCAGAGCAGGACTGAGAAGACAAGACTGGCATCCACCAGGCCTGCTTAGCCTGGTGGCTGCCAGGGTTTATTTTTTGGTTATTGTTGTCGAATGATCCTTATTTGTAATCTCTTTTTCTGCTTGAGATCCCCTTTTATTTTTCAGAATTGTGGTTTGCATCCTAAGAGAACCCTGTGAATTCAGAAGCTGGACCACTGAGGGCCTGATGTTTCTGTCCATTAAAAAAAAACAAAAACAAAAACAAAAAATGGCCTGGCCTGGGCCTCTCTCTTGGTGTGAATCTGCAATGCCGGCTCCTCTCTATCAGTTTGGTTTTGTTTCTTGTATCTCTGGGAAGGCAGGCAGACAGCACGGTCACCTGTGAATGCAGCCACAATTGGCTTAGCTGCCTCACTGATAAATGTGCCCTGGGTAAGCTACGGAGGATTATCAGCGTTCCCAGCAGCTAAAGGTGATTTTCAAGAACAGGAAGGATTGCTTCAAACTGCTCTCCTTGAATTTCATTTTAATATTTTGCGTGACAGAGCACAGAGCTGATGGATATGAACAAATTTAACTCCAATGACCAATGTGGTGCAGTCTCTGAAAACATGGAGCCCGATTCTGAGTCTTCTTTTGGATTCCATTTTCTCAGGGTTGGACACTTTCCAAAAGGTCAGCCAGGAAAAGTCTTTTTGGGATGCCAGACACCAGGCAGTGGCTCTCAGGCCAGCAGGCCACTGGTGTTCATTCATTCCTACTAGAAATGGGCAGAAAGTAAAGGTTAATTCAGACCATTTGGCAAATGCTTGCTTGCCTGGTGAAGTTATACAAACCAGTCCATGCTGATTGACTGCAAAACTACATCTATTTTATTTGGTCTTTCACCACAAATAATTCATCTGAACAAGATCAGATCTCGATTAAAGAAAATTAAGGTTTATAGGAAATTATCCTGAGAATAATTGAGAGTTGTGATTAAAATTATTAACATACTTTTAGGGCACTAATATGCGTTATGAAGACATTCAGTTTTCATTGGGAAGAACTGGAAAGATCATGTGCTAGAAAATATTGTGAAACCTATCTTTAATAGCTTCTTTTAAACCCAGATTTTGAATCCTCCTGTGTTAAAATGTAAACTGATTTAAAAACTATAATTGCAGTCTCATCTAGGTTTGATGTTACTGAAAGGGGGTGGGATTTATAATAGCTACTGTTTATTGCTCTGTGCTAAGTACTTTCTTCACTAGCATTCTCTTACTCAATCCTTACAAAAATCTATGAGATAGGAAGAATTATTTGCTTTACTTTACACAAAAGGGAAATGAAATTTAGGGAAGTAAGATAACACAGTCAAAGTCACATACCCAGTGAAGGGCAGAGTTAATACTAGGAATCAGGTCAACTTCCAAAGCCATTTGTGCTTACTTACCCCCTCCTTATCCCGCCTCCACACATTGCCTGGCTCTGTTCTGCCACGTGTTAGATATATACATAATCTTCTTGGGAAAGTCATTTAACCTCTCCAAACTCAGTTTACTCATCTTTAAAATGGAGATAACAGTACCAACCAGACAGGCTTATATGTGAAAGTGTATATAACAACGAAACTCTATATACAACAGGTTGTTGTTACGTTGGAAAAAAAAGGTGGTTTCCGATGAAGCCAGTAACAACATTTGCCAAATAAATCTTTTAAAAAGATCATTTTCTTTTTTTTTAAGATTTTATTTATTTATTTGACAGACCACACGTAGGCAGAGAGGCAGGCAGAGAGAGAAAGGGGGAAGCAGTTTCCCTGCTGAGCAGAGATGCAGAGCTCCATCCCAGGACCCTGGGATCATGACCTGAGCTGAAGGCAGAGGCTTTAACCCACTGAGCACCCCGGAGCCCCAAACATCATTTTCTTAATGACTTTGCACTTTTAACACTCTAAACACTGCTTATTCCTATTAGAACAAATCCAGACCTCTCAGCCTAGAAAGAAGCTTGGCCATTCTTTACCTATTCAGCCTATGGTCTCATAGGGACAGAACTTACAGAACATGGACTGTCTTTTTACTGTTCTCTTTTGTGGTAGGTTGGATAATGGCTGTCCAAAGATGTCTTTGTCCTAATCCGCTAAACTCAGGGAACCTGTGAATATGTTACTTTACATAAGAAAAAGGACTTTGCAAATATGATTAAGTTAAGGTTCTTGAGAAGAGTGGGTAATCCTGGATTTTCTGTACTGGCCCAGTGATATAATCGTAAGGGTCCTTATAGGAGGGAGGCAGGAGGGTCAGTGCCAGTAGCCAGAGATACGACAACAGAATCAAGAAGGGAGAGTGAAGAGAGAGAGAAGGGGCCAAGAGCCAAGGAATTCAAGTAGTCTTAGGAGCTGAAAAAAGGCGGGAAAATACATTCTCTTCTGAAGCCTTCAGAAACACCACAGCTTTGCTGACACCTTGATTTTATGGACTTTCGACCTCGAGAACTATAAGGAAATAAATTTGTTATTGTTTTAAACTGCTTAGTTTGTGGTGACTTAATACAGAAACTGTAGGAAACTAATTCACTTTTCATACCATGATTATCCCTACTGCTGCCCAGGTTTTTGCCCTCACCTGAAATGTCCTTTTCTTTCTCCCTCCACTCTTCTAAAACTTATTTTATGCTCAAGTCCCATCTAAAACCTATGGCAGATAAATTGTTTACCGCAGAATCAACAGACCACTTGACCACAGTCTGAATGTATTATGCCTTTATTCATTGGCTCCTCAAATATTTAATCAACACCTGCTAGGTGCTGGAGACACATGTCTTCAAGAAGCTCATGGTCTAAAAAAAGAAGACAAAAGTGACTCACTGATCCATCAATGAGAGAAGTGTCTAGGGAAGGCTATGTATGTGGAGGAGGACCTGACCGCTCTGAAGTGAGCAAAGAAGGCTTTGTGAACAAAATGGCAAATGGGAAGAGTTCAGAAGCTTCAGATATTGAATTGTTCGTGTTTCCAAGCTTGGCATTTCTGAAAAGATTGGAGAAGAGGAGTAGCAGAATGGTTGAGTATGGTCAAAGAATTAACACATCTGACTTCAGAACTAAACTCTGACACTTTTCTGATCAGTTTATCCATCCATTAAAATAGGGATAATGGTAATGTTAGTACCTACCCCATCAGTTGTAATCCATTTATAGCTATGTCAGTTACACAGTAAGCATTGTGTTTATTAATTGTTTGTTATCATTTAAATTCCTCAAAGGCAGGTACTGCTGTCATATTGGCCTCCTCTTGCATTGATAGAGTGTTGGAAACATAAACAGAGTCCTTGAGAGCAGATCTATCCAGCATTGTCTTTCATCTATCTATAAATTTAAACTCAATTTTATATACCTTACATGGTAGCACAATGCTTGGCACATAGCAGATACTTTATGAATGCTCACTGACTTGAAATGAAGTACTTGAAAATCTCATCTGTAGTTTCACAGTTAAAAGTTTATTCTTATTTTCTTTCCTTTCTCCCTTCACGTCATCATCTTCTAGGTGTTTGGATTGGAAAAGTCATCATTTTAATAACAAACTTTATGCCAAAGATACCGCATAGTGGAAGAGATGGGTTTACCTTGAAGCTGAAGGCAGATTTGCTGTGAAGCTAGTGAAGTGCAAGGTGTGCCTGGGCCCCTGTTCCAGCCCTGTACCTATTTTGTATTTGTGCTATTGTATCCTTTTTTCCCTTCAAATATAGTCCCTAGAATTACATATGTTTCATGCCCCACAAAATGTGCCTATTTCCCTGTATAGAAGCTAAGCATGTGCACTCTGAAGCTACACTGCCTGAATTCAGAGCTGGCTCTGTCATTTACCAGCTGTGTGGTCTTTCTGGCTTTCTTATTTGGAAAATGGAGTTCATAATAATGAAATGCTACCTACTTCGTAGGTTGCTGAAATGATCAAATAAACTAATCTTCATAAGCATCCAGTAAGCAATATTAATATTATGGAGAACTTCAGGAAGTTTCCAAGGCTGTTATGACAAGAACAGCAGTTTTGAGAGTAGACTATAGTAGAAGCTTCATAAGAGCAGGAACCATATTCTCTTGTTCACCTCTCTATTCCCAGAACCTTAAAAAGTCAATGCATATTGTATTATTAATCATTATGCCAGGTTGCTTCACTTATTACACATTATTTAATGGTATATACTTTTATTTTTTCTGTCTTATCTCTCCAAGTAGATTGTGATAATAATGGCTTACATTTATATAACACTATGTAGAATTATTCATTCTTCCAATAAATATTTATGGCACATGGTAGGTACACAATAAAATATTTATTGAATTGAATCATGACTAACCTGTTCAAATGCAAAGAATTCAGATCTCGTATTTTCTAACTTTTGTTTTATGGTAAAATCTACATGCAAAAAGTTTAAGGTTCATTTTGGCATGGCGAAAGATTAACTATACAAATACGTGAATCAATACATTGAATATAGAGAGACAGCATTGTTGTCCTCCCTATCACTGAGTTATAGATCATCTACTTGACATAAGCACCTGCTCTCTAGGGTAGAGTGCAGGTGGGCTCAGAAGGGAAAGACAGAGGACACATAGTGGTACAGGAGAAAGGCATTGATTTAGGAATTAGCGAAACTTGATTCTACTATGTTTGTCCTCTCTACGCAGCTCCATGACCTTGGGCAAATCATTTAACCTCTCTGAGCCTTACTTTGCTCTTCTATAAAAAGGCCTTTATTATACCAGCACGAGCTACTTTATAAGATTGTTGTATTAAATCATGTATTTTGTGGAAAAGTACTTTATAATTTGTGTCTACCTAAGAACATTTGAAAAAGGAATGAAAAGAGCCAAAGAACATATATAAAATAGGTGAGAGAGAGAGCGACAGCTATTCAAAAGGAAAATTCTAGATATAGAAAATAAGCAAAGCAAATCATGTTTGTGTATAAATAAAATATATGTGGCAAGAAGAAAAACAACTATACAATAAAATACAAAACAAAACAAAACAAAACAAAAAACTACCCTGGGGTGCCTGGTTGGCTCAGTCTGTAACTCATGTGACTCTTGATCTCATGGTTGTGAGTTTAAGCTCCATATTGGGCACAGAGATTACTTTAAAAAAAAACTATCATAAATGTTTACTAATGAATTAATAATTCTATGTAGAATTCTGTAAATAAGTTACAATGACTACAATCTGAGATAAGATAAAAAAATAAAAGCATAGTGAGGAGTATAAAATAATGTGTAGTAAGTGAAGAGTTTGGCATGGTGGTTAAGAATACAAAATATATTTCTTCAAAATATATTCTAATTTGACCATTTTGGGGTACTTGAGTGGCTCAGTTGTTTAAGTGTCAGACTTTGGCTCAGGTTGTGAGCCCAGGATCCTGGGATCGAGCCCCACATGGGGCTCCTTGCTCAGCAGGGAGTCTGCTTCTGCTTCTCTCTCTTCCTCTGGCTGTTCTCCCTGCTTATTCTCTCTCTCTCAAATAAATAAATAGAATCTTTAAATAAATAAATAAATAAATCTGACCATTTTCACCACCTTCCACTATCTTTTACCTGTACTATTGTAAAGTATTTCTAACAGATATCTTTGTTTCCACTCTTGCCCACCCCCTAAAGTTTTATTTTTCACACAGTGGACAGCATGATCTTTCAAAAATACATATTTCAAATTATTCCCTGCTTCAAGTCACCTGTTGGCTTCCCATTTTATGTATAATAAAACTGATGCATCTCACTATGGCTTACGAAGTCATGTATAATCTGGCACCTGCTACTTTTCTCCAACCTTGTTTTTTTACCACACTCCCCCTTGTTCGCTATATTCCAGCCACATTGGCCTTGCTGTTCTTAGTGGATGAAACTTTGTCCTGCCTCAGGGCTTTTATACTTTCTCTCTCTTTTTTTTTTCCCTGCCTGTTCTGCTCTTTCCCTAGATATTTGCATGGCTTTCTCCTCATCATTCAGGTCACAGCTCAAATGTCACTTCCATAGGTAGGGATTCCCTGACCATCTGCCGAAGATTGCCTCCCCAAATTCTTATTTTACTGCTTTAAAAATTATAGAATTCGTTTGTTAATTTACTTGTCTATTATAATTGTTTCTTGTTTCCCTTTAAAAAATAAAAACCATTTGGGCGCTTGGGTGGCTCAGTGGGTTGAGCCTCTGCCTTTGGCTCAGGCCATGGTCTCGGGGTCCTGGGATCGAGCCCTGCATTGGGCTCTCTGCTCAGTGGGGAGCCTGCTTCCCCCTCTTTCTCAGACTGCGTCTCTGCCTACTTGTGATCTTTCTCTCTCTGTCAAATAAATAAATAAAATCTTAAAAAAAAAGAAAAAAAAAAGAAAAATACCCAATTTATTAAAAAATAAATAAATAAAAATCACCAGAAGAGTGAGGACTTAATTTGTCTTTATTCGAGCTTCTGTTTTTCTAGTCTTCATTATAAAATTATTTTCCTCTTTCCTTTATGATTTTACTTATCACTTTCTTCATTTCCATTTTCATTTACTTTCTTACCTCACCCACTTTTCCCATTTAGGAAGGTTAAATCAGTTATGGAATTCATAGGGCCCTGCTGTTCTAGTCATTTTAAAACAACAGTACTTTTTCATACAGAGGATTCACATTCCAAAGTTCCCTGGCTCATTCAAAAAACCATTGAAATAACAAATATTTTTGCCAAAATCATACATGCTATAACAATTGGCTCATTCACTTCTTAGAGTTCTATGAAACATTGCTCCATAGCAGACAGTGTTGCTTTGCCATGTGGGGTGTGCGTGTGCGTGTCTATCTGTGTGTGTGTGTGCGCTCATCTAGGAATGTATGTAGGATTTGACACTATTCTTGGAAAGAGGCATACCTGCTTATAGTACATTTCATGTTTCCTCATCCCACATTGTCATATTTCTTTTATCCTAAATAACTGGAATGAAAATGTTTATTTTTATCTTAAATGAAAGAGGCTGCATCTCCTTGGCATAGCCCTTACTAAGTCCTGCCCATTTGCCTGCTTGCCACTGATTGGCATGGCTACATCTTGGGTTCTGGGTTTAGCTATTCTCTCTCTGTTGCAGTTCATTTTTCTCCTCTGTTGCCTAATATACTACAAGGTGCAGAAAATCCCTGGCACTATTTCCTGGGTATATATTTTGAATTTTCCCTACAACTCTTCAGAACCGTTGGCCATTCTCACCCCTCCTCTGTTCTCCTGTAACTTGGTATATATGCCATACTTAACATATTGCTTTTTCTCGGTTTTGCAGGTGGTGTATCTCTAGCCCTTACCCACCACTGCCCAGCCCAGAATGGGCTGTCAGTTATGTTTGTCAAACGAATGCTTTGTGACTATTTTTATTTTCCTTTTGAGATAGTGATCTTTTGGTTTGGGCATCCGCATTTCTATAGGTATATAGGGGGTACATGTCACCCTGACTTTCAGAGAGAAGACCCTCCCCACAAGACAGATGTCTCTGACTATGCAGTGCAGCTTGCCCATGTAAACCTCTTGCATTGTTTGGAGATTCTATCCCATGCCAAGAATCTAACCACCCACAAGCAGGCACATTGCTGTCCAAACAGATGGACAAGGGAGATAGGCAGGCCAAAGCTCATGGATGAATATGAAATAAACTGGTGCAGAGAAGCCAAGAGTGCTGGAAATGAACGCTAGTCCTTGCTACACAGTTTCCAGCATAAGGATAGACCAGTGTGGTTGAGGTTTTGATACTGAGCTGCAAACAAAGGAAGAGGTAAAAAGTGTGAATGAGAGAACAATGAGGTGGATGTTATAGCAGGTATATGAAAGGCCCCAAGAACATGGGTAGCCTGAAATGTTCAAGTCAACTTAGCAGGGGGAGTTTGTGTCATCTTCAGCGGAGTCTGTTCTGAGAATCCACATTTATCCAACCACCCATCGACAGTCAGTTAGTCATTCAGTCAACAGCTATTTATTGAGCATCTAACATGTGCCAGACACTGGTAGGTCCTAGGTAAGTAAACATCCAGGAGCAAGATTCTCATAGTTTCTTCCCTGTAAGAACTTACATTATGTAATTAATTATACAATTAGTTATTTATTACAGTTTTAAATGTTATGAAGAAGTAGAAGGGATAAAGATGATGTATAATGGAGCCTCTTAGTGTGAAGGATCTGGAAAGATGTCTCTGAGGAAGTGATATTTAGGTTGAAATCTGAAGAATGTATGGAAGTTGAAGTGGGAGTGGGGTGTGGTGGGCAGAGAAGAGGAGAACATTCTTGAGATAATAATATCCATCTTATAATGTGTCTTTGAAGTAGTAATTAGCTGTTTAAACTCTTTAGAGGAAGAATTCACTCCCTCCAGAGGCAATACTTGGATTGTTCTGTCAGTAAGGTCTTCATTTTGAACCAAAACCTGGCTCTCTGACGCTCTTAACCTTTGGTCCTATATTTATTTCTTGGGACCTTATAGAACAAGCCAACTCCTTGTGATAGCAGTGGAGTTCTTCCAAGTTTTCTCTCTTGCAGGAAAGTTATTTAACTTCTCTAAGCCTCAAATTTTTTCATCTATAACTCAGGCTGATTACTAGTATCCACCTCACAGACTTGGTGTGAAGAATACATGAAAGAATCTATATGAAGTGCTTGTTTTGATACCTGGAACATACTGTTAGCTATCATCATGATTGTTATTCCACAAAAATCATTTGTATACTTGTCTTTATTATTGGTCTGTATTCCTCTTAAAGCTATGGACTATGGAGAAAGCGTGCTTTTTAGAATCATACAAATTTCAAAAATCTGCCTGTAATATGTACTATGTACAGGTATGTAACCAATTATTGTAAAAAACTGTAAGAGCATAATTTTTTTTGAAGATTGTTAAAATGATGTCTGCATTATTGCTCAAAGTTATTGCAAGGAATAAAAGAGATAATCTGAGTAAAGATACCAACACAATACCTTGCATTTAGTAATTTGTCCTCAATTAATGTGTGCTTCCTCTCCTTTTTATGGTCCCACAGTGATTTCCTCAGAACATTGTTGCTTACTTGTGCATTTATAATTCAACACCCACTGACTTCCAAAAAGCATGAGGCCTATTAGGTAGTAGCAAATAAATATTTGTGAATTAATGGATTGGGCAAATGAATGAAATTTGCCCTCTTAACAACCTTTCTCATATGGGAACAAGTGAAGATTTCCCAGCAAAAAGTGGAAACTCAGTGTCTTTTAGATGAAGCCTGGGAAAATTACGGAAGACTCATCCAAGTACTGAGACTGGTCTTTTGGGGCCAGGAACCCTGCTCATGCCTCAAGCTACCTGTAATGAAAAGTCCTATGTCTGCCACCTGTCTCAGAGATCTGTCCTGAGGATTAATGAGATAATGTCTGAAGAGCCTTGCGAATTCCTTAGAAGAAAATTACAGATTAAAGTCTCATTCCACAGAATTTGGCTACTGAGAAGTCTGAATAACAAAGCTGTGTTTGGTTGTGGCTTTAAAAAATTGTTATTTTGTTAAGGGACACCTGACTGGCTCAGTCAGTAGAGAACATGACTTTTGATCTCAGAGCTGTGGGTTCGAGCCCCACGTTGCATGTAGAGATCACTAAAAAAAGTAAAATCTTAACAAAATGTTATTTTGTTGATACTCTTTACAGCTGCTTTTAGAAACTGAATTAGCCTAAGGGACACATTCTTTCTCAGGTCATCACACTTTTAACAGTTACTCTAGAACAGTCTCAAAGACCCTTGAGGATTGTCAGTTATCACCTTGGGCTTTGTTAAAAATACAATTTCCTGGCCTTCAACTTCAGAACTACAGATTTGCAAGACTCCAGGAAGCACCATTTATATGCAATACAATGTGAATGGTGCCCCCTGGTGTTGTTCAATGTGGTAGCAGTGGCTTACCTGAGACTGACTGAATGGGGATTTTTACATTTTTAACAAGCATTTCAGGTACATTAGCATTGAGAACCACTGTCAACATTCAAAGAAGTGTGATTGTTGTTTCCTTTATAGGTTGGAGGGATGGGAGGTTCCTGCAGGAGAAGGGAACAGCTGAGTGATAATGAGCTCTTCACACTTTCACCCTATCTCTGAGTAATAATAAACAAATTAGGAAAATAATAGCTAACATTATTAAATAAATTTACTGATGTCAGGCAAGGATAGGTCACTTTATGGACATTATCTCATTTCATCCTTACAATAACATCTGGAGGTAAATGTTCTTATTATCTTCATATTATAAATGAGTAAGATGAAGTTCAGACAACTTAGTTCTGGTATATAATAAGTTTTCAAAAAATGTTAACTATTTTTTTCCCAGAGATTTTATTTTTAAGTAAATTCTATACCCAAAATGGAGCTCAAATTTACAACTCCAAGACTAAGAGTTGCATGCTCTAATGACTGAGCCAGCTGGGCGCCCCAAGAAGTGTTAACTATTGTTATAAGTGTATCTGTGAAAATACTTCTTAAAATGTAAACTCCCTCCCTTAATATCCAGATAAAAGAAGCAGCATTGATAATAAATTCTGATGGGAAATGGGCAGTAGGCTAGACTTGGGTGGGCAGGATCTGAGGGTGACAGGTACCTATGGAAAGGAGAGTAGTGAGGTGAGGAGGAGTTGAATAAAAACTTGTTTTAGCCAGTCAACCTTTCTTTTTTCTTGAGAGTAGAAGAGGAAACTTCATTCTTCTCTCCATCCAAAACTCAGTAGGTTTATAGTATTTGTCTATATAGGATAGGTAGTAAGTTGTGGGTTAGCCTTTTATTGTACTTCTTTCAGAAAATCTTTTCTAGTAAACTCACAAGTGAACTTTTGGAACATAATCTATTCGTAAATATGAACTATGATGGGCATATCTTTTAAGAGCCCTTTGCAATGTGCACATTTAACCAGAGGCTGTAAACACTGATAAATAATATTTAGAGGATTAGAGTTTCATTTATAATTCCATTATGGCAGACATCACCAGTAGTCTATTAAACTATTATCCTCTTCTTCCTGGATCCAAGCTTGACTGTATTTTTGGGTTTCTCTTGCAATTAGATGTGGCTATGTGATGTGGAATTCTTCCCCCAGATACAGCATGGTCTACTCTTTCATCTCTTCAGGGGACGTCCTTAAATGTTACCTTCTCATTTAAGCCTTTGCTAACTAGGCTATTTAAAATTGCACCGCTCCCCTAACAACCCAGCGCTCCCAATTTCCCCTGCCTTATTTTTTTCCATAGCACTTATTATTTGATCTACCATGAACATTAAATTTTTTTTCTTCATTGTTTGTTTTCTCCCACTAGAATGTAAACTTCATGAAGATAAGAATTTTTGCCTATTTTGGTAACTACTGGTAAATAGTAGTCACTCAATAAATATTTTTGAGTATTATAGAATGAATATGTACATGGACATACAAACATAGTCTAAAGACGTATGTATTACATGTATATATTACAAATGAATAGTATAAATAGTATGTGCTCCACTGGGCAAGTGTAGTTCCCCTCTCTCTCACCAAGTATTAGCTCATTCCCAAGATGATTCTCAGAACTTAAAAAAAAGTCCTAATTTTATTGTATAGCACTTTATTTTTATAACCATTTTGATAAAAATACTTTGGTTTGTTTTAAAAATATTATCATATTATGAAATGGTACATATGCATTGTTGATAATTTGGAAAGCATGGAATGTTACAAAAAAGAAAAAACATATATATGATCTATAACTTCAGTAATCAGATACAACTACCCTTAAGATTTTAACATAGTTCCTTCTAGTCTTTTTTCTAGGCATATATTTATTTTTTTATTTTTATTTTTTTACCTTTCTTTTTTTTTTTTTAAGATTTTATTTATTTATTTGACAGACAGAGATCACAAGTAGGCAGAGAGAGGCGGGGTAAGCAGGCTCCCCACCAAGCATAGAACCCAATGCAGGGCTCGATCCCAGGACCCTGGGATCATGACCTGAGCCGAAGGCAGAGGCTTTAACCCACTGAGCCACCCAGGCGCCCCTACCTTTCTTTTTTTTTTTTTTTTAATCAATTATTTTTATTAACATATAATGTATTATTTACCCCAGAGGTACAGGTTTGTGAATCATCAGGCTTACACACTTCACAGCACTCACCATATCACATACTTTCCCCAGTGTCCATAACCCAACGACCTCTCCACACCTCTCTTCCCCCTGCAACCCTCAGTCTCTTTTGTGAGATTAAGAGTCTCCTATGGTTTATCTCCCTCCTGATCCCATCTTGTTTCACTTTTTTTTCCTTCCCTATTCCCCAAACCCCCCCACTCTACCTCTTAAATTCCTCATATTAGAGAGATCATATGATAATTGACTTTCTCTAATTGACTTATTTTGCTCAGCATAATATCCTCTAGTTCCATCCATGTCATTGCAAATGGCAAGATTTCACTTCTTACGATGGCTGCATAATATTCCATTGTATGTATATATATATATATATATATATATTTACATATATATATATATATATACTACATCTTCTTTATCCATTTATCTGTTGATTGACATTTAGGTTCTTTCCATAGTTTGGCTATTGTGGACATTGCTGCTATAAACATTCAGGTGCATGTGCCCCTTCAGATCACTACATTTGTATCTTTAGGGTAGATACCCAGTAGTGCAATTGCCCCTTGCATGTGCCCCTTCAGATCACTACATTTGTATCTTTAGGGTAGATACCCAGTAGTGCAATTGCTGGGTCATAGGGTAGTTCTATTTTCAACTTTTTGAGGAAACTCCATGCTGTTTTCCAGAGTGGCTGCACCAGTTGCATTCCCACCGACAGTGTAGGAGGGTTCCCCTTTCTCTCCATCCTCTCCAACATCAGTCGTTTCCTGATTTGTTAATTTTAGCCATTCTCACTGGTGTGAGGTGGTATCTTATTGTGGTTTTGGTTTGTATTTCCCTGATGCCAAGTGATGTGGAGCACTTTTTCATGTGTCTATTGATGTCTTCTCTGCAGAAATGTCTGTTCATGTCTTCTTCCCATTTCTTGATTGGATTATTTATTCTTTGGGCATTGAGTTGGGTAAGTTCTTTATAGATTTTGGATACTAGCCCTTTATCTGGTATGTCATTTGTGAATATCTTCTCCCATTCTGTCAGTTGTCTTTTGGTTTTGTTGACTGTTTCCTTTGCTGTGCAAAACCTTTTTTTTTTTTTTAAATTTTATTTATTTACTTGACAGAGATCACAAGTGGGCAAAGAGGCAGGCAGAGAGAGAGGGGGAAGCAGGCTCCCCACTGAGCAGAGAGCCTGATGTGGGGCTCGATCCCAGGACCCTGAGATCATGACCTGAGCTGAAGGCAGAGGCTTAACCCACTGAGCCACCCAGGTACCCCTAGTCCTTTCTCTTTTCTTTTTGATAAGTCTGGTCAGGGGTTTATCAATCTTATTAATTCTTTCAGAGAACCAGCTCCTAGTTTCGTTGATTTGTTCTACTATGCTTTTGGTTTCTATTTCATTGATTTCTTCTCTGATCTTTATTATTTCTCTTCTCTTGCTGGGTTTAGGCTTTCTTTGCTGTTCTTTCTCTAGCTCCTTTAGGTGTAGGGTTAGGTTGTGTACTTGATACCTTTCTTGTTTCTTGAGAAGGGCTTGTATCACTATACACTTTCCTCTCAGGACCACCTTTGCTTGTGTCCCACAGATTTTGAACAGTTGTGTTTTCATTTTCATTTGTTTCCATAAATTCTTTCAATTCTTCTTTCATTTCCTGGTTGACCCATTCATTCTTTAATAGGATGCTCTTTAGCCTCCATGTATTTGAGTTCTTTCCAACTTTTCTTTTGTGATTGAGTTCTAGCTTCAGAGCATTGTGGTCTGAAAATATGCAGGGAATGATCCCAATCTTTTGGTACCAGTTGAGACCAGATTTGTGACCCAGGATGTGATCTGTTCTGGAGAATGTTCCATGTGCACTGGAAGAGAATGTGTATTCTGTTGCTTTGGGATGGAATGTTCTATATATATCTGTGATGTCCATCTGGTCCAATGTGTCATTTAAGGCCTTTATTTCCTTGTTGATCTTTTGCTTGGATGATCTGTCCATTTCAGTGAGTGGGTGTTAAAGTCTCCTACTATTATTGTATTATTGACAATGTGTTTCTTTGATTTTGTTATTAATTGGTTTATATAGTTGGGAGTTCCCATGTTAGGGGCATAGATATTTAAAATTGTTAGATCTTCTTGGTGGACAGACCCTTTAAATATGATATAGTGTCCTTCCTCATCTCTTATTATAGTCTTTGGCTTAAAATCTAATTTTTCTGATAGAAGGATTGCCACCCCAGCTTAATTTTGATGTCCGTTAGAATGGTAAATTGTTTTCCACCCCCTCACTTTAAATCTGGAGGTGTCTTTGGGTCTAAAATGAGTCTCTTTTAGACAGCATATTGATGGGTTTTGTTTTTTTATCCATTCTGATACCCTGTGTCTTTTGATTGGGGCATTTAAGCCATTTACATTCAGGGTAACTATCGAAAGATATGAATTTAGTGCCATTGTATTGCCTGTAAGGTGACTGTCACTGTTTATTGTCTCTGTTCCTTTCTGGTCTACTATTTTTAGGCTCTCTCTCGTTGCTTAGCAGACCCCTTTCAGTATTTCCTGTAGGGCTGGTTTGGTGTTTGCAGATTCTTTTAATTTTTGTTTGTCCTGGAAGCTTTTTATCTCTCTTTCTATTTTCAATGATGGCCTAGCTGGGTATAGTATTCTTGGCTGCATATTTTTCTCATTTAGTGCTCTGAATATATCATGCCAGTTCTTTCTGACCTGCCAGATCTCTGTGGATAAGTCTGCTGCCAATCTAATATTTCTACGATTGTATGTTACAGACTTCTTGTTCTGAGATGCTTTCAGGATTTTCTCTTTGTCACTTAGACTTGTAAGTTTTAGTATTAGATGACAGGCTGTAGACCTATTTTTATTGATTTTGAGGGGTGTTCTCTGTGCCTCCTGGATTTTGATGCTTGTTCCCTTTGCCATATTAGGGAAATTCTCTACTATAATTTGTACCAATATACCTTCTGACCCTCTCTCTCTTTCTTCTTCTTCTGGAATCCCAATTATTCTAATATTGTTTCGTCTTATGGTATCACTTATCTTTCGTCTTATGGTATCACTTATCTCTTGAATTCTTCCCTTGTGGTCCAGTAGTTGTTTGTCTCTCTTTTGCTCAGCTTCTTTATTCTCTGCCATTTGGTCTTCTATATCACTAATCCTCTCTTCTGCCTCACTTATCCCAGCCATAACAGCCTCCATTTTTTATTGCACCTCATTAATAGCTTTTTCTGATTTCAACTTGGTTAGATTTTAGTTCTTTTATTTCTCCAGAAAGAGTTTCTCCAGAAGGAGAAGGGTTTCTCTAATATCTTCCATGTTTTTTTCGAGCCCAGCTAGCACCTTGAGAATCGTCGTTCTGAACTCTAGTTCTGACATATTACCAATGTCCATATTGATTAAGTCCCTAGCCATTAGTACAAGCTCTTGTTCCTTTTTTTTTTTTTTTTTTTTTGTGGTGATTTTTTCTGCCTTGTCGTTTTATCCAGATAAGAATATATGAACAAGAGTATAAAATACTAAATTGGTGGCAAAGACCCCATAAAAATGTATGCTAACTGAATCAGAAGAGATCCAAATCTGGGGGGAGAATAAAAGGGAGAAAAAAAGAAATAAAAATTAAAAAAATAAGAAATTATGTATATATTAGACTGGTGAATAGAACAGAGCCACCTACTTGATTTTGGGTGTATTTTGGTCTCTTAGAAGAAACTACCTCCCAAAATTTTAAAGAAAGAAAAACATATATGCACAAAAATAAGGGTTAACCCACGATGAAGGGATAAAATATGACTGTAAAGATGAAAATTAAGAAAAAATTCTAAAAAAGGAATTGATAAGATAAGTTGGTTGGAAAAAGAAAAAAAAAAGGAGGAAATATTCTCAGGCTGGAGACTAGAACAAAGTCATGTGCTAGATTAGGGTATATTTTGATCTATTAGAAGAAATTGTATCCCAAATGTTTTTAGAAAAAAACCTATATGTATACAAAAAATAAGGTTAAATACAATGGAGGGATAAAATATGACTGTAACAATGAAGGTTTAAAAAGTTGTTTTTGTTTTTTTTTTTTTTTAGAAAAGTATTGTTAAGGTAAACTAGTTAAAAACATTAAAAGAGGAAAGAGGAAAAGTTAAAAAATAGAATAAGAAAAAAAAATTTAAAAAAATCAACTTTGCAAGAGTGAGAGATCATGGGGAAAAAGCCATGAGTTCTATGTGTTGCTTTCCCGTAGCTCTGGAGTTCCCCTTTTCTCGTTGATTCCTAGCTTGGTCTTGGCTGAATGTTCTTGCTAATTTAATGTGGGAGGGGCCTATTTCAGTGGTTCTCAAATGTCTTTGCCCGAGGCAAAATTGCACTAACCTTGCCGGGACTGGGCTAAGTAATCTGTTCGAGTTTGCTCTCTGGAGCTTTTGTTCCTAAATGCTTTCCGTACCAACTTGGAGGACAGGAATGAAAATGGTAGCCTCCCAATCCTGGCCCAGAGGAGCTGAGAGCTCGGGTCCCCACTCCTCAGTTGCCCTTAGAGATAAGCAGTCAATCACTCCTATCTCCCTGGGCTCTGGCTGCACTCCAAGTTCACCTGGTCTCTGACCAAGCATTTTCATCTCTGGCGCTCGGCCCCATTTGGAGTCTCCAATCCCAGCAGATTCCTGCTGCGCTGCTCCTCCTGGAGGAGGAAGGTGAGTCTCCCCAGATCTGGCACTTGTGTTGTCGCTGCTTGAAGAGCTGTGGCCCGACTGTGCCTTGGATCACAGTTTAATGTAACCCAGATGTGAAAGCTCACTCTTTGGCTCTGTCTCTGTAGTTGGTTTCCGCACTCTGATATCTGGCAGCTCTGCCACACTCAGACACCCCCGATCTTTCTGTGACCCTGTGTGACCTGAGACCACACTGTCCCTGCAAGGAAGCCACCCCTGCTTAACGTCTGGAGTGACAGACTACGGCAGTAGTCTATCTTTCTGTCACTTTGGATTCACTTCCCCACACATCCTACCTTTCAGAAACTGGTTGATTTTCTGTTCCTGAATTACTGCTCTTCTCAGCTTCTATCTCTTGTAGAGTTTGTAGGTGTTCAGAATGGTTTGGTACCTATCTAGCTGAACTCCTGGGATATGATGTTATTTCAGTCTGCTACTCCTCCACCATCTTGCCTCTCAGTCCTAGGCATATATTTACTTTATACAAAAAAATAATTATACTGTATGTATTTTGTATCTTGCTTTCTAAAAAGATTATTCTTTTTAATATTTGCATCATATTCTATTACATGAAAGTCTCATAATTTATTATACCATTTTAAAAATTTTTTGATAATTTGGGTTTCTAACAGTTTGTAGTATGAATAATGCTGTGATGAAGATCTTTATAAATAAGTACTTCCTGAATCTGAGTATTTCCTTAAGGTAAATTTCTAAAATGGGAATTATTGGCTAATAAATCTGAAGTTTTTGTTTGCTTTTGCTTTTTGCTATGAAAAATTTCAAAGCAAAAAAGTAGAGAGAATGGTATAACAAACTAATATTTTTAATCACCTAGGTTATATGGTTAACATTTGCCATATTTACTCCATCTATTTTTTTAAAATAATTTTTTAAAGTCTCTAATGGATAAGGAGTTTTTAAGGGTTGTTTAAAAATCATAACTGTATTACAGTGTTCACATAATAAAACAAATAATAGCTCCTTAATATCATGTTTGGCCCCTTTTTAGTAAAGATTTTATTTTTAAGTGATCTGTGCACCCAATGTGGGGCTCAAACTCACAATCCTGAGATCAAGAGTCTCACTCTCAACTGACTGAGCCAGCCAGGTGCCCCCTGTTTGTTATATTTAAGTCTCTTTTAACTTTTAATATTTTTGCTTTCTCTCTTTTTTTTCCCTTGTGCCATTTATTTGTTGAAAAAATGGAGAATTGGTCACATAGACTTTCCCACACTCTAGTTTTATCTGATTGCATTCTCACGGAGTTATTTAATACATTCTTTTAGCCATTTTATTTTCTATAACTTTAGAGCAGTGGTTCTCAGACTTAAGTGTGCATCATAATCACCTGGAGGCCTTATTAAAACATTGCTGGGTTGATTCCCAGAATTTCTCAATCAGTAAATCTGGGTGCACATGAGAATTGACATTTCTATCATGTTTCTAGATGCTGCTGCTGCTGTTGCTGCTGGTCCAGAGAACACATTTTGAGAATCACTGCTTTAGAGAGAAGATTAGATCCCTTTAAAAAGAAAATCACTGGATTCAAAACTTAAAAAAAAAAAAATATATATATATATATATATGTGTGTGTGTACAATAGGGTGACTATACTTAGTAATATTTTTAGAGAGAAAGATTGTGTGCACGTGTGAGTAGGGGTGTGGGGGAGAAGGGACAGAGGAAAAGGGAGAGAATTTTTTTTTTAAGATTTTATTTATTTATTTATTTATTTGACAGATAGAGAGACAGTGAGAGAGGGAACACAAGCAGGGTGAGCAGGAGAGGGAGAAGCAAGCTTCCCATGTAGCAGGGAGCCCAATGTGGGGTTTGATCCTAGTACCCTGGGATCATGACCTGAGCCGAAGGCATACACTCAACAACTGGGCCACCCAGGTGCCCCAAGGGAGAGAATCTTAAGCAGGCTCAACCCCTAGTGCAGAGCCCCACGTGGGACTCCATCTCACAACCCTCAGATCATGATCTGAACTGAAATCAAGAGTTGGGACACTTGACCAACAGGCACCCAAGTGCTCCATTATTTTATTGTATATTTGACAATTGCTTAGAGAGTATATCTTAAAATTTTTACTTCAATAAAAAAATGTAGTTATGTCTAGTGATGGACGTTAACTAGACTGATTGTGGTAATCATTTCAGAATATATATAAATATCAAATCATTGTATTATACACCTGAAACAAATATAATGTTATATGTCAATTATATCTCAAAAATATACATAATAAGAACATTTTCTTAGGGAAATTTGTATTGGTTTTGCTATTAGGATTGTTTCTTTTCATCCCTCAATTTTTTTTATTTTGAAAAATTTTAGTTTTATCAAAAAATTAAAAGATCTTGGAACTTTTAAAAGGCTTTTGCTTTCCAGAAAGGCAGTAATGTAAGCTGTGTATAAGTTTGTTCATTTTACTACATCCTGTCCCAAAATGAGTACCAACAATGAAACAAATCTTGAGTCATTTGATGGATGAGGAAAAAAATGTTTTCTTACTGTATTTTAATTCAGAATTATTAGGTTACTGGTGAGGTTTAAACTTAAAATACTTTATTAGCCAATTCTTAGCCTTGGTTCTATGAATTGTTTATCTCTTTTAATCACTTTTCTATTAATTCTTTAGTGTTTTTTGTTTTGTTTTGTTTTTTTAAATCAGTATCAGGGCGCCTGGCCGGCTCAGTGGTTTAAGCCTCTGCCTTTAGCTCAGGTCATGATCTCAGGGTCGTGGGATTGAGCCCCCATTGGGCTCTCTGCTCAGCAGGAGCCTGCTTCCCTCTCTCTCTCTGCCTGCCTCTCTGTCTACTTGTGATCTCTCTCTCTGTCAAATAAATAAATAAAATCTTTAAAAAAATCAGTATCTGTGGGCTCATTACATATTAAACATAGCTCTTCTTTCTCATATTTGTAACAGATTTTTTTTCCAGTTTATTGATTTATTTTTCTCCAGATGATTAAGTTTTTCCTTTTTGAAATTTAAGTTTATTTGTTATCAAATCTTTGGACTTCTTTCTTTCATTATTTTGAAGAATCCTTCCCAATCTAACTTCGTTTACACTTTTTTCTAGTTTTTCCCTATTTGTTTGTTTGTTTATTGTTACAGCAAACTGTGGTATCCAAATGGAATTTATGTGTGTGTTCCAGGAGAATTCTTCTTTTGGGTGATTAACTTGTGGAGTACAGTAGAATTTGGGGAGGAGCCCTTCAATGCCTAAATTTACTATTGGAGAGACAGGACAATATACGTCAGATAACTTATCTGTGAACCATAGAAACATTTGAAAAAGTTACACAGACAATACACTGAAGAATCGTTTGTCACCAGTAATTTCAGGCAGTCAAAAAGAGCTGGGAGAGTCTATGAATCATGACGTAAGAACTGTGAAGGGCAGACATGTGAATCTAGTCAGTGGCTATTATTGAACAAGCTGCTCAAATGAGATACAAATTTTATGCCAAGAAGGGCATGTCTGCAGAACAAATCATTCTGGTTTGTGTCCGGGCTTCTGTAATATAGGAAACTTTTTCATCGATCTTTGTGCTCTCAGTTTTTGCATCCTTTTCATTCTGTCTTTTAGCCTTAATTCTTGGTTGTACTAAATCATAGTATCTATAGGTGTGAAAAATATGGCTTCTGCAATTTATGTGAACTGCTGGGGATATAAAACAAAGCTGTAACGTGACACCAGTTGAAGTAAAAATCTGCCATTATTGGGGTTCAGTGATTTGAAAGCTTTCATGGATGTTAAACATCTGAAGTCTTGGGATACCAAGTTGACTCAGTCCATAGAACATGAGACTCTTGATGATGGAGGTTATGAGTTCAAGCCCCACACTGGGGGTAGAGTTTATTTTAAAAAATCCTTTGAGGTCTTGATTTCAAATTGACAAATAAAAATGCAACTTTATTTAATAAAACTGCTTTAACCATCATGTAGCCTCCAGGAAAAATGTTGGAAGATCTCTTTCCCAAGATCTTTGCACTCAGGTAAAAAGTGTTTGTACTTTTGTGTATTCTTAGCATTACTTAGCTACCCTTCTCTTACCAATATCCCAATTCCCAAATAAATATTGAGTCAGTTAAAGGAGAGAAATAATAATATAATTCATTACACAATTATTGTGATGCAATTTCTAAATATGTTTTAATTTATTTAATTATTACTAATTTCTGTAATATAATTATTATTCCCATTTTACTGAGGAGATAGAGGTTTAGAGAAACTTAGTAGCTTTTTCAAAGTCTTATGGCCATTTAAATGGCTAACTGGAATTTAAACTGGGATCTGTATGCCTGAGATCCAAAGCATATGCTTTCTCTTCCACTACATTCCACACTTGAACTTTTCTCCATTGGCAAACATCAAAATTCAGATATTTACAAAACCAGGCAGAGAAGGTAGAGCACACCAGTCAGGGACTAACATGAACAAGAAAGTTCATGATTTGGTCAAAGAGAGAAGCTGTCAATCAATTTCCACCAGTTGTTGTTACATTAGAATGTAGGCTTAATGTTTCTGGACCTTCTGACTTTAAAAGAAGCCAGAAGCAGCATTTTTTAAAATCATTTTTTAAAAAGATTTATTTATTTACTTCAGAGAGAGAGAGAGAGGGAGAGCATCAGTCGGGAAGAGTAATGGGAGAGGGAGAGAGCCAGGAGGGGTAGTTGGGGAGGAGAGAGGGTCTCAAGCATACTCCATGTCGAGCGCAGGGGCTCCAGGACAAGGGGTTCGATCTCATGACCCTGAGATCACGACCTGAGCCCAAACCAAGTGTTGGCTACTTAAGCAACTTTGCCACTCAGGTACCCCTAGAAGCAGCACTTTGATTTGAAACCTGTCAATGTTTAGATATTTTAAATTAATTAAAAATTATTTTAATTGTGTACACAAAATGTATCTGTTGACCATATTTAATCCTTGACTTATACTTTGCTTTAACTAAGTAGTTTCAAGTGTGACAAGGAATTAATTAGAATAGCATTGTCCATTAGAAATATAATGCTATCTGTATATATAAATTTAAGTTTTCTGATAGCCACATTTAAAAAGTAAAAAAAGGTAAAATTAATTTTAATAATATTTATACTAATGTATCCCAAGTCTTATTATTTTAATATATAATGAATATAAAAATTATTAATGAGATATCTTACTTATGGCACATTTTATTTTGGCCGAGCCATATTTCCAGTGCTCTATGGCCACATGTGACTAGGAGCTACCATGTTGAGCAATGTATAAGTATGTACAAATATCTCCCAGGTAAGACCTTTTTATTTAGGAATTTCTTCTCTACCAAGAAACAATGCCCAACCCTAGCTGTTTTAGAGTTTGTCAAAAGCCATTGTTTTTCTTCCTCAAATGAAGGGGAATTTCCCATCTTCCAGCTATGACAGACTCGATTTGTTAAGATAAATTGGTAAGCAAATTTACTTTAATATCTTAGGGATTTTGCATTGAGTAATTTATTAACAAACATGAAATTTGCTCAATAAATGTCAAGTAAACAAGAGAGTAAAGGATACGAGCTTTTCAAACTGATAATTAACATTCTGAAGCATAGTATTAAAGTGTTTATAAATTCAATCCAATGAGTAGTTTATTAGAATTATCAATTTGCTGTTGTGATACAGTAATTCCATTTAAGGAGCCTCTGGATATCAATTTTTTTTAAGTTTTTATTTATTTATTTGACAGAGAAACACACAGCAAGAGAGGGAACACAAGCAGGGGGAGAGGCAGACAGAGGGAGAAAGAGGCTACCCACCAAGCAGGGAGCCTTATGTGGGGCTTGATCCCAGGACCCCGGGATCATGACCTGGGCGAAAAGCAGACACTTAACAAGTGAGCCACCCAGGCGTCCCCGGAAATCAGATTTATAAGGCTTTAGAATGGAAGGCAGCGTGGAAATTAAAAATTATATTCTTTTTTTTTATTAACATGTAATATATTATTTGCTTCAGGGGTACAGGTCTGTGAATCATCAGTCTTACACACTTCACAGCACTCACCATAGCACATACCCTCTCCAATGTCCATCAGCCAGCCACCCTATTCTCCTCCCCCTGCCAACCTTCCAGCACCCCTCAGTTTGTTTCCTGAGATTAAAAGTCTCTTATGATTTGTCTCCTTCTCTGGCTTCATTTTGTTTCATAAAAATTATATTCTTAGAGAACTCTGAATGTAGGGTTGGATGTTTCTTTCTTTCTTTTTTTTTTAAAGATTTTATTTATTTATTTGAGAGAGAGAAAGAGAGCACATGAGTAGGAGGATGAGGAGCAGAGGGAGGGAGACAAGCAGACTCCCTGCTGAGCAGAGAGCCTGATGCAAGGCTGGATCCCAGGACCCTGAGATCATAACCTGAACTGAAAGCAGGCACTTAGCCAACTGAGCTACCCATGCACGCCTAGGGTTGGATATTTCTAAAAGATATGGCATAGAACAGGTACCTTAATCATCTCAGGCTGCCATAACAAAATACATAAATTACATGACTTAAACAGTAGAAGTTTATTTTCTCACACTTCTGGAGACTGAGGAGTCCAAGTCAAGGGGCTGGCCAATTTGGTTTCTGATGAGAGCTCTCTCCTTTGCTTGGAAATGGGCCACCTTCTCCCTGTATCCTCGCATGGTGGAGAGGGCAAACTCTTTGGTGTCTCTTCTTAGAAGGAATCCTATTGGATTAGGGGCCTACCCTTATGACCTCATTTAACCTTCGTTACTTTTGTAAAAGCCCTGTCTTTCATATGGTCACACCGGGGGTTAGGGCTTCAACATATGAATTTTGAGGTCACACAATTCAGTTTATAGCAGCAGGTCTCAGAGGTAGATTAAGAATTTCCCTTTCTTTTGTCATGTGTATTTTGTACCTTTTCAAATAATATCAGAATTGGGGCACCTGGGTGGCTCTGTCAGTTGAGTGTCTGACTTTGGTTCCGTCCTGATCTCGGGGTCCTGGAAGTGAGCCCTGCGTCAGGCTCCCTGCTTAGCAGGGATCCTGCTTCTCCCTTCTCTCTGCCTCTTCCTCACTTGTGCTCTCTCTCTCCCAAATAAATAAATAAAATCTTAAAAATAAAATAAAATAATGGAAAACAATTTGTCAGAATCAGACAGTGTCAAAACTAAAAACTTGAACTTAGAAGTCCAAAAGGACTTGGAAATAATCTAATATCCAGGTCTTCAGTTATTTTATTAGTGGTAGAAATAAGTCAAACACCTAGGACTCCTGACTTCATTTATAGTGTTCTTTCTATTATTATGTCATTCCTTTATTTGTTCTTTCATTCATTCACTCACAAAACAAATAAACTGTATTACTAAAGAAGAAAAGACCCAGACCTAGGCTTCAAGGAAAATATCCCAGGTCTCTTTCATTCTAGTACTAATTTCATAGAGAATATATTAGACCATATCTATATTAATATTAATAATAATAGCTATTAGCCCTTAAGTACCAAAAGTATATCAGGCTATGCCAAGCACTTTATATACATTATCTATTTTAATCCTTACAACAAGTTTGTGAATATTTATTACACACTTGTTTTATAGATGAAGGAAAGTAACTTAACCAAGGTCATGGGAAAAGCTTGGAAAGTGGCTGCACCAACTGATTCAGGCCTATGTGACTCCAAAGCCCAGGTTTTCCCAGGTGTAATGGAGATATTTTCTTTGGGATTTGTCAACACATCATCTAAATATTGTTGACTTTTTGAGATTGAGCTAGTATATATGACACAGCCAACATATAAAGGTCAAGTTAAATTTGTCTGGCTCTAGAGATGGCAGAAAGAGGCCTGTGCGCGCAACAACCTTGCGAAGGAGGTTTGTTTATTTTGAATAGGAAACTCAAGTTCAGAGAATCAAGTTTTTCTTATCCCAGTTAACTATGAGGTGGTAGAACTAGTATTTTAACCCATCATTACTGACTCTACTGCTCTGCTACTCTGAGAGGAATTACTGAAGTCATGGCAAGTCTGTTTTTCAAGCATTTCTGAAGGTGGTTATCTGCAAGCCATTCCTCTTAAACACTATATGGACTTCTCTCTTAGACAAGGGAGGAACTATGGTAGAGCTGAAGGAGACCCAGAGACGATTAGTTTGCAAATCAAAGATGCCTTCTGATTGGATGCTTCATCAGAAGAACAGGGCAGGGGATGACAACTGGGTTGGAAGCAGATAACTTACACCAAGTCAGCCAGCTGGAGTAGAAATATGAGACTTGCCTAGAGAGATTTCCTGAGACAGCAAGTCCCCTTTTATAGGTACTTTGTGGCTTTCACAGTGAATGGGGAGGGAGTAGTTAAGGCTTCTGAGCCAGAATGGCCACCTGTCAGTCCTTATCACCATTTCATTTGGTTAACACTTAGCCCCTCAGGGGGCCTGTGGTGAAGACCTCACTTGGCCATATCCCCCGTAAAGTTCTGCTTGACTCTTCATACTGTCAGTTTTTCATGGTGTTTAATCTAATTGGGATCTAAATCAGCCATTTTTTAGATGGTTGATAATGCTGCTGCTTGATAATGGTAGTATGCAGCGTTATCAAGGGAGCAGCTTTTCCATTGATCACTGCGACTTGTTGTAGGTATTTGTGAAAATTCCAGAGCCTATGTATGACATTTGCAGAAAGCTTTATTCATTTCAATGAGCTTTCTGATTATCTATCTACTCTGTGTCAGATACTGCTTCCTGGACTGGAGTTACATTAGGGAACAAAACAGAGGAAGATTCCTTCCGTCATGGAGCTTACTGGGAGTTGGGCAGGGATGGGGAGACAATAATAAGACATATATAGTAAGAAAGTAAATTATTTGGTATGTTAAAAGGTGCTAAGTATATAAAAAAGATAGCGTGCCTGGCTGGCTCTGTCAGTAGAACATGTGACTCTTGATCTCTCAGGGTTGTGAGTTTGAGCCCCATGTTGGTGTAGGGATTACTTACAAATAAAATATTTTTAAAAAGAAGTTAACTTGGGGCACCTGGGTGTCTCAGTGGGTTAAAGCCTCTGCCTTCCGCTCAGGTCATGATCCCAGAGTCCTGGGATGGAGCCCCGCATAGGGCTCCCTGCTCAGCAGGGAGCCTGCTTCCTCCTCTCTCTCTGCCTGCCTCTCTGCCTACTTGTGATCTCTGTCTGTCAAATAAACAAAAATAAAAAAAAAGTTGTTTTGAAAAAAAAAAGAAGTTAACTTAAAAAAATAAGTACATAAAAAAAGAAAAAGTAAAGGAGTGTAAGGGAGGAAATGGGGGGGTTACAATTTCAAAAAGAGTGGTCATTAGATTTGAAATTAGAAATAACAATTAGGAAAGATATAAGTAGAAAAAAATAGAGCATGGAACAGGGATGGGGAGGGTTCAGATTGAAATCTTTAAATTGAGTGCTCATCAGAACTAGACTTGTTCATGTTAATTTGACTTTCACAGAGCAACTCTATGTCATTGTTTTCCTTGTTCATATTAGAAAATAGACTCGCAGACTTATCTTCTGCTTCTCTTTTTGTCTCTTCTCCATTTCCCCTTTTTCTTTCTTCCTCCCTCTTTTTATTATTTCTTCTATCTTCCATTTTCTTGAAACAAAAAAATTAGAAGCCATGGTGTTTGCCCTCAAGAAACTTATAAACAAGGAGTAAAGACAGACTCAGGAAAAAAACTTGGGAGCAATATATCAGTGGTGATATGAATGAGCTGTGTTCTTTAAAATAACTGATACATGGGGGCGCCTGGGTGGCTCAGTGGGTTAAGCCTCTGCCTTCGGCTCAGGTCATGATCTCAGGGTCCTGGGATCGAGCCCCGCATCGGGCTCTCTGCTCAGCGGGGATCCTGTTTCCTACTCTCTCTGCCTGCCTCTCTGCCTACTTGTGATCTCTGTCTGTCAAATAAATAAATAAAATCTTTAAAAAAAATAAATAAAATAACTGATACATGAATGGTCAAAACAAGTGGGATTATTTAGGAAACATTTGGTGGAGGAAGCAGGTTCATTCTGATCTGGGTGGAAGGGACTAATGGTAGAAAGGGGCAAACATCGAAGGAGTTATGTGGGCAAGTACTTGGAGGCAGAATTTGCAAGGTGTGTTCAAAGATTTGTAAAGACATTGTCTTGGATGGATTGGACAGATTTAGTTGGGTGAATGATCTTAGGAGGAATAATGAAATGGAGGAGTGTAAATTAAGTGTAAATTAAGGACATAGAATGCTAGTTTGAGAGGGTTGGAATTTTTTCAATACTTTACAAAAAGAGCTGAGAAAATAGAACATGGAACTCTCTGAATCTTAGTTAAGCCACTGAACCATGTTGAGTAAAGAAATGACCTCCTCAACCTTACTAAAAATTAAAAAGTACTTACTGTTCCCAGACTTCTGATTTATTATATAGATTAGAATATAGGAAGTATGTGTGTGTGTGTGTATGTGTGTGTGTGTGTGTGTGTGTGTGTATACAGAGAGAGAGAATATAGTTATATATTTTAATGTAATTCAACATATTTATTTTACATAAAACAATTTTCAAAAAATACACTTAAAAACCATCTAGATACTGATTTTATTGCATTATAAAAAATTGAGGGGCAAAATTGAAGTATTCAAATAAATTGTGAGGGGTGGAGATGGGCTTAAGATCACTGTCCATGGTGTTCCTTAGTCACTTAAAGGCTCTGGGTACAAAAGTTTTTACCATGAAGCAGTAGTGCACTTCATTTAGCAGAAATAAATCACAGAAAATATATGCTTTTATACAAAAAGTGTTATTATATTATTTTCAATTACTTACAAAAATTTCATTTTGAATTGTACAAAAGTTCTCTAAAATTGATAATTCTCAGAAGGCAGGGCTTAGAACTAAGCATCTGTCTAAATAATTTATTACAAATAATTAGGTTTCCATTTCTCCACAGATAAAAAAAAATCTGGATATAGTTTTCTTAATATATATAAAAACCATATTTATAATATATGAAATAATAATAATATAATATACGAAATATAGTTTATTATTTTATGTATGGGTATAGTTTTCTTTGAGGATGTCCAGTTCCATTTTCTTTCCTGCTTATTTAAAATCTCACCCTGTTGCTTGTTGACTTTCTCTCTTTGATAGTGTTCTTCTTAGTTTGATGTTTCTTTTATATTCAATTGACTGTACGAGCTATCTTTGAAGTTATGGAGAAAATTCAAGATTGATATCTGTTTTTCAAAAGACTGAAACAGAATCTAGAATAGAGTGCTTTTGACCTCTACCTAAATGTCCTTTTTAGCAATGTAGTAATAGAGTTCTTAGTATTTCAACTCCTACTTATATCAGTCTTTATGTTTCTGCCCATTCATTTCATGCAGCTTCTGGGTTGACTTTTCAATGGACAAGCTGAACGGTTTACCACATATCCCATCATTGAGCATTTTTCCAGTGCAACTTCCCAAGAGGGGAATTCTTTTTTCTTGGCTGCATGATCCAGGTGTATTTCTCTCTAGATACATCTTAAAATGTCTTGTTTGTGGGTGTTCTAAATTTTTATTTCTTTCCTGTATTCAGGACTATTTCTGTTATGGTGTGTTATTCATTGCCATAGTGCTTGTGACAATGACAGAAAGGTAAAAATGCTCAGTGGATACTTTGAGTTTACTTATCATTTCATTCTGTCACTGCTGATTTCTAATTTTTCTGGCAAATAATGAGATGGGACAGGAATAATATGGAAAAAAAATCCAAACAAAATTCTGCTTAACCCATTATTTCTGAAGCATATCCAAATAATATTTGATATATACATACTGAAATTTATGTTAGAGAAGGATATATGACAATATAGGAGGACATTCTTTATACAGTGTTAGATGAAAAGGGGGGGGTAACAAAACAGGAGGTAAAAAATTCTGTACCTGCATAGAAAAAAAAGATATTAAAATTTCAAAAAATTTGTTTCTAGATGGTAGATTTGCCACTAATTTCTTTTCTTTCTTTTTTTTTGGTATGTATTTTCTGCAATTAACATGTGTTATCTTTTTAATAAGGAAAAAAGTTAATGTTATTTAATTTTATAAACATTTGGGGCACTTTAGTAAGTAAAATATGTGACTCTTGATCTAGGGTTATAAGTTTAAACCCCACAGCGGGCATGGAACCTACTTAAAAAAAAGTTATAAATGTAATATTATTTATAAAAGGTAACCTTGGTTGATTATGATAGAAATTTGATTTTCTAAACAAAAGTACTATAGTTGAAATGCGTACCTTAAAAGCAAACAAACAAAAATCAACTACTACTTAAATCTCTGTCCTACGAGTTACTGACAAGTTTAGAATGGTCTGATTTGCATTTGTTCATTTGTTCATTATTTTTTGAACAAATATTTTATTAAGCACTCACTCTGTATAAAGCTGGTAGAAAGTAATGCTGAATGGCAGTCTTATTGCTGTCCTTGGGGCTTTAATGTCTGGATGCTGGTTATAATCTAGCTATAGTATGAGGGAAAATGAAAAAAGAACAAAAATGATATGGGAGCAGTCTCTGTTTCTGTACCTTTTCACATGTAGAACATGTGAGATGTTATAACCCAAACTTTTAATTAGAAAAATATAGACCCTATAGCTAGTCATAACAATAGTTAACATTTATAAAGCGCATACTCTAATGTAGATAAGCAGCTCTCAAAGTGTAGTTGATGGTTCCTTGGGATTCCTGACACTTTTTCAGGAAGTATGCAAAGTCAAAACAATTTCATAATAATACTAAGCCATTATTATTATCATTTATTTATTTATTTTACTGTGTTGGCATTTGCACTACTGCTATAAAAGCAGCGATGGGTAAAACTGTCAATGCCTCAACATGAATCAAATTAGTGACACCAAAGTGTGCCACTAATGTTTTACTGTATTCATTATTGTTATGGAAAAACAAGGCCAATTTCACTTAAAAATGCCTAGATGAAGCAATAAAAAATCATTAAATTTATTAAATCTAGACCTTTGATATATATTTACTCAATACTCTATGTGACAAAATGGAAAATACATATAAAGCACTTCTGATACACACCACAGCATGATGGCTGTCTTGAGGAAAAATACTTGTTCAAGGGAATAGCCTCCTTTTCTCATGGAACACCATTTTTACTTGAAGCAATAACTGACAGACAAACAAAATTTATTCAGACATGGGTATTTGGCAGACATTTTTTCAAAAACAAATGAAGTGAGCTTGTCACTTCAGGAAAAAACAACTGACAGTATTTGTTGTCAATGATAAAATCTGAACTTTCATATGAAAATTAGAATTTTGGAAGATTTGTGTTCAGCACTGTGAACTTGTTAGCTTCCCAAAATCGAAAGACTTTTCTAGTGAGATTATAGTACTATTAATAAATGTGATCTTTTTCTTATTGTGTAGCGAAATGTGTCAATGTTTTGAAGATCTGCATAACTCAGTGAACCAATGCTTTGCAAATGACCAGTGCATGATGTTATAAAATTGTATGTGAATAAAAGATCCATTCAGTGTGCAAGATAGACCAGTGTATTTTAATGCAACAGTGTAAGAAAGTTTATTGATATCATTTCAGATTCCATATCTCAATTAAACTAGCTACTACTTGTCATACTGGTAGAGTATCTGAGAAAACTCTCCGCAGGTATTGGAAAAGACTATTAAAATACTACTCTCTTCTTGAACTAGATGACTATGTGAGGCCAAATTTTCTTTATATTCTTAAATCAAAACCACCATAAAGCAATACAGATGTTAAAGAGATTTATATAAATGGAAAACAGCCATCACCCTTCTCGCTATTTTGGAGTGAGAAACAGTTTTTTCTGTAGAAATGTATTATTTATGTTAATATGTGATTTATGTAATAGCTAACAAGGTTTATTATTATTATTTTAAATTTAATAAGTGTTACAAAATTCTCAGTTTTAATTTTGAATATCATAAATATCTATAGATACAAGCCACCTAAACAAAAGCTCTTTGGAATTCTCAGATATTTTTGAGAGAATAAAAGCGTTCTGAAACCAAAAAGTTTGAGAATTGCTACTCTAGACATTACACAAAGCATTTAACATGCATAATCTTGCTTAATCTTCATAGCCATTCTTAGTATTACATATACTATTATTATTTCCAAGTAACTGGAGTTCCATTTACATTTACTACTATTATTATTTACTCACAACAAGTGAGGAAAATGAGTTTGAGGAAGTTTAATGACCTGTCCAAGATCATATAGCTAGTGAAATAGGTACAAACTAGGAATTAAGTGTAACAATTTGTTTTGAGTGGCACAGGGAGAGAAAGTTTTCATAGAGAGCAAATTTCAGCTGAGGGATGAATCCGTAGGAAAAGGGAAGGGTGTTTGAGGCAGAGGGCGTAGCATGAATAAAGGTTTTGTGAATGAATGGCTAGGGCAGAAATTCCTAGCCCATTTTGAGCTATGACCCTTTTGGCAGTCTGGTGAAGCCTACTGAACCTTTCTCAGCATAATGTGTGTTTTTTTATTTTGTTTTTTAAAGATTTTATTTATTTATTTGACAGAGAGAGAGATCACAAGTAGGCAGAGAGGCAGGCAGAGAGAGAGGGGGAAACAGGCTCCCTGCTGAGCAGAGAGCCCGATGCGGGGCTTGGTCCCAGGACGCTGAGATCATGACCCAAGCAGAAGGCAGAGGCTTAACCCACTGAGCCACCCAGGCGCCCCACTCAGCTTAATGTTTTTATATGAATGAAACCAAATATGTATGATTACAAAGAAAGGCAACTATATATTATATATGCAATATATATATTGTACGTGCAATACCAAAATATTTAAAAACCTGAATTTATGACATAGCAATATATATGCTTTTTCACTTTTTATATTTTATTTTTTAAAATATTTATTTATTTCAGAGAGAGGAAGAGACAGCACAGTGAATTCAGGAGGGGCAGAGGAAGAGGTAGGGAGAGAGAGAGAGAGAGAAACAGACTTCCCATTGGGCAGGGAATTCGACCTGGGGTTTGATCTCACGACCCTGAGATCATGACCTGAGCCAAAGAGTGGGACACTTAACTGACCCCCCCAGGCACCTCTATATGCTTTTTTATTAATGAATTAAATAACAAGTGTTAGTGGTGAAAAGTATTAATGAACATAAAGGATATTTCTGCAACAATTATAAAGTGATATGAAAATATCTGTGATTTCTACTGGTGACAAAGGCACAGGTACTGGTAATATTGTGGCTTGTTGTCTACATTTATAATGGAAGGAAATGCTCAATTTCAGTTAGAGGTTAGTGAAAATGAGGATGTAAACTTTTTCCATCAAAGTTCACATACTCGAGGGTCTTTGGACTCTTAAGTAAGGAGCCCCTTGTCTAGAATAAGTTTCATGTCCCTTCATTTGTTCTTTCAGAAGATTTTATTTATTTGTTTATTTATGAGAGAAAGAGTGTGCGTGCGTTTTGGGTGCTGGAGCACCAGGAGAGGGCAGGTGGGGAGAGAGAATCCAAAGCAGACTCTGCACTGAGGAGGGGGCCAGATGCGGGGCTTGATCCTACAATCCTGAGATCATGACTTGAGCTAAAAATAAAGGGCTAGATACTCAACTGATAAGCCACCCAGGTCTCCCTCATATCCTTTAATTTATGTTGCAGTCCACAATGGGTTCAGGGGGCTAGTCAATAATGAACAGAGTAGTAGCCACTGTAATAGCAATAACAGTAATAGCAGCAGTGGAAGCCACAGTAGTGGTAGTAAAAGGAATAAAAACAATAGCAGCAGCAACAATAGCTACTGAGCACTTAACTACATGCAAGAAGCTCTTCTAAGTGCTTTACATGTAAAGACCAGAAGTCCGGCAGCTCTCCATTAGGAGGGAAGGAAGCAGGATAATCCACACACTAGGGGAATAAAGAACTAAAACGTTAGTCATATTTTTTATGTTTTAGGTTTTTCTTAATTTTCTGGAAAAGGAAATAGAGAAGTCTGGCTCTGAGTTCAAAAATGATTAGAATCAGCTCTAAAATTCTATAATTATTTTAAAGCCATAGGTGTTGAAATTTTGACTTACAGCTTTGTATCTCATGTGAATATGTATTTTTAATAGTATTCATAAGAATATAGGATATTGTATAGCATAGCTAAATTATTCCACAGCCTGCATGACATATGTATAAAATTATAAATTTGGGGGGAAGTTATTAACCTAGCTAAAGAGAATTTTGCAGTATTTTTGTACTTTGAGAATTCTAACTTTTTATTATGTACTTTTTAATTCTAGCTCAAACTAATCATTCACAGAGGGCTTTCTCAGTACCAGCAGTTTAGCTTGAAATATTCTGAACCCTCTCATGTATCTTTTTCTTTACACAACTGCACTGTAAGCCCCTTGAGGACATAAGACAGATCTAACATATATTTTACATTCCTCACAGCACCTGGAAGGGTGAGCAGTTTGGTGGGTAAGTTACTCATAGGAAACTAAAGAAGTCCATTTTGCATCAAGCCTCCGTGTTCAGTGTTATTCTAAGTATCCAGACAATGCTGTTCCTCTTACATTATCAATGCCATGAGATCTGCTGCTTTTGTGTCTGTTTACATGGTAACCTGGTACTATTTCTGCTGTCACATATTGAAAATTGCTTAAAAGACATGTTTCTTCTCCAGTTGAGGCTACAAGCAGAAATGATTCAAGAGTACATAACTGCAGGGGCGCCTGGGTGGCTCAGTGGGTTAAAGCCTCTGCCTTTGGCTCAGGTCATGATCCCAGGGTTCTGGGATCAAGCCCCGCATCGGGCTCTCTGCTCAGCGGGGCGCCTGCTTCCCCCACCCCCTTCTGCCTGCCTCTCTGCCTACTTGTGATCTGTCAAATAAATAAATAAAATCTTAAAAAAAAAAAAAAAAAAGAGTACCTAACTGCAGTGAGCCCAAGTCTGAACAGCATTTGGTTTCCTTGGTATGTAGATTCTTTTGCAACTTAAAGTCCTTTGTCCAACCAGTAAACATATATTGAATGTCTCCTATGGGCTAGAATAGATCAGGTCAGGTACAGAGAGAAGCCAAAGCAAAGTTAGTGAACCAGAGAGAAGGCATGGTGGGGAGGAGCTTTATCAGCTGTTTGTTTTGCTGAATTTTAGTGTGCATTGAAGGAGCACTAGGCAAAGAACTGGACAGGTAGGAAAGGAACAGAGAGGATGGAGGTTGTCAGAAATAAAGAGAAGACACCTCTATCCTCCCACCCCTGCCTGGAGGCAGTTAGGCATTGACTTGGTGTTTTATGACAGTATGTGGGGATAAGGGCAAAGAAGGAACAGAGTAATTGCTATCCTTGGAAATTCTGCCTAATGGCCTGGTATCAGAGCATTTATCCAATTCACTATGGGCTCTGAAAGAGATTTAGTATAAAGGGCACAAGAAATTTGTTATCTTCTGATTCAATAATCTATAAAATAAAGTCAGAGTGGATGTTCGTATATTTCTGCTTGACACAGAGACAGCTCCTATATGAAATAAACTTGATGAAAGAAAAATTTTTTTAAAACCACATTTTACTTTTATTATCTAAGTATTAACAGGAAGCATTTATTGAGCATCTACTATGTGCCACCCTTAATGTTAAGGGCTTTTAAATATTATTATTTTACTCTCATTACTTATTATGATTGTTGACAACCACTAACATTTATTGAATACTTTCTATGTGCCAGGCACTGTTCTAAGAGTTTTACATGTATCACTCATCTAACAACCCTATGAGGTCATTGCTATTATTTTCCTAATAGTAGAAACTAAGGGAAAGAAAAGTTACTAACTTGCCCAAGGTCATACAGCTAGTAAGGATCAGAGCTGAGATTTGACATCATAGATGCTCCTGTACTTATTAAATGAGGTAATATACGTAATGTGCAGATTGTCTGTTGCATAGTACATACCCCCAATTTTTGTCTTCCCCACCTTCCTTTCTGATCTGCTATTAAAAAATGACTTTTTAAATTACATGGAGAACCCACACAAATATTCACCTTGCTTTTGTTTTTTTTTAGACTTTTTGGTAAAGCTACTTATAAGTCATGAAACATAACAAAAGAAGAAAATTTCCTTTCTGAAAAGAATGAATACTTAATTTACTTATCTTAAACTGTTTAGTGGCTTACCAAGTGCGCTTGAAAACATTTGTAAGGTCCTAGAAGACAAGGGAAGGAGGGAGAGGAACAAACATTGATTGAAAACTTCTTGGTTCCCAAATACTGTGCTAGAAACTTTTTGTATGGTTGCTCTGTTATTCCTCACCATAACTCCCATAAGGTATTGAAGATCATCCCTATTTTGTGGATAGGACATCTGAGCCTAAAAGAATCTAGGCAGCTTCCTGGAGCCCAGAACTATCTCTGGTGTCTCCAGGGCTGCTGCCTTCCTCCTAGACACAGGAACCATGTCTTTGGAATTTTTGATCCTAGGAAGTTTCTAGTTTGGGAGTTCAAATAAGAAAAAGGTAATGCTAAATAATTTACTAAGGCTGGATTTTACTGGCAAATACCACTCTTTTATTCCAAACAATTTCCTGAACAACACAGCTATTTCTTCCCTAGTCCTTGGTGACTAAGTTAAGCAGCATTTACCGTAATGCTAGTCCTTACATTATAAATCTCTTAATCAATTTAGTCATAATTAGGTTGAGCTTACAAATGGTCATCTCAGGAATAATGATTGTCTTTAAGAGGCAAAAAGAAAGACATCAGCATCATTCTTTGCTATCTTATCCCTGCAAGAACATTAGCAAGGGTCATAGCTCTGATTTCATTCCTATAGGAAGGTAACCAGTGGGCATATAGTAACGTTGCTATGGGCATGGGTCTTGGTTTAAGGTTAGCTTCTGTTTTCATGTTTTCTTCTCTGACTCGACACCTTAGTTGAGCCAAAGGAATAACAGTGATATCATCTGCATCGTGCTTGCATAACATTGGTGCCTTGAAAGATTAGTATACCCAAGGATTTTCTCAGTGAAGTGTGCCTTCATTTATAGAACTTCTTTCAACTGAGGAGTTCAAGGCATTTTGGAAGTATTGCCTCAGTCTTACGTAAATGAGCCAGGGTAAAGTAATTCTTGCAGATCTGGGCAATAGCATGTGAGTCCAGTGAGGGGAGACTGATTTATTTGTGTTATTCATCACTGTAGCCCCAGTATCTAGCACAGGGTGTTTAGTAAATACCTGTTGTTGAGTTTCCTCCCATCTCAACTGAGGATTAGAAATCAGATCTTACACTGGCCATAGTGAAGGCCAGTTTTTTTTTCCAGACTCATCCCTACCCTTCTCTTTCTTGGCATGCATGGCAGTTTAAAAAGGAGCATAATAAACAGAATCAGTCCTTAATTCATTGCTTACCAACTCTATAAGCAGGTGAGTTCTCACTGACTGAAATTTCTAACATTTGTGACTTTTTTTTAACTTACCTGTCTAAATCTGTAGTCACTGTCTACAACTCCTTGTCTGTTTGTCTGATAATTAATTCTCCACCTTCCTGGGCCATCTATGCTTAATGCTCAGTTTTGCTTTGTTACTGCCCATGACCCAGTAGGTCAGAGAATTTGAAACTTTTTTTCCCCATTCATTTGTGGATATGGATACTGAAACCTGCACAGACTGAGAGAAATGCAGGTTGATCTCACACTTGCGGAGCTGCTATGGGGTGTCTGCTTCCACGATCTCAGAATAATTCATTCAAATAGCATCCTTTATAAGCATTTTTCTGGGTGTGAGAGATGCAGAAATTTATTTAAAAATCCCTATCTTCAAGGAACCCAAAGTCAAGAAGAACATAAGCCTGCAACATAAATAATTACAATATAGTAGAAGTATTAATAAGAGCTCTGTGAAGGGAGCAACTAATTCTGCTTGGAGGATACAGGAAGAGCTACATAGAGGAGGTTACAGTTGAGGAATAAATAAGGGTTACTATTCCACTGGGACAACCTCTTGGTGTATGGCAGACATAACTGTGGCATTCTTGCCCAGCCCCACTCCCTCCTCCCAAAACATGTGACAAGTTCCAAGGGCTTAGTGATATGTTTTATTTTGGTCTTGGTAGGCCACTTTGATTAAGTGGTTTGGAACTATGAAATATGAGCAACAGTGTCTAATAGACAGCTATTGTCTTTTTATTACCCAAACTTAGCAAATATTGTAACCCTGAAACCTCCCTGTTAAAGACTGCTACTCTCTCAGTCCACACGTCTTCAGAGGTAGGTATGTGACTTAAGCTCTGCTAATCAAAGCATTTATTTATTTATTTATTTATTTTTAAGATTTTATTTGTTTATTTGACAGAGAGAGATTCAGTGAGAGAGGGAACACAAGCAGGGGGCGTGGGAGAGGTAGAAGCAGGCCTCCTGTCGAGCAGAGAGCCTGATGCGGGCCTAGATCCCAGGACCCTGAGACCATGACCCGAGCGGAAGGCAGACACTTAAGCACTGAGGCACCCAGGCGCTTCTAAGCAAAGCATTTAATGCCACTGGCCATAGTAATAGCTGGAAGATTGAGCACATGGCCCAGTCAGAGCCAATGAGATGAAAGAGAAATTTTGCTGAACCTTCTGGAAAGAAACCCACATTTTCCTGCTGGATTTTATGCGTGAGAAGATACAAGATATAGGGCTGTTCAGCCATCTTATAGAGGGGACTGGAACCACTATGGAGGAAGGCAGTCCTGAGAGAGATGAAAAGTCTATCCTGGTGATATTACTTTGGCCCCATACCAAGCCATGCCAGAAGCTAGAGCAACCCTTGGCCTTTTCTACTGTATGAGTAAATGAAGCCTCTTTTTGCTTACACCAGTTTGGGTTGAATTTTATGTCTTTATTCATACATGGTTGAAAGATCTAGAAGTGTTTATTCTAAAGAGGAAAAGACCTAAGAGGAATATAATGCATTCAGGATATTTGAAGGATGTTGTGTAGGAGAATTACTTGAATATTCTCTGTCTCCAAGGGGGTAAAACTAGGATCAGTGGGTAGTTGTTTCAGGTGGTCAGATTTCAGAGGAATAAAAATAATAACTTGAACTCTTGGAATGCTAGCCAATGAAAGTAGCTGGAAGATTTGATTGAACACTGTATTTAGGGAAAAATATGAAAGAGGGAGTGGAAGAAATACGCCAGCCCCCACCTCCACTGCCCAGCCCCGTGTTAAAAGCATCTTGAAATGGTACAAGACAGTTTAAAGGTAGTCTGATTGATCTTTTTAAATGTATTGAGATTTTAATACTAGGGCTTTCATTTGGCTTTAGAATTCCTCAAAGTCAAAGAGAATGTGGCTATTTACTGATTTACTCCAATTTCTCTAAACAAACTGAAGACTGTGACCCATTGGTGGGCCATGAAATTAGTTTGGGCATTTGGAACCATCATTCTTTCAACGAAAGAGAAGAGAATCATATGTAATAAGGGCACAAGTTGTTTGTGAAAATTTGACTCACATTTATAAATAAAACTATACATATAGAGAGACAGCATAGGGTAGTGGCTAAAGAACTTTGGAATCAGCCCACAAAGATTAGGATTTTAAGTCTACCACCTATTAACTATTATGAGAATTATATAAGAATGAAATAACAAGTAAAGAACTGAGCAAGATTCTGGTACATAGTAAGCACCTCCATGTATTTTTGCTACTCTGCTGTTATATCTAGATAATTCTTAGTATCCAGAAATGGAATCCTATAAGGGAGGTAAAAACCTATTCATGCATTTTAAGCCTCCAGATTTTGCCAAACAACCTGAACCTACAATTTTGTAAGGAAGAAAGCAATTACCAGATATTTCTTGTGTCTTTGGTAGTCTTTGAAGATGCTACTTTGCCCTTAGCCATCCAAAGCCATAGCAGGACCATAAAATAACTGAAGTCATGAGGCTGCAAGCCTTCTTTTTAGACAGAGGGCATGTTCATTCAGCTTTCTATCAATAGCATCTCCCTGAGTACCTGGAAAATAACTAAATGTTATTAAATATTATTAAGCATCCTTAAAACTTGGTCTCTTATCTTTTGATACTCTTTTCACCACATAAAACTCTTCTATCCTTTGTTTTATCAAGGAATCCTTCTTGGTTCTTAAAAAAAAAAAAAAAAAAAGAAAGCCTCTTTTATCCCTTCCTCCCCCTAAAGACCCCAGAACATGCAAGAAGCTCTCACACACACACTCACACACACACACACCACACCACACATATGTGATACCATATTAATGACTTCACAATCTTCAGGGATATTGGCTGTTTTTAAGTATCTATTATATATCCTTGTCACTGAACTCATGATTTCCCACTTTATCTCATTCAGAACCCATGGATGAATACCATCTGGTCCTGGTGATTTACTACACAGAGTCCCTCAGGTTACTCCATATCTTCTCCTCAGAGACTGAAGAACCTCTGTCAGGGCCATTCTCTGCTTTGCCATAAAATGTGTCCTTGGAACAGGAATTTCCTCATTGTCTTCTCCAATAAATACTGATACAAAGTATTCATTTAGCTGTTCCTCTCCTTCATCATTCCATTTAATATTCTCCTTCTCCTAATGAAAGTTCTTAACATAACAGATATAGTCACCTTACTAAAATGCCATGCATTCTTTATTACTATTATTATTTACCCTGATGCTTCTACATGTTTTGCACATTCTCTCTTTGACCTCTGTTAGTTCTCAGCTGATACAATTTGAATTTCCATCAGAGTGTGTGGCCTACAAAGAATGTTTATTTTTTAGTAGAGTCTCTTTAAAATAGTTTGTTTTTCTACTATAAAATGAGAATATGTTATCTTTAGAAAATTTGGAAAATGTAGAGAAGTAGACGAGGGCACACCTTTATAAACAAGCACCAAAAACCTTATTTCAGTTAGATGATATATGATTCAGGGGCTTACATTTGCATTTAAAAAAAAATTTTTAGTTATTTAACATACAGAGCAATATTGGCTTCTGGAGTAGAATTCAGTGATTCATCACTTACATATAACACCCAGTGCTCTTCACAACAAATGCCCTCTTTAATACACAGCAACCATCTAGCCCATCCCCCACCCACTACATTTCTGAAATGTAACCTGTCTGATTTCCTTCTCTCCTGTCCTCTCATTCTTGTATGCTAGACTGTGGGGGTTCATGAGAAATAACACCTCTGCTATACCTCAGCCATGGTTGGGGTGTCCCTTTACTCAGACTTTTTGAAGAATATGTTATCATGTATGTCTTGTGGGGAGGCCCTAGAAGGACTCAGCTACTGTGTGGCTTGGAGCACTCACCTCCCCTCACAATGACTCACCACATTCTCTGTTTTCATCTGATTCCATTTCCCCAACAATTACCGATGCCTCACCGGTTTCTCTATATTGCATATAATCTCTTTCTTATTCCACCAGCCCTCAATCTACTTCTATTTTCCCACAGACTTTCATGTTGCTTCTGCCTTAGCGAATTTTTCTTTAAAGATTCTATTTCTTTATTTGTCAGAGAGAAAGCACAAGCAGGGATAGCAGCAGGCAGAGGGAGAAGCAGGTTTCCTGCTGAGCACAGAGCCCAAAGCAGGACTCAGTCCCAGGACTGTGGGATCATAACCTGAGTGGAAGGCAGATTTTTAAACTACTGAGCCACCCAGGCGTCCCTGCCTTAGCACATTTTAGAACTATTTCATGGTAACTGACCTCTGACTTGGCCCCAGAACTTTCTGTGGTACTGCAACTTCCCTTCTCTGGTGGATCAACCCTGACCAAGTTTCAGGGTCATTGTGAGCAGAGCCATGGTGACATTCAGCCTGCTTCTTCCCAGTTTCACTGAGGACATCCTGGTACAGTTGAAGAACATAGGCTTTGGGAGTCAGACAATATGACCTCTCACTATTCGGGCTAGTAACCGAACCTCACTGAGCTTCTTATTACTTCATTTGAAAAATGGGACCATATTACGGTTTTCTGTTCTATGAAAACACACTGTTAATTTTATTATTTATCTAACTCATATAATGCATTTTGTGTGAAGTATTTTGAGTGCTTTACGGATACTAACTCATTTATACAGCCAATTAAAATGCTATAAGGCTTGGATTATTTATTTTTATATGAATTATTTATTCATTTATAATGAAAATTTCATATAAAACAATTGTTTCAGTGGAAAAAAAAGTGGGTTAGGAGCTAGAGAATTTCTATTTCAGAATTTCTATTTCAGACTTGTGATACCAATTATTTTATTTTTTCTTGTGGGATTTTTCAGTATTAATGTTTGCATTAAAAAAGAATAGCTCTAGGATGCCTGGGTGGCTCAGTTGGTTAAGCGGCTGCCTTTGGCTCAGGTCATGATTCCAGGTTCCTGGAATCGAGTCCCATGGGATCCTTGCTCAGTTGGGTGTCTGTTTCTCCCTCTGCCTGGTGCTCCCTCTGCTTGTAGCTCTCTCTCTGACAGAGAAATAAATAAAATCTTAAAAGAAAAAGAATGGCTTTGAGGCACCTGGGTGGCTCAGTAGGTTGGTGTCTGCCTTTGGCTCAGGTCATGATCCCAGCATCCTGACCCAGCCCTCTGCTCAGTGGGGAGTATGCTTCTCCCTCTACCCCTCCCTTTGCCCTGCTCATGCTCTCGCGCTCTCTCTCTCTCTCTTTCTTGCTCTGTGCACTCACACTTTCTCTCACTCAAATAAATAAGTAAAATATATATATATTTTTTAATAGCTGCAAGTATTGTAGTGAGTAGAATGGTGGCCACCCCCTGGCCTCTTTGCTAAACATTTCTTGTGTGTCTAGACTGCATTAGGCACCCAGAACTTAAAAACAATGTGGTGAAAGTCTTGAAGACACTTGAGACAAGACCTGTGTGAAGCAATTAGTGAATGATTCTGACATAATAGCAGCAGGGGTGTGTGATTTCACTGGAACAAAGGAAGTAGTTATGCTAGTTCAAGTTTGAATTAGAGTTGGAAGAGCAGAGACAAGGAAAGCTTTTGGGATGGGGGCTTTCAAATGGAGTCTTAAAGGAATATTAGACAATATATATTATTAGACAATATATAATATCAGACAATATTAGACTTTAAAAATATGTTTGCAGCTCTGCTGATGTCACACCTGCTTCCTATTTCCAGGCCTAACACTACTGCCTAGCGTATAAGAGGTGCTTGACAAATATTTATTGAATGAAAAAGAGAATGAGTGAGTCATTGTTGCCTATTCCACGCAGCTCCAGGTGAATCTTTCTAATGCAGAGATCAGTTGATGTCACTTACCTCCTCTAAAGTTTCATGGATACCCTGCTACATCCTGAAAAAGAGCAGAAAGTGATCTTCAAATCACATAATGTGGGGTTTGAATTGTAAATGCCTTCAGACTGGCCCCTATCTTATCCAATGTAATTTATCTCTCTTTTACATCCTTACTGTCCTTTTGACACCAAAATTTAACCATGTCACCCCTCCTACCCTTCCATCTCTCGCTTAAAACCTTTCAGTGGCTATCCCTCTATCCTCCCAGTCTGATGTCTACCACCCTCTTCAGCTTCTCCTTCTTTGACTCTTTCCTTTAAATTTCTCACTGTCTGGAAGATGCCACATTCTGTTTCCTCTGGGCCTTCATTCATATTTGGAATGCTCTGCTTGGAATGTTCCTTCCTACCGTATACACCCCCCACCCCTCATCCCTAGTATCAAGCTAATTTCTGTGCATCTTTCTGCTCTAGATTTAAATGACACTTCATTCTTGATTACTTTTCCATTTTCAGGTAGGTTCCTGGGTTATTGGTTTACCAAGTGCCTTCCATTCTTTCCATTGTGGCACACACCATAGTTGATTATAAGGACTTTCTTTCTAATGGTTGTTTTTCCTACCTAGATTGGCAGGGCTGTGAAGACAATGACTATGGCTGGTTCATGGTTGTCTTTAGTATCTGACACAATGCTTGGACAAATGAATATCTTTTGAATAAATTAATGAGATCTAAAACTTGCTGGCTGCATGACCCTGGGTCAGAAATGTTGCCACTCTGAACCTCAATTTTCTCTTTTGTAAAATAAAGATAACAGCTGCCTCATAAAGTTTGCATACTCTAAAGAATCATATAAGTGTCTACTTTTAATGGCCTTCTTGAAAGGATCCTCTCTTGTCTTTTTTACCTTATCTCTTGCTACCCCCATTAATGTGTACTTGGCACCAAACTAGACTAATCTGCTTTTTCTTAAACATTACCCTATGTTTCCTCTTTGCACCATTGCTCATGCTGTACCGACTGCCTAGAACTTCCTTCCTCTCTTCTCTCTATTTCAAAATTTCCTCCAGCCCACCTCCATGGAGTGTCCCTTGATTGTCCTAGTCAAAAGTTACCTTCCCTTTCAGCTTTTGTGGCATTTTACCTGTCCCTCTTCTAGAAGGTGTACCACTTTCAACATTGTGTTAAGGTTATTTATGTACAATTTCTAGTTTAGCAGGCTCCAGAGTCAGTCTTCCTGGGCTCATGTCCCAGATCTACCTACTTACTAGCTGTGTCACCATCAGGTAGTTAGTGAGCCTCAGTTTTTTGATCTGTAAAGTAGGATAATAATATAACATCTATCTCATAATTTATTTGGGTGGGGGGGTTGCATCACATGAGATTATGTAAGTAAATCATTTAGCACAGTGCCCATACATAGTCAGTGATTATGTGCTTAACATAATCAACATTATCATTTTTATCATCTTTCTAATTAAACTGTGAATTCCTTGAAGACAAAGATTATGTTTTTATAGGATCTCCTATTATACTTAGAACAATGCTTGGCCCCATATTTGGTGCTCAATAAATGTTTGTTGAATGCAGGTATAAATAGTATAGACAAATATGACAAAATAATGACTTTTTCTTTTGCTATAAAATGATGCAAGTTTGCCACATTTTGGGACTTCTTAGTAACTACTGTCCCTCTGGATTTCTCCAAGGAGCATGAACATTTTGAAATGGTATGTAATAGAATAGGCCCACTATGTTGCCATCAGTCTGGAATTTAGAAAATTACAAGCAGAATTAAAGAACAGTATTAGAATTATTTATTCTTTCTATGCCCCTTTATTGCATTCATTTTGGGAGAAATTATCTATTCTTGTTTAACAAGAAGATTATATTACATATTCATGTAGAAAGAATTTTACCAATTTGTGGAAACTTTCCTCAGATGTTGCCACATGTTAGATGTCAGGCAATGTCTCATTTGGAGAAAGTAAAAACAACTAGAGTTACTGTGATTTACAGTAAGACAAGTTATTCTGAATTTCCTTGGTAAAAAGAAAATGAAAACTACATTTGTAAAAGACCATGGAGGTTCATCTTCTAAACAGTCTCTTATCTGGAAAATATATGTAGTCATTTTTCTAACTTAATAAAGAGATAAAGCAAGTTCCACTTATCTTCATTTTGCCTGTAATGAATATACCAGATGAGATTTTGCTATGATATGTGACTGCTCTTTCATTAACAGATTAGATAATTGCCCTCTTGGAATGGACCAACTTTATTATTTAGCACCTGACTTAATCCTGAAATAATCTGGAACTTTTTTGAAAGTCAGTGTGCAGAGCTATGGTTAGAGGAAAGACACAGTGTACTGGACACTGAGGGGAAGTTATGAGTTTCTACATGCTTCTTGGGAGATAGGCCATTGCCTGTGTGGCAGGACTTCAGAGGCAGTAGAAAAATTAGATCCCACTTAACTGGTCAAGTTCTGAAATTCTTCCATCCAGAATTCTGTTCATTCCTGTTGGTTTGGGCAGAGGGTACTTAAGAGAACTAGGAGCGTGGGAGGCAGCCTGGTATATAGCAGAGTTTGGCAAACTATGGTCTGTGGGCCAAATTCCAGTCTACTGTATGGATTGTATAGTCCATAAGATAAGAATGGCTTTTACATTTTTAAATGGGAAAAAAATTAAAAAAAGAAGAATATTTCATAACATGTGAAAATTATATAAAATTCAAATTTCAGTATCCATACATAAAGTTTTATTAGAACATAGTCACATTCATTAGTTTTGTATTATCTATCGTCGCTTTTTTGTGCTACAATGACAGCACAGTGTTCTGTTGCAGTAGAGATTGTGTGGCCCTTAAAGCCCAAATATTTACTATCTGGCCTTTTACAGAACACAGTTCCTGACTCTGGTGTAGAGGAAAGAGTTTAAAAGCCATGGAGTCATTCTTGGGGCTGAATTCCATCTCTTCTAGTTACTAGCTCTGTAACCTCAGTTAGTTAGGTGACATTCATTCATTCAATAAATTTATGATTCCCAGATGCTGTGCTTGGCATTAGAGATGCATCTAAGGATTAACCATACCTAGTTTGCTGGGTTATTGAGAGGATTAAATAAAATTAAGTATTCAAACTGCCTAGCATGTAGTAGTTGCTCAATAAATGATTTTCATTTATTAAAAGATATTTTAAAATACTAATCATATTAAAAGATATTTAATAAAGTCCATAAATTACCATCCTCCTAGTAGGTTGGAAGATATTTAAGAGTGGGGTAAGGAGAGGCAGAAAGGTGAGCTGATGGCTAACCAGGAGCTAGACTGGTATCTCAGGTAGTGGTGGTGTTGAAGAACCCATGAGGGGAGAGTGGCATTGAAAAGGCCAGGGCAGGGGGTGGGGGGGTGGGGGAGGTGGGAGGGGGAAGCAGAAACAAATGATCTTGCAATTTTGCTCCAGGCCTGTTTTGTTTAGGTATAAACTTTTATGGGAGTGGTCTGGGATGGCACTTAGTCCTTTAAAAACTGGTAGGCAAAATATTTCAAGTAGGCCATGGAGTCAGAATTTTGATTCCTAGACATTCTATTTCTTTTTAATTTTATTTAATTTTATTTATTTTTTAATTAACAAATAATGTATTATTAGCCGCAGGGGTCCAGGTCTGTGAATCATCAGGCTTACACACTTCACAACACTCACCATAGCACTTACCCTCCCCAATGTCCATAACCCAGCCACCCTCTTATTTCTGATACATTTAGCCATTACACCACTGTCTTTCAAAATAGAATCTAGGCTTCCATGGATATATTATCAGAGGTACCAGAATTCTCTATAAAATCTTTTAAATTTAGGTTTTAATTTTTATAATAATCTAAGAAAAGAGGAGAAAAAGGCAATATTAGCATAATCTGGACATCCCAAATGACTACCTTATAACCTTCTATTGCCTGTGGTTCCCTTGTTTAAGGTTGTATTTGTGTTTAGATCGTGTAATTTTAGTTGGCTAATGAGGAAAGAACAGAAGCAGGAGACCAAATAAGAAAATGATGTATTGACACCATAAGAAGGTCACATTATAATATTATTGCTTACTTCAAGGGCAAAGAAGTAAGCAAGGAGTTTCACGGTAATTCTAAGAGAGAAGAGAGGTGGGAGATCTGAACCGTCACATAGTTCATAGGTGTACTGGTGTGCCACACCAAACTTGGGCACATTTAGAATGGCAAAACTGCAGCCACTATATAACTTGAATTTCATTAGTTTTGTGGTTTTGCTTATATTTAATTTGTAAATTTGCCCTGGTTTTATAAACTGTACATGAGGAGATTTTTAACTAGTTCTTTATTTTATTTATTTTTTTAAAAGATTTAATTTATTTATTTGACAGAGAGAGAGAAATAGCGAGAGAGAAAGAGAGAGAGAAAGAGAGAGAGAGAACACAAGCAGGGGGAGTAGTGGGAGAGGAAGAAGCAGGCTTCCCACTGAGCAGAGAGCCAGATGCTGGGCTCAATCCCACGACCCTGGGATCATGACCTGAGCTGAAGGCAGCCGCACTGAGCCATCCAGGTGCCCCAACCTACTTCTTTAAAACCAAGTTTTACATTATGTTAAAAATGATTTCAGTGGTATTCTAAATAATTCCTGACATGCTCTTGCCTTTTTTCACAATTTAAGGCTTCACTGAATGGGGACACTCTCTAAATTCTTCCAAAAGTCTTTAGAAGAATAGCCCACAGCTGGAGAGAAGGCAGGAGAAATTTTTCCCTTTAGTGCATGGATGTCCTGTGCTTCTGTTGATGAGGTTATTTTTCCATGCATAGGAATATGTCCAAAAGAGATGAATGCTGATCCTTCAATATGTTATTTAAATTATAATCTCATTTCTTTCTGGTGTTATTCCAGATCATTCAATTTCCATTTCTGTGATTTTTGCTTATCAATGAAATATCTTTTCATCAGGGTCTGATGCCTGTGCTACTGCCTTCAGAATGGTTCTTGGCTCTTATTTATTCAGTGAAGCAGGGGGGAAAGAACTGTCAGTCTCCCCAGCCCTCCATATCTGAATTTATGTTATAGATAGATTTGTTTGTTTATTGTCTATCCTAGAATATAAACTCCATGGAGGAAGGGATTTTCTCTTGTTTACCCCATTCAGGGGTTCTAAACAGGGCAGTTTCCAGCCCTAGGGGACATTTGGCAATGTCTGGAGACATTTTGGGTCGTCATGATTAGGATGAGAGCTACTACTATCATGCAGTGCTTAGAGTGCAAGGATGCTGTTAAACATCCTCTAATGCACAGGACGCTCTCCCCTCTTCACCCCCATTCTCCCTCCACCCAACAATAAAGAATGTAGTCCAAAATGTCAATGATGCTGAAATTGAGATACCCGCAGTTCAAAAATGGTGTCTGGCAAGTAATAGAGACTTGTAAGTATTTGTGGAATAAGTGAAAAAAATAGTTGAAATCCACCAGTTGTCAAGGAGTATCATAGAGGCTAACAGACGTAGCAAGGTCATTTAATAACATATTAGTTTGGTTTGGTTCCCTCTGTATTTTTCCTGCCCCCCTCCCCAACTGGTAGCTACTGGACGTTTCCTTTTTTAATTTTTTTTTTAAGATTTATTTATTTATTTGAGAGAAAGAGAGAGTTGGGGGAGACAGAGGGAGAGGGACAGAGTCTTTTTTTTTTTTAAGTTTTTATTAATTTACGTGAGAGAGAGAGAGAGAGTGAGCAAGCATGAGTTAGGAGAGAAGGTGAAGGAGAAGTAGACTCCCCTCTGAGCAGGGAGCCCGATGTGGGGCTCAATCCCAGGATCCTAGGATCATGACCTAAGCTGAAGGCAGACGATTAACCAACTGAGCCACCCAGGTGCCCCGAGGGAGAGAGTCAAACAGAGTCCATGCTTAATGTGGAGCCCCACATAGGGCTCAAACTCACGACTGTGAGAGACCAACAGTCAGATGGTTAACATGCTGCACCACCCAGGCACCCCACTATTGGGCATTTCCTGTCCTCACAGTGTGTGAAGGACTGAGAAGTGGCAGAAGAAAAGTTCTCTTCTTGACTTTGTGAAGGTGAATCACTGAGATTGTGTGGGTGTCCTGGAGCGGCCCATCTGTGACCTTGTAGAGGTGGGAGTATGGAGTCCTAATAATGGCAAAAATTGAATTTATTTCTGTCCTATTGGACTAGGAGTTTGAAGTTGGATTTAATTTAATAAAATAATATGCCATTTCTTGTATATCTGAATTTATGGAAAGGATTTATATATTTTATACATCACTTGATTTAAAAATACTTAGGCAACTATGCAAGATAGGCACTATTATTACTATTTTATAGATGAAAAAACTGAGATTTAAAGAGATGAATTAGTTTACTTCAGATCAAACAGATCATATAGATTATAAGTTAAAAGCCCAGGATTTAAACCTCGCTCATTCTGATTTGAGAACCCTAAACCAAGACTATCTTTCTTTGAGTGAAAGAAGTTTCTGAGAAGGGATAAACAAAGCACAAAACTTCTTTCCTAGACCATCACTTTTCTCACTAGAAGAGTTTTCCCTTCTGAAATGGTTTTCTCTTTCTTCCCAAGTGGGCTACTGATTAATAAACTAATACTAGCACCTACCATGTCCAAGATGTTAAGCTACTAGAGATGGCTTATAAGTTTTATTTCATGTGTCATCTCTGATCACTTAGCAACAGCTATAAATGTGTTGAGAAGGATTCTCAGGCTGAGTCTGGGAACAGAGCCATCATCAATTAGCTGTCTGCTGTTGTGTCTAGTGGCTTGCACACATTCCACACATTTACATTCCCTTTTTGGGGCACTAGGGGGCAATCAAAGACGAATAAGGTCCCCTATGGAAATTGCCATCCTTCAAGATTCAGCTCCATTCCACCACTTCCGGAAGCTTTCCTGATCATCCCAGCTTCTCTCTCTTTTCTAATCCTATAGCTATAGTCTAATAGGTGAGATAGGGAAATATAACAATTTTCATGAAACTTAGCACTGCTTTGTACTCTTCATGTATACATCTCACTTCCTCAGCGGGACAATAAGGCCCTGGAGCTCAGTGGGTAGTGCTCAAGAAGCTCTACATCTCTCATCTGACTTAATAAAATAGACATTCAATGCATATTTGTTGTGCAGAAGTTAAATGAATTAATGAATGAGGTGGGATACTGTATACCAGGACTTTTTTTTTTTTAATTTTTTATTTCTTTTCAGTGTAACAGTATTCATTGTTTTTGCACCACACCCAGTGCTCCATGCAATCCGTGCCCTCTCTAATACCCACCACCTGGTTCCCCCAACCTCCCACCCCCCACCCCTTCAAAACCCTCAGATTGTTTTTCAGGGTCCATAGTCTCTCATGGTTCACCTCCCCTTCCAATTTCCCTCAACTCCCTTCTCCTCTCCATCTCCCCTTGTCCTCCATGTTATTTGTTATGCTCCACAAATAAGTGAAACCATATGATAATTGACTCTCTCTGCTTGACTTATTTCACTCAGCATAATCTCTTCCAGTCCCATCCATGTTGCTACAAAAGTTGGGTATTCATCCTTTCTGATAGAGGCATAATACTCCATAGTGTATATGGACCACATCTTCCTTATCCGTTCATCTGTTGAAGGGCATCTTGGTTCTTTCCACAGTTTGGCGACCGTGTGTATGCCAGGGCTTTTATTCCAATTGGGTTGAACAACATGCAAATATATACATGATTCCAAAATTAAACACCTAATAACTAGCATATCACATGACTTCTAGGATCCTGCTCTAGCACTGTGATTGACACACATTCTCTCTGGTCAGTGTTACTCAAACATCTGTAGTTGTTAAACATTTTGAACATCTAGAATGAACATTGCAGTCTAAAACTGCTCCCAGAAATCATCATCCCCATATCCTGTTTGAACGATTTCCTAGCACTTGTTCCTGTTAAACATACTCCGTATTTTACTTATGCATTTTATTGTGTATCTTCTCCACTCACAAGAGGGAAGAATGCAATGAAGACAGGATTTTCTTAGTGGTACAAAACAAACTTAGTGGGACAAAACAACGTCCATTTCATTATACGTGCAGATTTTGTGGTCAGGAATTCAAAGAGGTTATACAGTGGGCATATTCTTTTCTACTGCTATGTAACAAATTACCTCAAATTTAGTAGCTTAAAATAAAATACATCTGTTACTGCAGTAGGTCAGATGTTGGCACAGCCTAGGTGGGTTCTCTGCTCAGAGGCTCACAAGTCTACAATCAAGGTGTTGGCTAGGCTGCATTTCTTGCTGAAGCTGAGGGCCTTTCTCAAGCTCATGTGGTTGTTGGAAGAATTCAGTTCCTTGTGGTACAGGGTTGAGGTCCATGCTTTATTGTTGGCTGTCTGTATGGGGCTACTCTTAGCTCAGAAAGCTATTGATAGTCCCTTGCTACATGGCCCTCTCATGACATGGTAGCTTCCATCTTCAAGGTTGGCAAAGGAATCTGTTTCCTTAGGAAGAGCCCAATCCCTCTTTTAAGGGCTTTTTTTTTAAAGGCCCCACACTGAATAATCTCCCTTTTTGTTAACTCAATATCATCTGATTTGGGGCCTAAATTATATTTTCAAAATCCCTTGATTTTACTATATAACATAATCATGGGATTAGTATCCTATCATATTCACTGCCTCTCTTTTCCCCTCAGAAGAGGGTGGTACAGACTGGGTATACAGGGGGAGTGTGTGGGAATCTTGGGGACCATCTGAGTATTATGCCTACCAGGGCAGAAGTATCTTGTCTCTGTTTCTTGAAGTCAAGTGGAGTGGGGAGTTATCTCAGCTGGGAAGACTGGAATTAGTTGGGGCTGGAGCCATTTATAGGTACATTTACCCAACTCCCTGGCTCCTGCTCAGAAAGGATTCAAATGATAGGCTCAACTGGTACTGAAGACCAGAGACACTTATATGTGGCTTGTCCTTGTGACTTGGGCTTTTCACAGCATGGGACTGGTTCGAGAGGAAGGATCCCAGAAGAGATCATCTGAAATCTTGAAATACTCAAGAGATCCAGGTGGAAGCTGAATGGATATTTATGACCCAGCCATAGAATTAACATAGCATCATTTCTGGGCGGCAAAACTGCACATATTCCAGGGACATAGACCCTTCCTCTCAATGAGAGGAATGGCAAAAAATCTGTAGCCATTACTTTTTTCTTTTTTTAAAATACCACCAGCAGGCATGCAATAAATATTTGCTGAATTAAAGAAATATTTGTCTAATGAATCTAATTCAAACTAAGATGGAATTATATCAAGGAAAACTATTCAGCAGAGACACACTCAAATGATAAATGAGTTTAATAGGTGAAAGTATAGGAAAAGCATTTTAGGCAGAGGGAACAGCATAAGCAAAGGCATTGAAACATGAAAAAACTGACTGGGTGCACAGGGCAACTGTATGTAGTTCAGTGTAGCTAGAGCATAGAGTGTAAATGGAGTAGTGGGGGGTGATAAGTGTGGAGAGATGGGCAGGAGTCAGGTCACAGGGGGACTTGTGGGTCATGCTATGGAGTTTTCCTGGAAGAGCTGGGAAGACATTGAAGAGTGCCGGGAGTTCAGATAGACATTTTAGATTCATACGTCTGCAGTATAGAGGATAGACTGGAGGTCTGGAGAGCAGTGAGAAGGCTGCTATAGTAATTCAGGCAAGAGACGATGAGAATGAATTGTGGCCTTTGCATTGTGAACAGAGAAGAGAGGACAGTTTCCTGTAGCAGAGTCTCATTCAGGAACTTTAGTATTGCTTTACTTATTTATTTTTGCATTCATTGCAATCTGAATTCCTGTTCTTACTATTCATCACAGAGTTTGATGCTCATCTGGAATGCATGAGTGTTGAAACTCATTGGGATAAGCCGGCCATGGTGTACAGTGCTTCTGAGCATTGCTCCCTACACAATCTTTACAGCTCAGCTCTAAACCAGCTCCCTTGGTGATGAGTGTTGGTGATGAGATATAAATACATTGAGATGAAGGCAAGACAGTCACCTTGGCTTGGGATACAGCAAGGAGATAGAATCTGATTCCTGCTTTGCTTGTGTTCAAAGCAGCATGACATATTTGTATAGCAGTGTTCTCTCTGGAGTGTCAAGTACTTAATAAATATCAGCTCTGCATATTTTGCAAATACAGCCAGTTGAATTCCCAGGTTTCCTGGCCTTTTTGCAGAGTTTCTGAGGTGAATAAGCTTCTTCCATTTCTTCTCTTCACTAGAAAATTATCAAAGGATTGGTCACCTTTAGGACTAGGATAAATTCTTGACTCCTTCCTGTTGGTGGAGGGACTAGGGAGTGAGGTTTGGGGTTGGAATAAGGCCCTAAAAACTGGTCAGTGGGGGAAAACTGGGAAAAATCCAGATCACACATCTCATCTCATGTAACTAATGAATTTATCATCTTTGGTACTTAAAACATGTTTTGTTTAATAACTGTTAAGGAAATTTTAGATACAAGAATTCCTTCAGTTAAGTAAATATTTATTAAACATCTACTATAAGGCAAACACTATTCACAATGAATGATCAATAATAACAAAAATCCCTGTTCTCATGAAACTCACACTGGTGAGGGGAAACAATAAACAATAATGATCACAAAGAAATTATAAGTAAGATTATATATGTGTGTTGGAGGTAGTAATTAAAATTAATAATATATTAGGACATGATATGTTTGATGGAAAAAAACAAAGCTGAGTAAAGGGGGCTGGAGGATAAGCAGGGCATAGTTTGCAATCTTAAATAAGATGACCATGGTATGCTTATTAAAAGATCTTTTTTTTTTAAGATTTTATTTATTTATTTGACAGAGAGAGATCACAAGTAGGCAGAGAGGCAGGCAAAGAGACGGGGGAAGCAGGCTCCCTGCTGAGCAGAGAGCCCGATGTGGTGCTTGATCCCAGGACTCTGAGATCAGGGCCTGAGCCGAAAGCAGAGGCTTTAACCCACTGAGCCACCCAGGTGCCCCAAGATCTTTTTTTTTTTTTTAACTCTCAACTTTACCCCATTACACATGAACGAAGAAATCCTTACTCTTGAGCTGCTTAAATTGCATTATCTCTCTGAGTTTATTTCCCCATTCATTCACTCATCCAAGCACCACATATTTGTTGTATTCATGGTCTTGTTCCCATCTATACTTTGGAAAATACTGATAAATAATTGCTACAGTCACTGCTCTTATGGAATGTCTAGTAGGAATGTCTTACAAGTACTTCTCAGAAAATACAGTGGAAGCTCTGAGAGGGAAAGCTTCAAGTGCTGTGAGGGCATATCATCAGGGATGTCTTACCCAGGCTTCAAGTCAGGGAACGACTCTGAGAAATGTCATATAAGCTGACGCTTACTTAAAGAATAACTGGTAAAGGAGGGTGGGCTAGGATGGGAAAGGAGGGTGTTCCATGCAGAGGAAACAGCCTGTGTGGATGAGAGTCTGGGGTCTTTGATGACTTGACAGAAGTTCACTATGGCAGGAGTTAAGACGATAAAATGGAAGATGTCTGGAGAGGTGAGTATAGGTCAAGCCACACAGATGCCAATAGCCACATAAATGATCTGCAAAATGAAGATGAAGAATGGCACACAACATCTTCCACTGAGTAGATGCTCAGTAAATAATGTCTGTTAACCATATAAATGTTGACAGTAATAATAATGAATTAGACCAGTGCATAACCTCAAACCAGTTGAAAGTTGTTGTTCTTAGTGTATCTTCTTGGTAAGGTTAGCCTCTTGTTGGTAACAGGACACTGACTTGGGTTAGTATTTAAGAGACACCTAAGTTCTTTTTTGACTTCTGAGCCAAATATGTATAATCCCTGATTTCCTTGGTAGGGTGATAAAGGAACAGGATTTGAAATTCGAAGACGGTAGATCTGGCTTTCAGTGTTAAGTCTGCCATTTATTAGCACTGTGACCTTGGGCAAGTCTTTTATGTTTCTGGATCTCAATGACCTTATCTGTAAAATGAAGAAAATAATATTATTCACTCTCAAAGGGCTGATGTGAGGTTCACATGAAGTGATATATGAAAAATTGTAATTTCTGCAGTCTCACAGGTTATAACATTTGACTTACTTTTGGGTATATTGATGGGAAAAGATCTTAAGAAAAAGCCTCCTCTTTGTACTTTTCCCAGACCAAGTTCTTTCCATCACAACTGCAATGCAGTTCAACACATTTCTCAGCCAGCGTGCTAATGCTTTCTTTGATTGTTGAGGGAATATTGTTTTGAGACCCCAATTCATTGTGGCGCTGCTCTAAAATTTCATCTATGCTGAACACAAATACAAAATTAGGAACGGGTGTTTAGGTCATGTGACATTCGTTCACCCTTCTCTACAAATAATGGGGCAATAGACAACTCTAATCTCCCCCATATTACTGTAATTATTAACTACTACTCCTAAAATCTATCGAGTTATCATGATTGTTATTATTATGAAACTCAATCCCATTTCCATGTCATAAAGATAAACCAAATCTCATTTCAATTAGTTACAGCAGGAGGGAATGAACTTTAAACAGACATTTAATTTCTGAAAAAAAATTAGGAAGTTCTTCATGGAAATGTTATGGCATTTTGAAACAGATTAATAGTTCAGTGTGAACACATCCACCCTGCAGCTAAATGATGGGTGTATGATGATGAAGAGACAGGTTAAATGAGCAAAACCAGTTGAAACCACTGGTTTGGTTCTAATCAAATAGTATTCAGTTTAGGACTCTGCAGTGCTATCTTTTTTTTTTTTTTTTTTTTTCATTTACTTTACAGATTGAATGATTGATTTTACATTATGGAAGTATTTTATTTATTAAGAGAAAGTAGTTGACTTTCAGGTTGATAATAAAATTTTAACAAAATCTTCCCAAACTAGATGATGTGGAGAGTCACATTCTCCCCCAGAAAGTCAGACTCTGAAGATAATGACTTGTAGCTGGGATGGAGGGCGCTGGAAGCTGATTCAGAAAGCTTGTCCATTCTTTTTCTTTTTTTTTTCCTTTTTTATTAACATTCATATCCAAGAGTGTGCCCACTTTTCAACAGCTGAACATGACAAGGGGAAAAGGTTTCAATGATGAATTCTTGTGTGTGTCTGTAAATTTCATGCTTGTGAAGTTGGATTAATAGCAAGGGAGACTGAAGTCCTTTTGTTCCTGCACAAACAGCTACAAAGCAGAGAGCGACAGTGTGAGTGTCCCAGTCTAGCAAGGGCCTCAAGGCATGACTGGAGGGACCTCACAGTCAATCTCTGGCCTTTCTTCTGAGGGCTAATTATGGCATTTGTTCCACTGGGACCTGGATGGAAACCACGAAACAAATGTCAGCAAGACTTCAACGTTCCTTTCAGCCTCCGTGATGGCTGGGTTTAAATGAAATATTCTTGATTTAAATCTGTTGCCACAGAATTACCATCTAAGGCTTGTATACACTCCTCAGTTCTCAGGGAAAGAAAACATAAGCGATCTGGTTGGTGTGTGGTTACAGATGGATTCATCTTTGGATCTTTGAAACACAGTACTTTTCTCCAGGTCACTGGAACTGTTGCTAGGTGTATGATGGGATTAAAATTTCTGTTTCTGGAAAAGAGACACTACTTCACTGCAGTACACTGCTATAAAAGGATAATTCCTTTGGGAGGTATGTGTTGTAGACAATTGAAATAAAGTCAGTAAAGCCTTGACTTTTTACCTAACATCATTTTTAAGAGAAGCTGAAAGTATTTCATCTACTTCATTTTAACACAGTTTGTGACTCCACTAATTAGTTAGCTTAGCAACTAGGAACAATGGTTCTTAAGTGAGGGCTTATCTTCACTAACTCTTTTTGGAGATCTAAGAAAGATAAGACAGTGTAGCAAGCTATTCTATAAGGCCTCATTTATTCCTCTACTTTAGGAGTTAAAAATATTCTTTATTTTAAAAAGAAATGACACTAATGGAAGATGGTAGTAGGCTTTTTAAAGTGCCCTTTACAAAACACAAAAGATGGCAAACTTAGGTTTATGCTCACATTTTTAAAGAGTTTCATTTTTTAATTTTCAGATCAGCAAAATCCCCAAATCTGAAAACTAATGTCATAGAGCAAGGCCTTTAGAGTTAGAGAGTTTGGACTTTATGACTTACCAGCTATTTGACCTTAAGCAAGATAACTACTTTCTGAAGTAGTTATCTCCATAAAATGGAGATTTAAGCATTTATCTCACAATATTTATAAACGTAAAAAATTGGAAACAGTCCAGTTTGATAGATACAAATGTCTATTAACTGGTGATTAGATTAACAAACTGTGATATATCTAGGCAATGGAATACTATAAGCAGATTAAAAGGAATGAACTACTGATACATGTTACAAGCTGGACGAACCTCAAAAATATACTAAGTAAAAGAATCGAGACACACAAGTCCACACACTGTATCATTCCATGTACATGTAATGTCGAGAAAAGACAAATCTATGGACAGAAAGTAGATTTGTGGTTGCCTGGACTGGGAGTAAGGGCAAGCACTGAAGCAAATGGATATGCAGTATATCTTTGAAGGTAACGGAAACATTCTAAAACAGAATCATGGTAATAGTTACACAAGTCTGTACATTTACTAAAATTTGTTTAAATTGTACACTTAAAAATGGATGAAATTTTTGGTATGTAAATTATACCTCCACAAAACTTTTTAAAAAATAACTTGAAAGGGGGGAAAAATTGAGGTATGACGTGTGGAGCATCTAGCACAGTGCTGGTACATAGTATGTGAGCAATGAGCACCACAATCATAGAACTTTGCTGACCAACCTTTTGGAGAACTCCTTCCTCCACTATGACTTATAGGACTTCGCATGAGAGAGAAATTAATTAAAGCCATTATGATTTCAGTGTTTATATGTTACCACAACTAACATGTACCCTGCCTGCAAGGAAACTGTAGGCTGGTTGGGGAGACAAGACCTATATATAAAATAATTAGATGCTGAAATAAGTCGCTTAAGATTAAATGCCCAAGTGAGTCACACAGATAGTTGTTGTTCTGGGACATCAGAAGAAGGTGCGTTCTCATGTCAGGAAAGCGCCCTAAGCTGGATCTTGAGAATGGGGAAGAAATCGGGTAGAAGAGAAGAGGCAGAGGGATTCTCTAAGAGTAAAGTAAGATAAATACAGTCATGGAGAAATGTTGGCCATGGTCACTGAGGGAGCTCCAGGCAAGGAGTTTGGGATCTGAAAGCAGACAGATTTGGGTTTAAACTCTGGTTTCACCATTTGTAAATTGTATGACCTTGAGCAAGTAACTTAATTTCTGAGTCCTAATTTCATTATCTATAAAGTGGTGATAATAATACCTATCTTTTAGGATTAATGTTAGTATTAAGTGAGATATCCTCTACATAAATCTCTTAGCACGATGCCAGGCTTATAGAAGGTATTTAATAAACATGAATTTCCTTTCCTCTTATGCCCTCAAAGAAGTGATAATTTAGTTATGGAAGAAGCACATACTGGGAATGATTTTTTTTTTAAAAGACAGTGTCAGATTAAAACCAAATTAATTATACAGTTAGACATTTTTAGTCATTTTAACATCCAGTTTATCAATTAATGCCTCCTATATTTCTCCTTGGCAATGATGGCATTAAAAAAATCAACTTTATTGTGATATAATTTACATATAATATACTGCACCCATTTAAAGTGTACAATTCAATGAGTTTTGACAAATGTTATACTGAGTAACCACCACCATGATCAAGATACAGAATATTTCCATCATCTTCAAAAGCTCCCTCATGCCCTTTAGTAGTCTATCCTTCCCTTTATACCTGGCCACAGGCAAAACTGACATGTTTCCTGTATTTGTTTGTTTGTTCTTTCTAGAATTTCATATAAGTGGAGTCATACAGTATGTATTCTTTTGTGCCTGGCTTCATTTTCTCAGCATAGTGTTTTTGAGACTTACCCATGTTTTATTTTAGTAGTCCATTCCATTTTATTGCTAAGTTGTATTCCATTGTATGGATGCATCTCAATTTATTTACCCATTTACCTGCTGATAGAAATTTGGATTGTTTCCAGTTTTTAAGCTATTTTGAATAAAACTGCTGTAAATATTCAAGTATAGCCTTTGGTAGACATATGTTTTCATTTCTTTGGGATAAATAATGTAGGAGTAGAATTGCTGTGTCATAAAGTATGTTTAACTTTGCAAGAAGCTGCCAAACTTTCCTAAAGTGTTTGCTCCATTTTATATTCCTGCCAACAGTATATGAGAGTTCTAGTTTTCCATGTCTTCAATAAACACAAGTATTGTCAGTTATTTTACTTTTAGCTACTACAATGGATGTACATTTGTGGTATCTCATTGTGGTTTTAATTTCCATTTTCTTTTTTTTTTAAGATTTTATTTATTTATTTGACAGACAGAGATCACAAGTAGGCAGAGAGGCAGGCAGAGAGAGAGGAAGGGAAGCAGGCTCCCCGCTGAGCAGAGAGCCTGCCGTGGGGCTCCATCCCAGGATCCTGGGATCATGACCTGAGCCAAAGGCAGAGGCTGTAACCCACTGAGCCACCCAGGCGCCCCTAATTTCCATTTTCTTGATGACTAATGATATCGGGCTTATTGGCCATTTGTATATTTTCTTTTATAAAATGTCTGTTAAAATCTTTTGTCTGTTTAAGAATTTGAGCTCTGGTAGTTTTAATCATTTTTAAATGTCTGTCTTACATACAAAACTGTAAACTCTATGAGGTACTATATCTCTAGGCCCTGTCACAATTCCTGGCAAATAATAGAGGCTCAATAAGTATTTGTTGACTGACTGACTCAAGTGATGTATGCTTTTATTAGAAGGAGTGGAGTGGCTCTGTTAATGCTAGTTTATTACTTTCCAAATTAGGAGACTCACCCACTCATAATTATTTCTGGTGTTTTAGTTCCCAGTTCCTTAGAGTTGGGCACTTAAAAAATCTAACAAGAGGGAGTATCATTATCATATCAAATATTTATTGAATTCTCCCCCATTCAAGGCCTTGTGCTAGGTATTTGGGCATGAGACTGCAGTCCTGCCCTCAGGAAGCTTATGGTCTACTTGGAGATATAATACATAGGGATATACTCAAGGGCCATACTCAGGAGTCAACTGAAGGAGTGATATGGGCAGTTGCTTCCAACTCATGAGTCTGGGACATCTAGAAAAAGGAAAGATAACAACTTGCTTGGGAATTGGGAAAGGTTTCATGGAGGAAATGACAAAGCAGATGAGTCTGGAGGATGGAAAGGATTGAGATGTTTGAGGATGGAAGTGTAGGGAAAGGCACCACGGGTTGGAAAAGAGAATGGGATGACAAGAGGAAAAGCATAGAGGTGGAAAGACTCAGGGAATGGTGTAGCCTTCCTTGAAATAAGACTAGAGGAGAGAGGGTGCTTTGGGGAAAGAACCTGCGATACATCCTGTCACCCTTGACACCTGGGGAAAATTGTCCTAGAACAGAAAAAGGCTTTTTGGAGGAAAACCCATAACACAAATTTGATTTTTGCTTTTTCTTGTCAACAGTAAATAATAAGACCCTATTCAGGATATAATTAGACAGATTAGGTCACATGCCCTGAACTCCTATAACACTCTGTATGTCTTTATTTCAACATTTACTATGCTCGTAATTTACTTGGTTTGGTAGGTTGCAAGCAAGATGAGGGCAAGAAACATTGGTCTTACTGTTGTATTTCTAGGGCCTGTCTGTTTAGTGAAGAAACACATGAAAAATGAAATTTATTTTTGATATTTAGAATCTTCACGATAAAATCACTATCTGTGAATTTCTACAGCTGTTATAATAGTAAGTTACCCACTTGACAGGAATGGTTAACTGAAAAAAACAATTTTTTTTTTTAAGGTCTGGATTTTATTCCAGTACTGTCTTTTTTTGGCAGGGAACTTTTCTTTTGGGGGGGGCAGTAATAAGAGCTATCATTGATAAAGGTACTTACTCTATGCCAGACATTGCATGATTTTTTTTTTTTTTTAATAAAAGATGAGAAAGCTGAGGTCAAGAGAAATGGAATTATTTGTCCAGGGTTCATAGTAAGTAGCAGAGTTGGAATTTGAACTCAGGTCTGGCTGACGATATTAAGTGCATGTTTTTAACCTTCTATTGGGACATCATTCTGTTGTTATATCATTGCTTGTTTAAGCAGAGCTCTTCAACTTGAGCCTATTATTCCCACGGAATCTTGCAGCTGATGCTCTGGATTTGAACAAAAGTGTGAATTTGAGTACCCAGGTTCCCCTACAACCCAGACAAGTGTCTGCTGCCAGACATGTGAGGATGTATTTGTTGACTGACTTTACTGATGTAGAACAGGATAGACTACTCACCCAAAGCTACCATACTTTTCTAGGGTATGTTTGAAGGGAAATTATGGCTTCAAATGTTGTAGTTACATTGCAGTATAATTTAATTACTTGCTGTTCTAGTGCAAATTTGAAAATAGCCTGTTAATGTCATTTGAAATGGATTCATCAAGGTTTTGTCTTTCTCTGAACTTGCTGAGATTTGAGATGAGAGATAGTCTAAATTAAGTAGTCTAATCTGCTAGGGTGCTAGCATGGATTGGCTACAGTAGATGTCCAACCTAACCTGGTACCTCCTTGCTTTATAAAATTTTCAAAACATTTTTTGCTCCTTAAACATTCTATGTGGGGGGAGGCACCTGCGTGGCTCAGTGGGCTAAGCCTCTGCCTTTGGCTCAGGTCATGGTCTCAGGGTCCTGAGATCCAGCCCTTCATCAGGCTCTCTGCTCAGTGGGGAGCCTGGTTCCCCCCTCTCTCTGCCTGCCTCTCTGCCTACTTGTGATCTCTCTGTCAAATACATGAAAAAAAATCTTAAAAAAAAAAATCTGTGTGGGGGGCACCTGGCTGGCTCTGTCAGTAGAACATACGAATCTTGATCTTGGGGTTGTGAGTTTGAATCCCACATTGGGTGTAAAGATTACTTAAAAATACAATCTTTTAAAAGAATAAAAAATAAAGAATTCAGTGGGAATTTATGGACCTTTTTCTTTATGCATTAATTGTAGGTGACTCTGGTTTTAGAAGTAGTGTTGGGCATACCCCCTGAAGCCAGTCTTTAAATTAAAGTTTAAATACTCAGGTAGCTTTCTCTTTATATTATCAGCTGGCTTGAAGAGGCGTTTTTCCATTTTTTATAGGTATTGTGCAAACAAGTGTGTGTACCTCTCTGTACATATATGTACCAGCATGCCTCTTTAAAGCAAATAGTTTTGGTAGTGTAAAAAACATCATCAAAGTAAGCCGTTACATTTGTCACATATCTTATATGCCTTTAAGCACAATTCCCGAAATTCATTTAGTGGGCATTCACTTAGAATTTTCTGAAGAACAATTTCTCTGTAAATTATTAACTTTTTATTGCCACATTTCCCAGATTCAATTAGATTAACATTTAGTGTCATTTCTCAAACAGAGATAATCATCCTGATTATGCTTTGAAGAAAGAACTTGCATGCTATATACCTTTTAGGCTTTTAATTTATCTTATTTATTTGGCAGGAATGTGTGTATGTGTGGGGGAAGAGAGAAACTGAAAAGGATGACACTTGGTGGGAATTGATAAGTCGAGAGTAATTCAATATTGAGTTTATGGCATTTGGTTTCCTCTGCCGTGGGCATATCAGAGAGCTGGTGAAATAAGCAGGCTGAAGAGGACAGATTCCCTAAGTGGCTTCTGAATACAACATTTATTTCTAGCCAGTAAAGTTTAGCAAACCATGTCCAGTGCTGTTGACAAGTAGCACAAACCAAATGACAACAAGTAAGCTTTTGATGTGTTGGCTAAGGTAGGCTTTGGAACTTACTGCTTTACGTCTCGCCACAGTATGTGGTAAAGTCCAAAGGAGTAGCGAAGCCTAGGCCAAATCCCCTTACTATGGTAGCAGCTACTTCAAACATAGTTTCATGAATAGGAGCTCATTTGACCCTTGACCAGAACCAGGCTCGAAATTGGCAGACAGAGAATCGGAGTAATTTGTATCATTTCAATTAGTTACTCGCTGCATAACGGGGAGGTCATGACTTTCTGCCATGATTACTGCCCATGGCAACCAAGCTTGAATGTACCATCAGTTTCCAAATACTTTCACTTAATAAATGTAAGTTCATAAACAAGGCTCAATTGTTGGGCGTACACAACAAAGTGAATTATCCAGTCTACGACTGAACAAGCGGAAGATGACATAACTTTGTCGGCAAAATTCTTTCAATTTTTTTTTTTTAAGAGAGAAGCTGATAAATGGGGTTAATAACATTGGCTGAATGAGCAGTATTGATCTCTGGCTATGTAAAACAGCCAGGAGAGAAGAGAGTTTGTGTAAGAGCACTGTTGTTGTAGTTCTGAAAGCCGGCAGTTTTCTTTCACTGTTTGCTCTGTACAACCAAAATTCAAAAATCTTAAAATCAATGTTGCCATTGTTGGGTCCAAACAGCACACCCTTCCACAGACAATGCAAAGAATTTCAAAATATAGATAGCTCCCTGATACATACAGATCTGATTGTAAGAAACATTGGGTTGTTTTCTTTCTCGAATAGAAAGGGCAGCTTGTTCTAGGGCGAAGACAATGGTGTGTCTAGATGCCTGTGAAACTTCATGAACCCAGTGCAATAATTCAAGCCTTTGATTTGAAAAATGTTTTGTATGTCTTCCTCCACATCTGCAAATACCTCCACTTTCCCTTGATGCCAGCCAAGAGTTGTTAGCAAGTCAATGTTTTCCACTTGAGGAAGAAAAAAAAGTTCAGCACGTACATAAGTTTTGCTATTTGGCTTTTGTTTTTTGAATTAAAATAAAGGTTTCCTTCTTTCATGTCACAATCTATTAGCCACCAGGAAACCTGGTATCACAGTTCTCTCCCATTCACCCCTGCATTTGTAGCAGATTTGACGGTGTGTGGAAACCAACACGGGAGCTGCGCTGTGACTGTGTCACCTACAATCAGCTTGTGCTGTGGTTCAGATTAATCATGACAGTAGGCAATATTTCCAACATTATTAGAAGAGAAACCTAATATTTTGGGACATCAGGGATCTCTGAGCTGTTGTCCATCAAACTGAGAACCTTCATTTCCTACTCCTTGGATGGGTAACCTTAAGTTTTAACCACTTAATGGACAAAACACTTCTTTAACCAAAAATAAATAAATAAAAATTTAAACATGTAAATAAAAGAGGAAGATATGGCTATTCTGGTATTTGAAGTTACGTTATGGGGTCATCCCCAAAAGGTCTGATAGTCATGCTGTCCAGTGTGGTCTCTCATTCTTTCTTGAAATGTGTTCACCCAGACTGTCCTAGGTTTTCCTGAATTTTTATCTTCAGGATGTTTTGTTATTAAATCTGTGGACGATTGTAAGATAGAGATCTCTATACTACTATTGAACTTTAATACACTTTTTATCATGTAAGTGGATAATGATTAAAAAACGACATTATATAAATATGGATTTAAGTTATAGTGTATAAAGGTATACACTAATATATATGATAAATTTGACAATACTGTTTAGAAAATGGATAGTTTTTAGGTTTATATATACCTGCTTCAATGTACTTTTTACCTTTCGTCTGACTAATTTAGTTTACACAAATAGGACTGAAAACTGGGTACTCTATTGACCTTCTGAAGCTCTGTTTTTTCTTCTTTGTAGCTGAGAAAAAAAAAAAAAGTATCAGATGATAATGCAGATGCGGTGGAGACCATACAATTATTCATAGCTTCATCAGTAGTCCAAACCCTTTGGATCAAAGTTTTATTAAATGTCTAATATATTCTGTACATCAGGAATGTTAAAAAGTCTTTAGATATTCATACCAAAACAGTGCACTCTGCTTTAAGAATCTGGTTCCTATCAGGTAATGTAACATTTCCTTTATACAGCTCACAGGGATAGGAAACCAGAGCAGCCGAAGGATGTTGCTAGACTTTTGGGTTTCTGTTTTAGATTTTCCCCTCCTAACCCCTATAGAAGAGTAAGTTCTCTATAAGGACGTATAGAATGAATGATTCCTCAAGCTTGTCTGATAAGACAGTGTGTCTTATCAGAAAGAGACCAAAGTCTTGATACATTTCCTTGCATTTAGCAGGTTTTGGTGTGCGTACAGCTTAACATTTCCAACTGAATTTCTAACTAAATTATATAACAACAAATACTATACAATTAACTGATCACTCTCTATCTTCTTTTTCAACCTCAGGCAAAGAATCTGATAAAGTTCAGGACTTATTCCAAGACCTTTCTTCGCGTTTTAGGCTTTGGTTGCTCACAAGTCTATCCATCATCATTTTAGCTTTGAAAGTTGGTTCATTTGTCTTGTTCCCTTAGCTCTGTCACCTCAAGCTTCGAAGGTTGAGTCCCAATTTCTTGCATGTGGTCTTTCATTGGCCCACTCCCTGCTGGTACCCACTCCATCATTCTTGTAGCTATTTGATCTTCCTGGTTTTCTGTGTGTCAGACTCTGCCCAGCCACCTGATGGTTTTTGGTTCCAGGCTTGCCACAGATTTTCCATTCTCTTTCTGGCTTGTCATTCTGTCACTATGCTAAGCTTCGCCCCTTTCTCCTTTTAATTAAGGCACAGTTTATTGTATTTTTTTTCCCTGATTACCAAGTGGCACTTCGTTATCAAAATTTTGGAAAATGAAGCAATAGCACAGTGGAAAACCAAAACAACTACCATCCCACAGTCTAAAGAGCATCACTGTGGCCATTTTGGCATATGGATTTCCAGGGGTGTTTCTCTTTCTCTCTCCCTCGCTCTCTCTCTCTCTTTCTCCTTTCCTTCCTTTTTTCCCTGCTTTATTTTTTTTTTATCCTCATTTATTTTGGGGTGGTTTCAGATACCTTAGAAAATTATTGGCTCCTTGGGCATTTTTTCCTTTTCATCAAGAACATTACTTTGAGCATTTTTCTTCAAAGATTATCTCCAAATGCTATAAAATTCCGTTTTCTTCTATTGCCTCTGTAATTTTCCTTCTCATTTCCTTCCCACAGTTTCAGGCCTGCATAAAATAACTCATGGTTTAATATAATGTATGTTCTCCATACCCTTTTTGGTTTGGCCTGCTTGGATGTACTCTGTTATGAAGTTTTAATCTTGTAATAAGATTGTAATCTTCTTTGCTTTTCCACACATGACTGGCACTTTTTTTTTGACAGGGGGAATATTTTGAACCTTGATGCTTTACAAACTCAATCACTAGTGATTTAACTGCCAGGGAACATAGTGTATAATACCAAGATTATCCTTCTGGACTTCCTAATTAGTAAAGAGACTTAGTGTGTCATCAAGATGTCAGGCATCATTCTAAAAGGAACAGGCTGATTTTAGTCTTCTAAAACTCCACAGGCCTTTTGATCATTCATTCATTCATCCATCCAGCAAAAATTTGTAGAGCATCTTCTTTGTCCAAAAGAAATATAACATAAACCACAAATGTGTACCACACGTGAAATTTAAATTTTTTTCTATTAACCATGTTAAAAAATAAAAAACAGGGGCTCCTGGCTGACTCAGTTGGTAGAGCATGTGACTCTTGACCTTGGGATTGTGGGTTTGAGCCAGGTTATGGTAAATATTACTTAAAAATAAAATCTATTTAAATTTTTTTTTAATTTTTAAAAAGGAAAAAGAAAAGAAAACCAATCCAGTAAAATTAATTTCACTAATATATTCTAATAACACCATTTATTCAAAATATTACATATAACCAATATAAAATTATTTTTTTAAAGATTTTATTTATTTATTTGACAGACAGAGATCACAAGTAGGCAGAGAGGCAGGCAGAGACAGGGAGAGGGGGAAGCAGGCTCCCTGTTGAGCAGAGAGCCTGATGCGGGGCTGGATCCCAGGACCTGAGACCATGACCTGAGCAGAAGGCAGAGGCTTAACCCACTGAACCACAGGCACCCCCCCCCAACATAAAAATTATTAATGAGATTTTTTTCCCCCTGTCTTTAAAACCCAGTGTTTATTTTATACTTACAGCACATCTCAATTTGGACTAACTCCATTTCAAGTGTTTGGTAGCCACATGGGGTTTGGGCTATCATATTGAATAACACCAATGCAGACACTTTTGCTGAAGATTCTGTGAAGAGAAGGCAGATGTAGTCCTCAGTCATTCATGGCTTACACTCTAACAGGAAAACAGGGATTACATAAGGGATTGTTAATACAATATATATAATAAAAACAAAGAAAAAAAAATGCCAGGCTAAGTTCAGACACTTATATACTCAAACTATCTTGGGGTAGGGGGCAAAGAGATTCAAGTTGTCTTTATTATTTTCCCCACTTGAATTAATTAATTGTGTGATCTTCGGCAAATCAACTAACCTCTCCCTTCTAGACTCAGATTTGAATTATCATCCTTGACTCAAAAGAACTTACATTAAAAAATAAAAGATCCTACATTTAACCACTCAGCCCTACTGCCTTCCATAATTATTAGTTTAATATCTGTGTTCCCTGCTATACTGTAACTATTGTGAGGTTAGAGACTCTGTCCCATTTGTCTATTTCTGTCTCTCCAGCACAATCACTCCATATTTTTGGAATGAAAAATGAACTGAAGAAGGGAATGAAAGTTAAATAAAGGCTTCCCACTTAAATCTCTTGTTGGGATTAAAATTCATTTGACAGTTCATATTCTCCCAAGTGATAGACTTCTCCTTGCCCCTATTTCCCTGCTTCCCCTTTCCTTTTTTTCTGCCACTTCCTGACTATTTAGCTAAGGCCTGCTTCTTTTTTTTTTTTTAACTTTTTTAAAAAGATTTTTATTTATTTATTTGACAGAGAGATCACAAGTAGGCAGAGAATCAAGCAGCGAGAGAGGGGAAGCAGGCTTCCTGCTAAACAGAGAGCCCAATGCGGGGCTCGATCCCAGGACCCTGAGATCACAACCTGAGCCAAAGGCAGAGGCTTAACCCACTGAGCAACCCAGGCATCCCGTAAGCCTGCTTCTTAAGTTCCAGGAATTGTGAAAGGGATTGCTTACCGAAGATAAAAAAGACATGATCCCTGCCCTCAAGGAGCTTAGAGCCTTTTGATGTGTTGCTATAAATGATGAGAGCCAACATTTGCTGAGTGCTTTGTTTGTGCCAGGCACTGTGTTAAGCACTTCATTGTGCATTTGTCTTTTAAAATCTGTGTAGTACTGCATATTTGGTGCTATTTTATTCTCATTTTACACATCAGGGAATTAAAACTTAAAGAAGTTAAATCGTTCAAAATCTCATAGCTAATATGTGTTGGAGTTGTGATTCAAACATTGGTTGGAAACTATATTCTAAACCACTGTGCTAAAAGACCTCCTCCCAAATCTTTGGAGTCCCTGGAATGACGTAGGCACATTATGCAAAATTAGATAAAGAGTCATCCTTAAAATGAATAACTGGTTTTAAAAATAATAAAGGAAAGTGTGATCTGTCTCCTTACTAAATTCTGAGAGGAACTATTTCTTAGCTCACTTACTTTATGCCTATTTGTTATTTTCTAAGATTAATTTATTAGAGGGGGAGGGGCAGAGGGAGTGGGAGAGAAGATCTCAAGCAGACTCTGGGCTGAGTGTGGAGCCTGATGAGGGGCTCCATCCCATGACCCTGAGATTATGATCTGAGCTGAAACCAAAAGTTGGAAGCTTAACCAATTTAGCCACCCAGGTACCCCTTTTAGACCCATTTCTATCATGTGTATGTAGACACACACATATGTATCTATATATATGAAATCTAGAAGATATATAGATGGCAGTTCTGAGATCCCGAGTCACATACCTGTTTTAAGCCTAGTCAATGAGTGACTATTTTTCATTGATCAGTTTCATTCTTTTCAAAGACACAGTTGTCCTAGAAACCTCAACTATTACATGAAGAGTCCGCTAATTCAGTTATTTTGCTGATATCTTTCTGTCCTGAGAGGTGCTGATCTTCCTTTCATTCCTTCACCCACTACCACCCCTCCAGTAGCTCCCCTTCTTCCATGCCACTCTGTGTGAAAGCTCCCCTAGGAATTTATGGAGCAAGATTGCGCCAACTTTGCCCATCTATTTTTTTAGGTAATGGTTTTCCAACTCCTGTCTTCTCTCTTCTTCCTTATTCTTCTCTAGATGTATGTTTCCCCTCCACCCCTGCACAAATGTTTTGAGTTCCTCTCCTGAGATTGCTTGTTTCTCTTCCATTCAAGAAGATGAGTTGTCATTTAATTTTGGAGAACAACATGCTTATTCTTCATATCTAATTTTGAGCATTGCTTTCTTTTAAAAATACTAAAAAGAAATATAAAATAATATGAAGTTCAAAATAGTGATCTGACTCTGATGCGGTTTTTGAACAACTTGTCATCTCAAGAATATTTTTAAAGTGACAATAATTTCTTTTCCAATCGGACTTACACTTCTGACTTTTCTCTTTCTGTCAGGAGGCACTCTGTGGTGGTTAAAGCCATGGGACTTCATGTCAGACAAGTTCAAATCCAATCTTTGCTAGTTGCCCTAGGCTATCTTGTTTCTTGTGTTATCCTCTCAGTGCCTCAGTCATCTCATTGATAGCATGAGGATGATAATACCTGTGTTGTATGGTTAAAACTTAGTGCTTACTTTCAGCTTACTTTTATACTAACGTTTAATCTTCATAACAACCCTGTGAAGAAAGTATTAGTCAGATTTTACAAATGAAGAAACTGAGGCACAGAGAGGTTAATATAGGTAGTCATAAGAACAGTGTTGATAAGTTTGTATTTTTTTTCAACTTAACACTAAAGCACAAGCATTTTTCACAGTGACATAATTTGTAATGACTTTGTAAGTTTTAGTGACAACATTCTATTTCATTGTGTGGTTCTGCCTTAATTTACTTTGGCATAATTAATTTACTACTGGCTTATTATCAGACATTTGGATTGTTTTGGATTTTCTTTATTTTAATGGACATATTTGAATATAGTTTTTTCCATAATTCTGATAATTTTTTTGTCACCTAGATTCAAGAAGAAGAATTAGAGTCCAAGGGCAAAAGCACCTTTTCAGATTCTTGCTGCCTGTTGCTACAATTGTTTCCCAAACTGTTGTATAAATTTATACTCCCATTAGCATGAGGATGTCTGTTTTACTGCCCTCTCCGCAGGTCAAAGTAATCATGTAAAGAGAACAAAACAAGGTTAAATAATGTGTGCTGTCTTTCCCATCACCTAAGAGAATGGCTGATCTCTTTTCTATTGCCAGCCAGCTTGCCCTGGCTTCATCATTCTTGCCAGCTTTCTCTTAAGCTACCAGATAATGGCCAGATGCAGTGTAACCTCACCAGAAGAATTTTGATGTTGAGGAGTATGCCTTTGTAATCATGGGGACAATTACGGCCTTTGTTTGACAAAGTCCAGCTAAATTGGGTAGATTTTTAAAACCAAGGTATAATTCATAAAGTAGAGTGATTGCAGGTATTTTTATTGCATCTTAACCCGAGATCTAATGAACATTTGCTGCTTTGGAACAGAGCAGAGTCTGTGGCAGAGCATTTCCATGAGTTTCTTTCCAGGAATTAAAAAACTTTTTTCAGTTTTTTTCCTCCCTGAGAGGTGATGTTAATTTTTATGTTTCCAAGTATGGATTTTGTAGCCAGAATTTACGTTCTTTTACCTACCAGCTTTATGGAATTGAACAAGCTATCAAACCTTGCTAACTCTTTATTTTCTCATCTATAAAATGGGGATAATAATACCTATCACTTCGAGCTTTTTGACAAAAGAGGTACTATGTGTGAATTCTCTTATGTGTACTCAAGTCATAGTTTGTTGCATGATTGAATTTCTATTGCTTTTATAAAGGAATTTTTAGGATTTAAAAACAATTTTTTTTTTTTTTTGTAGTTATTTTGGTCCAGACTAGATGCTAACTGATGTTTGATCTTAAAATCAGAAAGGCTGTCGGGGCGTCTGAGTGGCTCAGTGGGTTAAGCCTCTGCCTTCCGTTCAGGTCATGATCTCAGGGTCCTGCTCAGCAGGGAGCCTGTTTCCCCCTCTCTCCGCCTGCCTCTTTGCCTGCTTGTGATTTCTCTCTCTGTCAAATAAATAAATAAATAAATAAAATCTTTTAAAAAAAATCAGAAAGGCTGTTAACAAGACTAGACTAAAAGTCTAGATCTTTAATATCCCTAGGGCCACTGATCATACCTCCAAAGAGAAAGCACAAATTAAATCAGGAATGCCACTCTAAGACTTGTTTTTACAACACTTATATAAAATAATGTTCATAAACACCTGGTAGAGAGGCTTGAGAAAGAAAATATCATGGAGCTCTGGTGTCTGAAGCATGTGTAGGCTCACAAAACCCTTCTTTGACTTCCTTCTTCTTCTTCTTCTTTTTTTTTAAAGATTTATTTATTTATTTATTTGACAGAGAGACAGCGAGAGAGGGAACACAAGCAGGTGGAGTGGGAGAGGGAGAAGCAGGCTTCCCGTGGAGCAGGGAGTCCAATGCTGGGCTCGATCCCAGGACTCTGGGATCATGACCCAAGCCAAAGGCAGATGCTTAGTGACTGAGCCACCCAGGCACCCCCCCCCCCCCTCCTCTGACTCTTGGCATTTTATGTAAAGCAAGTACATGCTTTCAAGAAAAACTAGTGACCCACCTGCAGTCACTCCTAACTTCTTTGTTTTTGTGTTTTCCCCCCTGCTTCTTCAGTTAGAAAGGATACATCAAAGACAGATATTCCAGGATGCAAGAGAATGGCTTTAATAACAACCACCATCACAAAAGCAGCAATAGCTTACATTTATTGAGAACATATAAGATGCCAGGTCCTGTGTTTAAGCACTTTCTATATCTTGTCTTTACAATAACCAGGGAAGAAAGTACTACTATTTTTCCTAGTTATAGAGGAGAAAACTGTTTAAGTGACGTGTTCAAAGCAAACGTGTGAGATCTCATATGTAAGCACAGTTCTTACTGACTCCGATTTCTTGGTCTCTGTAGATCTCTGAGTATGAAATTCATAAGATCTGGAGGGTGGTAAGAAAAATGTGACTAAAGGCAGATAGTGTCATAAAAATAAAGAACAGGAAGGAACTCCTTGCACATTATTCAGACTAACCAAACTTTCTTTGTATAATTATGGAAACTGAGGGACAGGGATGAAACTTTCCAGAGATCACACAAACTATTCTGTGGCCAAATGGGGACACACATGGCTGTAATTTGCTGCTAGCTTTTTTTTTAAAAATTTTTTAATGTTTTATTAACATATCACAGCACACACCATAGCACATACCTTCCCCAATGCCCATAATCTAACCACCCTCTCCTTACTGCTGTTAGCTTTTTAAGAACTTTTTTTCATGAAACATTTCAACCACACATAAAAGAGAATACCATAATGAAATACTTATCATTCAGTTTTACAATTGCCTACATTTTGCCATTCTTGTTGACTTCTTTTCTTTTGATGGTTGTATTTTAGCTCTTAAGTGAGAAGGAGAATTGAAAGAGGACTGGAAATACCCAAGAATTTTTTTAATCTTTGTTTCAGCTTTAAACAAAATGCTAGTATGAGGACATGTATGTTGTTACTGACTAATATTCGTTATCCAATTATAATACCCCTTCCAATGCCAACTGAAGCAGAGGAAAAATGTACTTGGAGCAAGAATAATAATTAGTCTTGTAGGTTTAGCTTGTAGTATTCATATTTGATGTTAAATGGCTTGCTTTTTAGTGAAATTCTCATTGGACCTCTTCCCCTGTTTGATCTACTATGTCCCTTCACCCCCCCAAGGGAGACACATTTTAACAAATCTCTTCAATTTAGGACATTGGAAAGATAAAAGCAAAGATGCCAGAATCTGTCCATTAGCTTTTTAGGAACAATGGTTCTCAAACATCTTTCTGCTTAAAATCCTATTATTCTTGTCAATAGTAACATTTTTATTATTTCACCTTTGCTAAGCACTAACAATTAGCTGGGCACCAGTTAAAAACAAAGAAAATCTGTTTCAGCTCTTAGGTGCTCAAGGTCCAGTTCTCATGCCCCTCTGCCCTCTCTGTGTCATTTCTGTGCCCAGTATTTGTCTTTGAAGTTCAATAGAGCCCAACCCACAGAAGAGAACTTCAGGAAAACGGACAGAGCTAAGCATGGACTGCCAAATACCAGAGTCAGCTGTTCAGGAGTGTCTTTAAGCAGTTGCTTGGCTCTCCCAAGGAATCAAGGGGTAGTATCTCTGCCAGAGGGCAGAGGGAGTAGTTAGACCAAGAGAAAGGAGGCTTGAGAAGTTCCTTTAAAAAATCAGTAAAGCTCCACACCAAGAAATTTATCTCTGAAGACTCAGGAGGAGAGAAAGGGTCCATGCTTAAAATGCCAAAACGTAGCCTAGCAGATTGATTCTGTGCAGCCAGTATCAATCATGCAGATAGATTTTGCTGCAAAATGGTCCGATGTTCCTTTTTTTCCTCTTCTGTGACTTAGGAGTCCAGATGGTGCATGAACAGTGAGTGAAGAACAGGTAGATATTTTAAGACATCTTAATAAGGTGGGGATGCTGAAGCTAAATATGAATTTCCCAGTTCTCCATTCTCTATATACGTGAAATAAAATTCCTGTACTGCACTGACAACAAGTATCTGTTTCAGTGGAACTTTGTGTTGTTATGGAATAAAAGTTTGAATATTCCTTTAAGAAAAGAGGGTTTGGGAACTAATTACTTTCCTTTGATAGGGTCTATTCCTGCAGGAACACATTTTAGGTGATTCTAATGTATTAATGATCTACTAAGGGTTTGGACTTCTTTTTGTTCTCCACAATTTAAAAGAACACAAAACTTTCCGAGGTTATAAAAGTGATATATGACCACTGAGGAAAATTTGGAAAATATATAAAAACACAAAGAAAAAATTGATCACCTTAGACTTCTACCCCCCGAAATAACCACTGATAGCATCTTGTAATATGTTCTTTCAGTATTTTTTCCTCTATATAAATATTCATACTATCATAATTTAGTTATTCATTTTCCTGTCGTTGGAACTTTAATTTACCAAGTGTGAAAGAAATAATACGTAATTTAGTAAGTAAAAAAAATGTCAACTAGAATTTATAGGCTTGATTTTATAATTTAAAACATCAATGGAGAAATTATAAGGTCCATTGTCCTAAGACATGTTATAATTCCTTTTAATCAGCAACAATGGCTAAAACATGTGATCTAAAATTGTAGCATTTGCTTACAAACAGAAAATAGCGGAAACAAAGAGAAACTATATGTACTTGCAAGCAATAAGAAAGCCTTGTGTTACTTAGCATTTAAAATTGTCAAAGATAGAAATAAAAAGTACAAAAGCTGAAGCATTGGTGACCATAGTGAGGCCTCCAGACATGAGTCAGCCACAAAAAATGCTCAAACTCATTTAAAAAGCTCTTTGTCATGGTCCAAAAAAACAACATTTTTAGTGTTTTCCTTTGACTTCACATCCCGCTATTGCAAGTACATGGCTAATTATTATCTGAATGATATCTATTATTCCTGTGTTCCAACCGGATATGATCCAAATATGGCCACAAACACATTATAGTGTGCAGTGAAATCCAAAGAATAAGATAATTCTGTCTTAAAGGGTTAATGGTATTTTCACTCCTCTTCAGTTCAAATCATGGACAATGACTTTACTGTTGTCTATTCTAGGCAGCTGTGCAGAATAGTAAAGATTTGGAGATCTTTGTAGGCAGGAGAAAAATTAAGTCTTTGTACATTTTTTGTTCAGTATATTCTACCCAACACCCATGTGTAAGAGTTGGACTTGGGACTTGCAACAGGCTAAGGAAAGTTTGCATAGATAAACAGAGTTATTCTAAATTCTGTGCCTACTAAGCTCTGAATCACAAAGTCCAATTGCAAATCTTCTAGAACTGGTATATAAAACATCCTTTTCTAACTCTGCCCACTATATTCTGTGGGTTTCATTGATTATTTTTTTGAATAATGAACGTATGAAAAGAATTAGCTGTAAAGTTAGCAATTACCTCATCATTTTCAATTCTCAAACAGTTACTGTTCGTAAGTCTCTGAGAAGTGGAGAGGTTTTGTGAAAGAACATATCCATATATGGGAGGAAAGGCAAAAACACTAATATAGTTTGAAATGACTAAACAAAGAATTCCAAATAATTGGGTGCTGTGGCCACAGTTGAAAAGTTGTCATTAAAATCACTTGTACTTCTATTTGGGTCCCAGGATGGATCATTAGGTATCCTTCTTTGTGTCTCTTATGCTTGGTATGAGAGCAAGCTATCCTAACATATCATAACTGGAAAAAGTGCCCCAGGGTGACAGGGAGGGGGGAAAACAGGGACAGGAAATACCATTTGGATCTAGGATCTTATTCCATTTGTCACTTTGGGAATAATTTCTAAGAAAGAGTTTAAAATCCTAATGCCCTTTCTTATCTCGCTCTTGTATTTAACTGGGGAAGGAGTAATAATAATTATTATAATTATATATTATATATTATTCATATAATATAATAGTATATATAATATTATATAATTATAATATATAATATTTTAATATTATATAATAATTATTATACTTATAATTATGTAATATAATTATAAGTATAATAATTATTAATTATAAATTTATATAATAAATTATATAAATTTATATAATATATTTATATAATTTATATGATATATAATTATATAATTATAAATTATATATTATTATTATGTTATAATTATAATAATTATAGTAATAATTATTGAGCACCTAAATGTGCATCAGGCACTCCTTTTTTAATATCTCAATCATCACAACAACTCTATACATTAGTCAAAAGCCTACTATGGTTAAGAAGGCCCCAAATAATTTTGGCCCCCGTTACTGCTCTGCCCTCATCTCTCCTCACTCTTAAAATATACCCTACTGGCCATGTTGACCTCCTTATTCCTCACACACAACATGCACATTCCCACCTCAGGGCCTTTGAACTTGCTGTTCTCTCTGCCTGGACTGTTCCTTCCCCAAATATCTGCATGGTTTGCTCTCATATCATTCAGATCTCTGCTCAAACTTCAACTTAACAGCAAAGCCTTCCTTAATAATCACAAAGAAAATGTTATCCCTTGTCTCTCTCTGTCCCCTTATCCTGCTCTATTCTTCAGAGCACTTATCACCATTAACCATATATATTTGTTATTGTCTCTCATCCCCTGTTAGAATGTAAGCTCCTTGAGAATAGGACTTCCTTCCCCTCCCCCTGGTGATTTATCCCCAGTTCTTAGAAAAGTGCCTGGCAGAGTAGACATTGATTATATTATATTTGTTGAATAAATGGATGAACAAAGAAACTCAGCCTCAGAAAGGTTTAATAACTTGCCCAAGGATACACAGTACAGTGGCAGAACCAAAATTAGAACCTGTGTGCTTCTCAATCCAACAGGTGGCAGAGGGTGTGGCATTTGAACTGAGCTTTAAAAGATAAGTAGAACTTAATATTTAGTTGCTGTTGCTGAAATGATACTGTGTATGTGTAGCTTCACATCATCATTCCTTATTAATATTTTTATTCCACTTAGGAATAAATCCTGTTAGTATGGGGATGGCAAATCACACAATACCTTAAAGGTAGCTTGCTTCGTAATCTTTTCCCTGTCCATCCACTCAATGGGCAGCGGCTCCTAGCCTTTACACTTGTGACCCAGGTATGACACCTGGCAGGAGAGGAAACTTGGTGTGTTCTCCCTGTTCACAGACATGTTCAGATGAGCTTCTTATTCCATGAGATGCCCTGAGCCCAGTATCTGGCCCTCGGGTCTCAATAAATGATCATAATTATTAGCATTATTATAATCTCATTTTACCCATCACCCTTAGGCTTACTGCCTAGCACAATTTATGTCCCCAGATTTCTTTGGACCACATTTTCCCACCAACTCAGCTGTCTCTGTGCCTTGGGCAAACCCTGTGTTAGTCCAGTCTTTGGCACCTCTTACCAAGGGCAGTGCAAACACCTGGTTTGTTCTGTCCTTTGATATGGACACGGGAATCCTGAATACCTATTTATAGCATCTTCACAGATATTTCATTAGACTTTGGGCAAACTGCAACTGTGCATGGTTTTCAAGAAAACTTGTGGCTTATTGCACTAAAAATTTTTGTTTAGAGAGAAATATACATCCCACCTTTCTCTTTCTGGTATGATTAGTTATTTTTCTAAAGTTTACCTGCAGTCACAGGCTCTCTTTCTCATCCATATGGAAGAGTCATGATCTTTAGAGTCACACAGTCATTTTTGAAATTATTTTGGTTGTTGCTGTGTTGAAGAGACTGATGATGAAGATAGATGATATTGTCCTAAGTAATGTTGAGAAGCCATGGCTCCTGATATGGTCCTGCTCTCCTTTGAAGTATGTCCTACTTAAAACCTCTGCACGTCTCCTTTATTCCCATAGCTGCACAGGAAGTTCCTATGGGCAACAGCTTAGAGCCAAGGAGGACTCAGCAATGTAATCCTCAGACCCAGGAGAGCATGGTGCTTCTTCCTCTGTGATTATACAGGCCATGCTGTGACCTGTGGAAATTTTCTTTTTTGCTTCAAACAACTCTATAAACAACTCCAATATCTTTGATCTCTCTTTTAACACCACCTTAGACCTTCTGTTATTAGACTTTAAGATCATTATCACTCTGTTCTATTTGCTTCTAAAATGGTCTAAGAGGTTTACTACTGCACTGTGGTCCCCTGGAGAACAGGAACCATGCCTTATCCAGCCCCAGCACAAAGCACAGTGCCTGAAAAAAGATGTTCAGTATGTTTGTTTCTCACAGCGGGTGTCTGTGTTCTTGCTAAGGTTTTCCCTTCTCTTCCATCATCTTGCTCTATCTATTCATATTTCTAGCATCTGATTTTTGTACAGACATTTCACCTCGGCTTGACTTTTTCTCCTGGTTTTTACTCCAGTAGGGTTACATTTTCCTTATTTTGTATTTAAAAAAATTAATGTATGCTTTCAGTTAAATGCTTTAGCTGCTGGAAATACCTGGATGGTCATGAGAGTTTTTAAGAAGTTTCTTGATGGTATATTTTACCCTGTTGCTTCCCTCTCTGACATCTTAAATAGGGAGCAGAGCTTCCCTCCCTTTCAGCACTGCTTTTTATAACATATTAAATTTCTTCCTTTTTTAAAAAGAGGAATTTGCACCTCCTTCATATATTTCTGGCAAATTTCCCGGACTTTGGGAAATTAATTTTGGCCATTACCCTAGCAAGAAAGGGAACTATCTTTCACTTTATATTCATAATCTCTGCTTTTTTCTTGTGTCTAAATCCTATTAATTCTACTAGCCCACTTCTACTTTTGTTTTAATAATAATAACTAACATTTGTGTAATGCTTTACAGTTTAAAACGTATTTTCACATTCACTATTTCATTTGAACCTAACAACTCTATGAGAATGGCAGAACTGGTACATTATTACACCAGTTTCACAGATGAGAAAAAACAACCACACCCCAGAGGGTTTAAATTTTTTATTTTGGTCACATAGTTTATAAGAATTAGAGCCTTGGGCTTGAACCCAGTTTCCTGATTCCAAATCCTGTTTATTTCCTACTGTTCCATAGCATGTATATCTGGAAAGATTCTTGGTGACTAGTTGTAAATAATTTGGCCTCATAGGTCATCTTGATTATTTTCAGTCTTGTTTCTTTTTTTTTTTTTAAGTTTTTTGTTGAAATCTGTCCAGACCCACCTCTCAGAACCCCCATCTCCACTCTTTTCCTTGGCTCAGCACTCAGCTCAGATTGTCTATCTTTCAGGAAAGCATTTCTGACTCTCCAGATTGGATTGGCCCTTCTTAGACCACCCAGTTCATCCTTGTATGCCCCCATGTGTCTCTGTAAATTATCCTTTTCCTTATTCACATCTCCAAGTACCAGACTATAAACTATGTCACGACAAGGGTCAGCCAATCATTCTATCTTTGTGACCCACAGAATCTAGCACATTGCCTGGCACACAGTAGGTATTCAGCAAGTATTTATGAAATAAATAAGTAACAAATGGGAACATGAGTGGAAAGTTACTTTGTGTAGCTAACCAGAAGAAATCCCAAAGGGGGTCTTGGGGAAGTCTTGTTTTGTTTTCTGTATTTGGGGGATGCATTGTGCAGGGCACAAATGCAGAACAGAGCGTGTGATTATGTGAAGAGACAAGTCATCGCAACGCCATTTCTCTCAAATACAAAAAATAGCCCTGTGACATTTCTTATAAAGGAGAAAGAGTATATTCAGTAGTGAACTGTTTTTCTTTTTTCTTTAATTGTTGATGATTGTTCTTCAGAGCCTGTGGCTTTTTATAAGTCATGTTCTTACAATTTTTCTAGTGAAAGAAGAAATGTTAAAAAAAAAACAAGTAAACCTATTAGAATAGTGGTTTGTGAAATTACACATTTCCCTGAAACAATTTTAGAAATAATGATTTATTAAACGACCAGAAAACAGTGGAAATTTTGCATTCATGAAATAATATTGATTTACTTAACTCTAGTCAGTTATGTGTAGTCTGAATTGATAGTGAGACCCTAGATTGAGAACAAAAAGTGTTAACACCATGTTTCCATGTTTCAACTCATCTAGCTGCCCAACGATACCATTATCCTTAATGCTGTGTTTGTGCCTCTGCTATTAAGGTTGCATTTGGATTTTTTATAGCAAAATCCTATTGCTAGAGGTATATAACTCCACTACAAAAATCCCTTTTGGCACACATCATCTTCGTTTGTGGAAACAAACAAACAAACCTTAGTCTAATCACTGGGTGAACTGAGAATGGAAAAGGAAACAATTGCTTCTAATTATTACTACCTTTTTTTTTTTTTTTTTTTAGCCATTTTAAACAAAGCAGTAGCCAGAGGGTATGAATGGCCTGAATATAAAATAGTGCTATTGAGTTTTGTGTGTGGAGTTATTGATTTCTTGGTAGCTCGAGTTTGGAAACTCTTCTGTCTGTTAAAGCCAAGTTCAAGCATCTGCTCTCAGTTTTGCCTTCACGTACCTTCATTTTATTTTGTAATTTGAATGTACTTGCTGTTCGGGAATGGAAATTCCTTGGACAACGGCCTGAATTGACATCAGAAACAGAAACAAGAAAGGAAGCCAAGTCTCTTCCGTGCAAGGAGAAAGGACATGATTTCTCACATGAGGATAAATTTTAGGTCAAGTATGATAACAAGGCTGAAGAAGAAGAATTCAGGTCTAGAATGATTCTGATTTGTAGGGCTGTTTCTTAGAGGCCAAATCTTTTCTGAAAATACCTTTTGCTTCCCTCAAGTGAGAAAAGACTAGTACTTCCCTTTTCTGCACAGGGAAGGGCTTTGCTAAGGCACCAAAATCACCTGAGGCTCTATCTAGGTTTCTAAGCAGGGACCTCTGACAGAGCTACAGGTAACAGTGAACATCACTGGGCCTCCTGGCAGCGCTGAAACAGCTTACATAGGACGTTAAGGGCCCTCATAGAGTAAATAACGATAAAGTTTGCTTTCACTTTTCACACTGGTGGTTGTTATATGCTGTTCCTTCTGGATTCCCCTCTACACAAGCTCCAACATTTTTCTGCCCAACTCCTAATGGTTCTCGCAACTTTTCTCAAACTTCTTCTTTTCTTGGAGATCCTTCCTTGTCCCCTTTCATTGCTTTGTCTCCATTTGCAGCATATCATATTTGTTATCATGCCTGCCTCTTTTATAAGCTATAAGCAACTTGACATCTAGCACAATTGTCCAGCATACAGTAGGCATTCAGCAAATGGCTTTTGAATGAATTATTGAACAAATGAGTTAAACTAGCTGAATTTGGATTAGTTTAATATGACACCAATATGTTTGAAACCGTTGCAACCTTTAGCAAAAAGAATCCATTTTCATTGAATTGCCTCAGCTGATTCAGTCCAGACGATCCCCTATCAACAGAGATCTCAAACTGAACTCTCTAAAACTCCATCCTATGCTGTGAGTTTCCTTAGAAACATTACCCTTGCTAGTTACTGCCTATTATGGGAGAAGGTACTCTCAAGAAGTAGTTGCCTGATGGTGAGTGCTGTGAAGTTTGTAAACGTGGAGATTCACAGACCTGTACCCCTGGGGGAAAAATATATATATATATATATATATATATATATATATATATATATATTTATAAAAAATAAAATTAAAAAAAAAAAAACTTAACAGAAAAATGAAAAATAAAAGTAAACCAAACTAAGTTCCTTAAAAAAAAAAAAAAAAAAAGAAGTAGTTGCCTGGTTCTGGATACACTCACCTGATGAATAGTACTAAAAATAACAGCTTTTAGCACACATGATAGCTGATATAAATTTTATTATTTTGGAGAAAATTAAGATTTGGCAAATACATTAGACTTTGTCTTAAAAAGCTACTATTAAAAGGGTTAATCTGTGCAATGGAGGATGGTCCTCTAGGTGTGAGGTATTTATATCAGCCTGCAAAGACAAGTCTGGACTTTTATGTCTCATTGAAAGTACTGGTTTATATATTTGGATTTGATCACAAAGGAAGTCAAGGGTATTTTTAATCTGAGTATTCCAAAATGAAAGAAGAGTCTATTTAGAATCCAGCCATTCTTTCTGAGACAGAATGCAGAGATTTTGTCGGGATTTTGTGAATGGCATTAAACAACCATAGGTTTGCTCATTTTCAGGTTATTAGGGATTCATTAATGGAACTACCCATAGTGACAACTTGGAAAAGGACAGCCTATACAGTAGGAAAGGAAAGAGTCTTACAGGTGCTACAATGACCCATTTTACTTGGGTACTATAGGACAAGTGCTGTCTTTCCCTATGTATGATATCTCCTCTTATATGTTTATTTGTAAACACCTCTACCGCTGAATGAAGATGCTGACGGGTATGATGTAACTGTATTGCCTGGCCCTCCTGCCTGACTCAGGAGTATTTTGTTAACTTGAATTAACATTTTATAAATCATGAGTATTGAAATGGGAATTCAGAAAGACTCCCATTATTGTCATTTGCAGGATTCGTACCTCTTGGATATCTATTAATTTAGGCTTATTGCCATTAACAGTTTAGGCATATTAATGATCAATTAAAAAATCACATATTTTGTCATAGTTTCCAATTATGAAAATATTTTCATAATGTTAACTAATGATATGCAATAACCCTGTGAAGTAGACAGAACAGATTTTATTATTTTTCAGATGAGGGAATAGAGGCTTAGACAGGTCAAATAACTGACTTTGACAAGATTTATCCTATATAATAACATCTTTAGCTCATAATACTCAATTTTTTTTAATGTAAAGGCAAAAACACCCAGCATGTTTTGAGTAATACCTTTTATTGGACACACTGTACGATATTGACAGAGAGGCTTCTGTGCCTACAGAAATCCTTTCCTCAGAGTCAATCCTTTACTGACCTAGAGGGGTTTTCTATATCCCCAAAGCTTCTCTGTCAATATCCCACCATTAATCCAATAAAAGGTATTACTTGAAACTTGACTCTACATTTTGTCTGACCAATAAAGGCAAGTAATTAAAAATATTGAGTTAGGAACCAAGACATATTGGGTATTGTGATGCTCTAGTAGGTACATTCTTGAAAAATAATTTACTGCCACAGTATTAAAATATAATGTATTTATTTTTTTAAGTCGGTAGTCTGAATTTTTCCAAAAACCAGTCTAGATTTTCAGAGCCAGGTATACTTCTGGTGTACCTGGAGGGAGCATGGAAGGGTCTTAAATTCTATTCCCTGCTATCCATCCTTGACTTAGCAAGAAATGGGAAAACTTAGTTTTGTCTACACTCACGGGTTGTTTTTATTCAGAACCCAGAGGTCTCTATGGCCTTACTATAGAAATGGGACATTCCTAATTTTAGTACTCTGAAACCTTGTAGCCACTGACCTCTTCCATCCTCAGTCCACACACAAAACACCGCACTCTGAGCTATACTTGTAAGGAATGATTAATCATTACACTAAACTGTAAACTCCATGGATTAGGATTTTTTTTTCTCTGATTTTTTTGCTTCTGAATCCTAAGCACCCAGAACAGCTCCTGGCACACAGTAGGCACTCAATTAATATTTGTTGAATGAATGAATAAGTGAATAACATGGATAGACCTGGAAAATTGAGAAGGAGAAAGAACTTCAGGCAGACAGTATACAATTAACAAATTCTGGGCAAGGGGGATGTGTTTGAGGAAAGTAAGGAATCTACTCTAACCTGGTTAACAGAGAAGACTTATCAGGAACCATTGCTTGTCCTATGTAAAATAAAGGCAAAAATCCTAACTTAGATGCTGTACTCTCACAGAGCAACCTTCATCTGTATTATAAATTGTAAAGGCTGACAGGCCAAGCAGAGACTCCTTAACTTTAGTCTGTAACCTTAGCACCCAGCAGATGCTCATTTTTTTAATGATGTATAAATATGTGTCAGGATAATTAAAGCCCTAGAGGATCATTGTGAGCATGAATTGAGATAACATAAGTATAGTTGAACAGAGTGATTGGCATAGAGCTGGTGTTTGATAAGTTATTAGCTCTAATCTTAACAGTGATCCTGGATGGTAACTATTATTATCTCCACTTTACAGATGAGAAAGTAAGACTCAGAGAGGTTAAGTAACTTGCCTAAATTACCCAGCTACTTTGACTCCATAACTAATGTGCTTTTCCCTTTTTCAAGACTTGAGTGTCATTTTTGTTGGGTACAGAAATTATATGGACCAGAAAAATACCATTTAATTCTGTTCCCACTAAGAGTCACTGTAAGGCAAATCCTTGGAAATGTTCAAAGATAGTACAGAATATAAATGAAAGCAGAATTAGGTTATTGCTTTTGCTAGACAACATGATATTGTGGCTAAGAAACTAAAATCTGGTATTGGACAGATTTAGGTGAGAGTTCCAGCTGCTTCACTTAATGAGCTATGTGACCTTCAGCAAGTTACTTAACTTCTCTGTCTCACATTTCTGCTCTGTAAAATGGAGATTAGAATCAACACATCCCTCATAAGACAAGATAAATGATGCATATACCTGGTTAGTACAGTGCCTAGCACATAGCAAGCCATCCACAGCACACCCACATATATCCCATTTTGGTTATAAAGAATTGGCTTTATAATTGGATTTGTTTCTTTGGGTCTTGCTTGACAACAATTAAATTGGCATCATGGAAGCAGTAAGAAGTCAGTTTTGAAGTGGGCACTCCATTAAGACAAATGGTTTGGAGGGGATGCTCCCACTTCCCTTGATGCTGTATTGTTTTGGTCTGTCTAGCTGGAGAGCAAACCAAACAGCAGTGTATTGATTTATGGTATAAAGACACTACCTTTACAAGATGAAGGGCTAGAAACTTTATTTTCTTTTAATGAAAGTTCAGCTTCTGTAGACCACAGCCAAGTCAGCTAGGGGGAACAAAGAAGAATGTGGGGTTTTTTTTCCCACCTACAGATTTGATTGCTTTTAATCTCATGGGAGAACAGCATCAGGAGGTACTATTAAAGCATTAGCCCAATAGCCTCTTGAAAAGATGGTGACCAATGTAAGCATATGACCTCAAACCGATTTAAAAAACACTAAATGCTACCAAAAAGTGGCATAAATCTGTCTTGTATAAGGAACTGGCGATTCCCAAGTTATCTGAGGAAAATTTATTCAGTTTGTTATTTATTTTATAGAAATTCATACCATACTACACTCTACTTATATTGAGTAATTGATATTTTGGGTACATATCAGTTTTTAATAAAGTCTCACATAGTGTTATTTTCTTCAGTTGCAGGTCTTTATCCTGGAGAATGTTTTAGGTATTTACCTATATTCCAGAAAAATAATAAGAATATAGTTAACATAGTGATGAAAAAATAATTTTTTTGGTTTTGAAGGACTAATTTCTCCTATTAACTTAAAGTAGAATTCAGGAATGTGGAAATCCATTTTTAAAAACTTTTAACACTCAACAGTCAATGTTTAACATTTTAAAACATAGTATACTTGCTCTGGGTAGTTACATGCATAAATATCAAAACTCATTGATCGTATGTTTTAACAGAAGTTACATCTGAAATTTAAAAAATGGCTAAAACTAATATGAAATATTAAGTTCCATGTTAAATTTTGGGTTCCACGTTATATTTTCTTTTGTCCTTTTAAGTGAACTGTTTTGAAATTAGATTTTAGATTTCACTTTTAATGAAAATAGAGAAATAGGAAATATGTGTGTTTTGTTCAAACAGATAACAGGGTTGTAAAATCAAGACATAAGAAAAACTGGAAGATAGAAGAGCTTTTGTGTATTATGGCTAGAGGTTTCAAGCAAAACTAAGCATCAAAATATTAGAACACACTAACAGAACCCCATTGTCACTAAAACTAATTAGTGTTCTGCTGTTTAATGCAAAAGCCTACATGCTGTCTTGACCTTTTTACACATCGTGTCTAAGGTTGTGCCATAAAACAGAGGGAAGCACAGAATGCCTCCAGATAGCCTCAGAGGTTTTCTTTTTTAAGTAGTTCAATTGATTGTAACAATGCAGGCTGTGTATAGGACTTATTTAAAGGTGCTGTTTATTAGATCTTGATTACAAGGAGCCAGTGAATTAAAGTAATGTCATGCTAGGGAACAGTTTCCAGGGCAGAATGACTGCCATTTCTTTTTAATGTGATGCTGCATGGTTTAAAATACACTTACCATAGAATGCATGACTTTGAAAGTTAGCTCTCAGTAAACCCACACGACAGGCAGAATGTAGAGCCGCGGATTCTCTGAAGAAGGTATAATAAAGCAAGATTTTCATGGTACAGCAATGCAATGCTAAGAAACAGTTATTGAAGAAGATAACCCAGCAGGATAGTAACTTGCAAACACATAAGGGCCTTTCATTTGAAAATCCCCAGGCACTTTGGAGGCTGTGACTCATGAGCATCCCTGCAAGGCAGATGTGGTTTGGTAGTTTAGCAAGTGTCATTTTCCTCTGTTTTGGGTCTGACTCAAAGTGTTTTCAGAGATTTGTCAAAGGAGAGAAAGAAACGCAGAACCTTCTGTGACTCTACAAGGCTTCCACTGTGGAGTCCACACTCCTTAAAAGAGCTCACAAAGTTTCCCAAGCCCATGTCTCACAGTGGTTAAGCACACAGATCCTGGGGTCTGATAGGTCAGGGGTGTGTTCCAGCTTTGCCACTGAGAGAGCACGAGACCCTGGGTAAGGGTCTTGAGCCTCTATTTTTGCATCTGTAAAATGTGGATAGTAGTAGTACCTTCTTTATAGGATTGTAGGGAAGATTTGTTGATGTAATGCATGTAAGATGCTTAGCACAATGCATTGCATGTACTGTGTTTTCAATAAATGGTAGCTAATGGCAACGATAATGACTGTTGCCTACCTTTCTAGCCTTATCCCCTGCCACTCAAAGTACCACATCAGCATACTTATTTGTAGCCATATGAATTACTTGCTTTTTTCCAAAACATATCATACATTTTGTAAATATTGTGGATATGGAATACAGATTGTGTGTAAGCTTCCCACAGTAGACTTAGCGTTCCTTGAGAACAGAAGTCTTGTGCCTGACATACTTAGTCAATGACGACTGGAATGAGACTTTCTCAGTGGTCCTTTGTTGTCTTCCACAGAGCAGCATATCCCACAGTGTGTTCCAAGAAACATTAATCTCATAAAATTTATTTGTTAAAAAGGAGTTCTTGGTCAGCTAAGAATTCCACCAATGGTTGCTCAGGTCTATAGCCCGCAAATCATCTTTGATCCTTTTTCCTTATCCTTCCCCCTCAGAACATCTTACAAAGACCTGTTAAACTGTCCTTTGTGATGTCTTTGGTTCCTGTCCTTCTTTGTTCTCACTGCCACCACTCTATTCCATTCCAAACCTTCATCACCTGACAACTATGATGGGTTTAATGGTCATTTGTGTCTCTCTTTTCCATTGCGTTTGCTTGCTGCTTCCAGGTAAATATTCATCATACAACTTTCCTGAGCAGAACACTTCCATACTTCCTATTGTCAAAAGCATGGTTTCAAATCTGGGTTTCCTACCAAAGAATGCTGGGGGTGGTTGGGGATGCTGAGTAGATGGTGTTCTGGATTCTCTACATTTGCTCCAACGAGAGAAGTTCTTGTGTATCTTTTTTATATATTGAGAATAAGGTTTTGTTTCAAGAAAGGATTCTGTACTATAAATAGGAATAGAAAGCTATTGGGCAAAACTGATTATTTTGGCACTCAGGTCCCCCACAATCTGGTCTGAATTTCTTGGAGTATTTTTTCATTACTCTTTTCCACAAAATTTTGTTCAAAACTGACTAATCATTATTTTTTGGGCAATCCTTCTCATATCTCATCTCTATGCCTTGTCTTAAGCTATTCTAGTAATGAATACTGATTCTGTACCAGCCAATATACTAAGCATTTTACCATTATAAAACATTATCTCATATTATTAACAACAACTCTATGAGGTAGCTGCTAATAATTATTCCCATTTTACCACTGAAGCTTACTGAAATTAAGTAATTTGATTAGAGCCACACAGTTAATAAAAGACAGAGCCAGGACTTAAACCCAGGCCTGTCTGACTGTTAAGTCCCCTGTTCGTATATGCTACCTTTTTGCCTGACAGCTTTCTCTTCTCCCATGTAATTACTGTCCTTCTTTCAAGTCTACCTCTTCCAAAAAATCTTCAGTGACCTCTATATCTCATCATATTTCTCCCTTCCCTGAACTTCTCAACACTGACTATCTATTCCATTCGTTTGATAATTACCACATATACTGCTTGCTATATTTTTAGGGGCAAATGTTTAGTTTTTCCAGTACATTCTCTGAGGCCATGGAAATTTTGTACCAAATCTTCCCTCCAGTCTTCCATTCTAAACTTTTAAACTTTCAAACTTCCATTCTAAACTTTTAGACCAATGCTTTTCCAAAGGTGAGGAATTCCAAGGGTGGCATGAATATATATTGGACAAAATGTCAAAAGATCTGATTTTTTAGCTCTTACTAACTGGGGATGGGAGGAGCACAGTGGGACTGTGGGGCTGGAGCCCAGCATTTTGTCCCTAGAAACCCTGATTATTTAGTTGTGATAAAGGGAAAAGGAGATGCTCCACACTTGCCATTTAATATTATTTTCAGAAGCAAATAAGACCACACATGTAAAAGAAGTTTTAAAATGCTTCAGTGCTGCACACATGCTAAGTACTGTTGTAACAGTGGACATCAAAATGTACAGTTAGTAGACTCAGACAAGAAAGTTCTGCAGGAAGAGATGAGCTGGAGCAGAACAAGGGAAGCTCAGCAGAGCTTGACAATCATGGTCATATCAGCAATCCAAAGAACATATTTTTATCAGTGCAACATCATTATCCCTTTAACCATCATTTAATGCAGCCCAAAGCTTTCCATGATCAGAATCAACCTCCCAGGTCAGCCAAGCCAGAGACTAACCCAAACAAAAGATAATATTTGCAATTTTAAAAAATGTAGTAGCCAGAATTAAACATGTGTTAAATAAAAGAAAGTCTACTGCACACCATGCCACGTCTCTTTTTGTTGTCTGGAGAGTTATAACAATCCTCTCCTGGCAGTTAGTTTTAAGATCATTAAATGATCCTCATTTGCAATATATTTGCAGAAGATTACAGCCATCTAAATTGACCCTGAAGGAAGACTTATTTCATTAATGGGCTGTCCTGTGCTAATGCATAAAGCTAGAAAAATATATCTATTAAATTCTTAATGTGTAAATGATGTTTCTGGCTTTCTTCTTAATTACAAAGCAAAATGAGCCCGAAGTGCACTATGTCTAGGAAAAAATGATCAATTTAATCCATCTTTCAGGGGAAGAACTTTTTTAGTCGATCTCCAAATTCCAGCTGGAAAAGCTCTTCCTGGGTAGCAGGCTCCGGACTTATTGCTTCCATCACTTATTGCAGTGTTACAGCAAAATATGCAGCCTGGCAAGATATGGTACATTTTTCTCTGGATTCCAATGAACACAACAAAGAGGTGATTTGAGTTCTTAGGGATGTTCCCTCCTCCCTTTCACACAGTAAACCCAGCTTCTGCTAACTTTTCCTTGAAGGATTACTCAAGGGCCTTCTGCGCGTTGGCGCAAATGCATATCAAGAGTGAGCACAGATTTGAAAATGAATGATGTTGTGCTATTGCTAGCTTATCGTATACATGCTGAATATTAATGCAGCTATAGAAAGAGATTTACTGTGCATATATATTTCCAGTGTATGCACAGAATCGCCTAACTAAAATCATAGTATAATATAATGATAACTAAGGGATCTCAAGAGCAGCTCCATTTGTCTACTGTAAGGTTGCTTACAGTGGCAGGCAGTATCTGCTTGGGAAGTTTAGGGGTTCCTGCTCTTAGACAGTAGTTAGTGATGGTACTTTGATTTCCAAGGAGCTTTAACTGGTTAATACTAGTAATTCTCTTTACACAAAAACACAAATACACCAAGTGTTTTCTCTTTCCAGCTTGGAGTGTTCTCCTTTGAGAAGTGGAATTTAAGCAGAACTGCTCATATGTGCTGTGCTTTTAGGAGAAGAGCTATGGTTCCAAGCAGCAAATTAATATGAGATATAGCACATATACACATATTTGGTTTTGAGATGCCCTGGTTTTTAATTATGATTTATGGGATACTCTTTTTAAAAATAAAAGTTTAGGTGCTGGTATTCATATCTTGTTGAATTCCGAAGTTTCACATATATCTGCCTCTTATTCCAGTGCTGAATTTATTAAACACTTTCCAAAAAGGTTGTTTGAAGTATATAAAATGATAAAACAACCGAAGTAGGTAGCATTTATGAATTTGAGGGTTTTTTTAAATGAAAATATCAAAATTTGAAATTCACAAAGTCTCCATCGAATGCATGACTTTGTTCATTTCTGTGTGTGTTTGTACTTTTCAGTATAAGTATACTATTGTGAAGTTTGGGTTGATAGATGTTGCTGTGAAAATCAAAGGAAAGAAACACCTGTTTGAAAAGATATAATCACACTTAGGCTCATTGTAGTATTATTTACAACAGCCAGATAAGGAAGTTACCAAAGTGTCCATCTATTGATGAATGGTTAAAGGAATAACTGGAATATTACTCAAACATAAAAAGAATGATGGAGTGCTTGGGTGGTTCAGTTGGTTGAGCATCTGACTCTTGGTTTTGGCTCAGGTCATAATTTCAGGGTCCTGAGATAGAGTCCTGTGTCCAGCTCTGCGCTCAGCTCAGTCTCCCTGAGATACCCCTTCTGTCTCCCCGCCCCGCCTCTACTCCTGCTCTGCTTGTGCTCTCTTTCTAAAATCAATCAATCAGCCAATCTTCAAAAACATAAAAAGAATGAAATTTTGCCATTTATAACAACATGGAAGACCTAGAGGATATTAGGCTAAGTGAAAGAAGTCAGACAGAGAAACACAGATACTGTATGATTTCACTTGTATGTGAAATCTAAAAAACAAAACAAATGAGGGAACAAAACAGAAACAGCTTCATATAGACAGGAAACAAACTGTTGGTTACCAGACTGGGGAGGGATTGGGGTGAAATAGCTGAAAGGAATTAAGAGGTACAAACTTCCAGCTATAAAATAAAAAAAAGTTACAGGAATATATTGTACAGTATAGGCAATATAGTCAATTATATTGTAATAACTTTGTATGGTGACAGATGATAACTGGACATCACCAGGATCATTTTGTTATGTATATAAATGTCAAATCACTATGATGTACGACTCAAAGTAATGGGATAGGCTATAAAAACAAGGAAAATCAAGGAAAGAAAAGGAAAGACAACATTCTGTTTTAAAGTTTATATTTTTGTTTTTTTCATGTGAATGTGTTGTACTCATCAAAGTTGAGAAGGAACTTCCCTCTTCCTGCTCAGATAAATTAGCACATATCTCTGATTTGCAGTAGAATGATGCCAAAATCAAATCTGGTCAGCAGGCCTTTGTGGATTCTCTAATATGTTCTTGGCATAGTGATATGGAAAAGAAAACTTTTGAAGGAGGAGAAAAAAGGAAAGAAGATGAAAAAATTTTTATCTTATGGACATTTTGTAAGTTGAAAAATTTTGCATTATGAGTTTTTTTAGAATGATGAATAAAATGTTTAAGAGAAAGTGCTCATATATTGCTACTTGGCTTTTACTCCACCAAAATGATTTCTGAAAACTGTGCAGAAGGAAGATTTTTATGTTAAACCATCTACAATATCAGATCATTATATGTCTATACACTGAGGACAAGAAGGGGAATATACCTCTGATGAAAGACTAAGACACTTCTCTTCCAGGGCTGTTGCCAAGAACCAGAATAAAACCACCTCAAGAAATAGAGTTACCACAGCTGAAGATCTCAGAATAGCCAGGAGTGCAAGGTGCTATCTGATTATGGTGCCTCTGACCCAGTTGGAGAGCGCCAGCAGGTTGGGAAAGTCATTTTATTTAGGAATTTTAATCCTTGGAAAGTCATTTTATTTAGGAATTTTAATCCTTAGAATCCAATTCAACAAATTTTCTCATAGACAGAGTTTTAACCTGTAGTCCACTACACCAGGCTACCTTAGCTATTTTACTAATACCTTTGGGGAAAGTCATTCCTTCTACCTCGTTTGGTAGAGATCTTTTCTTTTTTCCTTTAACTGAAGTAATTCCCAAGTATAGTTAAGGTAGGGGGACTTTTACCCTTCAGAGCATGGTCGGCAATGTGTGGAGACATTTTTGATTGTCAAGAGGAAGGGAATGCTACTGACACCTGGTGACTAGAAGCCAGGGATTTTAACTTAACATCCTTCAACACGCAGGACAACCCCTCCACCCCCTACAAAGAAGTACCCAGCCCAAAATTTCAATAGTTCTGAGGTTGAGAATGTGTGAGTTAATGTAATGCTGGCTGTTACAATATATAAATGTTAAAATTCAGTAGTTTACCACAGTAGGTGCTTATTTTTTGCTTATATAATAATTCAAAATGTATGTCCTGATCAGTGATCAGTTTTCCTCCAAGCAGGGATTTAGAGACACTAGCTCCTTCCAACTTGTGGCTCTGCATCAATAACATGTGCTTTCTAAAGGTGCTTAGGGAGAGTGCATGAAGGATTGCACCTGGGAGATCTGTATGGACTGAACTTCTGCCCAGATTCATTTGACCTGGACTTAGTCACATGGCTACACCTAACTGCAGGAAAAGCAGGAAATTATGTGCTTAGCTATATACCTAAGAGGAAGAGGAAGTGGGTTTATTGAAGAGCTAGCTACTCTCTGCCATACTCCATATTTGTCTCAACTAAATATTAATTTCCTTTCAAAAGTATACCCATCCTATCATTTCTCAGGCCATTACAAAATTGTGATTCAGTTTTTAAAATTTCCTGCCCAATTTGATGTCATTTGCAGTTTTGGTAGCACATCACAGCTTTTAAAACATTTTCACATATATTACCTTTCCTGAGCTTCATGAGAATTATTGAGCATTTACTCTGTGCTCAAGAGTTTACCTGTACTATCTTGTTTAATTCCTATGATAATCTTATGTCACAGATATTATCCTTATTTTGCATGAAAAAAAAATAAGGCCTTAGAGAAGTTAAGAAACGGCAGAAATGCCGAAGCCTGTGCTTCTGCTATCTCCTGCAAGATAATCGTTAGGAGTCAGTACCCTTTTTCAGCTAAGGAACTCATATCTCAGACACTTACCCAGGGTCACACAACTATTAAGTGGCAAAGCCAGGACATGAACTCCTCTCTTTCCATTCTCAGTCCTGTGTTCCTCCCCTAACTACACCTTTGCAGATGTACTTTATTTCACCAACCAAGGTAGTAAATAAAGCGTTACATTTTCTTGTGTATGGATCAGACTTTCTAGAACTGCATTCAGTATATTCCCTCAGGGCTGACAATAACCCATGAATAATAGTTATTTAAGCTTGGGACACAAAGTACAGTACTGATATCAGGAAAAACGGGGTCCAAATCTTCACTTGAATGTTTATTAGTTGGGTGGTGTTGGCCAAATCATGGAGCCTCTCTGAGCCTCAGTTTCCTTATCTGCAAGATGGAGGTAAATGCCCATCTCTCAGAATGGCTAAGGGTGAAATGAGACATATATGTATGCTGTAATTCACACAGTATCGGCTTGATATGTACAAGTGCTCAAGAAATGTTAATTCCTTTCTCCCCTTCTTCACCCACGGTAGTGGACATTTGTGGGTTTCCAGTCTCACACCATTCCTTTTTTATTTTTTAAAGATTTTATTTATTTGAAAGAGAGCACATGAGCAGGGCAGGGGCAGAGGGAGAAGGAGAAGCAGGCTCCTCTCTGAGCAGGGAGCCGGATGCAGGGCTGGATCCCAGGACCCTGGGATCACAACCTGAGCCAAAGGCAGACACCCAACTGACTGAGCCACCCAGGAGCCACCACATCATTCCTTTTTTTGATAAGGACATTACTTTTTCCCCATTGTATATAGTGTTGATGAGTATGAAAATCAAAGTTCCCTTTCCTTTCAGCCAAGGGGTGGACCCATGACCTCTTATTTCTAGGACTCTGAATCTTGAGTAGAGTGATGTAAGGATGGAAAAAAAATGGTTCATGTGCACTCATTTGAGAGGTCTGTTATTACAGAGACTCGTGAAGCTGCCTGTCCTCTTCTTCAACAACCCAGTAGATCTCTAAACTGCTATAGATTTCCAAATTATTCTCTTTCTGCTGAAGTTAATCAGAATAAATTTCTTCTGCTTGCAACCAAGGAACCCAACTTACCCATTTGTACAGTGATTAAATTTTTTAAATTCTTGACAACAATGTCAAAAGGCACTAATTGCAAAAGCCTGATAAAGATAAGATCTATTACAGCTGTAAATTTTCCCTCAGTATAATGGACCTGTTTAGGAGGACATTAAATTAGTGCAATTGAATTGTTTTTAAACCATAATCTTGCAGAAATTGATAGATAGATTTTTGATGATCATTCATTAATATTTATCTAAGTATGACTTTCCAGGACCTGTACTAATTGATTAGTGCAAAGAAAACAGACATTTTCCCTGACCTTAAGGAATTTCTAGTTGTAGTAGGTCTAGATCTACCAGGTGCAGTTTTGTCCAGAATTAAGACCAAAAAACCTCACCTGTTTTATTGGACATAATTTTGTTAGTCCTGAATTTATAGGTATTGTCAATCTTTTCCCCCCAGAATTAAGCCAAAAAATGATCCTGGGCAGTCATCTTGGAGATATGAAATGTTTTTGCCTGCATAGGATGTTCAAGTCTAAGAATCACCTGACAATGCTTCGTTAATTGTCAAGCAAGCCGGTGCTTTGGAGGGTCTAGGAGGAAAGACCTGAGTAGGGACCCAGGGAGCTATTTTACAGTAAAATTCCCCTAGGAGGCTCTGTTTTCAAACCTCACAGGCTTCAGAGCCAGTGTGTTAGGGAGCCCTGGGATTGCTCTCCCGGGAAGGTTTCATGCGGATGAAATGCCTCTTCCACACTTTGCTACTCCTAATTATTAAACTGTCAGTCTCTTCCTACTAGCACTCAGTTTCTGGGGTGCATGGCTGGAGCAGGAGGGTTGGAAAAGATGATCCGTGAGTGCTGGAAAATAATACCTTCCTACCCCAGAATATAGAGCACAAACAAGACAAATATTGTTATTTGGTAATATGATGAGTCTTTAGTGCATACTGTACAAAACTAGACTTATCAAGGGATATTCCCTCCCTCCTTGTCCAAATCCCCAACCAAAACTCTAAGGGAGTAAGTGCATTCCTTTAGGGCTGGTACAATCAAGTATCTGTTCATTGGCAGAGCTAAATTAGTGAGTGATCCATTGAGATAATGATGGGAAGCTACTTTTGAAGCGAAATTTGATAAGCAAAAATGAGATAGAAGGGCCTTAATAGGCTAGAACAATTTTTTATTGGTCAAAAGTTTGGGTGTGATGAATACTCTGTTTAAGAAGGCACTTGTAGGGGACGCCTGGGTGACTCAGTTAGTTAAGCATCTGCCTTTGGCTCAGGTCATGATCCCAAGGTCCTGGGATTGAGTCCCACATTGGGCTCCCTGGTCAGTGGGGAGCCTATTTCCCCCTCTGCCTGTCTCCCTGCTGCTTGTCCTCCATCTCTCTGACAAGTAAATAAATAAACCTTAAAAACAAAAAAAGAAGACACTTGCATTTACTGTCAAGCTGATTAAAATATGGTTGAGGAGCCATTAACTCTCTCGATATTGTACATATGGACATATTCATTTGAAAAAGAACTAACATTTAATGAACCATTAAACTGTATTCTAACCATACTAGCTTTTCTGTTCCTGGAAGATGCCACATCTCTTTCAACCAGAGGGCCTTCATAAATGCTAATTCTTGTGCATTTATTCCATTTTTATTGAGTAATGACTTTGTGCCAGCCGCACAAGATTCTGGTTGTCATGGAACCTACCTTTCGTTGAGGGAGATAAACAAATCATCAAGCATTAATAATTGCTCTGAAGGATTTGGTAGATTGTGATAAGTTAGATGGTGACTGGTGGAGTGGTAGATGGCATATGGTAGAGGGGTAGGCTTCTTGGAACAAGCAATTTTGAACTGGGATCCAGGTGTTAGAGCCAGTTACCTGAAGAGCTGGGGTAAAAGAGCATTTCAGACAAAGGGAACAGCAAATGCAAAAGCTTCATGAAATAGAAACAAATTTGACTTGATTAAAAGGAGAGAAAGGACCAGGGTCCTGGAGAAGAGTGACCAAAGGGACCTGGTAAGAAATGAGGTCATGAGGGAGGCAGGGACAGATTGTAGGACCTCACAGGCCATGACAAAGAATTTGCTGCACTTCTGCCTAGAATGACGTGGCCCTTACTCTCTGCTTAAATCATGTTCCCCTTCTTAGCTTAAATGTCACCTGCTCACGGAATTGTCCCCTTATGCCCTAGTCTAGGATGCCAGCCCTCTATTATTGACTCTCATAACACACTATACTGATATTTTCTTTTACCTATTATAATTGAAAATAAAGTCATTAGTGTAATTATTTGTTTATTATCTGTTCTCCAAACTAGACTGTACATTCCTTGAGGGTAGAGATTGGTTTATTTAGTTCACTGCAATGGGAAAATTAAATTCATTTGGCAAACACTTATGTTTTTGTATTTACTATATGCCAGACATATAGAAGATGCTCTATAAGTATATATTTATGGAATGAAAGAATGAATCAGTGTAGTTGTTGTTGTTTCATCTATTGCTTCATAGTTACTTGCTCTACTTAGATATGCAATAGCCCTCTTGTCCATGAGGATGTGGAAGGTTCCTTAAGATGGGTAATGGGGAAGTGTGTTCTACCCAGAGGTTTGAGTCGGAACTGGAGTTGATGCACAATGGTTCCATCCCTTTATGAAGGCTTTAATTACATGTACTCAATGCTGAGTATTTCCTTTTCTAACCTTTTTCCTTTTCAAGTCCCCTTTCCTATTTTCCCCTAAATCAGCAAATAGTGTGTGGGGACTGATTAAGTACAGAGAATGAGAATGTGAGAGGTGAAGATCATGGAGAAGGTTCACTTCAGTTTGTCATTTTTTTTTCCCAAAAGGCACGATTTGAGCCATATTGCAGATGAAAGCCTATTAATTGCATTAACATTAACATTATGGTATCAGATATGACACTGCTAAATACATCTAATAGTCATGATGAATAGCCCAGTGATTGAGATTTAGAAAGAGATTGTTTCATCCTGTGGAACTTGCTCATGAGAAATAGACAGGATTTGCTAACAATACTGTGGTTTGCCTTAGATTGTCCCATAATGGATCAAGAGGCAAAGGTGCCAAAAATGAACATTAGACCTAGAATCAAAGACTTGTTTTTAACTCCAAGCTTTGTCCATTAGTAGCTGTATGTCTATATGCAAGTTGGACCCTTAGTTTTGTAATCTGTAAAAGGACAATACTTACCTCACAGGATTGCTATGAGGATTAAGTGAGGTGTCCTATGATAGCTTCTGGTCCACAGGAAGAGTTCAGACATAAATATTTGCCAAATGCATATCATCCTTCCTGTGCCTCCTTTTCCTGATTGCTCCTGAAATAGAGTTCTTTTCATTCATTCATTCATTCATTCACTCAATACATACTTATGCTAAAAAGGTTCATAAACTGGTTTTTAAGATATATTTTGGGAAATATATTTCTGGATTGGAAAAGAGTAAGTTATTGAAGTCATGGAATAATTATAGCAACTACCAGTTATCATGACCATGAGGCAGGAACTGGGAAAAGGCTTTTCTTATATGAGATCATTTACTACTACTACAGTTTCAGGGAGGATAACTAAGTTTCTGAGGTGATCCAGCTGGTATGTTGAGGGGCCAAGATTTTAATCTAATTATCTGGATTCCAAAGCCTGTATTCTTTTTTTTTCTTTTTAAGATTTTATTTATTTATTTGACAGACAGAGATCACAAGTAGGCAGAGAAGCAGGCAGATAGAAAGAGGGAAGCAGGCTCCCTCCTGACCAGAGAGCCCGATGTGGGGCTCGATGTGGGACTTGATGTGGGGCCCGATTCGGGGCTTAATGCGGGTCTTGATCCCAGGACCCTGGGATCAGACCTGAGCCGGTGGCAGAGGCTTTAACCCACTGAGCCACCCAGGTGCCCCTAAAGCCTGTATTCTTCATAGAAATCATATGTAGACTTCTGGGACACCTGGGTGGCTCAGTTGTTAAGTGTCTGCCTTCAGCCCAGGTCATGATCCCAGCGTTCTGGGATGGAATACTGCATCAGGCTCCTTGCTCAGTAGGGAGCCTGTTTCTCCCTCTGCTTGTGTGCTCTCTCATCTCTGGCAAATAAGTAAATAGTAAAATCTTAAAAAAGATTTTAAAAAAGAAATCATATGTAGACTTCTTCATAGGATTACTGCAAGGAATAAATGATAGAACATAGGAACATCCCTTATAACACTAGTAAGGTATTATGTGAGTGTTCCCTTTATTACCATTTTCATCATCATAAGTGATTGATTTGGTGGTATTACCCAGGGTCAACTATGCTCCTGGGGAATAGCTGAATGTAAGCTCTATGTGCATTTGGAAATTTTATTATTTAAAGCAAATTTTTGCCTTTGTTTTATTCAAAGGACTGCTATCTTCTTTCCTCTATGCCTGACCTATACAAATTCGATTTGTTGATGGGATGGGTGAATGATGAGTGGAGGAGGACCGTCCTTCTGGAGGATCCCCACTCAGTGCCCTGTTGTTTGTAAGTGATGGTGTAATAGCTGGCTGGCCACGCTTTGCTTTCTGTTTCAAGCCTGGGAAAAAGCCAACCCTTAAAATCATCCTGATTCAGAATTCTTCCAAACTGGAACACAGTAGCTCCATAAAAATCAGGTGATACAAAAAAACTTACCACCTGCCATTTTAGAAGAGAGGAAAAAAAAATCCAAAATGTAATTTTCAGTTCTCTGTGTTCTCAGAACCCTCTCTCCCACCAGTCCACTAACATGTTATTGGCATTCAACTTAAAAATGCATTTCTATTTTACATAATAGATTAATCATATCATAGATTTTTTTCTAATTCATGTTCTGGGGACACGTGAAATATCTATTATCTAAGAAAATGTTTATTTGTTTTGTTCTGTTGCCCAACAAGCTTATTATAAGTTCAGATTCTGGGTATGTGTGTGTGTTTATACAGAGAATGTGTCACGTTAAAACTAGAGAAAATAATCTTCTAAATTATTCCCTTACATGGAACAAATCAATATGGTTTCTTATACCTACTGGAGAAGCACAAATGGTACTGGAACATCTTCAGAGTGGTTTATGCCCTTGACAGGTCAATCAGAGGGTAGCTGAAACTGAAGAAGTCATATGCCATGGTGCCAGCGGAAATGAAAATTATACCACTCATACTAACGAGTGCATTTCCAAAGGGACTATTTAGCGGTATTAGAAGTCTCTAAGCAGATGCCTCTGAACTTAAAATACACTTAATTCCTAAGGATTGTCTTGTAATTAATTTACCCAGATAGACTCAATGAGGAGAATGCAGGGCAAAGCATCACATTGTTCAGCAGTTTGCAAACTTCAGGGAACACTAAGATAAATAATTTGATTTTTTAAACAACTAAATTCATTTCCCTTATACTGAGGATTGGAAACAGCGTACAGTAAAGAGAGAAGCACTTTCCAATGTTATAATCTAATCTCCTGCAAAAAAAAAAAAAAAAAAGAATCCAGCTACAGCTCCTGTAACAGGAAGGACTCCATGTAGCTGACATCAAAAGAATATCACTCATACTTTGGTTACAGCTTTTATTCCTATTAACTTGCCAGTCTGTAAACATCTCATTGAACGTGGGAAGCCTGTTCCTGACTGTTTTAGTTATACACACAGTGCTGTACAGCAACAAACAGTTTCAACATACCTCCCGTTAACACAGCTTGTATTTCATGAAGAACAGCCAAATCACATGTGACCACTGACAGCCGTATTCTCTGAGTATTAAGGAATATAATTTAAAAAGTGCTCAGATTTTTTTTTTAAAGAATTTGGCACAAATTTGATAAAATAGCTATCTCTAGAGCCTAACATATAGTGGTGTGATATATGGATGGGCTGGTACACAGGTGGGGGGTACTTAATGTCATGTGCTTTTTTGAAATCTGAAAGCTAAGGTTTTAGACTCATTTGGATCAGATTCTCCATCTGGCTTTCCACTAGATCTTAGGCAAACTTCTTAACCTGTATAGGCCAGGGTTTAATTACTTATTAGAGGAAAGTGATAATAATGATAATAACAGCTGGTATTTGAAGAATGATGAGCTAATGTGTATGTTCTACCTTAAATAATGCCTAGCACTTATTTAATATGAGGTACCATTCACTATTACTGTTTGCTTTTATACTAGGGCACTATATTCATGTATTTTATTCCTTTAAAAGGTATTTATGATGCATTTACTTTGTGCCCTGCAGTGTGCTGGGCATTTTCATGTATTTCGTCTCTTTTCATCTTCTGAGTAGGTTTCATCATCACCACTTCATAGGTAAGAACACTATAGATAGAGAGGTTTGGGGGTTTTGTAAAATTCACGCAGCTAATCATGGATGCAGCCAGACTTGACATCCGGGTCCATCTTTAATAAATAAGTGTTCATGTCTAGTAGGTATTAAGTACCCAACTAGGTGCTGGGAAAACTGAAATTACTGAAATTCAATTTGGGGATGAGGAGGGGACAGACAAGCATCAACTAAGCCAGACCATGACAAATTCTATTGTTGTGATAGAAAAGAGATGTTAGAGATACCCAAGAGATGTTAGAGATACCCAAGAAGTGTGAAATTAATTGTGACTGGGGAAACTGGCAAGAAGATAACAGAGGAGGTGACTTTTGAATGGGGTCTGGAAGAATGAATGAATTTTTTTTTAAGATTTATTATTTGTTTATTTATTTGAGAGAGAGAGAGCAGGGGCGAGGGGCAAGGCAGAGGGAGAGTCCCAAGCAGACTCCCTACTAAGTACAGAGCTGGAAGTGGAGCTCAATCCTGCAACCCCGAGATCACGACCTAAGATCATGACCTGAGATCACGGTCTGAACTGAAATCAAGAGTCAGATGCTAAACCAGCTGAGCCACCCAGAGGCCCCAAGAATGAATGAGATTCTAACAGACAAAGAAGAATATTCCAGGTAGAGGGAATTTGCTATGCAAATGCACAAAGTTTTGAGGTATTTGTCAGATGCTTGAGAAATACTAGGGTCAGATACACCCTCTGGCCTTTACTAGCTGGGTTGACATTGGGCTTGTTATTCCCCTTTTCACCCTGCTGTCATTGAAAAATAGGTGTGATGAAAACACAGAGGGGCTGTGGAGATCAAAAGATAAGTGCCTATCAAGTGCCTAGCACAGTAGCTGGCTCTGTAAGTGTCGGTTGCTCTTTTGTCTTTATTAGGGATCAGGGTCTTTGCTCACGTGGTTCCTTCAGAACGCCCTGCTGTATCACCCCCTTCTCCAACCTCCCATTCATCCAGCTTCTCACCCATTTACTACCTTTCGGTGGAGGCGTAATTTCCCCTGGAATAGTACTTCTCAACACCAGTGTACAAATGAATCAGGTAGGCGTCTTATGAGAGCTCAGATTTTGATGCAGGAAGTCAGGGTGGGGCCAGACAGTCCCTGTTTCTAAACAGCCCCCAGGTGATGCTGATACTGCTAGTCCGAAGGACTGCGCTTCGAGTAAGGGTCTAGAGCAGTGTTGCCCAGAAACGTTTCTACACGTCTGACAAACTTCCAGTAATGCCAATTCTACTCGCTCACAAAACATACTTTGAGTAGTGAGGGTTCAGTGAGGGTTCAGAGCACCGCCTACATCTTCATTTTTTAAGTCTTCTGTGATGAGAGCCTCACCTTTTTCCCAACCCTTTTCTTCTCCTTCACACGATGATCTGTTCCAGTCCAATTAGATTCATCAGCTCTTTCCTGGACATGACCTGTAAATTCAAAAAAGCTTTGAATCCCACCTTTTTTTTTTTTTTTTTTTAAGATTTTATTAATTTATTTGACAGAGAGAGAGCACACAAGCAGGGGAGGGACAGAGGGAGAGGGAAAAGCAGACTCCGCACTGAGCAGGGAGCCTGGGATCATGAACTGAAACAAGGCAGACACTTAATGACTGAGCCACGCAGGCACCCCAAACACCCCCTTCTTTTTGATCCATAAATACCTGTGTACAATCTCCATTACAGCTTTTACCTGACTGCATTGAAATATGTATTTATATGTCTCTCTTTACTTCTCGACTATTGAATAATTACCACATTATATTATTAATACTAAATGGTATACCAAGAGGGCAGGGTTTGGGAGTGGCCATTGTATTTGTTTCCCAGGGCTGTCATAACAAAGTACGACAAACTGGGTTGCTTAAAACAAGAGAAACTGGGGCACCTGGGTGGCTCGGTGCGTTAAAGCCTCTGCCTTCGGCTCTGTTCATGGTCCCAGGGTCCTAGGATCGAGCCCCCGCATCGGGCTCTCTGCTATGCAGAGAGCTGCTTCCCTTCCTCTCTCTCTGCCTGCCTCTCTGCCTGCTTGTGCTGTCTGTCAAATAAATAAATAAATAAAATCTTTAAAAACAAAAAACGAGGGAAACTCATTGTATCACCGTCCCAGAGGCTAGAAGTCTGAAATCAAGGTGTTGATGGGGTTGATCTTTCTGGAGGCACGGAAAGAGAATCTGTTCCATCCAGCTTCAGGCAGATACTGGCAATCCTAGACGTTCCTCGGCTTGTAGTTGCATCACTCCAGTCTCTGCCCATCTTCCTACGGTGTTCTCTCCTTGTCTGTATATGCTTTTGTATCTCTTTACCTCTTCAGCATTTGAAAAATAAGACACTGTTAAGAAAATATGGGCCCTCATTATTGGATAGGGCCCCATCTCACTCCAATATGACCTCATCTTAACTAATTACATCTGCAGCAAAGCTCTTTCCAAACTGGGTCACATTCTGAGGTTCTGCCAAAGGACATGAATTTGGGAGGGGCACTATTCAATCCCAATTGAATTGCTGGTACATGGTGATAATAAGAAATAGACTACAATGTGTCCAACTTTTTAAAATTCCCTGCAGATAATACTTGCGCCGGGGTGGACTATTCCCACTATCCGTCCCTGCTCCTCAGTATACCGTTGTTAAAATGTCCTACCTCTTCTCATAAAATATGCTGTCATATCCATTTTATTTTCACTGAAACAGTACAGATTTGTTTTTGAAGGCAGATATTCTGTTTTGTTCATTTTAAATTTACCAAGGCACATAGTAGTTACTCAAGAAATGTTTGTTGAACTGAACTGTTGATTCAAAGGTTTGATAACTATTTCCCTGCTCAAATGATAAGAACTAATTCCTTTAATCTCTACTTCACATCCATAGGAAAATATAGTAAAGCTAAGTGGAGTCCTACACCTGATGTTTCAAGACACAGAATAATCCTATTTCATCCTATGAGAAGATTAGGCTCTTCTAAAAAGAGAAGAAAAGGGTAGAGCTATTTCTACCACTGTTTTAAGATCTAGTGTTTTGTGCTCCATTAAGGAAGATATTTTCTCAGTCAGGCAGTGTAAAGAAAGTGGTGTCCTACCGTAAGAAAAAGGTGTGACACAACAGCTTTATTTTATTTTAACATAAGGGTATCATGTTTTGAAGCAGGCTTGATTAAGCACAAATTAGAGAGGAAGAGCTAACTCTCCTCCAGAAAGCTCAAAGTTTACTTACTTAAAATGATACTATAATTTTTTGTAAATGCAGTTTGCCTGATATCATTTGGAAGGTGATTGAAAAAATTAAGAATTATTTATTCATTCACTTAACAGATATTTTACTGAATTTCTTCAGTTTCTATCCCACATGCTTGGGGTTTCTTTATTGCTAATTCATACATAATCGTGTAATAGTTTGCAGCTGATAAATGTGCCAAATGAGGAAGAAAATCCCCATCTTGAGGAATTTATAATACAGAAAGTCAAACTCCAAAGGAACTTTCACTTCCAAAATATCACAATATTTTCAATCCTTGTTTTTTCTTCTTTTGACTTTCCATGACAGGTCAGATATGGTAGAGTGATTTGAAAATTTGAGGGCATTTATAATGCAAAGCCTATCATGCTAATGACAATTTGGGGGCATTCTATTGTGTGGAGGAAAATGTTAGATGCTAGAGATAGTGCACTGTTCAGTGCTGATAGGTTCAAGTAAATGGCTGTTTTTACATGTTTCATTATGTGGATACTATAACTTTTTTTTTGACATATTCAAAGTAACTTTGAAATTAGAAATGTGTAGCTTTGTTATCAAAATCAGCTTAAAGTTGTATTATTGATTCTACTCTATCTCGGTATATATACGTAACCAAATGACTATACCAATTTGCTACTCCTTTTCTACCTTTCTCATGTGTAACAGTGCATTGATATTTGTCCAAGCAATCTGAGGCCATGGAAAAAGCACAGAACTGAGACCAAGAGATTTGGTTCTTTTTTTTTTTTTTTTAAAGATTTCATTTATTTATTTGACAGAGGATCACAAGTAGGCAGAGAGGCAGGCAGGCAGAGAGAGAGGAGGAAACAGGTTCCCTGCTGAGCAGAGAGGCGGATGTGGGGCTCTATGTGGGGCTCGATGTGGGGCTCGATGTGGGGCTCGATCCCAGGACCCTGGGATCATGATCTGAGCTGAAGGCAGAGGCTTTAACCCACTGAGCCACCCAGGCGCCCCCAAGAGATTTGGTTCTAACCCTGGCTCTGCCCTTATCAAGCTGTGTGACCTTGGGCAAATCACCGAAACTCTCTAGATTTGCTCTAGATTAAATTCGTTGAGTTTGTACCTATTGCTACTTATAGGATAAGAAGTCCTCTTTTCATCTCTTCTAGATTTGTTGAATTGTTTTATTTTCTAGTCTTTCAATCTCTTTTTATACAATAGTGTGATTGATTTCATCATTTTCTGAGGTCCACCTGGCCTGATGAATAAAGAATCTTATTTAAATGACTATTTGGGGATAGAATCACAAGGTGGTTCAGCGTCTCCTTGGGTAGACTGTTTTTTGGAAGCAGCATTTTGGTCTAAGTATTTTTGCTTCCATCCCCATCTCCAAGAGGAAAAATGGCTTCAGACAGTCAGTCACGTTTTACCTGTGAGGCCATGCTTTGCCATACTCAGGAATTAACATCTGCTCCAGTCTTCATAACAATTATTTAGATTAACCTCAGGTTTTCACTAGGTCTTCAAAATTAAGCTTCGAGTAAATCACTTGAAATGTATAAGCATTCATTTGATTTTTATTATCATGCAAAGCCTAGACTGAGAGCCCTCTATCTCTGTGACCCAGTGTCTGGACAGGGCTGGCACATGAGAGGCCAGTATGGAACAAAATAGGTGGATTCCCTCTGACTTCTAATGTGGTGCTACTTCATTTTGCAACAGCTGTTTTTCCCTGACGTTTTTGTGTAAGAAATGCTGTGTATTGGACAACATTGTAAACATGCTGTTTGATGCAACTCTACAACTACTTACTTGGGGGAATAACCACCCAGTCCTATGCCCATTTCATCATCTTACATGTCCTAGGTAAACCATGTAATGTCTCACCTCAGCTTCTTCATTTGAGAAATACAGGTTTAATTCTGATGGCTCTTGAGGCTTTTCACCACTAAAATTCCTTGATCAAAATTTAACTTTTCGTGTCCTAGCCTGTATTACATTATACAGTTTCTATAATTAGTGTTGAATTTTTGTCTTGAAAGAAATTTGATCCCCAAGACATTCAAGTGTACATTTTGAAGTTATTATATTATGGTGATTATGAGCACATATTTTGGAGTTGGACAGTCCTGAGTTCAAATCTTACCTCTGACATTTATGAACAGCAATTTGCCATAGCTCTGTCAGACTCAATTTTCTCGACTGTAAATGGGGATGAGTAAATAATAATAATACTTTTTAGAGCTATTGTCAGGACTAAGTGAGATAATGTATGTAAGCCCTTAGGATGATGCCTGACACAGGTTATTCTTTTTCTTACTGTACCCACCCTGGGATTGAAATCACAGTGAAGAAAAACAACAGAAATATATTTAATTTCAGAGTGAAGATAATCACTGCAGGTAGAGATGAAATAACTTTATTTATTAAGCCGTGCTTCAGATTCACTAGAACTCTCTCATCTGGGTAGAAAAATGCCTACAGAGATGAGAACAGCAGTTACACATCAGAGTGGCACTTGTATTGATAAATCATCCCTTGCTATTGCACTCTTTGAATTAGCAAATGAAAGAGCATCTTTTGGCAATGGAGCAATATTTATAAATTAAATTTATTGATACACGTGGTCTTGGTTATTATTTTACTCTTTCTCTCTAGGTATTTTGTAAGAAAATATAAGTCTTGTGTTTACTTCTGTTTGTTAATGCTTTGATAAATCAGACATTTTTAGTATTCCATCAATGGCAAAAGTCTAATTGCCTTATTGTATTCTGATTTATTTCTTTCCTTACTTTCTTTGCATCTGCAGCCCAACAAATGAGTCTCTAAAGAGATATATGTTATGATATAGTGTCAGTGAAATTAATCCTGATCAATTTTAAAGTTCACATTTTTATTTGATGACTTTCAAGGGAATCACTAAAACTGAGATTGACTTGGTCTCTTCTTTTGTTGGTTAAATATTGTTGTTTGAAAGCAATGGAGCTGGAGTGAAGAACAGGGCCCTTCTTGTGCTCTTAAGTCTGTTCCATTTCTGATGAAAAGCTGCAGCAATTCTTCATGTCTACGTATAAAATGAGACTAATTGGTCAAAAAGAACACAGTGGCGCTAATGGGCTTGTAACTTTGGCAATTCACCAAGGCAAAAAGCCCAATTCTATCTACAGTGAGAGAATACTGAGTGCTATTGAAAACTTACCTCTCGTCCTTTTTGTTTCTCCAAACATTTTTATTTTTCCAATCATAAAATTGTTGTCTCACATCTGTATGGTGTTTTATACCTAACATTTCATCTGATGCTCCAGATTACTCAAGAAGATAATTGGAGCAGATATTATCTTCTCTTCTTTGGTGGTGAAACTAGGACTCAGAGAAAGGAAGCCGTTTGGCTAAAATCACACAGCTAATCTATATAGAGTGAGGATTTCTGATAGGTGGTTACACGTTCCTATTTGAAAAATAAGAGTTTGCACCCAAGTAAAGAAAAATAGTGAGACAACACATTGTTTAATAGCAAAGATAATTAAATGGAAAATAGTTTTTCATGCAAGGACACTGAAAGCCCCTTATATAATTTTACATATAATTTTCTAGTTCTAACACAAATGACATGACCTCTGATTGATTGAGAAAAACAAATGGTCTAGGGAAGGAATTTCTGTTTTCTGTCTTCTTCTACAATGGAACCAAGATTTCTATAAATCTTTGTGTATAACACTTACACTGTTTATAATGATTTTCATCCTTGTATGCATTTTTCGTGTATTTATTTTTGTAATGCCATTTTCTTTGTTCTGTATCTATAGACAAAGAAATCATTTTGAAAAAAAGTCAAAGAAATCTAAATGTTTCCAGAGAATCTGTAACATTGTATAGGACATAATCACATCCAAATATACATTGTTACTTAACATTGCAAAAGTATACTTAAGGACACTTTTAAAAATTCCTGGTTTCCATTTTAAACTTTATCTCATGCTAAGCATAAATAAATAGTGAAGGAAATAGAAATTTGCAAATCATAACGATTTGGTGATGACCCTCATTTGATACTTGCAACACTGGTGCCATTTACAGGGGTGGGGGCCTTGAAAGCAGATATTTAGATTTCTCTACTTTCAAATACAAGAAGCGAGGTAAATAAATGTTTGTATGATTACTATCAGAATTTACTAATTATTTAGAATGACCTAATTTCCTCTTCAAATCTCTCCTCCAGCGTAACTTCCAAAAATCAAATCTTGAGGGAACTTTGGCTAACTTTAAATCACATAGCTCATTGTTCTTGGACCAAACCGATTTTATTTTTTTGCCTTTTTTTTTTTTTTATCGTTAATGTCAAGCAAACATTTATTTCAGGTGCAAAGCCTCAGGATATGTTAGTGAAAACAGTGGCTGGGCTGTGCTAGGGCTTACTGGCCACTAAGTGGGTGGGAAAAGGGTGTTGTGACCCTCTTACCCTTCCCACCAGTCTCCCTAACAGCTTTGGCCTTCGGGTCAGCTCAATTTCCCCTCCACTGAGTGGCCATTACGGTGCCTGCTCGGTGATAAATGCTTTTTGTAAGAGACTGCATTGCCGGCAGCTAGCGCTAGGGAAGTCTGCCACCCGGGCCAGGCAGACAAACTAACATGCTGGCCCACGATGGGCCCGTTACCTAGCAACGTGCCTGGCCTCACCAAAATGAATAGACCCACAAACAAAAATGAAAAGGAGATAAAACGAGTCAAAGTACAAGGGGCGAAGAGGTTAATATTCCTCTATCGAATAACTTCGTTTTGGAGAATTGCATTTTAACCTTTTTTTTCAAAGCTGAAGGTGGAGACATGTATTGGAAATTAAATTAGGCCACATTTGTATTTTTTAAAAAATGTTTTCTTTTATGCATAATCTTTATTTCTCTCTCTCTCCCCTTCTCTCTCTCTCCATAATTTTCTAACTTTCTTTTAAAGTGGAAGGAGAAGCAGGATTAGAGGAGAACACATGATGTCTATATAAATATTTTACTTTTCCTACATCATTGAGCTGTGTGGCTTTGGGCAGGTAGCTTGGGTTCTCTGTTGCCTGATTTCCCTCTCAATAAAAAACGATGGCAGAATAATTTATTAAACATGATGAGAAGCTGAGGTATAATGTTTTATGCCAAGCAAAGACTCATTTTCCTTAAATCTAAGCACAATTAATTCTCACTCTGCAATTTAAGATGTTACCTTATAGATTAGTGAAAACTGTTAAATGAATGACTTTTAGCTTTGAGGTTCGGGATTGCCACCACTTTATTATGCCACTTTGATACTGTGTGTGTGTATGTGTAACTTTGATCATCTACTATGCACCATGTATTATATAAGGCCCTTTTAAAATATGTACTAGTGTTTATTAGGTAAAAATGAATGGATGAGTCCAGACTCATTAAAAAAAAACTTGTTACACATATTTTTTTAGGACCTACCAATCCAAGGATTGGTATCTTGATAATTCCTACCTAGTGCCATAAGCAGAAATATAATTACAGAAGTTTGAATGCATTATTCACAAATCTTTCAAATCCTTCTGCCTTCATCCCTCAATCACTGGCTTAGTTCAGGTCACCATCTCTCATCTGGATTGTTAGTTTAGCCTCCTAACTAATCACCCTACTTCAAATCTTCTCCCCTGTAGTAAACTCTTCCACTTCTCCATCCGGAAAACTCCTGGTCCTTCCTTAAGATCCAGGTCACAAGCATCTTCTCGACTCTCAGGCAGATCCCTCCAATATCCTTTCATGGTCCTTTTACACAGGTCTCTCCTTAAGCAAGTCCCTTACCTTGTCTATCTTCCTCTGTAAAGTGGCATTAGTAACATTACTTCGTAGGGCTGTTGTGAGCAGTAAATGTGTTAACACAGAAAGTGCTTAAAACCTAGTATGGCATTTTGTAAGCACCCAATGAACCTTAGCTATTATTGCTCTTATAAAATCTCAAATACAGCAATTGTGGGATAATCAGTGTTGAAATATTTGTCTCAACCTTCAGATGACAAGATCTTCTTAAGGAAAGAATGCACGCCTTTGTTAGCTTTGCATCCCCCATGCTGGGCATTTGTTATATATATTATATATAATAGGTGCTCAATAAAGGTTTGTTGCAATAATACATGAACAAATCAATCAATCAATCAATCAATATATAATATTTCTAGGGCTTCCTATGTTAATGAGGGATTTTGTTCCTTTTATGATTTAGTATACTTTCTCTTTAAAGCAAACTTTTCACACATAATAAACTTCACTCATGAGGCTTTTAGTTTTAGGATGTTCAATAATACAAATGCTCTTTTCTCCATCTTCTCCCTGTATTGGAAAACCATCATAAACTCTCTTTTATGACACAGACTGAACTTGGGCACTTGAATTCCGGAGTAGCCTGGAAAACCCCCGTAAAGTGATGGTGCTATTTTTTGTTTCATGGCTGTTAGATTTAGCTTCACTGTAGATTGCCTGTAAACTTTACAGGGTTCAGTCTTTAAGCCAGCACTCAGACTTCTCACCTACTTCTCTCTTGTGTTACAAGAAACAGAATCAATATTATATTTTAAAATATAAAAAAGATGCTTATTTGCCTATCTACTACAAAAACTCCTGTTGAGCACAAATCATTATTTTTAGAAGTAGTCACAAATTTGTGCTCTGATCATAAACTAAAATGCCAGGGTCCTACAGACTACATTGATTGGTGTATAGTGCTGAAAAGAGGTTAGGTGAAAAGGGAGCAGGACATGAACACAAATGTTCTTTCCAGGCAGAGACAGCACTTTCCAGTGGACACCCAGTAGAAGAGGAAACTTTTTGGTAAACCTAAAAGCCTGACAAATCTGTATTTATTTTATTTGACCTTAAAGAGAGGCAGACTGTACTTGTGGAAAGAACATGGGCTTAGGAGACCAACTAACCCGGAAACGAGACTTGTTTTGACATTTAACAAGACAGGTTAACTTTTCTGACCCTCGGTTTCCTTTTCTGTAAAATGGGAATCTTCCTTCCAGAACTTTTATGAGGATTAAAGGAGACACCACATATAAACACCAAGCACAGTAATAGCTGCTCAGTAATTATTAGCTCCATTCCCAAATCCTTTTTCTTTTGTTATTTCTGTTCCTATCTAATAAAATAAACCCCGGTGGGGTTTTTCTTTTTCTGTTGCTACTATTCTGGTCTCCAGAGATTGGACTCTTCTTTAAGGTTCTGGCCTCCAAATGATCTTTTTTTATTGTTCCCTTTAAAATGTTCTAAGATATTAAAAGAGACTAAGACGGGGCGCCTGGGTGGCTCAGTTGGTTAAGCAACTGCCTTCGACTCAGGTCATGATCTCGGAGTCCTCAGATCGAGTCCCACATCGGGCTCCCAGCTCCACAGGGAGTCTGCTTTTCCCTCTGACCTTCTCCCCTCTTATGCTTTCTCTCACTCTCTCTCCCTGTCTCAAATGAGTAAATAAAATCTTAAAAAAAAAAGAGAGAGAGAGAGAGAGAGACTCTATCAGGGGCTTGGGGGGTCAGGGAACATGAAGAGTACAAGAAATATAACAATAGTTGGTTCACAAGGACTTGAACCCTGGCTGTTCGGCTCTCAAGCCTGTGCTTTTAACTACTATTGTAGGTCTGCCCACAAAGACAAAGGATTGTTTGGGGAGAGCACATGGCACTGGCGAAGACACTGGCCTTGGATTGTTCACCTGAATTTTAATTCCCCCTCAATCACTGACATCTGGTGAAGGCTTACATGGGCTTATGTCTGTGCTTGGTGCAGCAGTGACCAGCATGAGCATGACCTCATCTTGGTGGAGCCCACACTCCGCTTACTGTCTCCAACTGCCAGTGATCTCATCCACAAAATGGGGATAAGAACCCCACTTTGTATGCTGAGGGCTTCAGACATTTTATCCAATTTCACTCTCCCAATCACCTCAATGTAATTTTATATATAAAGAAACAGGCCACTGCTGAAACCAGTCTAGGGGGACTCTGCTGCAGGCTGCCTGCTGCCAGTGCATGTGTTCCCCACACTGTTCTAATGAGTGGGAAGCCGCTGGCAGAGCACTGGGCACATATCGGAGTCCATGCTCCATGAGTTGACAGTCATTCTCTCTTCCTCTCCTTCTCCCCTCTTTCCTTCCTTTCATCTGTGCTTCCTCACATTCTCACTCTTAAGTGTCCAGGTCGTGAGGACACAGAAACAAGAGAGAAACAGATGGAAAAGGGGCCGAATGACAGACACAAAGCATTTCACAGTTCTCTCTAAGGTGGCCCAGCAGTTAGAACTGTATTCATCAAGGCTCCCTAAAATCAGTTTGCATTTCCCAAACTTGAGCAGTTAAGAACATCCTGTAATTATATTTGTGAGTTTTAAGTGGTTTTAATCTCTCTTCCTCTCTCAGCTTCCATGTTTTAATTTGTTTCCCTGTCCCTCACTTTTTTTCTCTCACACTCACGCACCCAGGCCCATGATAATGAATGGACTCATACTAATTATAAGGCTGTGGTTCCATCAAAGGGCTTGGAGGCTGCTGCTGCTGTTTCCATCAGTGACTTGAGCAAAGCTCCAGGGGTTTATAGCTTGTCAGTGTCTTGATGGAAATTTGGGCTGGCAATCAGGATCTAATTGTTCTGGATGCTGTACACATGTTGTTCTAGAGAAAAACAACTTCAGAATCACTTGTTCTCTTATAGTGATCACTATTGATATGTCTCTTAGGTCTGGCATTATTACCATTTATAGGTAAGTTTGAAAAATGTCTTAGCAGCTTAAAATAAGAATGACTTACATGTGGGATAGATCTTGAGAAGAGAGCTCTGTGTGCCAAGAAATTACCTTTCATTGACCCTAATTGACTATCTCACAAGATTTTTGGGAACTGGATCAGTTACCACAAAAATGAAGTATAGACACGGAAAGCTTGTGATTCATGAACTAGACATGCTGTATCTATTTCAGATTCACAGGTACACATTAATGAGCATCTCAGTTATGTAACCATTATTTGATCTCACAAAAACAACCCTGCAAGTAGGTATTATGAGGCCCATTTTACAGATGAGAGAAATAAGGCTCAGAAAGATTAGGTAACTTGCTTAAGACCTCACAGGTAGGAGGCAGGATTCAGGCTCAGATCCGCGTGACTCCACAAATGTTGCTATTCCATTACACTCTCTCTAGAGGGTAAAAATTACAATAGTTGGTCTAGACAAGACATTTGCCTCAGAGTGGGAGAGAGGGTCTGGTGAGTGATAACAAAATTATTGTAGGGAATGATGACAGGATATTAGGATCAGACATCCCAGGGAAAGAGTTAAGAACACTGGGAAGCTTTGACTGAAACCTCAGTGCAGGAGGTTGAGAAAGGAGTTCAGTCCAAGGTTGTGGGAAGGTCTGACAAGAGCAAGGCATGGTGTTGGGGACCTCCACAGTGATGGAGACCTGCTCCTCAAACCAAAGAGAATAACATGGAACTGAAATTATGTAAGATGTGCTAAGAGATGGCTAGTTGGGGGCCTATTTCCCAAGAAGAGTGGCCACAGCTAGGGAGGATTCAAGGCAGTAAAAGAGCCGTGGTTCTCGCCCTCAGGGAATTCATAATGTGACTGAGTGAAAGTATGTGTGCACTTTACACTGTAAAAAATTATAATGTAAAGCCATGTAGAAAAGGTGTCAAAAGAGTGGTAAACAAGTAAACGTGGTGTTTACTCCCTCTTCTTGCCACCCATTTATTCCAAGCAGAGAGAGCAGCACTGTAACAGTGCCAATGGGCCTTCCATAATCTACCTCCTTGCCTTCCTCTCCAGGCTCCTGCTCACCATCCCTCCCCTCCATATCACAGCCACAGTGAATCACTCTCGGTTATGCCATCTCTCACTTCCAGAACATGGCACCTGCGATCCCCACCTGGAACACTCTTTCCCTGGCTACCAGACCCCAGGTCTTAGCACAGTTATTTCCAGGAAGTCTCCCCTGACCCTTACCTTGTCAGCTGGGGTCTTTGTCCATTTTCACCATCTGCGCCTCCAGGAATGACATAAACTCTGTAAGGGCTGGAATCAGGTTTATTTTGTTCACTGTGGTATTGCACACCTGGCCCAGTGACTAGAACAGAGTTGGTACTCAATATTTGTTGAATGAATGAATGAATGAATGAATGAATGAATCCCTCTTTCGTTACTTAGTGTCTAGCATAGTCCTGGGAACTTCAAAAAGCTAGGAATTGTTTCAATGAGCTTCACACGTATCACTTCCTTGAATCATCATGATGACACTATGAGATGGAGACTATTCCCAGCTCAGTTTCACAGACGGGGAAATGGAAGCACAGAACTTCAGCAGTCTGGTGCCAGAAACTGTCCTCTTACCCACTATACTCTGCTGCTCCAAAGTTAGTCTCAGGAATGAATGAATAAGCAAGAATGAACACACATGTGGAATTACTGTGTTATTTTCCTGAAGTCCTATTTCTTGAAGTTATAGGATGTATTGAAGAGTTTTTTATTGGTTAGGCTGTGGGTGGAGCTGTTCAAGTAAATTGCACCACAGTTCAGGTGAAATCCTGGGCTAGTCTCATCACTGTCACTTTTAAACAGGAAGGGCAACTAGAGGGTGTCCCAGAAATATGAGGAAGGGTTAAGGAGGCTGGTCTTCCTTGTTCTGGAAGGTCGATTCAAGAGGCCTCATCTGACTGTGTGCAGGCTAACAAACTAGTTGGATGTATTGCTACTAAATGCCATTCATAAATAGCATCTGCTATAATTCACATCCTTTCAGAAAATAACAACATATTAGCAAGTGCTGTTAATTGAACCCCCAACACCTGCAAGTGAGAAAACACAGATGGAATCACTCCACTAACAGGAGATTTGGTTACATGCAAACTAGCCAAAGGAAAAAGGAGGGATTAAAATACTACTACTCTTCCCAACAATTCTGTTCATGACTGCTGCAGAAACAAGCATCCCCCATAAATGTACTCAAGCTGCCACCAGACCTAATAACTTCACTGCTTGCTTGATGGCCATGTCAATAACATGAGGATTGACCATGGAGCTCATACTAAATTGTGTTCCTTTACAATGTGTGCTGTTTTGTTACATTGAGTGACCAAAGCCTACCAAGCAGCCATTGAGTCCCAGGCTCTGAGCTAGTCCATCAGATGCTGTGCCCAACCCATATCCCTTGGCACTCATCTCCATGTTCTGAAGGTTCCTTCCTGCAAGCACATGTGACTCTACCTGAGGGCTTTTTCAGATTATAGGAGCACATATGACCTGTGAGGAGAGCAAGTCAGAAATGCCGGAGAGCTCATGGCCCTGGGATCAGGCCTCAACCAACAACAGATGGGGAGGTTGGTGGATAAATGCCTCAGCTCCTCTACCCCTTAGTGGGACAAAACTAGGACATGTCCTACAGTGTCTTTCAAGTTCTCCAGAGGGACTGGTAACTTGCTTGATAACACACTTCTTATCGGCTTCTTTCCCTCAGCTGTTTCCGCTCCCCAGTTCCCTCTTAGTGTTCTTTGGGACCATCTTCCAAATAAATTACTTGCACCTGAATGCTTGCCTTAGCATCTGCTTTGAGGAAACCCAAGCTAATACAGCTAGGCCTTGGGCATATAGAGACAAATCAAGACAGTCTCTGCCTTCAAGATGTTTGTAATCTAAAAGACAATAAAGACAAAGCAAATGGGTGATTATAAAAGTATGAAAAATGCTATTGTAAAGGCATACAGAGGGGGTTATGGAGTTTAGAGAAGAATCACAGAAGACTCACAGTATTGCGTGGGTAGTGTGGAGCAGTCAGAGAGAGCTTACAGGAGGAGGCAAGATGTGCTAATTGCTTGCTTCAATGATAAGTATAATGCTATAAAACAGTTTAGTATTTCTAGAATAAATGATCTGTAAAACGACTCTTGTGTATCTGTACAGTTACAGAAACACTATAAAATGAAATTTTCACTCAGTCAGGCTTTTAGATCCCTAATGGTTTGTATTCTGAAAAAATACTTCCAAAATGTATGTGTGTTTTTATCATTCCTGTGCACCTGGGTTCCTGTATGCACATCTCCCCATGTTCAGTCTGGCCTGCAGTCAAATTGGACAAGCACACTGACATTTGTGCTCCGAAAGCCCTTTGGATATATACCTTTCCTAGTGCATTGTCAGTATTTGTTTATATGTTGCTCCCTAATGCCCACCACATGTCCTTGGTGGTGCTCCCCTTAGTCTTCCTTTGCTGACATAAAAAAACAGCTCATTATTTGTATGTTTATTTGTGCTTACCTTTTCAAAATTTGTCACTGAAGTCTAAGCTCCACGAGAGCAGGAGCTTTCTGTTTTGTTCACACAACACAGTGCCTGGCATAAAATGGATGTCAGTGAATGTGTTGAAAGAATGGATTGTTGGATGATTACCTGACTAAGAGCTCCCTGTAGAGAAAGGCAAAGCCTTAAGAATCTTTGTATCACTGGTCCACTGCATGCGGCCTAGCACTTGGTAAACATCATTTAGAAGTTTATTAAATACATTATTTTTTTAAAGCCCAGGATTAGAGAATATTCCATATTCGTGACAGAAGGAAATTAGAGCAGAATCTTTTGCGCTCTTTAATTTTTTTTCTTTTCTTGGTTGTCACTTTTCCTCAAATAGAAACTCATTTCCGTAATTAAGAGCTGTCATCATAGAACTTGTATGTCAGTAGCCCTTCCTACTTATTTGGCAGTCTGGGGCAGATCCAGACGCTCTTTCAGTCACGTCATCAGAGACTTAGAAGATGGTTGGGACTGGAAGCCAAGTTCATGCTGAGTAAAGCAGCCACTGCCAGTGTAATTACTGAAACGAGAACCTGGCTAGACTGCCAACGGTTAACCTCTCGGTTCCTCACACTGGTCCAGTTTTGACAGGTGGTGAGGTTACTTTCAAAAAGGAGATAATCCTTCTCCAAAGTGAGTTGCTAAATACCCAAAAGAGAAGACTTACAAGAAAGTTCTAGTTTCCAGAACTCATAAAAGCAGCATGCCAGTGTCCACACCAGCTTTAACCTGAGTCCTCTCTTGGCAGGATTCCTTTTTGGGGTAGAACCTCTCTGAGGAGATGTTTTGATTTCCATTAAGAAACTCTCTGGTATTGGAGAATCACAAACCTTGGGCCTGAGCTGGAAGGTCATTTATTGCAGATCCTTGCCTCCCTGCTGACCCTTAAGTAAATTCTCTAAGAATAGTCATGGCTTTGTGATAAGGACTTTTGACATTTGGTTTTAAGACTGTCCTAAGGGTGAAAAATAACGATAACACCAACAATAATGATGATTACTATTTTTTGTGCTCTGTGTGCAATATCTCATTTAACACACAAAACATCGTCATGAGGTAGTACTGTTAGTATTCACATTTTACAGGTGAGGAAACCAAGGCTTAAAGAGATTAAGTAACATGTGCAAGACTGCATAGCTAGTAAGTGACAGAGCACGATTTAAAACCAGACACGTAGTTCCAGAGCCCTCTGCTCTTGGGCCCATGAATAGGACATGAGAGGGCAAAATCTTCTGGAAGACTGGAAAGCCATATCCATTTGCAGTTTGCATCTCTCAGGTACACAGCTTCACACATGGGCTTCTGTGCTGACAGATCTTATGTGAGAGATGAAGCATATAACACTTGTAGATGAACAAGGGAAATTCTAATTTCTAATTTTTTATAAGAAAATCTACTAATGTATTTTATAACCTGATGGTGGATTAATAGGACTCCCAGGCCAAGCAAAAACTGGAAGTCCTGTCTCTTGACCCCTTTACAGTATGTCACTCTTAGGGCTTCAAGTAGCAACACCAATATTCCAGAATGTCTACCAAGGTCAGAATGTGACCAACCTTTTCTTTCTTATATCAGTCATAGTAGTCTAGATTGTACTGTAGTAACAAATAAACCTCAAATGTCAGTGGCTTAGAACAATAAAAGTTTATTTCTTACTCATGCCGCCTGCTCTTCATAGGTCTTCTGCTCCTACCGGTCTCACAAGGAGATGTGGGCTAAGAGAACCTCCCACACCTGGGATGTTGATGGTCGCTCTCTGTGCAGGAGAAGAAATCACTCACTGGTTCTTAAAGCTTTCTGTCTGTGAGTGGTATCTGTCACTTTTGATCATAATTCATTTTTTAAAACAAATCACATAGACCCAGTTAACTTCTTGTGAGTGGGGAATTTGCCTACAATGAGAAGAAACTGAAGTATTGGTAAATAGTATTAATAGCTCCGACATCGAATCCTTCAATCATACTCAAAAGTGTTGAAGAGCAGATAAAATTGTTGTTCACTTAACAAAATAAATCAGGATGATTTCAAGCAGGTGATCCTGTTATCCACCAGAATATTTACTTTGGCCATTGTTTGTCTATTGGTCAATTTTTCCTACATATCCCTGAGCTTTTGAGGGCAGTCATTGGTCTTATTTATCTTTGATTACTTCATGTCTGGTACAGTGCTAGGAGCATGTACATCAGTTTCCTTGGGTTGTAATAATAAAATATCATAGACTGGATAAGTTAAATGACAGAAACTAATTTTCTCATGCTTCTGGAAGCTAGAAGTCCACAATCAAGGTGCTAACATGGTCAGTTTCTGGCAAGAGCTCTCTTCCTGGTTTGCACACAGTTGTCTTCTCACATGGCCTTTCCTTGATGTCTGTGCATGGAGAGAGAAAGAGAGTGAAAGAGAATAAGCTCTGGTGTCTCTTCTTAGAAGTATACTAATCTTATCAGTTGGGGGGCCCACCCTTATAATCTCATTTAACCTTAATTACTCCTTTACTCTAAATACAGCCACACAGTGGTTAAGGCTTCAACATATGAATTTTAGGAGGATACAAACATTCAGTCCATAACAGCATGGTAGGCTTCAATGTTTTTTGAATGAATCAATGGATGAATGAATGATTCCAATTAACCAATAGTCTTTGCTTAGTGAGCACGTGCCACTTTTTTTCATCTTCCTTTCCCCCATCTTCCTCTCTCTTGCATTCTTTCAGTGAGGCCCTCTCATTTTTCGAGACCCAGCTAGCACACTGCTCCTTAAGGAAACTTCTCTGATCTAAACATCCTTGTGCACCTTCCCAGGCCTGAACCAGCTGTTTCCTCTTCTCTTCTTCTGGAACACCTGACATCTTTCTCAGGTAGTGTTCTCCACAGAATTATAATTTTTTACACACAAGACCATCTCCCACACTGTGAGCCCCCACAGAGCAGACCTGGTAGGTGTCAAGATGCCTGGCACCAGCCATGGGGTCTGACTCATGTTGGTACTCAAAGTGTGTTGGTCAAACAAATAAATGGATTAATAGGTCTTTTAGACTATATCCCTTTTTGACATGTTAGTCTTCTACTGTGTGTGTGTACTCCTACATTTGATATGTAATTTACCCATTAGACTGGGGCTGTCAGTAACTCTAAGAGGATCAGAATACTTGTCATGCTTGTCATTAAAGCACATTCAGACTCATACAGTGGAGGCAGCTAGTCTCATCTCATTTTAGCTTGATACATTCTCGGCTAAGATGCTCATCTGACACCTGCAGGCTTGATGCTGTCTCTTTAGAATCTGAGCAGTCCTCAGATGTCACGGAACACACCTATTTACCACTGTATCCCCAGAACCCAGCATGAGGCATGGCATGTAGTAACCTAAAGTTTGTTGAATGATTTAACTAATCCACCGACTCCCCAGAAGGACAGATCTTGGAGCATCATTTCTATGCCTTTATGTGGCTGGAACAAGAGGGTATTATGCTAAGCAATGCAAGTCAATCAGAGAAAGACAAGCATCGTATGATCTCATTGATATGTGGAATTTGAGAAACAAGGCAGAGGATCATAGGAGGAAAGAGGAAAAAAGGAAAAAAGATGAAACCAGAGAGGGAGACAAAACCATAAGAGACTCTGAGTCTTAGGAAACAAACTAAGGATTGCTGAAGGGCAGGGGGTAGAGCGATGTGGCAACTGGGTGATGGACATTGGGGAGGATATGTGTTGTACTGGTATTATGCACTGGGTATTACATGAGACTGATGAATCACAGATCCGTTCCTCTGAAACCAATAACATTATATGTTAGTTTACTGAATTTAAATTAAAAATAAATAAAATTTAAAAAGATTCTATACCTTTAAAGAGGAAAAGATCAAGGTATAAAAGCTGTGACTTAGAAGATACTCGTGTTATGTGTGCTTGGCCTGATTTCAAACTGTGTTATTCCAAAACCTCTGAGGGGCCATGACTATTTCTCCTCCTCATGAAGATCTCTGGGAATGGAGAGGCTGCCATATCTCACTCAGCCTGCAGCAGCATCCCTGACATGGACACGGGCTTCCAGCTCCTTGAGCACAGGGCCCTAGTCTTTCCTCTTTACATCTCCAGCAGAGTAGGCTCACAGCTCTGTCAAAGGAACACACATATGGCTGCGAAGATGGTGTGGCCTTACTTTTGTCCAGAAGGTGCCAGGGACAGAGCAACTCCCTATTATAGTAGAAACTCCATACATACTTGCAGTAAGGAATGAAATTGTGGGGTTATGCGTGTTCGGGTATACCTGTTCTATATAGGAAGCAGGAGCCAGAAGGAGGTGGGGCGGCCATCCACCGGCTTCGTTTCTGCCTCTGCAAACGCATCTAATTACCTCACCTCCATCCGCGGGCCCTTGGCAGAGGCCGCGCATTGGGTCTGCGCGGTCCTGGCAGCCGCAGTGTGGAGGGTGAACCCGATGGCCTCTTCAGTCTATTTAGCAGGCTCTGAGATGTGTAAGTACATTATCTGCAAGGCTAGTAAAGAGCGCTTGGGGAGGATTTGTGGGTCTGTGGGAAGGACAAAGAAAAATGTTTTCTAATAAATTATTCACCATCTCACAATCCCTTTTGGGCAGATTGTTGCTCAGTTTGCCCCGCGCAGCTCGGTGCCTCTTCCCTCCGCGTTCAGACGCGCAGTTTCTCACCTCCAGAGAGCAGCAGAGATCTCGGGCAGGCTGCTGCGGCTAATGGTGGCAATTAATAACTTGTCATAATCCCGAGGATGAAAGGGAAGGCGCCCCATCAGCAGGCGGGTCATGGCGCTGCTCGGAAGCAAATGAGGTGCAGGTGTGGCCTCGGCTAAGCGCGCGGCGCTCAACACCCGGCGCACCGTGGTGCCAAGCCCCAGACCCCGCTGGGGTTCCCGGGCGCGCACCGCCCCAGGCCCTCCCCGCCCCCCACGCCGCTCACCCCGCTTCAGAGAAATCCCCGGAACGTATCAATAAATCAGAGCACACGGCCCAGAACCTTCCAAACAGTTAATTGCACTCTGTACACTGTTAACTCTGCCAGGCCCAACTCGCCTAGGTCCCCCCCTCCCCCGCTCCCCCAGACTTGGTTAAGAATCGCGCACCTCAAACTCTCCCCTCCACTCCTGTGTACCCCACGTTTGTTATCCCCACCTCTACTCCGTGCAGGGCGCGGCAACCTTTAAAAGGGAACCTGGTAAATAGCCAGCGTGCTGAGCCTGATCTGATCTGCTCTCAGGTCCCCCGTTGAGCTGGAGGACACGAAACCCTTGTTAGGGTTTTAAGAAACAGCAAAACACAGAATCACTTATTTCCCGACAGCTCCAGCCCAGTTGCCTTTCCTCTTGTTTCCATTCTTGTGGGTCAGTTCTGCTTGAAATGAACCAAGTTTACAAATCTCTTCTGGTTTGTACACTCCTATTATGCATACGAGGTGATGCATTTGTAACTGTCACACAAGTCAGGGTGATACAGCACTCTCATCTGACCCTATTCATTTAAATGGGTGCGTCTTGATGACATTGATTCATGTTATAAGTTATATCCATGCATTATAATCTTTATGTGTCACCATACTGGTTATATCTACTACAATGCAGGGTGGAGGGGGCAGTGTGTGTGTGTGTGTGTGTGTGTGTAGACAGAAAATGATGGTGAGCAGGATTTGAGAGTGCTTTGAACAATATGAAGTCCATATAAACTCCAAAGCTTCCTAGATAAGTTTATTATGTGTCCCTATCTTGAGAGAAGGAAATTTACATGCAGAACAGTCCTAGGTGAGGTGTCTTTTGCTGTAAATATTCTGCTGACTAACTTCTTAATATTTAGAGAATGTGTGCTTCAGATGCATATCGCAGCAAACTAAAGGGGTAAGTAAACATGATTATGCATGCATGTAAGTCTTTATCAAGGTGGGGTTAATAATGTTTTAAAGCAGAACTATTTCTCATGAAAATAGCTGCTCTTAATAGCCTCTGTCTCTTTATTGTGCTTCTTACTGAAACATAAATCACTAATATGTTTTCAGCAGCAAAGTACTCTCTTTTTCCATTGTATTCACAGATTTAGTGGCATTTCAAATAGATAAACACAAGCAACATCTATCAACACTACAAAAAGGGCGCCTTAATCAAAGCTCCAGGTCCTGGGTCTCAGCATCTCCATTTACCTTGAGATAAATCCATTGGTGTGACCACCACTGCACAGGGTGACAAATCACCCCAGCCGGCCGAGCAGCGCAAGGGCTTATTGGCCTTCCTTTAAGTGGTCTTACCCTTCAATGAAAAGGATGGGGCTTGTCAAGCAGGACCAGATTAAAGTTAGACAAAAAGAAATGATCTGTTATTAGAAAACTCCGATTGAGAATCACAAAACAGGAAAGAAATATGAATAAAAATTTCCAGGGGGAAGACCATCTGATCCCAACAGAAATTAACTCCCATTATGGGCGTGAGGTAATAGATGGCCTGCAGTTGGAGCTAATGAGGATTTCAGATTAAGGAGGTGTGGGGCTCTGCGGGGGGTGTTAGCAGCTGCTCTGGGCATCCGAATGCTAAGTTCAGGAGAGACCTGGGCTCCTGGCTTCCTGGGCTAAAAGGTGGTGTTTAGGTAGGGGGTGGAAATTACAAGCTCTTGAAAGTGAGTGCTTACTCATGATTGCATGGGTACTTCAAAGAATAACACTGGTAGGAATCTCATGGGGCAGATTGATTTCCCTGTGTCTGAAGGCCATACATGACTTGCCCAAAGTCACACAGCTAATAGTCAGGCTGAGATAATCTGTCTGCTTCCAGTTCACTGGGACTCCATTATTTGGCCTAATCCTGAGAGATGATCTTGTTCTGCCTCTGGATTTAAGGATTTTACGTTGCCAGTTAACTGCAAAGGGAGAAGAGAATGGTACCCTATAGTTAGTTTTCTTAGTGTAGTCTTGCTTGAGTTAAAGCCTAATGCTTATACAAATAATAGTAGCTATTGCTTTCAGGTTCTTACTGGGTGCCAGTCTCTGTCTTTGCATTATCTCATTTAATCCACAGATAGCTACAATCAGAAGATACTGAGACTTCAGTATCTTTTTTTTTTTTTTTTTTAAACAGAGAAAGATATTGAGACTTAAAGAACATAAGCAGCCTGCCCAAGGTTGAATAATACTGAAGGAGTTTGTTTTTGAACAAAGCAAACTACCTTAAGAGCTATGCTTATAACTACTAGCCAACACTGCTAGGCAAAGACTTAAATTTCTTGTAGGAAAGTTTGTGCAAATAAAAGTTAATAAGCAAAATATATATGAAAAAAAATATAAAAGGGATGAAAACTTGGATGCTGAGGAAAAAGCAAAATGAATAGATCCCTGATACAAATAAATACCTTCTGATTTTCCCCAGACCTTCTGATTCTGGGATCAGGAAAGGATTTAAAAAATCAGGCTATGAAGGTACGATAGTCAGTTCCATAATTTAAAATAAATGTATAGGCTATACATGGCATAATTATGCAAAAAGAAGGCAGACCAGCAGAGTGAAGTGTGTGTGTTTTGAAGCTGATGGTCCATGCTGGGTTCAAATTCTACCTCTGGCATTTCTAGCCCAAGAAATTTCCTCTCTTTCTCATCCTAGTTGTTTCCTGTATCTGAATCTTACATAACTGTGTTGTGCCTCAATTTCCTCATTTGTTAAACAAGGAAATAATGTATACGTCACAGGGTAGTTATGAGGATTAAATGAGATGATGGATGTCAAGAACTCAGCAGAGGTCCTGAGGAAGGGTAAACAGTCGGCAGTTGGCTATACCCCAAATCTGCCAGAGATCTGAGAGTCACTGCCTTTCTTTCCCTGTGCAACATCATGGGAAGATGCTGACCTCAGAGATGCTGAATGGACTGCGCTCTTGTCCACATTCTGCCCAATGTCCACTGCATGCATAAAAATGCAGTTCAGCTTTTGGATAGTGCCTCCACAAAGATATTTGGAAATTGCCAACTTTTTCATTGCCTTATTTTAGGCCTAATGTCAGGTGGATATGAACAGGGATTCTCAAATATGAAAGAAGGAAAGATATCTAGATCACTAGAGAGAAAGAAATGGTAGACACCCAGCTAAAGAAATTAAAAAAAAAAAAAAAAAGGAATCTCAGTCCATATGTTTGAAAAAGCCAGACCAACACTGGCCCGTCCAGTGAGTTAGTAAGTCCATTGGATCTAGTGATACAAGAAGATACCACAAATACCAACAAAGGCTGTTGCATTTCCCTGGGACTAAATCTGGGAAGCTTAAACATACCAACTTGGTTATTGCTATGTTTGATTTGTAAATCAGTCTAATTATGATAGCATTTATGGGAGACGTGTCAAGAGCCTGTTTTCTTTGATTATTTACACCAAGAATCAAACTGGGTAAAGGAATGTTTTATATTCTTCCTGACCTGAGAAATTGGTAGCTAATAACATCAGAGGAAATACTATATGCCAATTACTAACCCCTCCATTTATCAATACAAGTGCATATTCTCTGTGTTTCACTGTGTAACTCAATCCAGTTTAAAAGGAAAACTAAAATAAAATATCTTTATCAAACATTTCTAATGTCTAAAACGACCCAAGCATGCATTATGTTTCATTTGTATTTAAAGGCACTAGCATTTTCAAGGCAATAGTGATAGATAATTACAGGTAAGGGTATTGATATATTTTGCATTTGTGTTTGTATCTAAATACCTACTGCCTTCTTAATAAACTTTAATTAATATGCTTTCAAGGACTCTGAATGTAATTTTCTGATTAAACATGCATCAGACTCACCATCAACTCATTAATTTCACATAGATTGAATTTTAGTGTTTGTATGCAGTTAAATGTGAGGCACAGGACATCCAATAATCATTTTGTATTTAATATGAACAGATATATTTTTTGATTCAGTCCAAACCAAATCCCTAGGACACAAATGAGGTGGTAACTGAATTCTGTGGCTTCAGAATTTGCACATTTAATGGGAAACAATTTCAAAGCCTCTGCCGGTCATTGGAAAGGCAGCTCCATTCTGCTTTTTCCACAGAGCAAAATCTTTCTGAGAACAATGCTTATTATTGATAGGTTTAAAGCACCTCAGGTGCTTGCCCATTGTGTGTATTGCTGTCACTCTGTCTTCTGAGCTGTGGGGAAGCAATGATGGATAACATGGAGAATAATACATGATTCTTGATTGAATGCAAAGCTATAATTCAGTCTTGGGGTTCTACTGACGTCACAGTGCGTGAGAACACAGCTCAACGAGTTTTTTTTTTTTTTTTTTTTTTTTTTAAACAGGCAATCCTTGTAATCGTGTATGGAGCCAGTGGATCAAGGCACACACTATAGTCTCCTTGAGTTATTTTCAAAGGAGAAAAGCACATAGGGATGTAATCTCCTAGGTTAAGGTCAGCTGTGGTCCCAGGTAGGCAATGAGGGTGTATTGTTGGCTCCTACCCAGTTCATTCCTCATTTGCTTTGTGACAGGCAAATGAAAACTCTCAGATGTGGAGAATAGAACTCTCTCCTCTTGACCCTTCAAGATATCCTCTAACTCAGGGTTTCCAAAATTTCTCTGATCAAATTATGCCGACCCAGTTAAATGAGAAAGTTTTTGCAGAAGATTTAACACATAACCCATAGTGCATCTCAATAAATGAAAATTTCTCCTCTTCTTTTAGTTGCCTGATCTATCAGAAAGTTGCCCTCCCGACCTTGATATTAACAACTCAAGAGTGAGGACTAGACTGCATATTTCCTCGGCAGGCCCTGAAGTATTACAGTAAGTATTTGAAAATGATCCATGGATTGATTGAAACTGTCAGAGCTAGGATGAGGCCAGAAGATCCTTTCCTATTCAGGCTTCATTTGAAGGTGGAACTTACCTAGAGCTCTAATACTTCTGAAGGTAGCAAGGAGTGATTCTTGCTTCAGGCGTGGGGAACCCAGGCCATACCTTGCATAATCCCTTGGGCCCCCACCCCCGAAATAAAGAATGATAATAATAACGAGGAAGAGGAGGAGAGGAAGAAGAAGTCATACTTCAGTAGTGCTTAATATGTGCTAGGCAGTCTTCTCAGTATTTTAAACACAGGAACTCATTTAATCCTCCCAATATCCTTATAAGTCAGGTTCCATTATTGTCATCTCCGCTTCACAGATGAAGACACAGGCACAAAGAAGTTAAAAATAACTTGTCTACATTGGGGAGGGTATGTGCTATGGTGAGTGCGGTTAAGTGTGTAAACCTGGCGATTCACAGACCTGTACCCCTGGGGGAAAAAATATATGTTTATAAAAAATAAAAATAAAAAAAAATTAAAAAAAAATAACTTGCCTAGGGGTACCTGGGTGGTGCAGTTGGCCAAGTGTCTGACTATTGGTTTACGCTCAGGTCAGATCTCAGGGTCTTGCGATCAAGCCCCAGGGTCCTGAGATAGCTCTCATCAGGGAGTCTGCTGGGGATTCTTTCCCTCTGCCTCTCCCCCTGGCGCTCTCTCTCACTCTTTAAAGATAAATAAATAAATCTTAAAAAAAAAAAAAACCCACAAAAACAATTTACCTGAGGACACAGCTAATAAGTAGCAAGGCTATCTCAACCCAAGTAATCTGGCTCTGTGTCTGCTATACTGACTTTACTAGGAACAAGAGAAGTCAATCTAGAACTATCACAACACCTTGGATGTTATCTAATCTAAACTAATTTTACAAATAAAAAGACTGAGAGCAAAGAGGGGAAGTGACTGACAGAAAGGAACTCCACTGTTTTCTTTAACTCCTGATCAGGAACACCCTCCCATGTGATCTTCTGCTAGAGACTGGTCTTACCTAGGCAGGCCTCCTCTTGTTGACACCACATGATATTCTGCATGTTGTATACAGCAAAAAATGTAAATATAAAGCTGGGCTTTAGGAAAGAACAGAATGTCCTAATACCAGATACAAAGATGTAGCTGCAGACGTGCATGGGAAACTCAACTCCTAAGCAATGTCAGGGTGCCTGTAGGCAGATACAAGGCCCATTTGGAGTCTATGGAGGCAGGGGCCAGAGCTTATGTTGCTATTACTGTGTAAAAGATAATACGAGTACAAGACTGATAAGGTACAAAAATATTCAACGGCTACTAAAGTTCTCTTCTGCCTTTGACTCCCAGAGGCAATAGAATTTTAAATATTCTTTGAGATATAGTATATGCCAGTATACAATCTATATACATTTCTAAATTCCTCTGTTGTTATTTACACAAATGGTAGCATACTATGCAGATCATTCTGTTTGTATTTTTACAATATAACACATCCTGGAGATTGTTCATATCAGTGCTTGTAGAGCTGCCTTATTCTTTTTATGGTCATATAATATTTATGGTATCAAAATTTATGGTATCAAAATTTATTTAAGCAGTCTCTTATTAGTGGAAGACAAGTTGTTTGCATGTGTGTTATTTCTCTTTTTGTGACTATATCTTTGAGATAAATTTCCAGATGCAGAATTGCTGGGCCAAAGAATAAATTTAAAATTTTGGTCAATAAAGATTATGTTAATTCACATTCCTTCCAACAACCCTTGAGAATGATTTTTTCCCCACATTCTCAAGTCAGTGTTTTATCCAAATTTTTCTTTTGTCTATCTCATGTATAGCTTTCATTTGTATTTCTTTTATTATGATGAGGTTGAACACCTTTCATATGTTTAAGAACCATTCATTTCCCCCTTTTTAAAAACAGCCTACATATATCATTTGCCCATTTTTATTATTGAATGTTTTCTTTATAGTATTATGGAAACATGTTATATATTAAGGAAATTGGCCCTTGGCTATAATATGTAAGACAAGAATGTTTCCCCCATTTGTTTGTTTTTTTTGGCTTGAAGGGATTTTCTTCTACAAAGAATTTTTTTAAAGTTTTTACAAGTTTAAATTGACTAAAATTTTCTTTTATGGCTTCTGAATTTTATGCCATACTTAAGAGTGTTCTTCCCACTGCAAAATTATATAAAAACAAATTCTCTCGTGTTTCTTCTACAACTTTTATGAATCATTAAAAACAATCTTTGATCCATCTGGAATTTATTTTAGTGCAAGATGTACAGTGGATCAAACTCATTTTTTGAAACCAATTGTCCCAACACCATTTGTTAAATTATCTGGAACCCATGTATATTACTCTACTAATGATGTACTCAAAAACTGGAAAAATGGTGACCACTATTGGTTGTTCCTAATTAGGTAAATCTTGAAAGAAAGAAAGAGGGAGGTGGGGCAGGGAATGAGAAGGAAAGAGAGAGAGAGAAAGAGAGAGAGATATGGATGGCTGTTTGGCCAGGAATCCAAATTTAGACTGGAGAATTAGAATAAAGATACAGTAAACTTACAATGAATTGATCCTTATGACTCAGGATGATTCTTTTTCTTTCTTTGACAATCAGAGTCTATATTACAGAGATGATTCTGCTTTTCTAAGAAGATAAAGGAAGAAAAAACATTTTATAGGTCTCAGTGGCATAATATGTTTATGTATTAATTGAATTTTTTTTCCTTTTTTATATATTAACTGTATTTTTTGTTTTTAGCAATTTATTTCCTGTGGCACCATTCTGTCATTCAACTAGAGTGTATTCAGTAAAATATACATAACATAAAATTTACCATTTTAACCACTTTTAAGTGTATAGTTCTGTGGCATTAAGTTTATACACATTCTTGTGCAGCCATCACTACCACCCATCTCCAGAACTTTTTTTATCTTCCCTAACTGAAACTCTGTACTCATTAAACATTAACATCCCATTCCCTCTTCCCCCAGTCCCTGGCAACCACCATCTTACTTTCTGTTTCTATGAATTTGACTACTCTAGGTACCTCATATAATTGGAATCATAGTATTTGCCCTTTTATGTCTGGCTTACTTGACTAAGCATAATGCCTTCAAAGTCCCATCTATGCTGTGGCATGAGTCAGAATTTCCTTCCTTTTTAAGCTTAATTAATTCATCCTATGTACACATATATTTTGTTTATCCATTCATCAGTCAGTGGACATTTGGGTTGCTTTCACCTTTTGGTTATTATGTAAAATGGTGCTGTGTACATGGGTGTACAAAAATATCTATTTGAATCCCTGCTTTCACTTCTTTTGAGTATATACCCAAAAGTAGAATTCCTGGACCATATGATAATTCTTTGATTAGCATTTTAAGAAATCACCACCATTTTCCACAGCAGCTGCACCATTTTACATTCCCACCAGGAAAGCGCAAGAATGACATTTTTTCCACATTCTCACTAGCACTTATTTTCTGGCTTTTTGTTTTGTTTTGTTTTGACAATAGCCATCCTAATGGATATGAAGTGACATCTCATTGTGGTTTTGATTTGGCTCTCTCTTATGACTAAGTGATGTTGAGTGACTTTTCATGTGCTTTCTGGCCATTCATATATCTTCTTTGGAGGGAAAATGGTTTTTGTTTTTTTTTATTTCAAAAATTTAGTTTTGGAGTAGCAGAATCCATAGGAGGGCAGGACATGATAAAGACAATTTGAATACAGCTAAATAAGGTGATTTGGATGGACCAGAGGAGGAGAAAGAATCAAGGGAGAAATCACTCAACAGGGATATATGCCCTGTGGAAGGCCCTCCCCCCCGCCACCCTTGTCCCCTATGCAGAAACTCTTGAGGGAGGGAGGACAGAAACCTCAGATATGTTTAGGGGGATTCGAGAGCAGAAATAACCTGAGCCTGGATAACTTCTCCAGATAACCTGGAGAGGCAAGGCCTCAGATGGCATGGAAGAACAAGGTAAATGTGGCCTAAGGAGAGTTTATGGATGGCTGGGAGATAACCACATACAATGGCCCACAGCAGAGCAGTTGGGGAGCAGAAAAGCCTCCTCTGAGTGCTTCTGAGAAGCAGTGGACCTAGCAAGGAGGACCCTGCAGTGACCTAGGTGGACAGATCACCTGACAAGCAATGAGTCATTCCAGGGAATGTTAGTACAGTTAGGTGACTTCTGAGGATATGACAGTTCCTCCCCACCCTAGCCCTTGGTCCTACAGAAACCCCTGGAACAAGAATGTGACCTCAAGAAAATGTGGAGGAGACCTTCACTGTCCAAGTTTGAGAGTTTGGCCCCTGCCTAATGGACTCTTGTAATAGAAATGTACTTTAACAGTAAAATTATGAAAGACATTTCTTGGGTGCCTGGGTGGCTCAGTTGGTTAAGTGTCTGCCTTCAGCTCAGGTCATGATCCTGGAGTCCCGGAATCGAGTCCAGCATCAGGCTCCCTGCTTGAGCAGGGAGTCTGCTTCTCCCTCTGACCCTCCCTCTTCTCATGCTCTTTCTCTCTCAAGTAAATAAATAAATAAAATATTTTTAAAAAAAGACATTTCTTGCACACTTGAGTTTGGGAGCAAGTTTCATAACTCCTAGAGGTTGTTAAAAGATAAACTGAGGCATGTTGAAATTTTTTTAGGAGTTTATCTGAACACTGATTTGAATTGGACAGCACCAAATCGGAAGTGGTTTGAATGCTCTATATAGAGCAGCTGGGGAGAGATTTTTATAGAGAAAAGGCAAAAGCAAAGTAAGGAAACTATTCATTGGTTGTACCTTAAAGCTTAGTTTGCTGTTTGGGATTGGTTATACTTACGTTTCAATTTTATAACCTTGAGGTATTTACAACCTTAGATTTTGCTTAGCTTATGTCTGTTTGTTGTTTAATTAGTTTAATAAGGCCAAATGTTGAAGTAATTGTCACAAACTAGAGAAGTATCTCAGGACCCCGTGTCCAAAAGAAGAATAAGAGGATAAACCCAAGTGAAGTGGCCCCTGGAGCAGCAAAAATCGGTTAATAATGAGGATAATATTCCTCTGTTTTGAAGCACATTAAATTTCAAGGTACTTTTGATCTGTTACCTTATTTGGTTGTCGACTTCACGAGGTGAGAGAAAGAGGCAGATTTTGTTATCATCCTTATTTTGTAAATGAGGACACAGAGTTAAACAGTGAAAAAGCTATGACCTGGACAAAACTATCCAATAAACTGGAGATATTTTCTCAAACTCTGCACTATGGATATTTGGGGCTAGATAATTCTTTGTCGTGGGGACCTCTCCTCTGCATTGTAGGATGTTTGACAGTCTCCCTGGCCTGTACCCCCTAGATGCCAGAAGCAGTCCCCAGTGGTGACAACCAAAATATGTCTCCAGGTAATGCCAACTGTCCAGTGGGGGGCAGAATCCGCACCCCATATATCCCCACCCCCACCTACCTTCCCCAGTTGAGAACCAAGCGCTAAGACTTAACCCAGTGTCCTAACTCCTAGCTCAGAGAGCATAGAAGAAATCCAGTTCTCCTCCTCTATACCCAAGTTCAGCCTTCAATTCTACCAACATGCCTAGAACCACTGAAAAATCTCACAACATTTTATCATTGAAAGGGACCTAAGCATTCATCTCTACGCTTTTAATTTACATGTGAAAATACTGAGTTTCAGAAAGTTTCAGTTATTTGTCAAAGAACACACAGCTGGGTATGTGGAGAAGCTGGTATTTGAACTTAGGTCTCCCATGTCAAAACCAGGGTTGGACCTGTTACCTGATCAATGCCTAGAGCTGACATTGTTTTAGAAACTCTTTCAAGTAATCTTGGAAAGAAAAGCAGGATATTTGCTGGCTAGCTTTCCCTTTATAAGGGGATATTTTTAGCAAAATGGGGGGAAATTACCATTCAGCTCAATCGAAAATATGTCTGGCATTAATTCATTGTTAATTGACCAGGATGAGTAAAAAGATGGCTACTTCCAAGGCCTCTCTAATGGAACTATTAGTGAATTTTCAGGTCAACTAACTCCTGTCACTGCCTGACAAAGGAAATGGCAATCATTTGCCAGTGTTAGCAAGGCTCTCACTGCTCTTGAAAACTGGAATCAGTCATCCTGGGCTGTCAGGTTCCGTGTCTCTACACTGTATGTAATTCTCTACCTGGCACTCCTCCGTCCAGAGACCCTTAGCCTCACATAATGACACCAGGTTTGCCTGAAATGTGTATAATTTTTGCCACTTCTAAGGAGCTTTCATGGAAATCTGGTTTGATCTTTCACACAATGCTATAGTTCAGTAAAAATTACTCTGTATTACTCATATTTACCCATGGGGAAACCGAAGCTCAGGTGGTTACTTGACTTACGGTTTTCATAGATGGCAACAGCAAGGCAAGAGTTCAGACCCAGGGGTAGAGCAACAATTCTCATGTCATTACTTTTGGTGGCTTTATTCGCCACCATCGTCTGCACCTTCGCCCCTCACTTTGCTTTTTTTTCTTTTTCTCTCTCTTTCTTTCTTTCTTTCTTTCTTTCTTTCTTTCTTTCTTTCTTTCTTTCTTTCCCTTCCTTCCTTCCTTCCTTCCTTCCTTCCTTCCTTCCTTCCTTCCTTTCTTTCTTCCTTTCCCAGTGAGACTTTTTTCCTATACGTTTTTACCTTGTTCCAAAGTCTAAAGGGATAGAGAGCTGTGAGTAGGGAAAACATTTCAGTTGCTGTAAGTAATCATATTTTTCTCATTCAACAAGTATTTATTGAGGATTCACTTATAGGAACTGTGGAGGTACTGGAGATGCATGATTCATAAGCTAGTGCCCCAAATCCTTAAGCAGGGGCTATCATAATTTGGTTCCAACCTACCTTTCCCTCCTCGTCTTGAACCACTTCTTACATAACCTATATACATTAACCATACTAACATAATCTCTATTCTCCAAATGTGCCATGAATTTTCTCCCTCTCTCTTTTCCTCTGTCTTTGCATGTGCTGTTTTCTCTGTGTGGAGTGCTCTTCTGCTGCCAGGATCTGCTGAACTCCTATTTTTATATAAAGGCGCTCTCAGGTGTCACCTTCTCTATAAAACTTTCCCTGCTTTTATAGCAAAGCTGTCAATCACACCTCTTTTTGTTATGATGATTTGTTCATATCTGTGTTATAAAGTGTTCCTACTGTATTATGATTATTTGTATTCATATCTGTCTCACATGCATGATCCCTGAAGGCAGGGATCATGGCTTACGCAAGGGAGTAGTCCCCTAGTACATGATGGGTGACTGATATACATTAGTTGACTTGACTCAACCCAGAATTGGAAACAAAGGCAAAAAGGCACAGAGATGGTATAGCCCAATGTTATTTATTTATTTGTATTTTATTTTTTAAAGATTTTACTTATTTATTTGACAGGGAGATAGAGAGAGAACACAAGCAGGCAGAGCAGCAGGCAAAGGGAGAGGGAGATGCAGGCTGTCCTCTGGGCAGGATGCAGGATGCAAGGCTCTATCCCAGGACCCTGAGATCATGACCTGAGCCGAAGGCAGCCGCTTAACTGACTGAGCCACGGAGGCGCCCCAGCCCAATGTTATTTAAAACAAATAACTTATGACTTATTAGTTATACCTTTAGACACAAAGACTCATTTGTTACTGGTCCTTTGTATTTTATTAGCAGACATATCTCCTTTCACTTAATATGCCCTTTAGAACAACTGCTTCTGTGATTGTCTTGAGTGGATTTCAGGGAAGAAGGAAACAATGGATGGTAATACAGGTCACATTCATCCCATCACAATGGACCTTCAGCCATGTCTCCATCATTAAAACAAAGCAGGGAATTAAAGCAATTCTCCAGGTACCTCAATAAACCTTGGATTTGATGGCTAATAGCAAATATTTTTGTAATATTTTTGTAATAATGGCAACATCAAGTAGCAGTTTTCAGAGCACTTTTACAAGTGTTATTCCTCTCCCCAATCATGAAAGGTCAGTATTATCCTCACTTTACAGATGGAAAAACTGAGGCTCAGAAATGTGTTCAAAGTTAGCAGGTAGAATGGAGTTTCAAGATGTAGGTCTTCTAACTCTGAATCTTTTTTTTTTTTAAGATTTTATTTATTTATTGGACAGACAAAGATCACAAGTAGGCAGAGAGGCAGCCAGAGAGAGAGGGAGGAAGAAGCAGGCTCCTTGCTGAGCAGAAAGCCCAATGCAGGGCTCGATCCCAGGACCCTGAGATCATGACCTGAGCGGAAGGCAGAGGCTTTAACCCACTGAGCTACCCAGGCACCCCTCTAACTCTGAATCTTATGTTCTTCCCAATATAGTGTGCTGTTCTTTGAGGCTACAACATGCATTTTATTTATTTTTGTGTCTTCCACAACCCCAGAATAGTTCACATGGCCAGGACTCAATATGTTTGTTGAATGAATGAATTTTGGTATACAAGGTTAAAAATTCTTCTTTCTCATTTATGTTTAATTTATTCATCTGCTTCTTATCCCTCCCATTCATATCATATTTATGCATCCCTACAAGTGACTGCCACTGTGCTCAGCATGAAAAATTCAAAGATTTTTGTGTCCAAAGCACCTAGCACGTACCTGGTGCTGAGTGGGTGCTTAACAACTTGTTTTGTGTAAATAATCTGCAGAAAGCTCAGGATCTAATATACATGATGAAGTAATTTGAACTGTGTTCTTGTTTCTTTCATCTGGTCTTCACATCAGTCTATTGTCTGTATTTTTACTTATGGGAAAACTGAGCATCACTGGGCCTTAATCCCTCTGCTGTGGTGGATTTAAACCCAGTGGATTTAAAATACTAACCAGGTGATGGGTATTAAGGAGGACATGTGTCGTGATGAGCACTGGGTGTTATATGCAACAATGAATTGCTGAACACTTCATCAAAAACTAATGATGTACTGTATGTTGGCTAGTTGAACACAACAATAAAAACACATAAATAATAAAATAAAATCCCCTAAATAAAATAAAATAAATAAATAAAATGTTTAAGAACCTTGAAAAAGTAAGTAAATAAATACTAAGTTGATGTACCTTCTAGACGCAGCTGTGTTATAATGGGGAGAGTCCAGATCTGGAGTTAGAAGACCTGATATGAGTCCCAGCCCAGCCACATACTAGCTGTATGGCCTTGGGAAGCCACTTTGCTTTTAGGACTCAGTGTTTTCCATATAACATGTGAAAATAATACTTAGGCTGCCAACCATGTGGGGGTATTGTGACATATTTGAATAGTATGAGAAAAGTGTCAGAAGGACTAATCCAAGGCACTCACTTAGGTCTCTTTCTGAAGGGTTGCAGCATACCTGGTCTGGCCCTCTCAAGTGTCAGGACAGTGCTTGCTGATATCATCTGGAACCATCCAATTTAGATTCTTCTTTTAACAACTCATTCTTTAAACTTACGACCTTAGGGACGCCTGGGTGGCTCAGTCCTTAAGCGTCTGTTTGCCTTTGGCTCAAGTCATGATTCCAGGGCCCTAGGATCGAAGGTCCTGGGATGGAGCCCCGACTCGGGCTCCCTGCTTGGCAGGAAGTCTGTTCTCCCTCTCCTGCTCTCCATGTTCCCTCTCTTGCTATGTCTCTCTCTCTCTTCAAAATACATACATACATACATACATACATAAAATCTTTTCAAAAATAATAAAAATTTAAAAATAAACTTATGACCCTATAAAGAAAATAATAAAAATCAATGGATAATTATTGACTCCTTAAGTTACACATGCTTATTACATTTATTCCACTTCAGGAAATGTGTATATTGTGTGTGTGTATGTGGGCATGTGTGTGTGTGTGTGTGTGTGTGTGTTGTGTATGTATTAGTTAGTACCTGCTGCATATTTGTGTGGGTACAATAGAAAAAGCCCAAGTTAGGAAGTCAGGCAGAATTGCCATTAAATCCAGCTCAATCCTGCATTCATTAGCTGCGTGACTTTGGACAAGTTATCAAGTCACACTAAATCTCAATTTCCTAATTGGAAGATGCAGATAATATGTTGTTATGAGAATGAAATAAGGCCAAATTCTTCTAGCATGAGCCCAGCTTATTGCTCAATAAATAGGAGATTTTGCTATCACCAGTATTATCCAGACATACTATGCATTCCAGTTCTGGTGTTGAGTCAAATCCCTCCTTAGTAGAAAACAATTCTGTTCAGATCCTCTCTTTTAAGTCATTGTGGTTACATGTTCCCTTCTAATTTTATTTGATCAGACAGGTCAGGTTTGAAGGTCAGATTTGAAAAGTTTTCTCCTGATCCTGGGTCTTTAAAATTATTTTAGAGAATTTTCATGTTGTCTAAAATTTTTCCAACTTCGGGGTTTAAATCTTCATGAGTTGTGCTCTAATTCTTGCAGTTTGCAATTTACTATTTTCTAATTTTTGTCAGTAAGGGAAAAAACTTCTAGAGTAAAACACTACTCTAAAAGATTATGACCCATTACCCCAAAGTTGTCACTTCAAAGTTTTTTTTTTTTTTTTTGTGACCCTATTAGACAATTCCCCATGGTGAAAGCATCCTGGGATTTTGTTCTTTTATGGCCACTATTTATGGATGACTTAATATTACAATAACTATAAAGAGCTATACACATGTTAGCTATAGCAGTATTTAATGATTTACTAAGTTATAAGTGAAAACTGGGAAAGTTAATTTTTTACAAATCATTGTTAGGCCCTTGAACCTCATCAAAGTTTAAATAGTCTTATCCACCAATAAAACAGAAAAAAAGAACCTCCAGGATATTAATTTTGTCTTATCAATTACTAACAGGATAATCTTCTTTTCATCATATCTTCTCACTACTTGCAAATATTCAAATGTACACCACTGCCTTGGGATTATCCAGATTTGTTTTTCTGGAAGGACTGTCCCAGAATTCCTTCCAAATACTATTTTCTGCTACCCAACTCCTCTCCTCCTCCTCCCACCGCATGTGAACCTTTTGCTCCAATGAGCTCCTGTACTCATTGTTCATAAATTATTCCATGCACATTCCTGCTTCCTTGCCCTTGATTAAGCCACTCTGTTTTTCATGTCTTTGTCATCCCCCAACTCTCTTTCCCACTGTGGGCCTTCTTCAAAGCCAAGCTCAGTGTATTTCCTTCCCATAGAGAGTCCTTTCCCCTCAACTCTGAAATCACCAATCATTAGTACCACTCATTTGACAATTGGTTATATAATCATAGTAGTTCACCGGTGGTTTCACAGAGGTTTTTTAACTTGAAAATAATGACAGCTGCCCCTTAGGGAACACCTACTTTGGTCTAGGCACTCTGGTGAGTGCTTTATGAATATCATGTTTAATCCTCACAGTCATCCTCTGTAGCAGGTCCCCTTTACAGATGAAGAATTAGGGGCATAGAATGGTTTTGTAAGTTACCGAAACTCATAGAGCTGATAAATGACAGTTGAGGTTCACAATCATGTCTAAATTTGAGGCCCAACCTCTTAACCACCACACATTCTGTCTCAATTGTACAACATAGCACAAAGAAGTCAAGTGATGTGACCAAGGCTATAAGAGAAAGCCTGTCCTTTCACCCAGCTCAGTCCAAGTCCAGACAGCTTTCTAGTATATTAAATCTATACTATCACCTATTCCTATATTTAACTTTTTATTGTTTAATATAACTTACAGGGTTGTCTTCTAGCTTCAGATTTCTGAAGACAAGGATTAGGTACCTGAAGGGTTAGGCATCAGACAAGTGGCAAGGAGTTACTGCACGAGCAGTAGGCCTGATGCTGTGTATAGTGGCTTGGGGATAGGAGAAGATGTGCTGATTGGGGTACAATTCCCATCTCCTTAGTAGACCTGGGAAAAAATTTCATGGACTACTCTTTGAAGAGTGATTACCTTGGTATTAAAAAGACCTGCTTTAAAAAAAAAAAAAAAAAAAGACCTGCTTTTTGGGGCACCTGGATGACTCAGTTGGTTGAGCCTCCAACTCTTGGTTTTGGCTCAGGTCATGATCTCAAGGTCCTGAGATTGAACCCCTCATCGGTCTCTGCACTAAGTGTGGAGGCTGCTTGTCCCTCTCAGTCCCCCAGCTTGCTCTTGCTCTCTCTCTCTCTCTCAATCTCTCTCTCTCAAATAAAGGAATAAATAAAATATATTTTTTAAATGACCTGCTTTTGTTTGACTGTTAGTTTAATGCAAAAGCAGTCTTTGTCATGCTTCTTTTCGTTCAGCTAATACAAAAATTACTGACAGTCTAGCCTTTAGGACTAGCCAGTGAGGAAGGCCAGGGAGAGCCAGTGTCTGGTTAAAGTAAGAAAACTAGAGTTCCAGAGAAAACGTCAATGCACTCCATTCTTTTCAACACAAGACCAGATGCTCAGCAGCAGGTATATGTAGAATGAAAGCAATGGCAATATAACAGTAATAAACATTTTACGTGCCTGCAGCGACCGTAACAGGAAAATCTAATGTAAATGGCTTGCAGTGCCCATGTGGGGTGTGCTGTGGCTATGCCTCTCACATGTGTCTTGCATATGGCGCCCATAAGTACAGTATAAAAGATGGAAATACAATAAAATCTCTTCTCTTCCTCTTTTCTGGGGGGTTTGTGTGGAGAAATGTTGCAAATAGTAGCTACATGTAAATTGAGGGAAATTTGTAAATGACTTTGCGCTTAGTTTGTTGCTGTGTAGTAGACTTAATAATAATTAAGCATAGTGCCTGCATTGAGTAAGGTAGTCATTGTGCAGTTTCTATTTTAGTAATAATATCTTACAATTCAATCGTGCTTTATAAACATGCATTACAGCACCAGTGGAGTCTCTTCCAGGTTCACTTACATCTGTCCATCTGCTAAACTTCTGCTCAGTGTCTGATTCTGGGGTATAGTATATAGAAGCTCATTGTTGCTTTACACCTACCCTGTATAGTGGAGCAAGCTTTATCTGTAATAAAGCTAACATTTTGATCTCCATCTGCCTAACTCCTTTGCTTATCTCAACTGGTTTAGAAATCACGTAGCAAGAAGAAGGGATCTATTGACTGGGCCTCCCTCAAATCCCAGGAGTGAAGAGTGATAACAATGTATCTTAAGCACCTGTGTAGCTCCTGGCACAAGGAGAGCTGCTCTTAGCTAAGAGTGATTTGGGGGATAACAGACTTGTTCCTGCTTGATCCTCCCTATAGGCAGTGCTAAGAAGACCCAGTGCAGATGGACTTGACAGTTCTGAAAAACCAGAATCTCCAGCCCCCGTAGAAATTTTTGGCAGGGAGTCAGCTTTGCCGCCTGAGACATGGGCTGTCCTTGGGAATCACCAATGCCATGGGAAGGTGGAGATTGCTGTGATGTTGGCTTTGGGTAGAAAGCTCAAAACATAGAAGGGTTTGAGCCAATTACAGGTTCCCTAAATCTGCGTATTTGGACTCTTACTGTGCATCAGAATTATAATGGAGTTTTAAAAAGAGCAATACCAAGGCTTCATTCCTAGATATCCTCATTTTATTGGGGTGGGACCCAGACATCAGCATTTTTTTTGAAGCTTCCCAAGTGAAGCCAACATGAGGTCAGGTTGAGAAACACGGCCCTAAAAAAACCAGAGAGACTCAGCGGAGTATTTCCTAGTCTCTGGAATGGGATCACCCTTTTCAGACTCCAGCCCTGCCACTTTATTAGCTCTGTGACCTTAGGAAAGATAATTAACCTCTCTGTGCCTCAATTGTCTCATCTGTAAAGTTAAAAGAAAATAGCACCTGCTTCCTAGGGTGGTCATAAGGATGAAATGAGTTAAAATGAGCACTTAGTATCTGACACATGATAAGGCTCATTAAATATTAGCTATTTTCATGATGTTTAGATTTATAATCTGAAAACTGTCCCCTGAGGAAAGAAGTTTGCACATACATCAACTTAAAGAAACTCTATGTGTCTAAATTTTTTCAAATAAGTTTTGGAAAGAGTTGCCGTGGTCAGAATTTCTTTTTTCTTTTTTTTTAAGATTTTATTTATTTATTTGACAGAGAGAGAGAGAGAGAGAGGTCACAAGTAGGCAGAGAGGCAGGCAGAGAGAGAGAGGGAAGCAGGCTCCCCGCTGAGCAGAGAGCCCGATGCGGGGCTTGATCCCAGGACCCTGAGATCATGACCTGAGCTGAAGGCAGCAGATTAACCCACTGAGCCACCCAGGTGCCCCATGGTCAGAATTTCTTACACAGATAGTCTATGATGGTGCAAAAGCAGTGCACATTCAGTAGAAACCATACTTAGGATTTTGAATTTTGATCTTTTCCTGGACCAACAATATGTGGTAAGATACTGTCTGGTGTTGCCGGGCAGCAGCACCAAGCGGCAGCTCCCACTCAGGCCTGTGATCACAAGGGTAAACAGCGGGTACACTTAAAGCATTCGGCATCATACGGCCATTCTGTTTTTCACTCTCTATACAGTGTTTAATAAATAACATGAGATATTTATTACTTTATTAATAATAGGCTTTGTGTTAGAGGATTTCATCAAAGTGTATGCCGCCGTAAGTGTTCTGAGCACATTTAAGGTAGGCGAGGCTAAGCTATGACACTAGGTCGTTAGATGTACTAAATGCATTTTCACCTTATGATGGGTTTATCAGGATGTAACCCCCTTATAAGTTAAGGAATATCTGTAATTTACTTACAAACCAGGAACTTCTGAAAACTAATTTTATGAAAGGTTTTTGTTTTCCTACTATGAAAGATTCACAATGAAGAATTGTATTTGTTTCTTAACTCACTCATCTATTTACTCACTCACTAAATCACTCATTCACCCCCTTGATCTTTGGGTGAGACTTTGGACTATGAAGCTCAGACTGCCTGGGTTTGAATCCTGGCTCTGCCACTTAGAACTGTGTGACCTTGAGCAAGCTATTTAACCTCTCTGTGCTTGTTTCTTCTTCTGTGAAATGAGGGCTTAAGAGTAGTTCTCTCACGTGTTATTGAGTCCTAAAGGAGTTGGTTTATATACAGTGCTGTTATGGACTGAATGTGTCTGCCCAAAATTCCTATGTTGAAGCACTAATCTCCCAATATGATGGTATTTGGAAGTGGGACCCTTGGGAGATAATTAGGTTTAGATGAGGTCATGAAAGTACAGGTCCCATGATAGGATTAGGATTAGTGTTCTTATAAGAAGAAGGAGAGACCAGAGCTTCTTGCATCTCCACATTGTGGGGACACAGTGGTCCGGCTGCAGTCTGCAAGCCAGGAAGAAAGCCTTCTGGGGAGTGGAATTATCTAGTACCTTGATCTCAGACTTTTTAGCCTCCAGAACATCAAGAAATGAAGGTCTGTTGTTTAACCCACCCAGTCTATGGTATTTTGTTATGGCTGCCCAAATTGACTAAGTGCTTAGAACAGTATCTGGCTGACATATAGCAAATATTTATTAAATATTAGTTATTGTAATTATTTCTCTGATCCTCAAAATACATTACCCCAATAGCCCTACTACTACTGACTACTACCCTACTACGACGATGACGATGACTACTACTCCTCACACACACTCACACACACACACGTGAATTCTATAACGGCAGGGATCTCATTCAACACTGTATCTCCAGAGCCTAAAACAGTGTACAGAGCATGTAAAGCATTCAAAGAGTGCTTTAAATTTAAAGTTTTTAAATTCATTTATTGATTCATTCATACTGCAAATGTTTGTTGAGTGCTTACTATTTGCTAGGTGCTATGGTAGGCTTTCCTATGTGTGCTATGTTGAAAAGAGGCCAAGATTCTAAACTGTCTTATGTTTTATGGCCTGTGGCAATAGGCGTACCTCTCTGGGCTCTGTTTCCTTACCTAACAGAACGAGGGACTGGCCGTATGAGCTCTTCTGTCTCTTCCACAGAAACCATTTCCTAAGGACAGAAGATAACACTCCACAGCCACAGGAAAGCTTTAATCCAGCTCTTCAGTGAACTCTTTCTTGGCCTGCAAGGTTGGTGGCAAGGAGTTTGTTTAGCTGGTGATACTTGGTGGGTCACACCACAGAGGAATGTTTTCCTAGACCCTGACCAGTGAAGCCTTACTCTAATGTGCCTGGGATTTATTTAACCTTTCAGGACTTTGAGTTTCTCTGGAGTTTGAGAAACTTGTTTTCCTTCAACATGGGCTGTGTTAGAGTGGTTCCAAGCCTGGGAGGCAAAGTGTTTATTTATTTACCCAGAATGTTATGTTTTCAAATGCCTTGTGATTAGGTATTCCCAATTGACGGAATACTTAATGGGACCTGTCAAAATTGCTCCTCCATGAGGCTTCTTAGATAGGTTAAAACACACACACACACACACACACACACACACACACACACATCTGCCAGGTGCTTCTTAGCTTCCCCAATTTTCTTGCAAAGTTAATTTTGAGTTGGGTGGCATTGACCCTCACATATTTTATGATAAAGTCAACCATAAGTCCAGAGGACTAAAAAAATGAAATTTGGGAAAGAAGTCATCTCCCTTCTTCACCTAGATTCTGCCTTTTTCTTAAGATAAATAGTCATGTGTCCCTGAGCCCCAAGATGTGATGTGATCCCAGGAACTGGGTCTCTGCTACAGTTAGGGAATAAACTCACTCTGGACTTCTGAGCAACCAGGTGTGGTTACAGTCCACACGTGGTAGTTCTCGAGGTCTCTGCTAGTCCTAGAGCTTCCACTAACTGACTGTGTGACCTTGAGCAGGTTGTTTTTCCTCTCTGAGTCAACTATAGAAGGAGGTTGATCCAGTAGACTCTGAGGTCCCATCCAATTGTAGCATTTTATGTGTCTGAGATTCAGCCTCCCACTCTGACTCTCTTGAGAATCCCATGATACTAGATCCTGCCTGCTTACATCTCCTTGGATTGGATCCTTTTTCTGCCTTTGACCTGAAGCAGGTGTGGGCAGACATCTTTGGTAAAGGTCCAGATAGTAAATATTTTAGGTTTGTGGTCTTATGCTCTCTGTTGCAACTACTCAACTCTGCAATTATAGCTGAAAGCAGCCATAAACAGCACATAAAGGATTGGGTGTCACTGTGTTCTGATACATTTTCATTTGAGGCTCCTGGCTGTCTCAGTAGGTAGAACACGTGACCCTTGATATCCAGACTCTAAGTTCAAGCCCCAAGATGGTTGTAGAGAGTACTTAAAAATAAAATCTTAGGGGTGCCTGGGTGGCTCAGTTAGTTGAGTGTCCCACTCTTGGCCTCAGCTTGGGTCATGATCTCAGGGTCATGAAATCAAGCCCTGCATGGGGCTCTATGCTCAGTGGGGAGTCTGCTTGAAGAATCCCTCTGCCCCTCCTCCTATTTACATGCCCCCCATATACATCTTTTTAAAAAGAGTAAAATCTTAAAAAATAACATAAAATTAAAATAATGCAACTTCATTTATAAAAACAGGTGACTGGCCCACAGGCAGTAGTTTGTGACCTATCACCCAAAGTATTTTCAGAACACTCTTTCCTTTGCCGCATATTTCCTCCTCAGCCCCCATTCCTACAGGTACATCTTGACCAGTTCTGCTGACTACACCCTAGCTTGATCAAGTGATTTCAAGATGGTGATTACTTATTCCCTTTCCAATATGTGGCAGCCAAAATGTTTTGGTTTGTTTTGTTTATTTAGTCATTTAGCCGCTCATTGTTTCTTCCATCCATTCCATTTAACACACATTTACAAACCATCTACCACAGGTAGACAGCCCCCTGAGTTCTGGGAATTCAAGAGGAAATGCTCTCCACCCTCTGAGAGGAGCCCAGCTCAGTGCTGCCAGGGAGCCTGGGCACCTTTGGGGAGAGCTGTCTGAGGCTCCTCAGTTTGTCGTCTTGCTTCCTTTTCTCCCTTTTCACATTTGCCCAGGGTCCTGAGGAACATCTGCATTCTGGTTGTCTTGCCTTTATTCAATTTGTAAGCATGGCTACCTCCTCTACCTTCCTCTCATCTCTCATAACTTGAGGAAGTATTTTCTCCTTACTTAAATGAGACTTGATCATATTTTTTAATCTGTTTGAAGAAGACATTACACAAAAGAGCAGAAGGGACTTCTCTTAGACTCTGAACAGGAGTAAATTGCCTTTGGGATAGCATTGCCAACAAGAAGAACACTTCATTCTTAGAATTTCTATATGCTCTAGAGTCCCAGCTGAACCATGGGAGAAAATGCCAAAAGAGCCAGGTTAGCTGAATTACTCCTTCAGCAAGATTTCTCTGGCAGGAGAAGAAAAAAAAAAAAAAAAAAAAAGGAAAATCAATATTCCTTTGTCTAGCCTAGGAAAAGTGCTAAAGCTATTTAGGTCATTAAAGAGCAATGGTTTCAAATAAAAACCAATACCTCTCATCATTAGTAGTAAAGTTGCTGTTGAGTTTTATATCTCTCATCAAGAGGTACACATAAATTTTCAGATATGGCAAACATGGAAAGTAGAGTGACCCCCAGATCTTGGACGCAGAGAATTGACAAGAGAATGTTCTGATTTGAAATTATAATAAAAAAATTTTAATAACATACTCTGGGTTTTGAAGAAGAAAATGATTATTTGAGTAATAATGGATGATGGTGATGGTGATAGTCAAGATGATTTCACTCAGAAAATGAATTATGTAAGTGGGTGCATTGCCAATTCCAGACAACTGGAATTCCACTTATTACATAATACATAATTGAGTAAATGAGTGTGTCCATCTCTTCCTCATTTTCCTTCCATCTTTCCTTTGTCAAATGTTTATTGAGCCACCCATGATGTTTTAAGCATTGGATTAGGTTCTAGAAGTAAAAGGAGAGATAAAATACCATCACCCTTCTGCTTAAAATCCTTCAGTGGCTGACTCTTGCTATTAGGACAGTTTAGAATACAATCTGTCCCCCACCCATCTCTCCAGCTGCTTCTCTCCCCACCTCTCACACTTTTAGTGCTACAGTGATCTGGGTTTTCAGTTTCTCCCTCAGGCTCCACAGCCCTCCTCCCTCAGAGCCTGTCTGTGTGGTATTTCCTATGCTGAGCTGCTTTTCTTTCAACCCTACCCCACAACCTAAGAATACACCTTGCCCTGCTTAGCTTCCAGCCAACCTTCATGCTATAGATTAAATTTCTTCTCCAGGGAAGTCATCCCTGAGTCCACTGACTAGGTTTGATCTTGTTGTGTTGTTTCAGGGCATTTATCACAATTCAATCAGCTATCTGTGTAGCTACTGTAATTACTTGTTTAATGCTTCCTTCTGTTTTGAACTGTAAACTTTATGAGGGCAGGAGTGGTTGACCACTCCAGTGGATTTAAAACACTGTACTTAGCATGTGGTAGAGAAATCCCTGAACTCTAGCACGGGGAACTGGGACTCAAAGTAGAGCTCGGGAAACCCCAAGGATCAACTTGCTCCAGTTTCACAATTTTGCCTCTTATTAGTCTTGTAAATACAGAAGATGATAATTATTACACACACACACACACACACACACACACCACACACACACACAGAGTTTTCTTTTTTTATTTTTATTTATTTATTTTTTTTAAAGATTTTATTTATTTATTTGACAGGCAGAGATTACAAGTAGGCAGAGAGGCAGGCAGAGGGAGAGGGAGAAGCAGGCTCCCCACCGACCAAGGAGCCCAACATGGGGCTTGATCCCAGGACCCTGGGATCATGACCCGAGCCAAAGGCAGTTACCTAACCAACTGAGCCACCCAGGCGCCCCTAAAATAGACTTCATTTTTTAAATAAGTTTTAGGTTCACAGCAAAATTGAGTGGAAAACACAAAGGTCCCATATATCCACTATTTCCACACATGCACAGCCTCTCCCACCACAGTCAATGAACCTACAATGACACATCATTATCACCCAAGTCCATAGTTTACATGAGGATTCACTCATTGTCTTATGCATTCTATTGGTTTTAACACATGTATAATAGTATGTATCTACCATTGTAGTATCTATCATACAGAATAGTTTCTAAAAATTCTCATTGTTCCACCTGTTTATTTCTCCCTCCCTATGAGTCCCTGTACTGTCTCTATAGTTCTACCTTTTCTAGAATATCGTATACTTGGAATCATACAGTGTATAGTCTTTTCACATTGGCTTCCTTCATTTACTAATATGCCTTTACATTTATCCGTGTCTTTCCAAGGTTTGATAACTCATTTCTTCTTTGTTATGAATAATATTCCATTGTCTGGATATACCACAATTTATCATTTATCTATTGAAAGACATCTTGGTTGCTTCCAAGTTTTTGTAATTACGAATAAGGCTGGTATAAACATCTGTGTATAGGCTTCTGTGTGGATATAAGTTTCAGCCCCTTTGAGTAAATACCAAGGAGCATAATTTCTGGGTCATAGGGTAAGAGTATGCTAAATTTTAAAGAAACTACCAAAGTGTCTTCCAAAGTGACTGTATCATTTTAGATTTCCACCAACAATGAATGAGAGCTCCTGTCACTCCTTGCCAGCATTTGGTGTTGCCAGGATTTTGGGTTTGGGCCATTCTAAGAGGGTGTGGTGGTGTCTCATTGTTGTTCTAATTCTCACTTCTCTGATGATCTATGATGTGGAGCATCTTTTCATATGCTTATTTGCCTTCTGTATATCTTCTTTGGTGAGTGGTCTGTTAAGGCCTTTGGCTCATTTTTAAAAAAGTTTAAATGTTTTTATTTATTTATTTGAGAAAGAGAGAGAGAGAGAGAGTGTGAGCACAGAGGGAGAGTGAGAAGGAAAAGTAGACTCGCTGCTGAGTGGAGGGCCTGATGTAGGGCTTGATCACAGGATCCTGAGATCATGACCTGAGCTGAAGGCAGACACTTAACCGACTGAGCCACCCAGGTGCCCCAGCTCATTTTTAAATCAGGTTTTTTTATTTTCTTATTGTTGACTTTTAAGGGCTCTTTGTATATTTTGGATAACAGTCCTTTATCATAGGGTCTTTTGCAAATTTTCTCTGTCTGTAACCTGTCACTTCTGAATTAGAAATCTTGAATTTTTCCTCATCATAGTATCATACTGTCTAGATTCTTACAACCCTCTCTGGTTTTTCTATCCAGAGCTCGGAAAAGGTTTCAGAGCCTTTTTCCCCCGACATGTTTTGTGGCAGAGTTAACTTTTATAAGTTGTCAAGCCACAGGAAGCTTTATTTCTCTTTTACACCCAGAGGACCAAATTCTAGACTGTTATTTTGTGCCAATAACATCCAAAGATAAGTTTCCAAAAATTCCTGAGACCATATATTGTAAGCAGCTTGCCTGTAACATATAGCATTTAAACTGAATTATAGCTTCACCTTAGCCTAAGCAATGAAATAAAACTATACAACAACAAAAATAAAGCCTATTAAAAGGACACAAGAGATCTCAGATATGCTATTCCTCTAAAAATAATAATTTAATTATTAGAAAAAGAACTATTGAATTATTAGGATGGCATCCTTACTCAAGATCTTTGCCACCCAGCTTGGGGCCAGTCTCTACTCGTTGTGTACAGAAGCAGTCCTGTGTTGCAATCAGGTTACACATTTTGGAAATAATGACCTTCAAGTGCAAACATTTTTCCTGTGGTCTTTCTGTCCCCTGTCAGACTTAGTGGGTTGCATTTCTGGGCTGCAGAGACACGTATGTTTTTTGACTTACTATAGATTGGCAGCCTTCCCCACTGCTCTTTTTCTTTCCCCCACCTCTCTTTTTCCTTCCAAAGACTAGATTTTTCACCCAATTGTCTATGTATCTTTCTCACATGAACTGCTTTAAAGTAGAATATGGTAAAGTGAATGTTTTCTCTGATGATAAACTTTCTAAGTTTCTGCTTCCTTCTCTGTTAAATAGAAAACAGTAATAATTTCTCCCTCAGAGTTTTTGTGAGGTTGCATATGATAATGCAGACATTTAATGCTGTTTCTGGCAAGTAGCAAGAGTTCCATAAATGTTGATGGTAATAATAGTGATGATAATGAATATAGGATCATGCATGCTGTTTATTTTGACTATGGGCATTGATACCTGACTTTGGAAGAGCTTTATTTCAATGTTCCCAGTGCACTTGGAGCTGCAGTAGGCATAGAGCTGCCAAGATGCAAATGACTTATGCAAGCTGGGACTGAGGCCCCATGGCTCCTGTCTTGAGCTTGTTTTTCTAGGTGAGTCAACTTTACAAAGGAGCATCTCAGCTAAACTGTCATAACACAGATGTAAAGAGGGTACATTGGGGTCAGTGGAATCCAATATTGAGTTAGAACTGTCCTAGACCATCTGAGTTTATGGCTTTAGCATGTATTTCTATCTAAGGAGGCTTTCTTTTCCTCCCATAGTACTCTTTCTTGTTAACTTTTTTCTAATTACCATGGCAATAATACTTATTGTAGAGACCTTGGAAATTATAGAAAGAAAAAAGAGAGAGAAAATTAACATCATCCAAATTCTTACTACCCAGATATAAATATTGTTGGGACTTTGATCACTTCTTGTGTGTGTGCGTGTGTGTGTGTGTGTGTGTAAAGAGAGAGACAAAGACAGAGATACTGGAAATTGAGATTTGTTTCCTTTTCAGTTATTTGAGTCCACCAACAGAGCCTGGACTCTATCATGTGTTAGAAGGAGATTGCTTGATCTCAAAGAAAGATGGAGTTGGCTCCTGTGATCCAGTTTTGTCTGATTCAGTGGAAAGGAAATTACAAAGAGGTTTTGAGGAAGGAAAAAAATAGGAGCATACTTTTTTTGTTACCAAATGAAATTTTTAAGGCTCCTGAGGTATTTCTTAGTAGGTAGCAGTTTCAAGACTCAGTACATCAGGATGTCTGGAAAAGGTTCATTATTTCTAAAAGGTCTGTGTTCACTTCACGTATATTTTGTCATAATCATTTCTTTGTTATTTATTTATTCACTCCATAAACATGCAAGGCATAATCTTTGTCCTCAAAAAAGTTTAAATCCCGGTGGGGGAGGCAGAATTCAAGGCAGAGTGAAGGCAGATCCAGCTTAAAGGTTCAATGCAAGTTTTGAGAACATGGCTGGAGAAGATAGAGATCAGAGCTATGGGGCGGGGTGCTGGTGAAGACAGTTGGGGCATTTGGCCTGAAAATCTTCAAAATTAATTAACAATTGAAAGCAAAGTGCACACCTCTCAGATTCTCACCATCATCAGGTGTTATATCCCATTTTTAAAAACCTACTTTGTGCCAACTGCGTTAAGCACCATCAGGTATCATCTATCTCATTTAACTTCCTGATCTGTGAGGTAGGTACCTGTGGGACATCTGAGGCCCAGCAAGCGTACTGACCTGTCCAGGGTCACATGGCAAGGACGTGAGTGTGCTGGGTCAGACACCCATCAAGTAGTATCCAAAGTCTGTGCTCCAAAGGATCACAGTTCATAATGGCAGCTGGGTGTGGCCTTGAAGGGCGGTTGGGGCTGCATCATAGAGCTTCTTGAATTCCTTACTGAGGAGTTGAGATCTGACTGTACAGGTACTGTGTCATTTTTATGAAGAAGAGAGTTTAAAACCTCTAGACTTCTATCTCAAATGCCCCAGCTGAGTGGCTTTCTTTTTTCTTTTCTTTTTTCTTTTTTTGATTTTCCTCCTAAATTTTACACCTCAATTTTTTTTGCCAGTTACCAAATGCGTGGAAGAAAAGTAGAAAGATTTGTAGTGGCACAGGGTAGGATAAAGGAGAGGGAGGGAGGAAGAAAACACTGACGCTAGAAGCAAAACTAAGAAAGATTAGAAAAATAAAATAACCATGGCAAGAGACAGCACAACACCCCAAGGAACTCCTAGAAGATGCACAGACCCCGACTCCTATAGTGTTCATTCGCTTAGGCCCACATCCCCCAAACCTAGAGAGAGTCCAGGGGAACAATTGAACCATCCATTTAGCATAACTTATTTTAACTCCTGGCTTGAAGCCAGGCTTGTAGCTCTGTACTCACAGTGTGTACTCACAGAGCAGTGAAACTGCTCTGCATCCGGGATAACAAAGCAACTGTTAATGGGAGTAATTAAGAGCCTTGGGGGTGATTTATACCTTTTGTTACTGTTCAAGTCGAAGTTACCAAAGACAACAATTATTAGTATCACAGGTGATCCTTAACCCAGGCAGGGAAGGCTGTGAAACCTAGCGCCAGCTCTTGCTTTCCCCAGGCCTAGAGTTCACAGAAAAAGAACTCTGCAAGAAGCACAGTTAAGCGAATTGGGAGACAATGCCCCTCGGGCTGGCAACGCTTGGGAAATATGAAAATCTTTAGCCTCTTTCGTGAAGTTAAAATATTGACAAAACTCTGAGGGAGGAGAGGAGGACAACACTTCAGTGCTGATTTTCCTAAGAAACACTTAACTTTATTGGCTAAATTTTAAAATAAAATCTTTAAAACCTGTTTCTATTAGTATCAAAAAGATGATTGTGGGAAGCATTGTGTAAGTTGCTTGCAAAGGCTGGTTGGTGCTGTAGGTGAACAGCAACCCAGGTCCTGAGCTTCATCTTTAAAAAGTCAAATGACACCCCGGAGGGAAAGATTAGAGCACTTGGGGAAATCTGTTGCTCTGTATGGAAGAAGTCAGAGCTGTGCAAGTTATCAGCCCTCTCTTGTTGCCCGCTCTAGGCCTACCCCTTACACACATGCATTGCTCTGACTTTCCTAACAACTGCATAACTGGCTACCGCTCTAGGGTCTAGTTGGTTGGTACAACAGCTTCCAAGCCAACTGCCCACCAAAATGGGGGTCTGGTTCAGCTAAGACTGGCACATTGTCCCCAGACTCACTCTATTTTCTTAAAGATATGATTTACGTACCATGACATCCACTATTTAAAGTGTACAATTCAATGGCTTTTCGTCTATTTACAAGGTTGTGCGACCATCATCACTATCTAAATCCAGAACAGTTTCATCAACCCAAAAAAGAACACTTGTTCTATAGATTTAACTATTCTGGACATTTCATATAAATGGAATCATGGTGCTTTGTGTCTGACTTGTTTCACTTACCATAATGTTTCCAGGTTAATCCATGTTGTAGCATGCATCAGTCAGTAATTTATTCCTTGATATTGCTGAGTAATATTCCATTACATGGTTATACCACATTTTGTTTATCCATTCATCAGTTGATGGACATTTGGGTTGTTTCTACCTTTGATTATTCTGAATGCTTATTATAAGCATCCATGTACAAACTGCTGTGTGAACATTTATTTTCAATTTTCTTTTTTTTTTTTAAGATTTTATTTATTTATTTGGTAGACAGAGATCACAAGTAGGCAGAGAGGCAGGCAGAGAGAGGGGGAAGCAGGCTCCTTGCTGAGCAGAGAGCCCAATGTGGGGCTCGATCCCAGTACCCTGGGATCATGAACTGAGCCAAAGGCAGAGGCTTAACCCACTGAGCCACCCAGGCACCCCATCAATTTTCTTATTTTTAAAGTAAACTTTATACCCAGCATGGGGCTCAAACTCATCACCCCAAGATCAAGAGTTGCATGCTCTATCAACTGAACCAGCCAAGTGCCCCTATTTTCAATTCTTTTGAGTGTAAACCTAGGAGTGGCATTGCTAGGCCATATGGTAGCACCGTGTTTAACTTTTTGAGGAGCAACCAAACTGTTTTCCGCAATGAGTGCACCATTTTACAGTTCTGCCAGCAAAGTATAAGAGTTCCAATTTCTACGTATCTTCACCAATACTTGTTATTTTCTGTCTTTTTTAGTAAAACCATTATTATGGGTATGAAGTGATATCTAACTGTGGTTTGATTTACAATTCCCTAATAAGTAATGATGTTAAGCATCTTTTCATGCACTTATTGGCCATTTGCATATCTTTGGAGAAATATCTATTCAAATCCTTTCCCCTTCTTAAAATTGGATAGTTTGTCTTTTGATAGTTAAGTTGTAAGCATTGGTTATATATTCTGAATGCTAGACCCTTATCAGATATATGATTTGCAAAATTTTTTCCCATTCTGTGAGTTGTTTTTTTGTTTACTTGATATGTCCTTTGATGTATAAAAGCCTGGGTGGCTCAGTGGGTTAAGCCGCTGCCTTCGGCTCAGGTCGTGATCTCGGAGTCCTGGGATCGAGCCCCGCATCGGGCTCTCTGCTCGGCAGGGAGCCTGCTTCCTCCTCTCTCTCTGCCTGCCTCTCTGCCTGCTTGTGATCTCTCTATCAAATAAATAAATAAAATCTTAAAAAAAAAAAGTTTTTAATTTTGATGAAGTCCAATTTATTTTTCCTTTGGTTGCTTGTGCTTTATACTATTGCCTAATTCAAGGTTACAAAGACTTACACTTATGTTTGCTTCTGAGATTTTTATAATTTTTGCTCTTCCATTTTTGTTCTTTGATCCGTTTTGAGTTAATTTTTTTATATCATGTGAGATAAGGGTCCAAATTCATTCTTTTGACATCATGTCATGTGGATGTCTGTTTTTCCCAGCATCATTTGTTCGAAAGGCTGTCTTCGCTGACTTGTCTTGACACCCTTGTTGAGTCAACTAATCATAGATGTATATATTTATTTCTGGACTTTTAATTCTATTCCATTCATTCATATGTCTACTTCTATGCCAGTACTACCTTGTTGTGATTACTGTAGGTTTGTAGCAGATTTTGAAATTAGGAAGTGTGAAGCTTTCTAATTTGTTCTTCTTTTTGAAGATTATTTTGGCTACTCTGAGTCTCTTGCATTTCCATATGAATTTAGGATTATCTTGTCCATATCTGGAAAAAAAAGGCACTTGAAAATTTAATAAGGACTGTACTGAATTCTAGATCAATTTGGGGTGTATTGCCATATTAACCAGTTCATGGGGTGTCTTGTTATTTACTTAGGCAGAAATTCTTTTATTTCTTCCAACAATGTTTTGTAGTTTTGTGTTTAAGCCTTGTACTTCTTTTTAAAAACATTTTATTCTTATTTTATTACATTTGATGCTACTGAAAATGGAATTATTTCACTTGTTTAAAGATCTTATTTATTTATGAGAGAGAGAGAGCATGAGCAGGGGGAAGAGGGAGAGGGAGAAACAGACTCTCCACTGAGCAAGGAGCCAGATGTGGGGCTCGATCCCAGGACCCAGAGATAATGACCTGAGCCAAAGGCAGACGCTTAACCAACTGAGTTACCCAGGAGCCCCTGTTTTCTTATTTTTATGTTCAGATTGTTCATTACTAGCGTAAAGAAATACAACTGAGATTTTATGTTTTTTTGTTCTGTGGAGGTAGACACTGGTGCCCGAACAATTGAGTTTAGTATATTAATCTTGGACCTTGCAATCTTCCTGAACTTATTTATTAGCTCAGATAGGTTTTGTGTGTATGTTGGGGAGAAGTTGGCAGATTCCTTAGGATCTTCTGTATGCAAGATCATGTTATCTGCAAATACAAGATAGTTTTGCTCCTTTCCATTCTTGATGCCTTTTACTTCATTTTCTTGTCGAATTGCCTTGGCAAAAAAACTCTAGTACAATGTTGAACAGAAATCAGGAGAATACGCATCCTTGTTTTGTTTGTTATCTTGGGGGAAGGCTTTCAGGCTTTCACCAGTACATTAGATGTTAGCTGTAAAAGTTTTGTAGGTGCCCTTTATCGGGTTAAGGAAATTCCCTTATATTCTTTGTTTGTTGAGTATTTTTATCATGAAAAGGTGTTATTTTTTGTCAAATGCTTTTTCCTCATTTATTGAGATGATCATATAGTTACCAGACTCCCTGTTATATAATAACAAAGTGTGTAGGAAAAAAAGAATAAGAATGGTCTTCTAAAACAAAACACACACAAAAACCTTTTCTTTTCTTTTTTTAAAGATTTTATTTATTTATTTATTTGACAGACAGAGAGAGAGAGCACAAGCAGGCAGAGTAGTAGGCAGAGGGAGAGGGAGAAGCAGGCTCCCCACTGAGCAAGGAGCCCGATGTGATGCTCGATCCCAGGACTCTGATATCATGACCTGAGGTGAAGGCAGTTGCTTAACCAACTGAGCCACCCAGGTGCCCCCAAAAAACCTTTCCTTGGTGACATGTCTTTTCATAGAAGATATAGCATATTATCAAGTATAATAATAGCAATAATAATACAAATATGGTTTTGACATATCTTCTTTAAATTCACTTTCTTTTCTAATCCTCAGACACCCATGCATGGTGAACAACAAACAGCACCATTCACTCTGTTTTATATATTACATATCTAGGGTTCTTTTGACCGTATATCTATAAGTGTTCTCTAGAGGTAAGATCTAGTCTATTCAAAAGATATTCAAATACACTTTTTATTTGTTTTATTTTTAAAAGGCTTTGGGTTTTATTTTCATTTCAAAAGCAATTAAGATTTTCTTTTCTTTTTTGGGGGGGGACGGGGTTCCATTTTAAGAATATAGGCCAAATCAGGAGTGCCTGCGAGGTAGCTCACTTGGTAGAGTGTCCGACTCTTGATCTCAGCTCAGGTCTTGGTATTAGTGTTGTGAACTCAAACCCCGTGTTGAGCTCTGCACCCAGCATGGAACCTACCTAAAAAAAATAGACAAAGCCAAAGAGAACAAACTTCCTTAATTCCACCATTCAGATAAATGATCTAACCAAAATTTCTATTTCCTATATTCATGTGTGAGTATGTGTTTATGTATATGCAGAGAGGGTATTTATGTAAATAGGATTATATTGTTCTTGTTTTGTAAATCGATTTCCCCCCTTTCTATCAAGCAATATGATTATCTTTTTATGTCTTCAAATATTCCTGTTGTCATTTTTAATGTGCTATGCAATACTCCATAATATTAATGTATAATAATTTAACCATTCTCCCAATGTTGGACATTTTAGACTATTTTCTTTTTTTTCTATTATAAAGAACTCTACAGCATTCCGATATAAATTTTTATAGCATTCTGCATAAATATTTTTGTGTACATCCTGCATTCTTAGGCAAATTCTTGGAAAGAGAATTATTGGATTCAAGGGTAAGAGAATTGTTCCAGTTCTTGGTACATATCTCCAAATTACTACAAAGGATTATAAGTATTTATACTTCCACTAGCAGTACCTGACTTCCTGAATTCATACCAACCCTGGGTATTATAATTTTCTTTAATCTTCACCACTCTGTTCGATAAAATATGATTACCTAACGTTTCATCTGCATTCCTTTGACTCTGAGGAAGTTGAGCTTTTTAATACCTACATGAAGTTTTCTTCTTTTTTGTTTATACTTCTTGTATTAGAATTGTTCATTTTTCATGATTTTTATGTGTCTTATTAATAACACTGAATTTGAGATTAAGGAGTCCTCTCATGGTGGTTAGTAACATCAGAATTGTCTTTTTCAGTTTCCTTTTTCCCAATTATTGAAACTAGGAAATACAGAAAAATATAAAGAAAATAATAGAAATCACCCAACCTTATCACTCTGAGGTCCCCAGTCCTCCAAAAATGAGAACTATTGTTTCCTCAGATGATATTAGAATTTTGAGATTTTTTGATACATATTGCCAAATTTATCTTCAGAAAGATTGTGCCAATTTGTGGACCGTTGGCAACTTAGAGAATATAAATGGTGATTTATTTGGTAGAGATAAGGAGCCTAGTTTTAGAGATGGTAAGTTTTGAGTCCATTTCAAGAGATCATATTTCATTGGAGGTAAGAAAAGAGGTCTGGGTGACAAACAGGGTCATTTTAAGACCTTAACAGACTCTAGACATTCCTATTTTGAAGGCTCCACCCACATTATAGCTAACACATTAGTGCCCTCACATCCACAATCATACGAATTTTTTCCACCATACAAAATTTGAAAGGATGTTTATAATATTAAGTTTGCTATGGGGCGCCTGGGTGGCTCAGTGGGTTAAGCCTCTGCCTTCGGCTCACGTCATGATCTCAGGGTCCTGGGATTGAGCCCCGCATCAGGCTCTCTGCTCAGCAGGGAGCCTGCTTCCTTCTCTCTCTCTGCCTGACTCTCTGCCTACTTGTGATCTCTCTCTGTCAAATAAATAAATAAAAATCATTTAAAAAAAAGTTTGCTAAAAATAGTTTTCTTTGTGATTAAGACATATATAAAAATGATACAATCATTCATTTATTACACTGGACCAATTGACATATTACAGTTTGTAAACATTTAACTAAACATGGATTAATTTTTATTGATCTCTTGCACACTTTGCCCACTTTCCCCCAATAATAACATTTTCTAAAACTATAATTTGAGGGCTTCTGAGCGGCTCAGTCGTTTTAGTGTCTGCCTTTGGCTCAGGTTAGGATCCTGGAGTCCTGGGATTGAGCTCCACATTGGGCTCTCTGCTCAGCAAGGAGTCTGCTTCTCTCTTTCCTTCTGCCCCTCCCCCCGCTCTTGTGCTCTTTCTGCCCTCTCTCTCTCTCTCAAATAATTAAATAAAATATATATATATATATATTTTAAAGGAAAACTATAGTTTGTAAGCACTGTGACTATAGTGCCTAATGGATACCCTACTATCAAGTTAGGGCTGGTGGTCATTTGTATGTGGGTGGCTATGAGGTGAGCAGATTCCAAGGGAATCAATTTCATAAACTTCAAGATAGGCTAGTACATTTGTAAAGGGTCCTAATCCTAAAACTGAACTGCCTGGGTTTAAAAATTCCAACACCAATATTTTTTAATAACGTGACTTTGCATCAGTTACTTAACCTCTCAGAAGCCTTTGTGATAGCAAATAGCTACCATAGGTGGTCACAGGTTTGAATGAGGTACTCTGCTTGGATCCAAGTTGGGCACATAGTAGTTGCTCAGTGCGTTAGATGATATTTTTGTTAGATCTGCTTGGGCAAGGAGTTTGAGATAGAAGGATGCTGAAGTGCCACAGGAGAGGTTCAACAGGTTTGATAAAAATCAAGAAGCAGGGCAGGAGAATTCTCTGCAAAGTTGTAAGGAAAAAATTGGATAGGGTCTGACAGCCCAGAGAAGAGTATTGCTCTCCAGATAGCTACCACTCTGTGCATGGGAAGAACTGGACTGGCACTGGGACAAAGAGCACATTACAAACTTGCCTTGTTGCTATTAAATCTCTGGGAGCGGGAGCACATCATTTTGTACCCTGCGAGAGCAGCTCGGGGTAAAGAAGAGGGTCCCTGCTGAGGTCCATATTAATGCTGTAGCAGGAACTGTTCTGAAGGGATCCCTCAATAAAACTGAAAACAAATGGGGCCATAGCCGGAGCTCATTTTGCAGAGATGACAGGATCGGTAGAGTTTTAGGATTGCCAACAGGTTCTGAGTGAAACGCTGAAGTCTATTGAAACCTGATTAACAGCTACTCCGGGGGCTGAAATAAGCCACCTGACTGACTGGTGGAGAAAAATCCCTTCCTACATCAGCCTAGTGCTCTATATCATATGAGGCCTTGGACAAGTTGAAAAATGAGTTGACAACTTTGAACCTGCTTTAAAACTCTTATCGAAGCATTTATGGAGCACCTTACAAGGTGAATCGGCACAGCGCTTTGTAGGTAGTTCTATTGGTATGGTTTTATTCAATGTAATGAGTTTGTATTAGCTACCGGGAAGACCTGAGTTCAAGGCCTGGCTCTGTCACCAATCAGTGGTGCTGCCTTGAAGGTCCCTCTGCCCGTGTGGCCTCAGTTTCCTCAACTAGACTGTAAAAGGATTGTGCTAGATGAACACGGAAGCTCCTTTGAGCTCTGAAAATGAAATGACTTTGTAAATGCTGTCCTTGGCACTGTACCGAGGACATCTCAGAGGACGTCTTCAGTCTCTGGAAATTCCTCTCTCTATATATAAAAACAAGAAACATCTAAACAGGATAATGGAAATTTTATATTTCAATCATTTTCCTAGCAAGCTAATGTGTTCACTGACAAATTAATGTGTCTAATATACAAGGTACAACTATTTGTTTAACATCTTTTGGAGATACTGTTTTGTTTTTATTTTCCTCTTTAAACATTTTTTTTTAATTTGAGTACATTTGACACACTGGAGATAATGTTAAAGTCTAAATCGAAGCTTTTCATAAATGTGAGACCTAGTAAAAATGACTCTGTGGGATCTCTAAAATGGCAGGTAAGATTTATGAAAGAATGATAAGACATGACCCCTACTCTCAAGAGCCATTTTCTGACTCACTAAGAAGACAAAATATGTACACCTGGGACAGAGCAACAGAAGGCATAAGTTCATTTAATGTCAGATGAAGATTCAGGCAATGAGGACTAGAGCCATTCACAAATAGGAAAGCCAACCTGGACCAGTGCAATTTGTGACCACTCTTGGAGGAGAAGGGGCTTGACCTGGGCCCTGTAGAAGGAGTGATATTTTTAAATATACTTTTAATTATTAACTTCTGACTATGAAAATAATGCAAGTGTTTCAAAAGTCTTTATGTTGTAAGAAATAGAAAACACGACTTAAATTTGCTTGAATAACTAGTAGAATTTATTTCCTCATGTAACTGAAAAGTCCAGAGATAGGTTGTGTTTTGATCCAGAGTCAATGTGTCACCAGGAACGAAATTACTTTTTTTTTTTTTTTTCAGCTCTGCCTTCCAAGGTATTTACCTGAAGGCAGGTTCATCTTGTGGTTAGAAGATGGCTATCAAAACTCCTGAGACAAGTGCTCCCTCATTCACGGCAAATCCCAGAGTGTCCTCTTTTGTCCCAGTACTCCAAGCAGAAGTCCAGACACTCACTCTGATTGGAATGGCGTAGGTCACGTGCCTACCCTGAAACAATCCCTGGGGTCTCCAGGACCCAACAAGCTGACTGGATCAGTCTCCGTTAAAAGCTCCACCCTGGTCACGGTAGCAGTGGTTGGGAACACAGAGCCAGCATCTCTGAAGCAGATGCATCCCCAAATGGAAATCAGGCATGGCCGAGATGGAGGCAAGGATGCTGCAACCATAAATGTCCTTTATAATTTGTTAATGGTAGAATTTTAGGACGTATGGAGAATTGAAAAGGAAAGTCTCCTATAACCCTAACACTCATGGGTCCTGAGTATTCACATCACATCAGGTTTCCTTCCAGTCTTTTTTGAAAAAGTTAACACCATACTAAATATTCTACATGTACCATGTCATTTACTCTTAACAGCAATCTAATAGGTGGGTATTATTGTTATTGTCTCCATTTCATAGATAAAAAAACAGGTTCAAAGGAGTTATACAATTTGTTCAAGATTACACAGCTAGGACTTGAGCTTGTATTTGAACTTAGGTTTTTCTCTCTCTGGATCTCAAGCTTTTAATCACTATGCCATCTCCTTTCATATAGAATTGGTATCATAGCATATATTTAGTTTTTGTTACAGTTTTCTTCACTTATTGTTATATCACGAGCTATTTACAGTCCTTAAGTGATCATTTTTAACTAGTGACCTAGATCAGGAGTCCTAGGGCGAGGACTCTGAGATAGAGTTCTGTGTGTAGGCAGTTGTTTTCCAATAAACAAGAGAGAGACAGGACGGGCGGAGGGATACATTAAACTGCAGAGAGGCCTCAGCCAACGCTCTGGGAGCTCTGCAGCTGAAATGACCCTTCAGAGTTGTCCCTTCTTGACACAAGGTTACTGGACCTTTCTACACATCAGCCACCAGGCGGCTTGACGTTGGGTGGAGTGACTCTTGTGCAATTACTGGACAGGGACTCAGCAGCTAGGAGAACGGGCGGATCCAGACAGGGCACCCCAGCATTTACTACAGCCAGGCAGTTTGGAGAGGAGAGAATATTCCTAGGAAGACAGGGGACTTGTTTGAGTTCTCCTACTTCTCCTCACAATACAGTTACCAGAAATATTTTTTCAGACCAACATTTCAAACATTTCCTCTTCCCAAAAACTCAGGATGTGTTTGCTATCAAAAAGAGGGTGGTATGGTGGAGTAGGAAGTACACTAGGCCTAGAGGCAAGAGATCTGAGTACGAATCCCGGTCCCATCATTTAACTGGCAGTGTGAACTTGAACAAATATCTCAACCTCTCTTAGTCTCCATTTCATCAACTGGAGCAGGGTTCCTCAGCCTCAGCACTGCTGACCTTAGGGACAGGAATTCTTTCCTGGGAGAGTGGACTGTCCTGTGCCCTGTACGATGTTCAGCAGTATTGCTGTCTCTACTCATTAGAGCCCAGTAGCACTTCTCCCACTGCTCCCCCAATTGTGACCATCAGAAATGTCCCAGTGTTGCCAAATGTCACCTGGTGGGGGACAAAAACTCCTCCGGTTGAGAAGCATTTTCGAGAATGTAAGTGCTAGTTCCCTTTTGGGCTGGTGGGAGAGTTAAATAAGATAACCATGGGTATTCAAATCCCAAACCACTGGATACACACACACCTCTCATGCACCCCTCCAACCCCTTCCATTGTCCTCTTCACTGCTGCAGTATCAGCGTTAGCAGGAGCTGGTCTGAGCCCTGATCAGCCATTATTATTCACTCGCTCACATCTTGGTCTTGGACGGTTTTGTGGAGGTTTGCAGGGTGACAGGAGGAATAGAAAGGCCATGGGTCCTGAAGTCAGACCTGGTGGGCCCTCTCAGGCCTGTCATTTGCTAGCTGTGAAGATGCTGGCAAAGTCACTTGGTAGGTCTCAGTTTCCTCGCAATGTGGTATGAGAATTGTCTGGCATACACTGTGTGAAGCACCTTGTATGTTGTAGGCTCTTCACTTTTCTAATCTTTCCCACAGTTCTGTCAACTCTTGGAGGGAGAAGGGTATATTTCTTACGTTTATGAGAGCACTCTGGTGCCCAGAATAGGAACTCAGTACATTTGGTGCAGTGAAGAGGACACCAAGAACAAGAGGTGACAGGAGCTCTTTCAGGTGTCTCAGGCAGGGACAGAAAGTCATGTAGTAAGTCATGGTGAGTCAGACAGCCTGAGCGCCTGTCCCGCTCTCAATACTTCCTATCTCTTTGATCTCAGTGAAGTTAATTCCTCTTGGACTCTCTGTTTCCCTCAGTTATAAAATGGGAATAACAATAATATATTGTATTAATTTCCTAGGGCTACTGTCACAAAGCCCCACAAACTGAGTGGATTAAACAACAGAAATACATTGTCTTACAGTTCTGGGGGCTGGAAGTTTGAGATCAAGCTATAGGCAGGGTTGGTTTCTTCTGAGGGCTATGAGGGAAAAATCTGTTCCATGCGTTTCTCGTGGCTTCTGCTGGTTTGCTGGCCATCTTTGACTTTCTTTGGCTTGTAGAGGCATCATGCCGATCTCTGACTTCATCTTCACATGGCGTTCTCCTGTGTGTGTGTCTTATGTCCAAATTTCTCCTTTTATAAGGACATTGATGGTATTGGATTAGGGGTCTACACTACTTGACTAAGATATCATCTTAACACAACTAATTACACCTGTGATCAACCCTATTTCTAAATAAAGTCTCATTTTGAGGCAGTGGTTAGGACTTCAACAAATGAATTTTGGGGACAACACAATTCAATCCATAATGCCACTGAGTAAGGTTAGACGGAGTATTCAGTATAAAATGTTACTGATAAAATATTCAAAGACATCTGGTCCATTGTAAATACTCAACACCTGTTAACTATTTATATTACTATTGTTATTCATCAAACTTACAATGGGTGCCTTCTATGTACCAGGCAGTGTGCTGGTTGATAAAGACACTAAGGTGAATCAGATGTGGTCCCAGACCTGAAGGATGCCCAGTCTAATGGAGCCACAGGCATAAATAGGGAATTATAATCCCGAAGGTCTTATGGCTAGATCAGTTTCCTACCTTGCTAAGCCATTTGTACATCTAATGGTATCTGGGATCAAGATAAATATCTTGAATGCCATCAGAGAAAGAAGAAGTTTCATTGTTCAGAGGAAAGAAGTTTTCCTTTTTTCTAGCTTCTTTATATCTTTGGGGGGAAAAATTTCCAAGTGTCATGGTCAAACACTACTCTGATTTCTTGTGCAAAGTTTAAGGTGACCTTTACCCTTCTAATATATCATTTTGATGAAGCCAAATTTTTCTGAGATTCTCAAGACTGGCAGAAAAATATCTTCAGAAACTGGTCCCAAATTGGTAACTGAAGATAAGTTGGAGGGCAGTTCCTTCCTCAAGTGTTGCCGTATATCTTACTTCATTGCATGTTGACAGTGTATTAAAATTGAAATAAAAATAAAATATTATCTGTGCCATTAAACCTGACCAATTCTCACTTCACTAATCTCTAAACCCTGATTCTTGCTAAAAGATGAACCATCTTAACCCACTCTTGGCAAAGATGTACAACGGAGGAGAGTTCTAAGAGGTGGAACCTTCATCTTTTTGAAAAAAATATCCTGTCATCATTTAATATTTATGGAGCATGCACAGTGTGCAAAGCACTGTATCACACAGTGCCCTTTGCTGCCAGAGAAGACATTGGTGATGGGGAGATGTAAAATAGAAGGGGGGCTTCATGAGAACAGAGTTTTGGAGGTTCAGATTAGGCAAGACCTGGGTAATGGATGCTGTCCTTACACCCATCAGGTTGAGCCCTGGAAAGCATAGTCCCCAATCACAGACTTCCTGCATGTGACAACCATTTGGTGTGGCATCCCCAGGACCACAGCTGCTCAAGAGACAGAGTCCAAAGGTGAGGAAGGATTCTGATGGGGAAAGAGGAACAGGACCCAAGAGTGAAGCTGGGTGGTGCAGAGCAGAATGCCACACCTAGATTATGTAGGTTGTGCCGTGGGGGCTGAGGGGGCAGTGACCCAGCTCATGTTCTGCTCTCAAACCAGGCCCCTTTGGGTGCCTCCCACTCCTTCTGGGAGAAAGGGGATGCTATTCCAAATTCCTGAAAAACAGCTTATGGACAGGTAATGCCCAAGGGTAGAGAATTAATCTGTGACCTGGATAAATAAAGGCCACACATATTTTAGTCTTAATTCTACCATTCATTCATATCATAACTTTTGCAAGTCATGTAAATTCTCTGAGCCTCAGTTTCCACCTCTGTAAAATGGGGCCAGTAAAGTCTGCTCTGCCTGCCTCACAGGGTTGAACTGAAAGTAAGTATTTATTATTTTTCTGAGGGGGGGAGGCAGAGAGAGAGAGAGAAAGAGAGAGAGGATCTTAAGCAGGCTACACAAGGTGCTCTATCTCATGACCCTGAGATCATAACCTGAGCTGAAATAAAGAGTTGGATGCTTAGCCAACTGAGCCACCCAGGTGCCCCAAAGTCAGTATTTAAAATTGGACCTCTTTGCCATCTCCAAGGCATCTAGCATCTTTATCTCACTGTTGTCTCATCATGACACCTGTCCCCTGAAGAGGGATGGAGGGAACATGGTTCTGATTTCTCTTCTTCAGAGTCTTCTGAGACATTGCTTTGGATGGACTATCCTCTCCATAATCATGTCCTTCATCCTTCCCTGCTCCCCTGACCCTGGCTCACACCTTGGAATAGATGATAACTCCACCTAGAGGCTCACCATGTATCCTAATAGGCAGGATAGCCCCATTTTACAAGTTAATCCTGCACTGTTCATCCATTAGTCGGGAAGTTTTTACTAAAAACACAGGGTGGGACACTCAGCCCCACCATCCTGATCTATAGCCACCCTCCTGCGCTGCACACCAGAAGGTCACCTGGCCTCATCTCTGCAGCTGCTTGAGTGGGGAAGAGAGAAAGTAGTTTGGCCACACTGGGCTGGACAATAACAGTTGAGTGCACATGTTCTTCTCCCTTTCCCCTTCTCCTCTTCCTCCTCTTCTTCCTCTTGCTTCCCCTCCTCTTCCTTTAGCTAGTGGATACAGGCTGTTGTGTTGGTCAGGAGCTTTAGTTCTGGAAACAAAGTCACCTGCTCTCTATCTAACTTTGAGCAAGTTCCTTAATCCCATCAATCTTTGCGTGTGTAAAATGGGGTTAACCTACCTCACATGATTATTTGAGAATTAAATTAGATAATATATGTAATAACTGGCCCATTGTGAATGTTCAAAGAGATTATTAATTCTTCTTTGTATTAGAAGTCATCAAAGTAGGAACGACAGGAGGAGAAGCAGTGTTGGGTGACAAAGGATGAAAGTACAGGTTGGTATAGGATACGTAGGAGGCAACTGAGGATGAGAACTCAGTCAAGATGGAGGAAGGAGCATCTGTATGAGGAAAACTAAAAATATTAAGTCTCCAGTGAAGGTCTGACCAACCTCTCCCTTGAATTTGATTGGGACCTATTTAGGAGAAAGAAGAATTAACAAGGAAGGGAAGTTCAGGGAAGCTGCTTTATTCTGTCATAGTCGGGAGAAATATGAATCAAAATATTTATACTTATATCAAAATGTAAATCATAGCTAGATCAGAATATAGATTTTAAACATTTTTTGGTGGAAATTTTTCTAACATGTTACATACTTGCCTGCCTTTTAACATTTAACACATTCACTTTTTCTTTCAACATGTATTTATTGAAGGCTTAATATTAAGTTCAGTGCTAGATCTTCAGAGGACATAGGTATAAATTAGGCAAAGCCTTCAAGGAGCTTATTTCTAAGTTTCGTTATCAGAAACTTGGGACAGGAAACATGCTTACATTTAAACTTTTGGGCAGTTATTAGAATATCTCCATAAATTAAAATTTGAGAGATTCCTTCCTGAAAGAGGATATACTATAAATGTTTTTGTTGTAGACTGACAACTAAAAAGTGAGACTTTCATTTTTTTAATTATGCAAAATATACAGAGAACTATAGATGATATCCATGTACCCACCATATAGACTGAACAAATCTGAATGATTAGACATATTTTCTTGAGTTTTTTTAAGTAGAAAAAAAGTTGATACAACTGAAACGTCCTATGTTAATCTCCGTGCAAAACTATATTTTTTCCAAACAGAATTCAAACTAATTCAGTGTTGTTCTTCACATGACAAGGATTTAGCAACTTTAACAAGCCATTAAACTTCTCCCCCATTTTATTTATTGTTACATAGATTTTATTTCACTTTTATATAGTATTTTAGAGTTTTGCAAAGTAAATTAGTTTAATTAAATTTCCATTTGGTCTGTTTACCATTGTTTCACCATTCTTCTTGCAACTGATTGACCTTTCAGTGGGTCTGTAGAAGGTGAACTTCCTTAGACTTTTATTCATAAAATGTCTTTATTTCATACTCATTTTTAAATGATGCTTTAGCTGGGTGTAAGATTCTAGATCATCTTTTTTTTTCTCTTCCTTCAGCACTTTGAAGTTTTTCTTCTGTTGTGTTGCCATAGAGAAATCTGTTGTAAGGCTAGATGTCATTGTTTGGAAGGTAATCAGACTTCTCTCTGATAAACTTTAGGCTTTAAAAAAAACAAAACCAAAAAACCTGTTTGCCTCTATAGTTTCTTTGATGAGTCTAGATGTGGTATTTAGAGTGTACCTTTGATCTGAGTGTGCAAGTCACAAGTTATCATGTCCCATTTCACTGTTTACAAACCTTGTAACACACCCATCCTAGCTGCTGTGAGGATAGAGCTAGTGGGCCTGATGCACACTTAAGCTCTATAACAACCTTTTTAACAAGGTGTCAGTGGCAGGGGATTTGGTATTTAGATTATTTGGGAGAAACGTGGTCAATATTTGAGGAAGGTAGTTCAGAAAGGACAATCAGGTATTTCTCACTGATGAATAATTTATTGATTAAAAGAATAATTCATTAGTTTTGGGGGTGTATAACACACCCCACTCACTGAGTCTGATCCACTACAGCAATTTTGGGGTCTGATCTATCCCCCCAACCCATGTGCCATGTTCTAGCCACTCCAGAAATGGTCGGTCCTGGATGAGAATTTCTCTTCACATTTGATACTCTGTTTTTGCAGCCACACCCTTGTCTCCCCCTCCATTTAACCCAGACCTGAAACCTCCGCCTTGGCTCTGCCTAGTTCTCCTGAGGAACTGAGAATTAATAGAGAAAATATGGCAATAATTTTAGAAGGAAGAATAAAAATACATTAATGAACTGCTAAAAGGTGTGAGCAGATTCAAAAGATTAAAAACTGGGGATGGGAACAAAATACTTCCCTCACCCCCTCCCTGCATACCCCTGAACAATGTTTATAAATCAGGCTTTCACCTAACACAGCCATAGCTGACTTCCTAAAGGAACATATCAAATTACACAAAAGGTCAGTGAATGTAAAATACTATACTGACTGTTATGGGATCATTTTTAATCTTCTTCATCACCTAAAACATTGAAGAAAAAAATATATATTTAAATAAAGTGGAGTAACTAATGAGAGTTTTTGGATTATACTGCTGAAGTCAGGAGATATTTTTTTATCCTCAATACTTGACACTTGCTGGAAATTCCATCCAATTACCCAAGACATTTAGGGAATGAACATTCATCCTAAATTTTTTATGGACAGCCAACTTTAGGAGGGAGAAAAAAAAATGGAACAAAATGTGAAAGTATTTGTAAAGTTGTGCTGACCAAAAAGAAAAAAAGAGAAAGAAAGAAAACGCAGGATGACTTTTTCTTTTTCCTCATTCCTGCTTGACTTTCTTGTCTCATCCTTTCTAAGTTGTCATGCCAGGTCGAGTCAGACACAAGTTGTCTGATCGAAGGCTACAGAAGAGACATAAGTAGATGTGACCCTCACAGCCTGATGTGCCAAATCCAGGAAATGTGACGGGATGAAAGATGTAGGTTTTTATTATTTATTTTTGAAAAGCAGTGAGAGGAAAAACATTTGGGGGAGGATCAGGTATACTTTTAAGAAATGAAAAGTCCAATTTGGTTAGGCCACAGAACCAAAGATGACATGAGCCTGATGAGAAAGTCCTCAGAAATAGAAGTGCCTGGATGTCAGCTCAGCCACCTGGCTGCAGCTGCTCTCTGCTCACATAAATATTTGAGCAAGGGAAATGGTCTTGTTCTGCCTTCTGGGGATGGCCCTCTCTCCTCCCTGTCTGCTCTCATTGGTGTGGGATGGGGAATGCAAGAAGGCAAGCAGCCTGGCCCTAATGCGTACCGACACCGTGAGGTTAGGCGCCCCAGAGCTGCTCTCCCGTAGGCTCCAACCTTGTCCTTTATCTCTTTTTTCTCCCTTTTGTGATTCTCCCCTCCTCTTCCACCTGCTTTTCTGTTTTCTGCCTTCCCTCTATCCCTGGCAACTCATCTCTTACTCATTTTTTTCTTTCCCTTTATCTGGGTTAGCCCTGTTTTGTTTTTTGTTGTTGTTGTTTTTTCCCAATCTTTTTCCAAACAGATTCATGAAGGCTCTGTTCTCAGTGCTGGGGATATCAAGGTTGACCAGGCCAAGCAAGCCACCTCTTCTCAGAGCTTAAAGTCCAACAGGCTCTAGAGGCAGTGGCTCCACCCAATACCCACATTTGAATCAAAACTCTGTAAGGATGGGAATCTAATCTCTGTTCATCACCATGTCCCTGCCTCCTGGCACAGTGGCTGACATATAGCAGGCCATCAACACAAATTTACAGAATGAAGGAAGAAAGGGTGAGTTCATCCAGTCCTTTCCTAAAGCATGTGGACTTATTCTCAAGCCTTTCCTACCATCCACTAGCCAATTCTTTCTCCTCCTTCAGGTCTTATTGCAAGGCTGTCTCCTCCAGGAAGCCTTCCCTGACTGCAACTACCTCCATAACATCCTGCACACCTCTCCATTACATGCTTTCACACTGTATTATGTTGTTGTCTGTTATTATCTCAGACCTCCCACACATACACACTCCAACACACACACACACACACACACACACACAGAAACTCCTTTGAGCAGAGACTGAGTGCTTGATAAACGTTTATTGAATAATTGGAGCCTCATGATGTTTGAATAATATTTGATATCTTACATCCCCAGCCCTTCCCACTTTCTACCTACTCAGATCACACCCATGCTTTCAACTTAGATTATGAGGATTTCTCTGACACAATACTATTTTCATCTCTCTAGTCAGTAAAGAAAAAAAATAATGAGAATTTTAAAAGCCTGTTTTTGATGAGGATGCTGATGGTAACAAATATTGGTAAAACCTTTTTGGGGGGCGATTTGGCAAAGGATATCACAGCCTTAACACATAACTTTTGACACAGGAACTCCACTTCTAAGAATTTATTCTATGGAAACATTTAAAATGTGCCTAAAGATTTTTCCAATATGTGTTCACCACAGTTGAAGTTTATAATGTTAAGAAATTGGAAATCCACAATAAGCAATGAATTGAGTGAATATAGGTAAAAACCTATAATGAAACTTAAAAAAATATTTTTAGAAAATAATTATTGATCTGACAAAGTGTTGGTGCTGTTGAATGAATCAGCCTGTATAATATGGTACCATATGTATTTAAAAATTACAAAATTTTATTTGCATAGAAAAAATCTGGACAGTTATATAACAGTAACAAGTGGATTTCTCAGGGTGATGGGGTCATATGTAATTTTTATACTCTTTAAAAAATTTTTTAATTGAGGCATAAATAGCATACAACATTATGTTCATTTCAGGTGTGCAACATAAATGATTCAATATTTGTATATATTGTGAAAATATCACCACAATAAATTTAGTTAATATTTGTCACCATACATAGTTACAGAAGTTTTTTTTTCTTATGATGAGAACTTTTAAAGTTTACCCTCTCAGCAAATTTCAGATATGCGGTACAGTATTATTAACTATAATCACGATGTTGTACATTACATCTTGGTGACTTATTTATTTTATAACTGGGAGTTTGTGCCTTTTCACCACCTTCAGCCGTTCCGCCCACCCCCAGCCTCTGCTTCTGAGCTTGCATTTTGCTTGTTTGTTCGTTTTGATTCCACATATAAGTGAGATTATACAGTATTTGTCTTTCTCTGCCTCAGTTATTCCACTTAGCATAATGCCCTCAAGGTCCATCCAATTTGTTGCAAATGGCAAGATTTCATTCTTTTTTATGGGTGAATATATTCCATTGTAGATAGACCACATTTATCTATTCATCTGTCAATGGACATTTAGGTTGTTTCCATGTCTTACCTATTGTATATAGTGCTGCAGCGAACATGGGGATGCATATATCTTTTCAAGTTCGTTTTCACTTTCTTCATATAAATACCCAAAAGTGTAATTGCTGGATCATATAGTAGTTTTATGTTTAATTTTTTGAAGAAGATTCAGACTGTTTTCCATAGTGCCTGCACCAATTTACATTCCCACCAACAGGGCACCGGGGTTCCCTTTTCTCCACATCCTCACCGACACATTTTTCTTGTCTTTTTAATAATAGCCATTCTAAAGCGTGTGAGGTGACATCTCATTGAGGTTTGGATTTGCATTTCCCTCCTGATGAGTGATGTTGAGCATCTTTTCATGCACCAGTTGGCCATCAGTTTGTCTTCTTTGGAAAAATGCCTATTCTGATCTTCTGCCCATTTTTAAATCAGACTGTTTGATTTTTTGCTATTGAGTTGTATGATTTCTTTATATATTTTGGATATTAACCTCTTGTCACAAAAGATTTGCAAATATTTTCTCCCTTTCATTAGGTTGCCTTTTCATTTTGTTGATGGTTTCCTTTTCTGTGCACTCTCTTTTTCATCAGTGTTTTCCCATTTGATTTTTCTTCAGTGTACAGGAATTGCCCATGTACTGATTTTTTTTTTTTAATTATAAAAAAGTTGTCTGAATACTTTGTTCTTCTTTGGCTCTAAAAGTAAGCTATTCAAAGTCAAATAGACTTGAGGAAATAAAAATTCCCATCCAGAGCAAGGAACACTAACTTGAGATTTCAAAGAAGAGACTTTATCTGCCCAAGCCTCTGTAGCCATGTGTGAATCTAATTTCCCAATGCTCTGAGAAACTGTGACAGAGAATCATTACCCTTGAAATGGGTTTATGTAATATGAAAAAATCAGGGTCTCCTCTCCACTTACTGAATATGTTAACATTTGTGGGAGTTCCCTTGCATGCTCTGAGGGAGAGTCCTGTGACATCGTGTCTGCGTTGTATTGAACTCAATCACTTGTAGAAAATGTGTAATGTAATAGGGGTATTACACGAGGTGATATTATGGAAAATCCTAATTGGTACCAAAGTAATTCTTACTAGAGTGGACTATAAAACCTTCAGTGCCATTCTAACTAATCACCCCTGTGGCATTCTGAGCAAATGCAGGTTAATGGTGATGATCTTAATTTTTTTATTAATTAAATTAAGTGTATAATCTGACCATATAAGCCCATTGTCGGTGTTCATCATGCTGATAATAAATGGCTTGAGTACTCAGCACCTTTGGCTTCACTGGAGCCCTGAAGTCTTCCATCCACCATTAATGATCTAAGAGAGATCTCCAAGTGGCTCATTAGTGCCCAGAGACAACAAATAATGAAGTTGTGTAGCAGAAATCAGGGTGAGCAAATGGCAGATGGGCTCATGGGCTCAGAAGTAGCCTCTAAACTGAGAAGCTACAGTTGCTGAGTCCTCTGCTCTCCTGTGTCTATATCTTGGGCTCTTCTTCAGCAAATAATTTCCTGTGATACTTAAAGATAGAAAGGGGAAAGAATTCAGAAAAGTGAATATAAAAATATGAGATGCCTAACGATCACTTAATTGACCAAGATGCCAGATTCTGGCTCCTTGAGTTTTAGGGTAGGGAATAGGCCTTAGTCATCATTGTTTCCCCCACACCTTGCACCACTCCTGGCAAATAGTGGCACAATATCATCTCAGTTTATTTTACCAAGCCATGACATTCTTAGATTTGCTTTTCCCAAAGAGTGTTCCCTGGAAGAGAAACTGTGTCATATGCACTCTAAATTAGAATCTATGAATAAACAATTTTGAGAAACCTTGCATTTTACCTTTTCCTCTTACAGATTTATGCTATATATTAGCATTGTGAGGACAATGGTAAGTCCTTTAGAAATGATGTTTAATTGTCTAACCAAACTTATTGGATCACAAAAGACTATTAACATCCCACAAAGTGCCCATAAGCAATAGACTGCCTGAGGTATTTGCTAGGATGCTTATAGCTCAGTGATCAGATGGAAATAACCAATTTCCTGATTCTTCTTAAGTTCTGGAATAATAGAGATGAAATCTCCATTGATTGTGACTAAATCCACTATAAAAACATTAAATTATAGGGCTTAGACTTGGAAGGAACTTTGGACAGCCTGTATCCTAACCCCCAACTCATTGCAGGAATTTACTTACAGTATCCATGATGGATGCGTTGCCATCTCTGTGTGGGTACTTCCAATGGCAGGAAGCCCACCCACTGACAACACAGTCCATTGAATTATCATCAGATTTCTTCTTCTGTTGAGTTAAAATCTTCTCTGAGTTTCTAGATCTCATCCTATAATAACAGAACAATTCATTCTCTCATATGTCGGCACACCAGTTCACATGCCCTCAGATCATAACATATTAAGAATTTTCTGTTTCTACATTTCAAACTATAATCAGAATAAATAAGCAAAGTGGTCTTGAATGGCTAAGAGAGGCGGGAAAATGAGAATAGTCTTACAAGTTGCCTATTTATAGGCAATAAATAATAAAAATCTCCTATTTGCAACCCATTACATTCTGGTAACAAAGGTGTTGTGTTTCATAAATTTGGTCCAAAATCATTTGGTGACTTTCATATTTCAGCCTGCTGCAAACAAGTACCATAGACTGGACAGCTTATAAACAACACGAATTTCTTTCTCACGGTTCTGGAGGCTGGAAATCTGAGATTGGGGGCCAGAATGGTCCAGTTCTGAATCCTCTTCCAGCTTACAGACTGCCGATTTCTCCTTGAGTCCCCACATGGTAGAAAGACAGCAAAAGAGCCTTCTGGGGTCTCTTTTGTAAGGACTTCACCATCACAACCTAATTTCTTCTCAAAGACCCCTCTTTAGACTATCACATTGGGAGTTGGATTTCAATTGGGGGAGGTGGGGGGGATACAAACATTTAGTCTATTGCAGTGACAAAGCATAACCTGAACCAATGTGAAACTATTTATAGTCTTTATTCCATTTAGCATGAATGTACATACATTTGATTAAAGAAATATTAATATGTTGGATTACAGAAATATTAGTGTGTTTTCTGAGACTCCACTGGAAGTATTATACAATATATGGTATATGCACTATATTCCCTTTCTAAAAATCAGTCTGAATTCTGAAACACATCTGGCCCCAAGGATTTTGGACAAGGTGATGGACGACATCCTTTTCTTGGTACCTCTGTGTGCTCAACACTATTGACCTACATTACTTTTTTTTAGTTCTTACAATTCTGTAAGGTAAAATACAGTTTATCTCCCATCTTACAGATAGTAAAATCATATAGTTTTGCAGACATTTTTCTTATTACCTATTTGATATTTGCAAGAAAGCAAATGTAAAATATATATAAAGGAGATATATATATAAAATAACATAATATATAGATATATAAGATATATATAAAATAATATATATATCCTCTTATAATATACTAACAACAAAAAAATAAAGTCAGGTCCCAATTTGGTACATGGGTCAATGCCAGAAGAGCCCTTACAGAAAGGGGAGAACCATAGGCCCAGTGCTGCAGGAGGAGCCCCCACAGGGACCCCTCAGGGCCTCTATCTGAAAGGTGACTAATGGATTCACAGGGTCCTCTCTAGCTTCTCTTTTCCCAGCTAGCCCCTCAGAAACTGAGATGACTGGGAAAGCCGTAGAAGCCCGCTGCAGGGAAAAATATTATTCTGAATGTTGAATTAAGTTATGTCAAGGCCTGGATCATCTTCTTCTTCTTCTTCTTCTTCTGGATGGAAGTTTGGATATTTCTTACTGTCTACTGCATCCCCACTCCCCAAATGACCATTATGATGAGATTTGAGGATTAATGGCCATCTGAAAATCTACCACATTTGTTCTTTCACTATGCTTGAAATTTCCATATGAGTATTTGTCTTCGTCAGGATGCTGAAAGCAACTACGGAAATGTAAGTAGTACATATCACATGTAAGGGTCAACCTATTAAGTCATTACAAACTTAAATAGTCAAATGAGCTGGTCAGTCATTTTGCCAGGTCTGGCAGGAACTGGACATGGAATAGACCAGGTTTAATGAAGACTGAAAGGAAAGAAGCCTGGGGATGTTCTGAAGCATGGACACTCCTGGAAAGCTCTACATTGGGTGCTGCAGTGGGAGGCTTGGGGCCCAGATTGGTGCCATTGAGGGAGGCACTAAAAGGGAAAAAGAGGCAGGAGAAGGAGAAAGGAGGGGGACAGGGGTCCCAAAGCTCAGTGTTGCCTTTATCAGCTATTTCCATAAGGATTGTGCCTATGCCTATAGACCTTCTTAAAATAGCTGAGTCATAACGTTTTATACCATTCACTAGATAACATCACTTACCACTTGGTACCCAGGGGACTAGAGTAGATGCCAAGTTGCAGAACCTGAGAAACAAGGAAAAGGAACGGAAAATAGTATGCGTTAAGAATTACCAACCTCAACTCATACCGGTGCCCCCTTGCTGCCTGTGCTCCAACCACACTCCTGCATGTGCTTTACCCCATCCAGGAAAGCCAGCTTCTTCCACTCTTTGCCAAGGGAACTCAGTCTTATCCCTGTGCTCAGCCTAGACATCACTTCCTAGAGAGGCCTTCCCTATCCACACTACCCCTCCACCCTCAGTTGTAGATCATTTATTCTACTTTTAACATTGTTTCAGGTTTTGTTTTCTCTTCTCAGAATATAAACCACAATTTGTAAGTATATATTTCCTTATCAGTTTAATGTCTACATATGCTCCTAGATTATAAATTCCATGAGTGTCCACTAAAATCAGATTCTTAACAAAAATCTGTTTCATGAATCATTGTCAGGCACTGTGCTCTCTGTTTCAGAAGTGGTGGCTCTTTTGATCTTAATAATAACCCTGAATTAAGTTTTGCAGATGAAATTAAGGAGTCTTACAATTTCAGTGATTCTTTTTTTTTTAAGTTTTTATTTATTTATCTGACAGAGAGAGAAATCACAAGTAGGCAGAGAGGCAGGCAGAGGGAGAGGGGGAAGCAGGCTCCCCACCGAGCAGAGGCTTGATCCCAGGACCCCAAGATCATGACCTGAGCCGAAGGCAGAGGCCTAACCCACTGAGCCACCCAGGTGCCCAATGATTCTTTTTTTGTATCCTTATATTATGTAGTGCATACCCTGCACGGTTGTACACAGCAACTGGGCTCAGAGACTCCTTGTTCTAAACCATTTAGGAATGGCATTCTCTCCCAACGAAAAGTATATCTCTGCTCCTTTTCCCATCTTTATGCAAACCATGGCTAGACAGGTTAATAATGAACAGAAAGTCCAATCATTTTCCCCATCACATCAGATGTAGAGCTAAATCCGGGTTCCTTGCAAGCCTCAAAAAAAGACTTTTTGGTTTGTATATCATGTTAATAATTAATTGATTGGTTAGTCAGTTAACTACTTCCTGTAAGGTTTGTCCTGTCTTCCTTTGTCTCCTCCGTGTGTCCCGGTTATGGTCAGTGGGCCTGAGCTCACATGTGCATTATATTGATCTGAAAGACTCCAATGAAAGACCCCTTCACAAAATGTACATGATTGATGCTTTTTAATGCCCTGAAATATTATGAAGAAGGTGCTCATTTTATTCCTGTTGAGGATAGTTTTCTTAAAGTACTGAAGAAAACTAATTGAGCATTGATTGAAAATGTACAACAATGCCTGGTTATACAGAGATGGTTAAGTCAAGGCCCTACCTTCAAGGAGCTCTCAGTCAAGTGTGACAATTGGACGTCAAGGAGGAGGGAGGTCATGGGGGAAGGGGGGGTGCTTATGGGAAGTATTTTGGGCAGATGGTAGAGGCTGTGCAAAGAGCTTCATGTTTTCAGAGACATAATAAACAGAAGTCCAGGCTAGAGAATAAAAGGTGCTTTTACCTGAAGGCTTATACTGAGTTGCAGTCTTTTGTAAGATATTGCGAAGACACTTGGTATTGAGAATTTTTACCTGATATATGGACCAGCTTACTCTTCTTGCTCTTTCGGTGCCACAATCCTCAATCCTAACCCTGACCAACTCTCACGTAACCAGTGCCCTTATAAGCTGGAAGATAGAGGCCAGTTTTCAAGAAATATCAAATGTCCTATTCTTATTAGGTTTTTAAAACGTCTTTTACACTCTGACAGCATCAACACCAGTTGGGGTAGGCCTCACAGCTGAGCTCAGTGTTTCCTAGACCCAGCAGCTCATAGTATCACTTATGGTGCTTTTTCAAAATACACATGCCAGTCTACTAAAGTCGAATTAGGTATACCCTAAACTCTTCAGTTCCACTCCTGGGTAAATACCAATCAGAAATACAAAATCTACCAAAAGATGTACAAGATTTTCCTGGCAGCACTATTTTGTGGGTTTTTTTGTTTGTTTTTTAAAAGATTATTTATTTGTTTATTTGATAGAGAGAGAGAGAGAGAGAGAGCACAAGTAGGCAGAGCAGCAGGTAGAAGGAGAGGGAGAAGCAGGCTGCCCGCTGAGCAGAGAGCTTGATGCAGTCCTTGATCCCAGAACCCTGGGATCATGACTGAGCTGAAGGCAGGTGCTTAACCAACGGAGCCACTCAGGCACCCTTGTGACTCAGTTTGTTAAAATTGGAGATAATAAAAATACTGATTCTCAAAATTGGAGTGAGGAGTAAACAATGTTTGGCACCTCTAAATGCCACTCACTGTATATAGGTAAATGCTGCATATGCATTAGTTACTACTTTTCACAGAAGTTCTATGAGATAGCTGGTACCATAATGTAATAATAACTTACATGACTTGTCCAAGGCCACTCAGCTAATAAATAGCAAAATCAAGATTTCAAGTCAGGTTGCCTGACCTCAGCGCTTAGATACTTTGCTATCATACTATCTTGTACTGATGTGTTCCTCTCTTGGTAATGTTTTGGTGGACACAGGGATTAAATATCTGAAGAGAAGATTCTACTAAAAAGATCATTTGAGAATCTGGAAAGTCATTGTGAACCACGTTGTGGTGACAAGACCTACCCTCTGCAAATGAGAAGGGGAGCTCTTCCAGTCAAGTTTCATTTTCCAAGGTAGGGTGGATTCGGGTAACCTTTCTCATTCCCTGAAGTTAAAAATACCTTTTAAAAATGAGTTTGTCATGTCTTGTTGCATAACACTGGGCAGTATTTATAGAATGTGGGAATGAATATGAAAACTTGTATTTTGATTCATGGCATATTAGAAGTGGTGCTTTCATTAATAACTCTGACTTGAATTTTTCCTCCCAAATTATTGGACTGTTTATTAAATTTTTAAAGTATTTTTCTGACATGGATTCGGGAGAAAAGGAGAAGCGTATTCCTAAAGGCGTTAACACTGTCAGTTACTGAAAAAGCAATTGCATGTATTTTGCATGTCAGTGTGAGAGCTGCCTTTGTATAACTGACAGTATGGGGTATTTTGTCCCGTAATATTTAATACTGTTAATCAGGGAGGTAAAGATTGCATTTTTTGTGAGTTAACTTTAAATGGAAGTCTTCATTGAAACCATGTCTCCGTAAAAAATGTAGGTACTAGCAATTAAGAGGTAAATCTGTGTACCTAAGATTTGTATTATATTGATTCCAAAATAATTAGGTTGGCAAATCCATTATGAATATCTCTCCCCACATGAATACAAAACACTGCTACCATTCTATTGTTTTTGTGAAGGATGGCTGCATCTTACTGTGAAATGTATTTCTAAGTTTTGCCAAGTATTGAGGTGACTGATTTTATTTCTTTTATTAGATACTTACGTTTCCCTTTATTTTTTATATATTGCTTAAAAAACAAACCTGCTTTTACAGGCCTCCTGCCACCTAAAAGGCTCCTTGTTCAGCACAGAGAAATTTCTTGCTGGTCAGATTTTCCCCATTCTTCTCTTTACGCAAACACTGAAGGCTTTCAGCAGCTGCCCAAGATATCTCTTTAAAACCCTTAAGGCAGTTTGAAAGGCCTCTAAAAAAGCATGACATTCAATCAAAGTTCAGTAAGGAAAGTTTTAATGAATAAACTTAGTAAATTAGAAAGCACTGTGGCAGGGTGATTAACTCTCATTTGTGCATTAGTGTTGAAATTAATTAAAATGTTTAAGCCATAGGAGGCTGGCTACCTCGTCAGGACCTGGCTCTGCCCTCAGAGTCAGTCTGGATCCAGGAGTGATTCATCTTACACAGATGAGAGGGGGGATAAAAAGAAAAGAACAGTCAGGACAAATGTGTTTTCAATGGTGCTTAGCAGCAGGGAGACCATTGAGACTTCAGAGCAATGCTACTGGAGTGTGACATCATAATATGGTATGTACATGTGGAGTGGGGCGAAGAGGACTTCACATTCCTTCCCTGTCCCTTTTGGATTGGATGCCATGTATATTAATTTCTCCGCCAGGCAGAATGCTGCAGTCTGCTCTCTTCAAGACCACTCACAAATTAGCTCTGTTTCCCTGACTCTGTTTAAACCTGCTTGCCACCATTAATGTTCATCCCTGGGAGTCCCCCACAGGGCAGTGACATGAAAAGGTGGGCTTGGCACTCTGGTGATTTCCCTAAGATCAACTCCAAGGAATGTATGAAAATATAATCACCTCAAACAGACTCTCAGACACACAACAATGGATTTATTGTTAAAATCCCTTGGCAATGTGCAGAGCAGAAACCATCTTTTCAAGAAACCCAAAATATTCCATTCCCATTAGGTTTTTAAATATCTCGTAAGCTCAATTTCTTTCCAGAACTATGGGTCTGTGGATCTTCTTATAGAAACCCATTACCATGTGGCTGTTTAACAAATCCATGCCTGCTTAAAATTATAAGTGACAGCCTATTTCATAAAGAGAAAAGTCCTTTTTGACAGGAAAACAATCTCAGTGGCTTCTCCTTGGATAACAAATGGGTTTGTGTCAGACCCAGCACCATGGCTGTTTCCAAAATAGTGTAGCGGTGGACTGCCGTTTCTATTTCAGAGGTCCAAATTCAGGGGTTTGCAGAACCAGGTGACTACCTGTGAGTCTGAATTAATTCCACCTGGAGAAAATTACCATGATTTGCTATAGATCCACATTCATAACTTTTAAAACTGCCCGTCTTCCTTATTTTTTGCTCTAAAGATTTCTTGTCAGATACAATGTCAGAGGTCACTGTCAGAGTGTCCCTTTGGTACCCATTAACTATACCAGCAAACTTGTTCACTATTGATCCACTGTGTCTAAGTATCTATTATGGTGGATATAAAAGGTGGCTTCACATCTTTCTAAACAGATAATTCATAAAGGCCAAGGGGTCATGGCTTGTGATGTATTATTCTTTCACTATAACTGTGACTGGAAAGAAAGAGAGAGGAAGAGAAGGGGGTACTAAGGGTCATGGGTGTTAGACTAAAGAGGTAGAAACCTATACATCGATTGGACACATTAACATCCATATAAATAATAAAAGGCATTAATAATATTTGTTCATGACCTCATTATCGATTCATTCCCTCAGAAGCCAAGGCTCCTAGAATGAATGAAGACAGAGTTGATTTTTTACCACCAAAGTTCAGTTGAGGTTGAACTCTAAAATGAAAGTCAATTGAAGACAGTAAAATATAGTCTGGCAGCCATAGGTTTGGTCCTGGGATTGATATATTTTACAGGTAGTGCATCATCTGGGGCAAAGCAAGGGTTAGGGGAACAGAAGCCCCAAATATAAAGTGTGAGGATCTGCTGGATCCTCCTGGGCTCAGCACATCCCCATGTTCCTTTGGGATTATTTGATTCATCCGTAACCTCCGCTGGTTCGTGTATCGAACATTCAGCAATACACAGCAATACACAGCAGAAGCCATTGCTGATGTGCCCCATGTTCCCAGCCTAAAGTAAAGCATCTCATTAGGAGAACAATCAGGATCTAATGAGTGAGACTTGCTCACAAGTTAGCTGACATTGGGCTCATTTAATGCCGTTTATGGTCTTCTATCCACTGGAGAACCCAGCGATGGTGCGCTTTCTCAAGACTACAGTTTGGAAGAAAGTAAATTGAGATGAATCATGGTGAGATGAGATAGTTAAAATGTCATGCACCATAAGTTTGAATGCATCCTTCAAATTCTGAACAGGAAAATGTAACTGAACACTGAAACAAGGGAAACAAAGAAAAAGCAGACAACTAACAATACAAATCCTCCTTCTTTGACAAGGATGTTTCATGGCAAAAACCAAAGAGCACCTTTTCAGAGCAGTCCCCGAGCACACGCCCAGGAGCACACAGGCACACATGCATTCTCCCCCCTGATTTTACTTTCCGTTTACTATTTCACCCATTATGGCTCAGGGGATGACACATCAAAATTGTAGGATTCAGAGATGGATATATCAAAATTCAGAGATGGATAATAAACTATTAGCTCTATTTCTGTTTATAAATGCTAGCTGAGGGAATAGCCCTTGACTAGCTGGGCAAATTCCAACATGTTCCTAGTAAATGTGGAAGCTGACAATAATGTGTTTTGAGAGTCAGCTCTTTGGGCTGAAGAAGAGGGTTGAAGAAAGTCTTGGAGTGGGCATGGGCAGAGGTAGGAGATGTAGAAATGCTTCACCAGTTTCTCCTTACAGAACCCCATTCATTTCAAATGTCTACTAACTCTATAACTCCTTAAGGTAAAACATCCTAAGAGGAACCTAAGAATGACCTATTTCCTGGAAGTTAATATTGTGCCCCTAGGAATAGCTTTTCTTCTTTATGTGAAACCCCAGTTATTGGGACAACCAAGGTCTTGAGGGAATTTCCCTCCAATATCTGTAGTTCTTAACCTTTTTATGGATCAAGAACCCTTTTGAGAATATAACAAAAGCTATGATCCCTCTCTTGAGAAAAAAATGTTCACATGTACAAAATTTTGCATATATTTTAGGGATTCATAGCATCCCTGAGGTTGGTGCAGCTTAAGAGCCGATGTTCTAAATAAGGTTGTTTTCTTTAACAGTTGAATATTCATAGACTCTGCCCTTCCTTCTTCATTCAATAAAAGAAAAAAATGAAACTTAGAGATAAGCCAGCCAGTGTAACCTTCAGATGCCAAATAATACTGTCCTTAATAATAATAATATCCAAGTGTCATGTTAGTGGTCTCTATGGACATCTCTATTCTTCATAATAATTTTTATTTTTATTTAATGTTTGGAGATGTTGTAAAAAGTGACTACTGTTTCAAAATGTGACCTCTGTGAGGCTTAAAACCTACTGAATCAGATGAGATATGAAAGCATTCAATATAATGTATGACTTAAAGCTATGTTTTTTAAACTTTAATAGGAAATGTCTGACTCTTAGATCACTGTTTCTAAAGCCTGGCAGACAGAAACATGTCTTTTAAAAAGGTCTAATTTATATACCAAACAGAGATCCAGCAGGTGGAAATAACGCCTTTCCCCTTTACCTCATGCAAACCTGAACGTTTAATTTGTTTTGCATAAACCTCAGTTCCAGCAACATTTTAACAATTATAACTCCTCTCATTTTTTTCAAAGACTTTTCAGATATTGTCCTAGACAGTGGCACACCAAGATAAACAAATCATGGTCTTTATCCTCAGAAGGCTCATAGTCTTAGAATGGATGCGTGTACACAGCCAAGCAGCCGCTGCAGTGGCATAGACAGTATCAATTCCTTTCTTCTTCCCTCTTGGCAGAACTCTATTTTTATTCAGGTGCCTATCCTCTACATAAGTCGTATGATTTAGGGGCAGCTGAAGCATCCTGGGCTAAACCAATCATAGGAATCCTACACACACCCTTGTTTGTGATAGATTCAGCTATCTCCTTCAGCCAATTATTATTTCTCATTCCCTTGGTAAAGGCAGTTGGTCTGGGGATGGACATGTGGCCTAAATTGGCCTCTTTATACCAAAGGGAGGATCAACTACAGGGAAAGTTGTATCTTCCTCCCAGCTGTCTTGCCCCAACTGGTGTTAGCAACTATCTTGCTACATGTGGGGAAGTTAGTCTGAGGACAAAACTAAGACATCTGGGAGGCAGATCTGAGAAAATTACAGAGAACCGAAGTGGAAAACCACATTGAATGATTTAACACCCATTATACCTCCACATGGCTTTTATGTGAGATAGATTTACTATTTCCTTTTTGTTTATTCTTATTTGAGTAGGGACTTATGTCCAATGCAGCACCAAAACATCCCGTCACCCATACTGCTATAGCCCAGAGTGATGTCCCCCTGGTATGCTACAGGAATCATCAGCGGTGCACAGAGGATAGACACGATCATCCCGGGGCAACTTGCCAGAAGAGAGGATGCCTGAGCTGAGTTTTGATGGTTGAAAAGGAGTTTGCTGAGCAGATATGGAAAGGAGTTCTAAAGAGAAGTACAAGTACAAGTGAACAGAGGTGTGTTGGTGCCTTCAAGGATATTGAGAGAGTTGTATGCCTAGTGTGAAGAGAGATGGGAGACATCCTGGCGGGTGAGACAGAAGAGGCAGGCAAGGGCCAGATCATGAAGGGTCTTGCATTCCACGTGACTGTGGATTTTCTACTGAAGGTAATTTAGAGCCATTGAAGGACGGTAAACATTGAATTAGTGTGATCCATTGTATATTTTAGACACACCGCTGGTGGCCAGTGTGAAAAGTGAATTGGAGAGGACTACTCTAGGGCTGGGAGGTCAGTTCAAGAGTCTCCATTTTGCTGAAAGTCATCTTTTGCCTCTCAGGCATCCTTTCCTGATAGGCAGCAACATGGGTCCTTTCTGAATGGTACAGGGCAGGTATCTGTGAAGACTGGTACAGCCCCATCACTGTTAATCAAAATCCATAACTAGATCCAGGTCAGCAAGTATTTGCTGAGTGCTCATGACTCAGAACACCACACAGAATCATGGAGAGACCCCTTTACTTGCTGGGCCACCTTAACTAGCTGCTTAACCTCTCTGAGATTCTTCTTCTGTGTCTGTAAAGTGAGGATCCTGTACCTACCTTGCACTGTCTAGGTGGGTCAAATAATACTTGCAGGCATTTGGCACTGGGCCCGCCAAAACATAGGGACTAGATTAATGCCTCACTGGCTGAGTGACTGGATGACATGAACATGTAGTTTTCCCTACATATACCAGATATGTGGTTCTAGATTTGAAAATGGCAGGCCCAGTACTTTGGGAGATATAACCACCAGATGAGCAAGTTATCCCCATTACCTTCTGAGGTAAGGTTAATTCTTGTGGAATTTTTAAAAATGAAGGCAGAGCTGCCCACAGGGATTGCAGAAGCTTCTGCTCAGTCATTAATTAAAACAACATGCTTCAGAGCCCTGCAGATGTGTAACTCTCCATTCTTGGGGCTTGAAAGGGAGTGACACTGTAAATTGCTTTGGAATGAATTGATTTGGGGTTTTCCGTTAGACACCCACAAAGGGTTTGTGAGACTAGGTTTTGGCCCAAGTGCAAAGAATGCTTACCAGCTGGTTTGTACAACCTACAAACAGGACAACCAATCTTTGGGTGTGAATCTTTGGGTCCCCCACATTGACCATGTCTATTCAGGGGTGGTAGGACAGAAGGAAAAGCTGGGGTGAAGCAGTGGGGAGCTGAGGCCAACCTGCAGAAGCTTCCATTTCACCAGAAACCTTGGAAGTACAACATGCCATGGTTTATATTTTTGTCATCAGAGGTATCTCAGTTTAAGTTTTGACTAGCTCACTTATTAGCTGTGTGACCTTGGGCAAGTGACCTAACCTCTCTGAGTTGTAATTTTTTTCATTTGTAAAAATGGGCTATGCCTACCTTAATCATATAGTGGGAGTACACCTACTAGCCTTTTTATGAGGATGAAATAAAATTGCATATGAAAAACACATAATGAGCATAATATATGACAATATGGTTAAAAAACAAGTTATGATGATGATGGTGATGATGATGATGGTGATGATGATGACGATGATGATTTAGAATGGGCATCTGTAATTTTGGGTCTGTCCATCAAATAAATGCTCCTTCCTATTAATACTTTCTTTTTGGGGAATTACCTTTCCTGAATTAGGTGTAGTCTTGGTGCCCTCTAGTGTGCTCACTCCCTACTTTAGAAGCTGAAGGGGTCCCTAGAGGCTCTGCCCACAAGATTTTTCCTCTCATCACCTAGTACAGCCCTGAAGTAAGCATGTGACCAGAGCTCAGCCAATTAGAAACTCTCTCCTGGAACTTTGACTTGGGCATAGAATGAAGCAAAGATAGAAAAAACAGTGGGTGGTGCCTGAAGAAGACAGCCTTCGTTTCTCTTCTGTTGGTGTCCCAAATCATCCCTATAAAGTTTCTTTTTTGCTTAAGCATCCTATGTTCATTTCTGTTGCTTGCAACCAAAGAAATGAAACATTACCTTCTGTCTTTAGGAGCAAGTGTTCCCCTTGTTTCCCTTCATAGCCTGCCTCTCTTCTCTTTTTCACCCGTGTCGTACACCCCAATATTCCCCAAACAGAGCCTAAATTTGTATAGCTTAATGCATGTCTTCAAGATGTCCTTTCTGCTTAGATGCCTGTATTCAACCCCCATCCTCCAACAGGCAAATTCCGACCCATGCTTCAAGCCCTGACTCAAATGATGCCTGCTTTGGTGAGCCTTCAATGACTGCCTTGACCCAGCGGTACAAAAATATTTAAGCTCCTCCACCTTTTCCATGCTTTCCTGAAACCTTTAAGTACTTGCCATGTTGTATTAAGCTATGTGCTAATGTGCTAGGTAGAGATCTAGATCCTGTGCTCTCCAGGAATGGAGGCCAAGCCTTAGTCTTGTTCAGCTTTGTATCTCTAGTACCTGCCTGGTCCAGAGCAAGAACACAAGGCACTTTTGTTGACTGAGTGATATTTCTTACAAATGCATGAATTGCACAGTTTTGAGGACAATGACTTATATTTGGGGCATGTCCAGATAACTTCAGAACACTGGGCCAATTCTACAGGCCACCCAGCTCTCCCAGTATGATGAGCAAATGCATCCTTGTCCCAGTTATCCAAACTGACAATGGAGATCAAGCCAAATTGTTTAAGATCATTGTCTCAGCCTCTACTTTGAGAGAAACAACAGGAACTAAGTCTTGTATGGCTCTGGTCACACACCAAGCACCAAGCAAATATTGATTCATTTGATCCTAGTAATACCCCTATGAAGTAGATGCTGCTGTTTTCCCTATGTCACAGATGAGGAAACTGAGGCAGAGGGCGGTCGAGTCACCTGCCCGTGTTCTATGGCTAACAAGTGGGAGAGCTGAGTGTCCTACCTATGCTGTGCTCTTCCATATGATGCTGCCTTGTCTGGAGTCCCTGAAGAATGAGGAGATGCTGCTCATTCTCTCAGTATTCAGCTGTTTCATGAGCTGGGGGTGAGAAGCAGAACAGGGATGGACATTTGAATGCAGAATCTTCAGGCACCTGGGTGGCTCAGTCGTTAAGCGGCTGACTTTGGCTCAGGTCATGATCCCTGGGTCCTGGGATCGAGGCCCACATGCTCAGCAAGAAGCCTGCTTCTCCCCTCTCCTGCTCCCCCTGCTTGTGTTCCCTCTGTCTCTCTCTCTCTCTGTGTTTCTCTCTGTCAAATAAATAAATAAAAATCTTGAATGTGGAATCTTCAAGGTGAAGATCTGTCCACCTTGTAAGAAGCATTGGTAGTGATTATGGAGCACAGAGAAGAGCTACATTTTTGGCTAAGCTACAGTTAGGAGATGATGAAGAGGGAGGGGAATCCTTCTGTGATTCTTGAAAATACTGAGATACCCAGATATATGCCTTGAGCCAGGAATAGTCACACTATTAGCCTTGGCTAAATTCATCAAGCAGGGTTTGACAGTAGAAGGCAGTGGTTCAGTGCTTAGGTTTTTACATCAAAGAGGCTTGAATGTGAGGCCTGGCTCTGCTGTTTGCTGCAGTGTGTGTGATCTTGGACAAATTACTTAACCACTGTGTGGCTCAGTGTCCTCATCTGTAAAATGGGGCATGATAAAAGTCTCAGAGGATAGCATAGTTCTGGAAATTACTTGGTATATCTGGAACCTGCTCCATGCTTATATTATATAAATTTAGTACAAAGCCCTGCTAGTTATGGGAGATTTAGTGAGAAGTGGCGCTTTGGGTTTTTAGGGGACAATGGGAAGGAAAAGATTAAGTTTGTGGAAAGAGTTGCTCTCCACTTTGCCAGGGAGAACTCAGCCCTTAAAAATTAACACTGCCACCTGAAGTCTGGAAGGCCACTACTGTTCTGCAGAATTCTGCTGGGTAGGCGCCCAAGACAGAGTTTGTGGTTTTCCCACCCAGTAATCAGGGCTCATGGCTCTGTAGGATTACTCTATATGAGCAAACCCAGTGTCCTTTTCCTACTCTTTCACTTTCAAATTTCCAGTTAAAAAAAGAAAACAACACTTCAATGATGAGCTTGGTCAAAAAGGCTTATTTTACTACTAGGGCCTTTTTTCAAAGAGCTAATGATATTTCTCATAAATCCTGAGCATTCCATTGGCTGTGACAGCCTGTGCTTGGGTGAAGTTAGCAACAGCCTCGTTTCTAAGGAGAAGTTCAGGCGTGATTTGCCCAGAGTCCATCAGAGTGTATGTACCCTGGGCCTTATGATTAGGGGAGGAAGGGTTCCAACCCACCAATCCATTTAAAGCTTCCAATTTTGCAGATTCCAGATTCAGATACTTAAAGCCCTTACGTGCCTACCCGAGAAACCACACTTCATCACAAAGCTCTCCATTGGCTGCAGACCAAGCAAGTATATACAAATAAAGTGCATTTGTGTAATGTATGAAATATATTATCTTAATGCATCTGTCTCAACTTTTAATAGCTATAGTTTATTTCAGTGGCTCACAAATTAGACCCATTCTCTGAGAGATCTTAGGGTGTAAACATCTGAAGGCAATACTAAACTACAGGAGTCTCAAGCACACTTAAAATATGTTAATAAACCCTCCACATGTAGGATTTGATAGGATGGAAATAAATCTGTTGCTGTCCCCTCTCTATTAGTGCTGAGCATTGAGACATGTGACTGATACACTAAATAACCTTCTCAAAAGGCAAATCCCACAAAACGTGGGAACCTCTTGGGACTGTGTAAGTGTTGTCACTCCACAGTTGGCATCAATGTGAACTTCCACTAGCAGGATACGGAACAATTTATAATGTAACAATTAACGGAAATTTTGACTTGAACATGCACTCAGCCAGGGGCTGGTAACCCCAGTAATCAGCAGAAGGAACAGTATCATGCCACGTACAGTGTCCGTAAGGATTCTGACTTGACCAAAGAGCACGATGTATCTTGAGAAACACACTCTTCCCCTGTTTTTGTTACTTGAGGTTGAAGTTAAAAATAACACTTTCTCTTCCACCCAGCTTTTGCACTACACTGAAAGGATGGGCTGTATAAAAATGCAATCTCTAAAATGCAAGGACCCACAGTGCTTGCCAGTTTCACAATTTTGCAGATTCTAATTAGGAAACTATTTCACAGGTCTCTCTCCTGATGGTGCAAGGGAGACGAGGAGCATTACAAAGCTGCATTTTGCATTGCCTGGATGATTGTAAAACTCCCTACCTCCCACCCCCCACCAACCAAAAAACCCATCAGCTTACGTTCCCAACCCCCATCTCAGTTCTCATATACTTTCATCTTGTTCCCAGGATCCACTAAAGTAAATAAGATGTCCACTCAGATAATGGAAACCCCACCAGCTCTCAGTTAGTGCCTTTTCATGCCAATTAAACACATTTTATACAGTCATCGTAGATGCATCAATGACTGCATTCGGAGACGCCGGTAGGGCTCGGCAGATATCAGCCAAGCAAATGAAATGTATTGCATGCGAGTTTTCTCTCTGTCTTATTCTAACCACTTGGCCACGGTCTCAATTGAAAACATTGATTCT